>NW_027555625.1:338086735-339286735 GCF_003287225.1 Phascolarctos cinereus | reverse complement strand
AGTAAAGAGGCAAGTGCTTCTGAATTGTAGAGTACATGGAGGGAAGTAAAGTATAAGAGAACTGGAAAGGTAAAAAGGGAGGAGGTTATGAAGGGCTTTAGAAACCAAACAGTGAATCTTAAGTTTAATTATGGAAGTATTAGGGAGCCACTGAAGTATAATTCAGTAGGAGGGCTTACGTGGTCATATCCCCTCTTTAGGAAGCTAACTTTAGCAGCTGAGGGGAGAGTGGTTTGAACTGAGCAGATATTTGGGGCTGGCAGACCACCCAGAAGACTCCTGCAATAGTTCAGTGTGGAGCCTGTACCTACGTGGTGCTGTGTCAGAGAAGAGAAAGGGGACACGTATGAGAGATGTGGCAAAGGTAGAATCAGCAAGACTTAACAATAGATTGGATATCAGGGTGAGAGAGTGCGCTTAGCAGTCTGTCTGTATTTTTAATGGATTTTTGCTGATGTCTTTTCTTTTTACATTATGTAGATTCCACCTCCCTGCATCCTTACCTATTCCCAGAGAGCCATCTTCTATAACAAAGTTTTTTTTTAATTGGCAAAAGCAACATGTGACAATATATGTAATGTATATCTATGGACCCCCCCCCCCAGCTTTTCAATGGAATAGGGGGAGATACCTTTTCATAGCTTATCTTTGGGATCAGGTTTGAGCTTTATAATTTTATAGCATTCCATTTTGATTATTTTATTTGTGTTGTTCATTACACTGACATATAGTGGTTATATATATTGTTTCCTTACTCTGCTTATTTCACTTTGCTTCTTTGTATTTATTGCATTCATCATTTCTTATAGCCAGTGATATTGCATTACATTCATGTACCACAATTTGTCTAGTCATTCCTAAATCTCCTTTGTTTCCAGTTATTTGCTACCACAATAGTGCTTATTATAATGGTACTTAATCTGGACTTTATGGTGTTGTTTATCAAAGATATTAGAACTGACATGAAGAAAGAGCCATTCCAGTTTGTTATGAAATATAGAACTTAAATACATTTTTTGTTGGTATACTTGGTCTCTTGTATTGACAATAACTAGTAGAAATGAATTAATATTGTTTTGTATTTTCTGGCACCATACTTTAAAAACAACACAGCTTTGTGCTTGTGGAAAGTAATATGAAATGTCTCCCACATTTAGTCTTTTCTCCTGATTTTGAATATGAAATATATTTGTAGTACTTGGGTTCAAGAAAGAGAGACTGTAGAAAAGTTGTCTTGTAATAAGTACATTTGTATATGTAATTTTTTCCGTTTTCTCTGAAAAGGAGACTGACCTTCATAGTAGAAAAGAAAATAAAAATGACTAACTGGGACTCAAACCCAAAATAAATAACGAGATAGTAAAGAGTAGGACTTAGCTACCTTGATGAATTCAAGTCACTGGAGCCACATCCTCGGGTTCTGAAAGAACAGGTGGATATGATTGTTGAGCTATTGTCAGTGATATTTGAAAGTTCATGGAAAACTAGAGGGTTATCATTAGATTGGAGAAGAGCAAATGTTCCAGTTTTCTAAAAAAAAAAGTCTACAAACTACCACTTAGTGAGCTTGACTTTGATTCTTGGGAAAATTCTAAAACTGATTATTAAAGAGATGATTAGCCAACATCTAGAAAGGGAAATAATAATTACAAAGAGCCAACCTGGCTTTATTAAGAACAGGTCATGCCAGACTAACTTCATTTTCTTTTTTGACATGATTACTAAACTAACATATGGGAAGAATGCTGTGATTATGGTTTACCTGGATTTTGGCAATGCTTTTGATAAGGTATCTCCTTCTATTCATGTGGAAAAGCATAGTCTTACGTACTAAATTTGGGTCTGGCAACTCCAGCCTCCTAGCCAAATGCTGTGCTGCCTACGTTTTTACGACTAGCAAGCTAAGAATGGTATTATATTTCTAAATAAGTTTTTATTGTACTCAGAAATGTAAAAATCATTCTCAGCTCTCTGGTCATACAAAAAAAAAACAGGCAAAGGACTAGATCTGGCCCTCAGGCCATAATATGCCAACCATGGATTAAATGATAATAAAATTAGATGACTTCAGAATTGATTGGATGAACAGACTCAAATGGTAGCTGTTTAATGTTTTGTGACAGGTCTCCAGTGGAAGGCCTTAGGGCCTTTAGTCTCTGTGCTTAGCCCTGTGTTGTTTAACATTTTTATCAATGATTTGGATAAAGGAATAATTTATATGCTTATCTGATCTGGAGACAATGCAAAGCTGGGAGGGATAGCTAATGCAATATAATATAAGAAGGGAGAGTCATGGATAGAAAGCAGTTATTCTGAAAAAGATCGTTGGGGTTTTAGTGGAATGCAAGCTTAATATAAGTCAGCAATGTTGATGTGACAGCCAAAAAAAGATAATGAATTTTGGGGCTATGTTAAAAGATGAATGTATTCCAGGAGTAAGAAGGTGATAATCCCACTGTACTTTGCCCTTGCCAGACCTCATTGGGAATATTGTGATTGCATACAGTTGATAAGCTGCATAGAGTGTTCACATGAGGGCAACTAGGGTAATGAAAGACCTTGAGTCTATGTCATATAAGAGTCAATTAAAGGCACTAGGTATGCTCCATCTGGAGAAGAGGAAACTCAGGGGGATAGCACAGCTGTCCTTGTATTTGAAGGATTGTCATGTAGAGGAGAGACTAGACTTGTTCCATTTGGTCCCAGAGGGCAAAATTAGGAGCAAAGGGTGGAAGTTGCAAAAAGGCAAATTTAGGCTTGATGTCAAGAAAAACTTCCTAATGATTAGAGCTATCCAAGAGTGGAATGGTTTGCCTTTGAGAATGGATGGGTTCCTCTCCTTGGAAGTCTTGGAACTCCTTGGAAGTTAAGGCTGGATGACTACTTGTCAGGTTTGTTATTTCGGAGCTTCATTTTGTATATGGCTTGGGCTAGATGGCTGCTGAGGTCCCTTCCAACTCTTAAGTTCTGTGTATTGTGTATATTCTGTTCTCTTGTGGTTTAAAAAAAATCCTTTTAGTTTGTTGATAGTTTTTTCTTTTGTCTTTGCTTTTTTTACGTTTTTGCTATTCTTAAAGTTGAGGATAAAAAACCAAAATACACATTTTATTTTGGATTTTCCCATTTTTCTTAGCAATTGCAAGAATGCAGTGAAGAGCAAGAAGACAGAGAATGTTTGAAACAAGCTATTACTGCTCTTCTGAATTTCCGTTGTAGCATGGAACGGATTTGCAACAAGCATTCACCTAGACGGCGACCTGCGTGAGTTCAGATTATAAAAAGCATGAGGGATCTACAAACTATACTTGGATTTAATTTCTAGATTTCTGACCAAGTATGATTTTAGTAATAATAGGGTTTTTTTTGTTTCAGTTCTGATACTGAACATGTATCATTTCCTCAGGTGGTGGTACATATATCCAGTAATTTAAAAAATCAGACTGTCATTGTTGAGAATTAAATGCATTGGCATGGTTTATGTTTTTAAACTGACTTTGCATGTCTTTTCCAGATACTGAAAATGATTTAAATATTTGCCTTTAAATTGTACTAGAAAAGCTACATCATTATTCTGTAGGGTATATGTTACAATTTTCTGTAGCTGATGTGTAAGAAGCTTACTATTCTTTACATCTTCAATTATGGCATTAGGTATGTGATGCATAATAGGCGATTTTTCTCATCTCACAAGTAAGGAATCTGAGGCATAGTGGAAATGACTTGTTAGAGTTACCTATGAGTCAGTGAAATAACTGAAAGGTAATATTGTATTTCATTTTATTTGGTAAATTGAATTAATGTGAATTGATAATGTATAACTTTTAATACTTGGTATGAGCTCTTATAGTATTAGTTTTATATTTGTTTTAATTATGATTTAACAGTAACTGGAAAAACATTTTTCTTGGTTGTGTTTTATAGGGATCCTGTTTGTCGATTTTATAATCGTCAATTACGGAGCAAGCACCTGGCCATTAAAAAAATGAATGAAATTCAAAAAAATATTGATGGATGGGAAGGCAAAGATATTGGCCAATGTTGTAATGAATTTATAATGGAAGGCCCATTGATAAGAGTAGGAGCTAAGCATGAACGCCATATTTTTCTTTTTGATGGCTTAATGATTAGTTGTAAAACTAATCATGGACAGTCCCGGATTCCAGGTTATAGCAATGCAGAATACAGATTGAAAGAAAAATTTATCATGAGGAAAATACAAATTTGTGATAAAGATGACACTTCTGAATACAAGCATGCCTTTGAATTGATTTCCAAAGATGAAAACAGCATTATATTTGCTGCTAAGTCCACTGAAGAGAAAAACAATTGGATGGCAGCCTTGATTTCTCTTCAGTATCGTAGTACACTAGATCGAATGCTAGATTCAGTATTATTAAAGGAAGAAAATGAACAACCACTGAGGTTGCCAAGTCCAGAAGTATATCGCTTTGTTGTGAAAGACTGTGAGGAAAACATTGTTTTTGAAGACAACTTGCAAAGTGGAATCCCTGTCATTAAAGGAGGAACTGTGGTGAAATTGATTGAAAGGCTAACATACCACATGTATGCAGGTGTGTGTCTGTATTTATAAGAGGAAAGGGAAGAACAGTTGTAATTAAACTGTTTAGTTGAAGTAGCTAGGTGGCTCAGTGGATAGAGTGCTGGGCCTGGAATCATGAAGATTCATCTTCTATGAATTCAAATCTGGTCTCAGACACTAGCTGTGTGATTGAGGGAAAGTCACTTAACCCTGTTTGCCTCAGTTTCCTCGTCTGTAAAATGACATGGAAAAAGAAATGGCAAACCATTACAGTATCTTTGCCAAGGAGACCCCATATGTGTCACAGAATAAAACAGTTCTGAACAGTTGAGCACTGTGCAATGCACTGAATATACAAAACCAGAATAAAATGGTTTCTGGTCTCAAGTAACTTATATTTTATCAGGGGAAACATATATCACATATGAGAATATACAAAATATATGAAAAATAAATGCAAGGTAATTTTGGGTAGGGAGACACTGGCAGCCAAAGGGTTTGTGAAGGGCATCTTCTGGTGCTTGAACTGAACTTTGAAAGAGCTAGGGCTTCTAAGAGGTGAAGTTGAGGAGGGGAGTGCATGAGTCTGTGAAATATGAAGAGGAGGTTTACTATGGGGCATTTAAATGGTGCAGTGAATGGAGTGCTGGGCCTGACATCAGGAAGACTAATCTTTCTGAGTTTAAATCTGGCCTCAGACACTTATTAGGGGTGTAACCCTGGGCAAGTCACTTAATCCTCTCAGTTTCTTCATATGTAAATGAGTTGGAGAAGGAAATGTAAACCACTTCAGTATCTTTGCCCAGAAAACCCCAGATAGGGTCACTGAGAGTTGGCCACAGCCAGATAATGATTAAGCAACAACCGCAAAGATAGGTTGGATTCAAGTTGTAAAGAGCTTTAAATGCCAGATGGGTTTTTTTTTTTGCATTTTATCTTGTATTTAGCCACTGGAGTTTATTGAACAAGACAGGGATATGGTCAGATATGCTTTAGGAATATCACTTTGGATTTGGAAGATAAATTGAAAAGGCAAAAGACTTAAGAAAGGAAGCTGTTACACTAGTGTAGGAAAGAGGTAATAAAGGTCTGAGCTAGCATGAGAGCAATATGAGTATAACCTATATATCTTTTCTTTTTCTTGGCCAAACTCCCAGAAAAAGCTGTCTTTATTCACTGCCTCTACTTCCTCTCCTCTCACTCCTCAACCCTTTGTAGTGTGGCTTCTGATCTTATCACTTCTGAAACCACTCTCTTCAGAATTACCAATGATTTCCTAATTTCCATACTTGATAGTCCTTTCTCAGGCCTCATTCTTCTCAACCTATCTGCTGCATTTACCACTCTTGACCACTCTCTTCCTGGATACTCTCTCTTTTCTGGGTTTTCATGATACTGTTCTTGCCTAGTTTT
The DNA here is from genome assembly GCF_003287225.1 of Phascolarctos cinereus. Taxonomy (NCBI): domain Eukaryota; kingdom Metazoa; phylum Chordata; class Mammalia; order Diprotodontia; family Phascolarctidae; genus Phascolarctos; species Phascolarctos cinereus. The sequence continues at coordinate 339,280,782 of NW_027555625.1, read as the reverse complement.
CCTTCCACCTGTCTGATCACTCTTTGCCACCCTCACTGTGAGTGTTCCCAAAGGTTCTGTCCTAGGCCTTTACTCTTCTCTCTTTCTTTTTTTTTGGTGACCTCATTAGCTTCATTACCTTCTCTGTTAAGATCTGTATATCTAGCCTGTCTTGCTTCTGAGCTTCATTCCCACATAGCCAACTTCCCATTGGACATTTCATACTACAGGCATTCAAATTCAATTTTTCCTCCCTTCTTCCAAAACTTTCTAATTTCTGTAGAAGGAACTGCCAGCTTTTGTGTCTCCCAGGTTTATAGTATTGCTGTCATCCTGGACCTCTCATTTTCCCTCACCGCACATCTCTCACATCCAACTTCTCTCAACTCCTACAGCTTCCACCTTAGTTCAGGCTTCATCATCCCTCATCTATTTTTTTCAACCTCCTAATTGATCTCCCTGCCTCAAGTCTCTCCTCATTTGCATCCTTCACAATTGCCGAAGTAATTATGCTTAGGCATAGGTTTGAATGTGTTATTTCCGTATTTGATAAAACCCAAGTTTTCTATTACCTCCAGAATCAATATAAACTCCTGTCTAGTTTTTAAAGCCTCAACTTATCTTTCTAGCCTCATTGTACGTCGTTCTCCCCCCCCCCCCCCATATTCTGTAGTCTAGTTAAGTTTACCTTTTCTCTCTGCCTCTAGCACTACGGTCATCCATTTTTGTAAATGTACTACCTCTCATTTCTGCTTCATACAATCTGTCTTATTTCAGAATCTAGTTCATGTACTACCTTCTACATGAAGCATTTCCTAACCCCTTCATGGGCCCCCTCTCTCAGATTATGTTGTATTTAACTACTTTGTATTCTCTTTATACAAGTTATTCTATTCATTCTTAAATGTGTCTTTATTGTTTCTCCCATTACAATGTAAGTTCCTTGTGAGTAGTGATTGTTTCATTCATTTTCTTCTTCTCCCCAGCACCAAGCACAGTTCCTGGTCCATAGTAGGTGCTTAATAAATACCTGTTTATTGGTTGATTGGAGAGAAGAAGGATACTGATCAAAAATACTACGGAGGCTAAAATCTGTAAGACTTGGAAGCTGACTTGATATGTAGAGTAGGGGTGAGTGAGGACTACTCCCAAGATTTTTGAACCTTGGTAGTAGTACTCCATAGAAATAGGGAAATTCAGGGAAGACTTGGGGTGAAGAATAATGGACATACTGAATTTCAGGTGCCTGTGGGACATCCATTTTGAAATGTCCCATAGGCAGTTTGTGTTAAAATTGTATCTTGATCTGGTCTCCCTGACTACCTTCTCCCTCTTTCTAGTGAGTATATTAAGTAAGTTTATAAGTAGAAAGTAGTAATAACAAGGAAGTGCGATTGCAGAGGGGCACCTAGACATCACCTACAAACTGTCCCAAAGATCAAAAGAGCATAATTTATCAATTATATCATATATTAACCAAAAATCACATCCAGGGGAAGCCATCTAAACTTTGCTGTCAGGGCCTTTTGGTCCTATGGTGTGTAAATCTCAGACAAGTTCTGGACATCCACAGTAAGACCAGTAGAACACCAGATGTTACGGATAACTTTAAGATGATGTGGATATGTTAACTTCAAATTTTTGCCATCAACTTTTGAGATATGTTAATGAACTAATCCCAAGATGGCATAGATAAAACCTTCTAAAACCTTATAAAAATGAGACCTATTCTTCCCCCCCCCCAAGCATTCTTCCATTTCCATTGGGTCCATGTTTCTGAGTACTCCTAATTCACATGGTTACATGAGTGATACTCTGTGCCTGTCTCCTTCACCATCCTGCTCTCCACACTGCTAGCTTTCCTTCACTACCCTCTCCCCTTTCCCCATGCCATCTGCCTCTGTTCTCCTTTCTGCTACTTCTCTATCTACTTACTGTGCCATTTGCCCCTATACCCTTTGTGCCTTATTAGAGTGTGATTACATCCCTGTTTCCTGCTGCCCTCATGATCTTTCCTGACAAGTACCCAAAGAAGCAGGTGTGCCTATTCCATTTCATAAATTAATAATTCATAGTTGATGACTAGGGAATGGATCTCAGGAGAGAATCAGGACTAGACATATAGCTTGTTGAAGGAATTGGGAATGTTTAGCCTAGAGAAGACTTAGGTATGACATGATGGCTGTCTTGGGAACAATGGATGAAAATTACAAAAAGAGAAGTTTTTATATAAGGAAAAATTTTAACCTTAAAACTTTCAGTACTTTATGTCACCTCTAAATTTAGCATATGTAAAGTTCTGGATCTAAATATTGTCAGAGAAGCTAAAGAATCTACCAGCATAGGTCTGTGATGTGACATGCACAGTTACTTCAGTTGATGCAGGATCTTACCAGTATGGACACTCGTAAAGAAAGATCCCAAGTGAAGCTAAGCAGTAGGGAAGAGTGCTGGACTTGGAGCCAGGAAGACCCGAGTTCAAATCCCATCTCAGATACTTATTAGTTGTGTGACCCAGGGCAAGTCACATAACCTCTCTCAGTCTCAATTTCCTTATCTGTAAAATGGGGATAATAGCACCACCTACCTTACAGGATTGTTGTGAGGATCAAATCAGATAATGTGTACAGTGTTTGTATTTACACTGTATAAATGCAAGCCATCATTATTCTTGTTATTATTATTGTTATAATATTTTTTAGATAATAAGTTTAGAACTAGAAGGAACTTTAGAAATAGAGTCTAGCCCCCTTATTTTACAAATGAGGAAACTTAGGGAGACCCAGGATCACACATCTAGCAGATCTCTAAGCCAGTACTTAAACCTAGGTTTTGGAGGCTGGGATTGACTCCAACTGGTCATCCAGTAACTAACGCTCAACAAATAGATGGTTACTTAAATCATAGCATGAGATGGATATTGCACAAGAATATGGCATTTAGCTTACTTCCCAGAGGGGTAGGGTGTGGTTACTCTGATGGCCTTGGGACATCTACTAAATCTGAAGGAGTCCCACCTTCTTGCCTACAGGCCCTTATGTGTCCGTCAGAGACCAGGAAGCCTTATCAACATGGCCACTAGGAAGCTGTGTCAAATAGCTAGGCAGCTTAAACCTTAGCTCCTTGGCCCCTTCAAGTCTTGGGGACAGCTTCTTGTATTTTATTTTTTTCCCATTTATTCATTTATTTATTTAAAACATTTTAACCAGTTACATATAAAAATAATTTTTAACATTTGTTTTTAAAACTTTGGATTCCAAATTATCTCACTTCCTCCCTCCTCACACCCATCATTGAGAAGACAAGCAGTTTGATATAGGTTATACATGTTTAGTCCTGCAAAACATAACCATAATAGTCATGTTATGAAATAAAACAGACAAAAAAACCCAAGAAAAATAAAGTAAAAAAAAGTATGCTAAGATCTGTATTCAAACACCATCAGTTCTTTCTCTAGGCATAGATAACATTTTTCATCACAAGTTCTTTAAAGTTGTCTTGGATTATTGTATTGCTGAGAATAGCTAAGTCATTCACAGCTGATCATATTACAATAATGCTGTTACTTTGTACACAGTACATTTCACTTTGCATTAGCCCATGCAAGTCTTTTAGGTTTTTCTGAGAGCATCCTGTACAATAGTATTCCATCATAATCACATACCATAACTTATTCAGCCGTTCCCCAATTGATGGGCATCCCCTCAATTTCTAATTCTTTGCCCTCAGAAATGAACTGCTATAGATACTTTTGTACATGAGTCCTTTTTTGGTTTTGTTTTTGTTTTAATCTCTTTTGGGATTTGAGAAGTGGCATTGCTAGGTCAAAGGGTATGCATAGTTTTATAACCCTTTGAGCACAGTTCCAGATTGCTCTGTAGAATGGTTGAATCAGTGCACAACTCCACCAACATCCCTTCCAACATTTGTTATTTACCTTTTCTATCCTATTAGCCAATCTAATAGGTATGAGATAGTATCTCAGAATTGTTTTAATTTGCATTTCTCCAGTCAAAGTGAGTTACAGTATTTTTTCCATATGGCTATAGATAGCTTTGATTACTTCACCTGAAAACTGATTATATCTTTTGATTATTCCTCAATTGGGGAAATGACTCTTATTTTTATAAATTTGACTCAGTTCTCTATATGTTTGAGAAATGAGACCTTTATCAGAAAAACTTGCTTCAGAATTTTTCACAGTTACTATTGCTAACTGTATTTCCCTCCATCTCATTCCACCCCATCCTCAGTTTATTCTGTTCTCTCTCTCCTTTTATCTTGTCCCTCCTCAAAAATGTTTTGCTTCTGTTTTGCAATCTGCCCTCCCTTCTATCATTCCCCCCTTCTCTTATCCCTTTCCCCTCCTGTTTTCCTGTAGGATTAGATAGATTTCTATGCCCAATTTATTTTGTTATGTTGTTCCCTCTTTGAGCCAATTCTGGTGAGAGTAAGGTTCACTCACTCTCCCTCAACTCCTCCCCTCCTCCCTGCCTTGCATTTTAGACAAGAACTAGTTTAACTAACATGTTGGGGGAGAGGTGGAAGCCTAATAGATATTCATCTTATCATAACTGCTCTTCCTGACTCTCAAGTCCAGTGCTTTCTCTCCATCATGTTGCCTCTTCTTTGTAGAACTTATAACTATAAAACTTTACTGTGGCTTTTTTTATATTTATGCTAGATAAATATTAGGAAGACACTAGTCTCAAGTACTAAACATTTCACCAAATATTTGCACTTTAAATTACAAAACTAAATTTATATTAATATTTACTTACTTAGAAAGTTATAATGAAGATGATAGCATGAATGACAGGAACATACATAGTATCAAGGCATATTAAAAATGATTTCACTGAGAATTTTGATTCATTTTTTAATATAAGCATAAAACATTTAATATACTGGGTTTGGTAGTTTTATAAAAGCCTTAAGCAATGAGTTATAGAATTTGAAGTTGAAAGGGACCTCACAGATCATACAGTACAGGGCTTCTTAAACTTTTTCTGTTTGCAACCCCTTCAGTGCTTCTTAAACTGTGGGTCATGACCCCATATAGGGATAGAACCTATCCTTGAATAGAATTCCTCCCTACAGTAATACAGTTATGGTATAAGCTTTAATAATTCTTAAATTTAAATTTAAAATTAAATTCTCTAATTTAAAATAAATCTTATTTTAAAATAACACTTAATCATATATTTCAGATTAAGTGAGACAGCCACAACTTTTGACTGCTTATCTTGTATTTGCCCTCATTAGGATCCCAAAATATCAGTTCAAATGTAGGCCACCACTAAGTACAGATTTCCCTTCCCTCTTAAAATAAAAGGGAAAAATGGTATATACCAAAAACCCTCAAATTATCTCGTTACAAATAAAGTTATTCAGTGTTTGTACATTTTTTTCAAATACTTGACTGTTATGATGGATCCTTTGATGTTGGTGCATATTGCAGCTGATCTATGCCTGCCCACTTTGTGCCAATCTTGGCCATGTCTTCCAATAACTCCTTCACAAGGGGTTCATTAGTATGCTAGGGGGTTGGGGGGACTTCCTCTAAAGCTCTTGACATGGCTTGGATATCAGCCTATGTACATTCCCTCAACTATCTTTTTTCACAACCTAGCTCCACTCCACCTTCCTAGTCATGCTAATAATTTCATTCATTGTATTTGTCTCCCTAGCACTCAGCGTAGTAGCTCGCAGTGTAACAGGTAAATAGTAAAGAATTGTTACCTTATTACATATCAATTTCTTTCCTACACCAAAAGGTCTAGCCAAAATCATCTTATTACTATTCTTCTACATTCCATTCCATCTCTCATCTCTATACCTTTGTTCAGGTTATCCCTGATGTTTGGAATGGATTCTCTTCTCACTTCTTCCTCTTATAATCCCTAATACCCTCCAGGCTTAGCTCAGGCACCATAGACTGCTCTAAGGTTTTGTGCAAGTTAAATGAAAAGAGAAAAATGCCAACTATATGCTGACTATTGTGAGATGGATTTAATATCCACTTTTTCTCCATTCTCTTGGGTTTCATAATAATGAGGTTTTACTTTGTTTAATGCACAGTTATTTATTGCTTTTTCTCATGGCCCCTACACGAGTTTTAAAATGAAGATTAACTATCACATTAGTGAACAAATTGGCTTTAAAATTCTATACCTGATTGAGGAAAAGTTGAAGATGCAAATGGGGCTATTTTCATAATAATAATCAACAAAGACAACCAATTATATGACATGGAGTAAAATTGTATGAGTCCCTATAGAATAAACATTAACAACCTCGATTCTTCAAATAATTAAAAAATAAAAAGTATATATGGTCTTTGTCCTCTTCTAAGTCTGTCTGAAGTTCCACTACCTTTGTTTTTAAGAGAAGTTAAAAACCACTTTTTTTAAGTTGATGGTGGACTAGTGGGAGAGGAAGGGAGAGAAGGGGAAGGAAATAAACATTTATATAGTGTCAACTCAAACATGATCCTCACAGTAACTATGTGAAGTAGGTACTGTTATCCCCATTTTTACAATAGAGAAAATTGAGGCAAACATGATAAGTGACTTGCCCAGGGTCACAGAGCTAGTAAGTGTCAGAGTCTGGATTTAAACTCGGGTCTTTCTGACTCCAGGCCCAGCTCTCTATTCATTGTGCCATCTAACTTCCTCTAGGGGACACATCACTGTATTCTACTTTTAATTTAATTAGACTGGAGAAAATTTATAAATAATCTTTATTTATTTTACCTTCACAGATCCCAATTTTGTGCGTACTTTTCTTACAACCTATCGTTCATTTTGTAAACCACAGGAATTGTTGAAGTTATTGATTGAACGGTAAGAAAAATACATATATTTCATTTACAACCACCACTGAAAAAAGTTAATTCCCATTATATAGATTTTCATATCTACATTTCCTAAGATCTTAGATTTAGAATTAGAAGGGACTTCACTGGTTCTTTCATTCAACCCCCAAGTTTTATAGTATTTTACTTGTGTATATGCTAATTTAATATTAAATATATAGTTAAATAACTAACAATTCATTTTAAGGGGTAGAACTTGTAAAAATTTATAATCTCCAGTCCTTTTAAAGACATAAACCAAATAATTTCTCAGTAGATAAATGGTCAAAGGACATGAACAGTTCTCAAAAGAATTGTAAACCATTAAGAACTGTATAGTATAAAAGAGTGCTCTTAATTACTAGTAATGAGAAAAAAGCACATCAAGTCAACCCTAAGGTTTAATATCACATCCAGCAAATTGGCAAAAATGACCAAAAATTCATAATAGTTAATACCTGAAGGATTGTAGAAGGACAGACATTATTGAACTGTTGGTAGAGTTGTAATTGGTACAAACACCTTGGAAAGCAATTTAGAATTATACAAATAAAGTGACTAAAATATCCATATGCTTTGACTTTGACATTCTGGTTCTAGGCATATACCTCAAGGAGGTCAGTGACAAAAAGAAAGGCTTCATTAACACCAAAATATTATGGCAGCCATTTTTGTGATAGATAAGATCTAGAATCAGAGTAGATGCTCATCATCTGGGGAATGGATAAACAAATTGTGGCACATAAATATAATATTATCGGGATATAAGGAATGATTAAATGATAAATACAGAAGTGCAGTAAAAAGATTTATATGAATTGATGCAAAGTGAAGTAAGCAGAGCCAAATAAACAACATACAAAATGACTCCAATAATGTAAATGAAAAGAACCACCAAAACAATGGAAACTTATGTGAGGTTTAAGTGTCCCTTGTCCAGGGTCATTTAGTTATTAAGCATTTATTAAGTACCACCAGAGTGTATTGAGCCACGGGAGTGACATAATCAGACTTGTTCTTTATGAATATTATTTTGGCAGGTATGTGGAGGATAGATGAGAGAGACTTGAGTAAGGGGACCAATTAAGAAACTATTGAAATAGTCCAGGAGAGAGATGATGAGGGCCTGGTCCATGGAGGTGGCCATGTAAATGGAGAAAAGGGGACAGATGCAAGAAGTAGAAATAACAAAACTTGACAACTGATTGGATATATTAAGTGGGCTAGAGTGAATAAGTTTGCAAGTTTGCAAATCTGATTGACTGCAAAATGGTAGTGTCCTTAGAGGAAGTTTGGAAGAGAGGTGGGTTTAAAAAAAAAAATATATATATATATATATAAAAATAAATTCTGTGTGGGACATGGTATATCTGAGAAACTTTAGGGACAGCATTTGAAATGTCCAATAGATGTTTGGTGATGCAGTTTTGGAGCCTAAGAGAGACACTAAGGTTGGATATATAGATCTGAGAAGAGAGATTTGAAGTTGGTAGGGAATGATTTTTGAGGATAGTCTGACAATGGAGATGAAGTGGAGATAAGATCAAGAAAACAGGTAGACGAATTTGCCTTGGTTTGGAAAAAGACCACCTATTTATCAGAGACTAGAGTTAAAAAATGGGGATGATGTCAAGCAATTTTAAGCTTCAGAGTAAGGGAGAAGAGGAGGCTCATGGTTAATGGCCTCTTATTTCTTAGGAAAGTATAATGAAACCCCTTGTTATAGTGTGAGGGGAAGGCGTGCTGTGGGAGCCTTGAGAAAATGGAATGTTAGCAACATCCAGAGAGCTTGGAAAGAATCAATTAGTTAGGAATAAAAGAATTGTCTTGTTGCAGTGAAGTTCAGTTGAGACTAGATAGGATGGTTGTGTAACTTCCTCCAGAACCATCCAGCAGCACTTGAGTAGGAGCTGAAAAGGTGGATGGTGGGGTATAATTCAGGGTTGGGATTTGGCAGAGCATGAGAGAACAGGATGGGTAAGGAACTGAAGAGTGGAAGACAATGTGAAATTGAACTGGTTCTTTGAAAATTACTGTGGTCAAAATTTTTTTTTACCCTGAGATCCAGCTGGAGCCCCCACAATTAGCCAGGCTCATTTTTAGACAACAAAAAATGTAGTCTGTCACCTCCATGTTATAATGAGATGTCAATGGAGAAATTTATTTCAAAACCAAACCAAACTTTTTTTCTTGTTAAAAGATATTACTTCCTTTACTTAGAATTTCCAAAAATGAGAAAGCATTTAGCCAGATAACATCAGAAATGGAAAGGAAAATAATCAATTGAAAAAAAATGACAAGATATGAATAATTAGATTGAAATATTTTTCCATCCAAATTTAGCTCTAGAGAAATTGACCTTGAATTGACCTAGAGGTGGAGAGGGACAACTGTTGCCTTTCAGTGAAACAATAACTTCTAGAGAATGTGATACTTAGACATTTAAAAAAACCAAAAAATACTTCTCTGAAAAAAATTGTCTTCATCTCTTTGAGAAGGAAAAATAACTAGTACTATTTGACTCTCCTTTATTGGAAAATTTATCATCAGAACTTTATCATACTCCCTTCCTTCTCTCTGTTGTTTTTTTAAAATGATGCCCTTTTTACATCACAACAACTTCCCAGCTAGTGTCCCCTCCTCCATAAAACCTTCCCTTGTAACTAAGAAATGCAATGGGGCAAGACAGGTCAACATACTAGCCATAATCTAACATCTGTATGCCTTGTTCCACACCTGTCATACTTTAGTTCTCTGAAGCCATGGTTGGTTGTTGCATTGATTAGAGTTCTGATTTTTTTCTTGTTTAGTTTTTAAAATGCTTTATTATTGTTCTTTTTTCCTTTCATTGCCCACTAATCTACCTCTCCTTGCCCCCAATTATTCATTATAACAAATATGTGTTATGTATAATAAATATGTATAACAAATATGTATAATACATATAAATATGTATAACAAATATGTGTAATGTATCAAGATATTGGTCCCATCTTAAAATGCATGCTTTCTTCTGTAGCTTTATTCCATTATCTCTCCACCAAGAGGTGGAAGATATGCTTTATCATTAGTCTTTTGAAATCATGGTAAGTCATTGCTTTATTCAAAGTTTTGAGTTCTTTTAGAATTTTTTGCCTTTATATTGTTGTGGTCATGGGGCAAATTGGTTACTTGGTTCTGGTCACTTTACTTTGCATCACTTTATACAAATTTTCCCATAGTTCTTTTGTTCTAGAATATTCCTTATCTCTTATAGTGCTACAAAATTCCCTTGCATTACACAATTTGTTCAGCCATTCCCCAGTTAATGGACACCTGTTTTGTTTCCAGTTCTTTGCTTTCATTGTTATATTGCTGTAGAGCCACCTGGAAACCTTAAACTATATAACCATCAGTTATTTTCTTAGTTTTGCTATATTTTTTATTATTTTTACCAGATGGAAGTGGGTGGAGGATAAGGCATATTTAGTTGCCTAACTTTTTCTTTCTAGCACAGTATTTGAAGCACAGGTACACTTTTAAATCTGTGGTGCAAAAATACTCTACTCATTTCCATTGAAGTTTACAAATATATCTTCTAATAAAGAAAGGACCCTTGTGGCCAGAATGTTGAATTAGTCAAATAATTATCTAATTGCTTACTCTGAATTGTCTGTTATTTCTTTATATCTACTCTACTTTTTTAAAAGTTGATTTTGTTTGGATGGGGGTGGGGGGTTAAAGAGGCTATGGTTGGCAGATTAGAGAGTATTTACCTGAACTTTTCCCATCCATTGTAATTCTTACCTACAAAAATAACTAAGCATTTGTCTTTAATTTTCCTCTGTCCTTAGGTTTGAAATCCCTGAGCCAGAACCTACTGAAGCAGATAAATTGGCAGTGGAGAAAGGAGAGCAACCAATCAGTGCAGATCTGAAACGGTTTCGCAAAGAATATGTCCAACCAGTACAACTTAGGTTTGAGGCCCAGTATTATATTCCTCATGTTCCACCCAATTTTTCTTTTCCATATAGCACAAACTTGTCCCCTCTTTTCTCAGATGCAGGTGTTGCTGCCATCTTTCTTTATGTTTCCTTTATGCATGAATATATAGTCAAACACGGTTAAGTTTCAGGTGGCAAAGTGTGCTCTGGTTATTTACAATTACATGATTTTTCTCTATAAATGGGTTCTTATTCCTATAAACTAGTGTCCTAGTATTTATTTTCAAGTATAATTAAGCTCTATAAAATTATGTACAGATATGATAGGTATATCTATTTCTCTATATTGAGATATATCTTTGCCTACATCTATCTGTATGTATGTATGTATGTATGTATGTATGTATGTATGTATACAAATCTATATATGTGTATATTGGTATCCCTATCTTAAGAAGCAGTGGTGGCATAGTGAATAGAGTACAGGTCTTTGATCCTCAACAAGTCTTTTGATATCTTAATTCCTCAAGCAGCTTTCTTTTTTTTTTCTTTCTTTTTCTTTTTTTTTACATATTTTTCACCCTCAGGCAGCTTTCTAAGATTATGTTGTAGAATTGTTGCCTGTATTTGACACAGATTCCTCGCCCAGAATTCCCTATAACAATGAAATAAATCTAGGACAAAAAAATAGACTGAAATTGACTGTTGTTGAACTTAACTTTTCTTTTTTATTTTTTTTCTTGTCTAGTTATCTTGAACTTTTATATAACTTTATTTTTATGGAAGCTCTAGAGCTTTTCACAAAAAAAATCTACAGAGATTTTTAACAAGAAAATTGTCTTACTAATTGATGGAAATTAACTTGAGAGAAATAAGATAAAAATATGTAGAAAGAAACAGCAGTGCTTTGGCTAAACCTCATGCGCAGTTTATAATAAATAGCTAACATTTATATAGTATTTACTATGTGCCAAGTATTATGCTCAACACTTTACAAATATTATCTCATTTGATCCTCACAACATTGGGAGGGAGGTACTGTTATTATCCCTTTTTTACCAATGAGGAAACTAAGGCAAATGGAGGATTGTATAGCTAGGAAGTGTCTGAGGTCAAGTTTTTCTTGTTCTAAGCCTGGTGCTCTGTGCACTATGGTGCCATCCAGCTGCCTATTAAAGTGTTAGCAGCAGAACTGAGTTGTCTTCTTTCTCTTTTAATGGAAGACTTGTTTACTACTTGTGCATTTCATGTGGCAGAAGAATTTCCTAAGTTCCGTCTGACAAATTTTAGCAAATACAGCCTTTTCAGTTCTTTATAATTTGCAAAGTGTTTTTAAAATAAATTTTTAAAAACCATCTTGGTTATTGATAATCTGCTAGTTTTGATTTTGGAACTCATAACTTCTGGCTGTGGAATCACTATAAATATTTGGTTTTAGAAAAGTCATCTTCCTTACTAAGAACCTTTTACAAATTTTCATGTTTGGAAGCACACAAACTATAACTAATCAGCATTGTGGTCATTGGTTATAGGGTCATAAATTTAGAGCACGAAAGGGCCACAGTACAGCCTCCTTTATTTACAGATGAGGAATCTCATGAGACTTAGAAATATTAAATGACTTGCCCAACATAGCATAGCCACTAAGTGTCAGAAGCATCATTTGAACCCAGATCTTCTGATTCTAAGTTCACACCATTACACTATGTTGCCTTTCACCCCTAGACTTGGGTAATAAGTTTAGGGCTTTATTGGTCACCTCAGCATTGATCTTTGCAATAACCAGTGAGGCCCAATACACTAGCTAGTTTATAAAAGGAGCAGCCAGTGAGGCAGAAGCAAAAAAATGAGCTGATAAGTAGTTTATAATTCTTTTCTCTTTCCTATGATGCCCATAGGCATTATCCCACAACCCCACCTCCTAAAAGCTCTCTGTCCAGACTCCTTCTAGAATGCTCAGTTAATCACCTCACACCACATATGTAAGCTTAAGGTTTCTGTAGTATGTTTTGTGGATTCTAAAATACCCTTCCCACTTAAGAACTTGAAAGTAGTTTTTCTACTCTTTATAGATTAATAACAACTTAAACTTATATAGTGCTTTGCTAGTTATAAGAATGTTATTTCTTTTAATATTCACAACTATCTGTTAGGTACATAGTGAAAGTGTCTTTTAATAAGTTTTTACTAATGTCTTCTGTCTTTTACATCATCATAATTATCTCCAGTATCCTTCCTCTTCCCCTTCCCAGGAGCTATTCTGTATAAGAAATAGTTTTTTAAGACAAAAAAAGGGGAAAAAATCAGTACATTGATGAATACATTGAAAAAGTCTGAAAACTTGTTTAACATTTAACATTTGTGAATCTCTCACATCCATGAAGGGCTGGTTTGAAGATATCTTCTCATATGTTTTCTTTTGCATCCTACTTGATCTTTATCATTTTGTCAAATTCACTTTTGATTTTTTGTGTGTAGTTCTTTCTAGTTACATTATTTAGTCATCATGTTTATAATTTCCTTGCCTCTCTTTACTTTATCAATTCATGTAGATTTTTCTGTTTCTCTGTATTCATTAGATACATCATTTCTTACAGCACAGTAATATTCTATTATATTCATGTACCATGGTTTATTTAGCCATTCCTCAATTGATGGGCATCTACTTTGTTTCCAATTCTTTGCTGTTAGTGAAAGTATTTTAAAATCCCTATTTAATTAACCACTAGTGAGGAAATTGAAGTTTAAAGAGTTTTAGTTTTTTATTTACCCAGAACTTTTTATTTACCCAAGAACTATTAAGAAACAGAATTAAAATCTAGTTCTTCTGAGGCCACAATCCAGTGTTTTCACTAGATTCATATGAATAAGGAAAATTTTCTTAAGATAACTAGCTAATTAATCATAAGAGCAATAATGTATTTTTATTTTAAGGTAAAATGATTTTAAAAGTTTTTTTTAAAATATTAAGTACTTTGAGGATTTTTTTGTTTGTTTTTGTCTTTTAAATTTTAATCAATTTATTTTGAATTATCTACAATCACTTCCATAAGCTTTTGAGTTTTAAATTTTTCTCCCCCTTCTTCCCTACCTCCTTCCCTAAGGTGGTGCACAATCTGATATAGGCTATACATATATATTCCTATTAAGAGGGTTTTAAAAAAAAGTTTGTCTTGACATTGTCAAAATTTTAAAGATGTTATACAAATACTTATTTTATTGGGAGTAGCTATTTTTTCCCTTTATTTTGTATTAACCCTTGCACTTAGGGCTGTCACCGTGGTATTAGAGAAATGTAAAAAATAATAGCTGAGTGTTTGGATTACACTAAAATGTGTTCTTTATTATCTTCCATTTTATTAGGATACTAAATGTATTTCGGCACTGGGTAGAACATCATTTTTATGATTTTGAGCGAGATCTGGAGTTACTCGAAAAATTAGAATCCTTTATTTCAAGCGTAAAAGGTATGTCATTTCAAGGTCTGATTGTAACTTAAATTTGAATTGGTTACTTTCAAAATCTGTGATTTCTAAAAAAGATAATGCTTTTTTATTGTTTTGCCCAAACATCTAATTTTAAAGTAAATGGAACAACAATTAGAACAATATGGAGTTTTGCCTTTATCAGATAACTCATGTTTAGAATCACCTGGAGTCATTTCAAAATTATTTTAAACTTGTTATTTGGGCTTCTGAGTTCTTGTGGTTGTTCTATATTTAAAGAAGTTAGGGGGCTTGTCCAGATGATCCTATATGTTTTATCTTTCAGCTATTATACTTTTAACCTGAAGAAAATATGTGGAAAGTATCTGTTAATACTCATTTCCTAGGTTATTGGATGATTTGCAGTTTACCTATAATATTTTTCTTCCTTCTGTGATAAACAGAAAATGCACTTCTAGGCATATTAAGACAGTGAAATAGCAATAGGGTTTACTTCTTGACATTTCAGAGCAGAACATTACATCATTAAATCAAAAGAATACAAGTTTAGACAAATGGACAAATTCTTTGCTTCACTGAGTGAAATCATTAAGTTTTGCCCAAAGACAATACTAGGCATTGATTAAACACACCAGATTTAAGGCTGGCTTAATTTTCCTCTCCTTTTTTCTTAAAAGATTTTTTTAAAAAGTAGTCATTTTGAAGTGTTTGTTCCACTTTTAAAACATGCCATTTTTATTGGTTTCTCTTTTTTACTTTCATGATTAATGTAACTGATTAATATAAAATAGATTAATTAATTAATAAGAACTGATTAATATAAAATCTATAAACCTAGACATTTTAAAATTTCTGTATATGTTGTCTGTCATCTAGAATGCTGCATAGTCTATGATTTGAGTAGTTCCTAAAATAGCATAAAGTAAATGTTTTGGCAAAATTATTTGACCGGTATGTTGACATACTTGCATATGAGGTCTTCCTACAGATCTTTTTTATTTTTCAGGAAAAACCATGAAGAAGTGGGTAGAATCAATTGTTAAAATCATCAAGAGGAAAAAACAAGCTCAGGCAAATGGAATTAGCCATAATATTACTTTCGAAAGTCCACCACCACCAATTGAGTGGCATATTAGCAGACCAGGACAGTATGAAACATTTGATCTCATGACCCTTCATCCAATAGAAATTGCACGTCAACTAACACTTCTGGAATCTGACCTCTACAGGTAATTCAATGCTGCCACAGGTAGAGAATTTAAAATTATCTATTAATAACTCAGCTTTTGAGGGCCCCGTAGGCACATTGGTATTTTATCTGTTCAACAAATCATAATATAAGCTATTTATGCTTATATTATAGAGGTAACTCACATTTATATCTCACTCTAAGGTTAATGGAGTACTTTCCTTTAAAAAAAATTTACAGGCAGATTAAGTATTGTCTCTGTTTTACAAATTAGGAAACTGAGGCTTAAAGGGATGATTTGACCCCATGGTCATGTAGCTTATAAGTATCAGAGCTGGGCTCTGAAACTTTAAAGTATAGAATTTGACTACTGCAAGTAAAATTTCATATGGCATACCATGTAGATTTTCAGAATTATATTGTCACCATGGATTTTTATTACAGTGAAATCATATTACCAGATTCCATGACCTAGAGAGAAAACAAAGCTGACACTTAGTCTCCTTCAGTGAAGTAGCAATTCAATTTTATTCATTTTGCTAATCATATATATCAAGCTCCTGTAATTTTTAATTTTTTTTTGCTTTTTGGTGAGTTAATTGGGGTTAAGTGACTTGCCCAGGGTTATACAGCTAGTAAGTGTCAAGTGTCTGAGGCTGGATTTGAACTAAGGTCCTCCTAAATCCAAGGCTGGAACTCTGTCCACTGTGCCACCTAGTTGCCCCTAAGCTCCTATTATTTTCAGAACATTCTAGGTGATGAAAGAGATAAAAAGCTTTAGCAAGTAAAAACAGAATTTTAAACTCTTCCTTCCATGAAATGAAAGGCATGAGTATTAGAAAACTACTCATGTATAGGTTACCCTTTCTTCTATTGTTACCATAACCCCCCATCCCCCCCCCAAAACCCTTCAAACCTAGCCAAACCTGTGAGTAGAATATTTGTAAATATTTATTGATTTTATGTAAGTTGGTTATATTGGCATATAGTTGGGCAAAATTATATGTCTTATATTTTCTTCTATTTTTACATTTTAACATTTTCTTCTATCTTTTCAATCTTTTCACTTTGTTCTAATATTTCTCACTATGGAGTGAGTTCTGTTTGTTCCATTCTAATTTTCCATGAAGTATACTATTTGAGTAGGTTTCCACCTTCTTTTACAAGCTATTAATTACCCTTTTGGTCTTTTTTTTTTCTTCCCAAGTTCCTAGTTCATTCCTAATTTGATCTTGGAGCTGTTGTCTTGGAGCTAACTGAGTTGATTCTGTCTCCTACTATATAGCTCCAGAACTGTGTGGCTGTATCCAGTCTCCCTTCAGTAACCTCTCAAGTGGTTGTTCTGTCTCCACTTCTGTTCTGCCAGGCCAAGACTGGGATCTGGCTTCAGATGCTTGGTTAGGTTATTGGAGCTGATACTCCCTTACTGTGACATCATTCAGATCACTGATTTGCTTCAGGTTCATTTGAGCGAGTTCTCCCTGATTTTCCCTTTCCTTCACTCCCCAAGGTCACAGAGTCATTGTGTGTCATAGGCAGGGCTTAAACAAGGCCATTTATCTGCTGTGCCAAACTGTGTTTTACTTTTTTTGTTAGTGCTATGAAAATGTTGTTACTTCTGAAGTCTGGTATTCAGTGCTTTTGAATCTTAACCTCTTTTCACACACACACACACACACAAATACACAGGCACCCAGACACCCAGACACACAGACACACAGACACATGCACGCGCGTACGCCATACCCTAATTTAATTAATCAGTAAGCATTTATTAAGAGTGTACTGTGTGCTACATATTGTGCTAAGCACTAGGAATACCCAAAACAAAAATGAAAATAGGCATTATATTCTAAGTCTGTTTATTGTCATCACTGCCCTGACACCTTGCTAGTTGGTGCCCCTGTTTCCAGTCTCACCGTTCTCCATTCTATCTTCTACAAAATTGCTAAAGTATTCTTCCCAAGGCACAGATCTGACCCTGACACTCCCCCATTCAAAAACTTTCAGTGGCTTCCCATCACTTAGATTAAATACAAACTCCTTAGCCTGGCATTTATGGCCCTCTGCAATCTGCCTCTTACCCACCTTTCCAGACTTACCTCATTCTCAGCTTCATGAGCTCTATGTTCCAGTCAAACTGGAATTTGACACTCCATCTTCTCCAGCTATTCATTTGCCCAGGCACCCCCCCATTCCCAAAATATACTTTTCCTTCTTTACATCTCAGAATCCTTGTCTTCCTTTAAGACTCACTTTAGGTACCATATCTTCCCTGGTTTCCCAGCTGGTTTCACTCTCATAGTTTACTTGGTATCATATTTTTGTATGTACACATTGCATTTGCTAAGTAGGACATAAGCTGATTGAAGACAAGATGGTTTCATTTTTGTCTTTGTTTCTTGTGTGTACTTGGTAGATGTTAAATGTTTTTTTAATTGAAATGGAAAGGCATGATGGCACCAGATTGTGGAGATCCTCAAATGCCAAGATGAAGAGTTGGTAGTTTTGTGGTCTTGTGAAAACATGACTAATGCAGACAGTAAACAATACAATGAATTATATAATTAAGTGCAAATTGTTTTATGTAAATGCCATAGGAGAAAGTGAGATCATATTGAAGTAGTCAAGGAAAACTTCATGGAGAAAGTAGGATTTGGACATTGGTTGACTAGCATATGGATAGGTAGCAAGGAGAAAGTGTAAAAATATCATTTAAAAAAATTGATTTTAGAATGTATTAAAAGTGAAATCTTCATTTAGTAGAGGGATTTTCCTCACCAGCAGTTCCCTACATGGGAATAAGGCAAGGGTACGGTAAACCTAGTAGACTTGTGTTGGAGGAAGTGCTTTGAAGTAAGCTATGGATTCTTTAAGATAGTGGTAAAAAAGCAATACATTCTAGACATGGCAGGGTGGTGGTTGGGGGAACCTGTGCAAAGTCATGGAGATAAAATTTGGAATGTCTTATATGATAAATAGCTAGTAAGCCAAGGTGACTCTTAGTCTGTTATATACTGTTAAGCATTTATTATATAATAAGTTCTGGGAATTCAAAGAAAAGCAAAAAACTGCCTGCTCTCAAGGATCTCACAGTATAATGAGGGATATAACATGAAAACAACTATGTACATACAAGGAAAAATTGAAGATAATCAACAGAGGTAAGGCAGTAACAGTAAGGAGGATTAGGAAATGCTTCTCATAGAAGGTGGGATTTTAGCTGGGACTTAGACATGAGGAGGAAGAGAATTTCAGTCTTAAGGGACCATAAATAAAAATACATGGAGTCAGGAAACGGGATGTGAGGAACAGCAAGGAGGACAGGGTCACTGGATCCAGGTTATGAAACCTGGTTATGAAGGGTTTTGAATGCCACACAGAGGATTTTATAGTTGATCCCAGAGGTGACAGAGAGCAACTGGAGTTTATTGATTAGAGAAGTGACGTGGTTAGACCTGAACTTTAGGAAGATCAGTTTGATAGCTGAATGGAGAGTAGACTGGAGAGGGAAGAGGCTTGAGGCAGGGAGACCGACCAATAGATTCTCGAAATAGTCCAGGTAAGAGATGATGAGGGCCTGTACCAGGGTGACTTCAGAGTCAGACTAGAGAAGAGGGTATATATAAGAGATGTTATGAAGGTAACATTGACAGGACTTAGCAACAGATTGGGTATGAGGGATAGTGAGAGAGTTTGAGGATTTGAGGATGATACCTAGGTGTGAGCCTGGGTGACTAAGAGGATGGTGGTGTCCTTGACAGTAACAAGGAAGTTCAGAAAGAGAAGGGTTTTGGGGAAAAGATAATGATTTCAGTTTTTGACATGTTGAGTTTAAGATGTCTACTAGAATTCAAGTTGAGATGTCTGAGAGGCAATTGGAGATATGAGACTAGAGGTTGGAGAGGTTAGTAGGGCTGGACAAGTAGATCTAAAAGTCATCTCCATAGAGATGATAATTGAAACCATGGGAACTAATGAAATGCCAGGCGAAATGGTAGAGAGGAAAAAGAGAAGAGGTCCCAGGACAGAATCTTGGGGGACCACTTTCCCCATGCTCAATGGGTATGACATGGATAATTATCCAGAAAAAGAAAGGAGGAATGGAGGCAGAGAACCACAAGAAAGCAGTGTCATAACGACCTAGAGAGAAGAGAATATCTGGGAGAAGAGTTATTGATGGTGTCAAAGGCTTGCAGAGAGAGGTCACGAAGAATAAGGTTTGAGAAAGGGCCATTGGATTTGGCAATTTAGAGCTCATTACTAACATCATAGAGAGCAGTTTTGATGTTTTGATTGAATGATAAGGTCAGAAGCTGAATACACAGAGCTAAAAAGAGAGGGAGGAAAGGAAGTGGAAGCACCAATTGTAAGCTCGCAAAGTTTAGCCAGAAGAGGTAAAAGAGATATAGGACAATAGTTAACAGGGATTGTAGTATGATTAGGGATAAATAAGGATATTTTTAGATAGCAGGGGAGCAGCTGGTAGATAGGGAGGGATTGAATATAAGTGAGAGAGTGCAGATGATAAAGGGGATCATTTGCTAGAGAAGATGGGGTGAATGGAATCACTTGTGCATATAGAGAAATTTTTCTTGGCAAGGAGAAGGGCTACCTCTTCAAGTGAGATAGGAGTGAAGGAGAAAATAATGGCAGAAGGCATCTAAATAATGTGAAATGAGAAGGGAAGAAGAGGGATCTTTCAGTGAATGGCCTTAGTTTTTTTTTTCAATGAGATATGAGTCAAGGTGAGGGGGGAGGGGGAAGCTAAGAAGTTGAGGGAAAGGAAAGTCAATTGAGGTTTGAGGAGGGACAAAAAGGTTTGGAAAAGACATTATGGTAAATGGTATAATAAGTCGGAGAGGTATAAAAGGATTCCCTTGCTGCAGTGAGGGTCTATTTCAGATTATCAACTTGTAGTGGACCCCAGTTAGCATGGTTTTGTGGTTTTCTCAAGTTCAGTAGCACATGAGTAGGAGTAAAGCAGTAGATGATGGGAGTAAAATCCAAGATTGAGGCTTGGCAGGGGAAAGATTGGTGACAGAATAAGGGAGCAAGGAATTTGAGAGGAGAGTGTGGTGTAGTTGAACTGACTTACCATGGGGTCAAGATGGGGAAAGGAGAGTGAAAGGGTGATGACCTGTTAAAAGAGCCAAGGGGTCAAAATATTGGAGGTCACAAAAAAGATGAAGAACAGTGTTTGGGGTTGCAAGGCAGAGGGAGAGGTAAAATGACAGATTGTGATTAAATAAGGTAATTTCAAAATTCCTGAACATGAAAGTGGAGCATTTGTGGATGGAAGCAAGATCAACAGTAATGACCATCTCTGTAGTAGGGTAGGGGGCAACTAGGTGGAGAAGTGGATTGAGTCCTGGGCCTGGAGTCAGGAAGACTCATCTTCCTGAGTTCAGATCTAGTCTCAGACACTTATTAGCTGTGTGACCCTGGGCAAGTCACTTAACCCTGTTGATCTCAGTTTCCTCATCTGTAAAATGAGCTGGAGAAGGAAATGGCAAACCACTCCAGTATCTTTATCAAGAAAACTCCAGATGGGATCATGAAGAGTTGGACATGACTGAACAATGACTGAACAATAACAACAAAATGGTGGGGTGGGGGAATAGGTCATGTAAAACAAGTAAGTTGAGGAATTGGGAGTATAGAATGTTTAAGGAAATATTAGTATGTATGTTGAAGTCCTCTAGTGTGAAGGCAGGAGCTGAGTGGGGAGGGGAGTGGGAAAGGGAGAGAGGGAAGAAGAAAGACTGTGAGTTGGAATGGAGAAGACGTGGACGGGACTGATAAGACAGACCAGAAAAGTAACTAGGAGACATATTGTGGAGGGCTTTAAGGGTTAGGCTGAAAATTTTCTATTTTATCTTAGAGGTGGTAGGGAACTATTAAAGATCTTACTAGGAGAGGGATAGGGTCCAATCTGTGTTTTAGAAATATCATTTTGGTAGCTATCTAACAATGCATTAGTGAGAGGAGAGATTGAAAGTGGGAAGTCTATTGCAATAGTTTATACAAGAGATTATAAAGGTGTAAACTAGGGTAGAGGCTGTGTAAGTGGAGAAAAGCGGGTTAGATGATATATTATTAAGGTAGAACTGACCAAGACTTGGTGACTGAGTCAGTGTGGAACCAAATATCTACTGAAATTCTTGTTCTTGTTGCCTTTGGGCATGTGAAATGTAATCTGCTCCACCAACTTCTTCATTTGCCTCACCAGAGAGAACCTGTGAACCTTCCTTCTCTCTATCCTAGATGTGGTCACTGAGAATAATTTCTATGAAACCAAAAGGCCTGAAGGATCTATAAATTAGTTGCTGTGTATATATGTTATTTTTTTTAATGCACAGTTCAGAATTTACTAATACTGACTGTTTCTATTTCTACTTCTTAT
Source organism: Phascolarctos cinereus (assembly GCF_003287225.1). Taxonomy (NCBI): domain Eukaryota; kingdom Metazoa; phylum Chordata; class Mammalia; order Diprotodontia; family Phascolarctidae; genus Phascolarctos; species Phascolarctos cinereus. The sequence goes on along the minus strand of NW_027555625.1, from coordinate 339,258,983 downwards.
AAATATTAACTTAATCTTTTCTTCCTTCTCATTGATCTTTGGCTCAACAGGGCAGTGCAGCCTTCTGAACTTGTGGGAAGTGTGTGGACTAAAGAAGATAAAGAAATAAATTCCCCAAATTTATTGAAAATGATTCGGCATACTACAAATCTTACTCTCTGGTTTGAAAAGTAAGTATATGTGTCGTATAGTTCTAATGTCAAAATTGAAATTAATTAAAAAACAATTCTTAAAACTCATGCAAATTTTCTAAGCCGTATTTCCTTGTATCTCTTTTTGACCAGGTGCATAGTAGAAGCAGAAAACTTTGAAGAACGAGTGGCAATATTAAGTAGAATTATAGAAATTTTGCAAGTTTTTCAAGACTTGAACAATTTCAATGGTGTATTAGAGGTAGTCAGTGCAGTGAATTCAGTATCTGTGTACCGATTGGACCACACATTTGAAGTAAGTCTTAGACCATAAATATTTCCTTCTTCCAAAAGAAGAAGAAACAATGTATATATAGAAAGATCTAAATCTATATATGTATGTGTATGTGTGTATATACTTATATATATATATTATATACTTGCATTAAATGTTGTAAGAAGGCAGTATGGCATTGATGGAGAGTCAGACTGAAGCCAACAAGACTTGTATTCAAGTCCCACCTCTAATATAGGAAAACTATGTGACCCTGAGCAAATCACTTAACCTCTCAGTGTGGTAGGCAACCCTTTAGTCAATAAACTTTTATTAAGCACCTCCTATGCCCCAGGCACTGTGTTAGGAATAAAAATAAGAAAAAAGAAAGACTGGCCCTGCCCTCAAGTAAGGTCCGTTGATGGGAGCAGAAAGGAAGAAAAGGTACCTAATGAGGGGGTAAGGTGGAGAAGTCAGTCAGAGAAGTCCTCAAGTAGTACAGCTGGATGAGAAATGAAGAGATACCTGAACTGAGGTTTCTCTTTAAATGGGGGTTTGGAGTTTGTGGCCCCAGTCTCCAATTAGAGAGGCAGAGTGTAGTGATAAGGTAGAATTCCAAGGCTGATGAGATCTTAAAGGATGCTGAAGTTATCCTTCCCAGGTATGGTGAAGTTAGTCACAGAAGTCCAAAGTAGTTAATCTCCAACTAAGAAATGGGTTATAGAAAAGGTGCCAACCTGCCTTTTTACAGGGAGTGTCTGCACCTAAGAGCTTCCTATATCTGTGAAGTCATAGGTCCAGTTGTATATGTCATATATAAAATGTGCAATTACAGTTTTAGAAAATCTCTTTAGTATGATAGATATTATTGCAGACAAAAATGTAAAACTGAAACTAGATTATTTAAGTTTAGTGGTATATAGTATGCAGGATGTATAGATTTTTTTTCTAGTGTGCCTTAGTATAAAGGCGTAACAAGTGAATGAGCTTTGTTGCTGTGCCACATGTGACCATCTTGACTGACCAAAGAAGATTATTGCCTGAGAATATGGTTGAAGAAGGAATAATATAGGGAAATTTGTATTGCTGTTTTCTGGACTATGAAAACGACAATAAAAAATTTCAGTTCGTACCCTTTTTAAATTTTAAATTCACTTAAAAAAATGCATTTAAGGATGGGCTAAAAAAAAACAACCAGAAATTGACACCAGTATGGGAAATACTTGGGAGAAGTACTTGATCTGCTGACTAGAACTCATTGATTTTTGAGAACTTTAGGTTGGCTTAGTTATCTCAAGAGGTGCTATAAAAACTTTAGTTTCAGAAAAAGTTAAATATATGTAATGTAACACTTAGGAGCAGGGTGACCTGACATGAAATCAAACATGAAAGATGGCAGAGCTTCAAAAACAATGCAGTCTTTAGGTTTCATCTTTTAATTTATCGTTTAAATGAGGGAAAGAGAGGTATATGTGTGTGTGGGGGTGTGTGTGTGTATTAAATGTGTTTGGGCTTTGTGTTCGTGAACAAATAAAAATATTCCTTATTTTAGGTGGTATGTGTTTCTGAAAAGTTGTGTGTAAATCAAATTCTTACAGATCATTTTGTTAAGTGAAAAACCCTTTTAGGTATTGTCATTGACTTTCCATAAAAGGAGGTATATTGGTAGTTTTAAAAAAATATACATGGCGTTAACATGAACTTAATAAAATATGATCCATTTATAGCAACAGGATTAAAAGGGAATGATAACCTGTACCTTTGACAGAATTTATACTTCTTTTAAGGCATTACAGGAAAGAAAACGCAAGATTTTAGATGAAGCCGTAGAATTAAGCCAAGATCACTTTAAAAAATACCTAGCAAAACTTAAATCAATCAACCCACCTTGTGTGCCTTTTTTTGGTAAGTTACCAGATACTCATTTTATAATATTGTCAATATATATTTATATATTTTTTTCTTTCCTTTCAACATATTGCATTATGTATCTAGTAGGCAAGGTTTTTGCTTTGAAAAAAATCCTTGCATTTCCTGTGTTAGGTGTTTTTCTTCAGTGCTATTAAAGAATGATTTACATAAACTAATATTTGAGGAGTTTACAAACTGTTACTGTGTACTTGCATGGAAACAAAGAAGAATAATTAATTTTGATATCTGAATATAGGTTTTGAGAGAAACATTCAAATAAATTGTGATCTGGTAAATTTATTGGTTCTGTGAAAACACAACATCAGGCAAAATAATTAATAGTGACAATTCTTTAACAGCATTGTGTATTGGGTAATTGACCCAATGTTACTATATCAGGGTTTAGTGTTGATGACAAGCTCCAGCTAAACTGGATAATTTACCATGCCCCATGTTTTCTTAACTCTGAGCTTAACCCAAATACTACCATCTCCCCACGAGTCCTTTCCTGATTCCCACTAACCAGCATTGATTGTTTTCCCTCTTTAATTTCAAGTGGGACTGTGCTTCTCAAGCATTTATCATGGTCTTTGTGGTTGTTATGGTTGTTAGTGTATGAGCCGTATCCCTAGCAGTGTGTTGTAAATGTTTAATAACTGACTCTCTGGGGAGAAGGGATACACAACACACTTTTAAGTTTAATCTGCTTTATTAACATTTTACCATGATTTTCTTAAATCTTAGACAGTCCAGAAAACCAATCAATCCCTGATTTGCAGTGTTAGCTTATTTCTATGGTGTAAAATCTCACTATGAAAATTTAACAAATCATCTCTCACAAGCCAGTTTGAGCAGGCTCCAGTACATCCCTGCATGTCTTCCCATTCCACTTTAAGCTCTCAAATCTGTCTTTCTACCAGTGCTTACCACAGTAAGTGCTTAATGAAGATTTGTTGGATTGAATGAGTTTGAAGGGTGACCAAGTGGAAAGAACACTGGTTTTGAAGGAAGCAGACCTGGCAATGATCCCACCTGTATCTTGGGCAAGTCCCTTAACTTCCCTGGACCTCAGATTCATTACATGTTAAAATTAGTGGATTGGACTAGATGATTTTTAACATTTCTTCTAGTGACAAATCCTTTGATTGTATGAATCATTACAAAACTGTTGGTCAGGGGTAGAAAAAGTTTCTTAATCTAGAATGTAGAATTTATAGATTCTTCCCTTTTTGCTTTTATCTTTTTGTTCAAATAAAGTAAAAAAAGGTAAAATGCTTTATTTAAAATTTTTTTTATAAGAATCTTTTTTAGTGGCATATTCACCACTAAATAAATTAGGATTTACCTGTTAAATTGCCAACACTATATATTTAAAACATTGCTTTCAGAATCCCATAGTTGATCCTTGATTACCCTAATATATTATATACCTTGTAATGCTTGTGCCCTTTTGAGGCAAAAAATATGTAGTTAATAACATTTAATGCAAGGGGGCATGGCATAGTGGGTAGAGAGCCAGCCTAAAGGCCAGCTGAGAAGACTTGCCTCTGACATACAGGCTATATTTCCCTGGGCAAATCACTTCTCCTATTAGGAATCTGGGCAACTCTCTAAGACTATAAAGTCACAGAGAAAGTGCCAATTTAACACTGGTAGAAAGAGGTTTCTCACCAAGGGATTCCCAAATCAGTTTAAATTACAGATCTAGTCCTAGGCCCTATCCTTGTCTCCTAATAACATTTACTATAGTGTAAAATGAGAATGGAATAATGAATTTTTTCTTTTTTTTTCATAGGAATATATTTAACAAATATTCTGAAGACTGAAGAAGGGAATAATGATTTCCTTAAAAAACAAGGGAAAGAACTAATCAACTTTAGTAAAAGAAGGAAAGTAGCCGAAATTACTGGAGAGATACAGCAGTATCAGAATCAGCCTTATTGTTTACGGATAGAATCAGAAATAAGGGTAAAATTTTTCTTTTACTAAATTTTAAGGAGAACATTTCAAATGTTGATATGTTATAATTAATTATAATAGTATTTATTTTGCCATAATATTATTTTGAGAGGTCATGTGGATAGAGAACTAGCCTTGTTCAAGTCCTGTCTCTGATATATACTAGCTGTGTGATCCTGGACAAATAATTTAATCTCTTAGTGCTTCAGAAAGTTCTCTAAAGATTGACTGTCTTCATGAGTCAAGGGAGTTTACACATTGGCCACTGATGAATTATAGTACAGATCTTTCCCATCAAAAAGTAACATTTTGTGTGAGATCACAAAAACCAATGCTTAACAGTCCATGGAGTTATAAAATCTTAGAGTTATAGCTGGAAGAGACCCTGGAGAAACCATGTAATCCAACTTCCTCTCCTCCTTTTACAGGTGAGGAGACTAAGGCCTAGAAAGAGGAGGCTGACTCACCCAATGTAGTGTGCTATAGTAAATATCTGGACTTAGGGTATGAAAGATGTGGACTCATGAGGCTGAGTGAAATGAGCAGAACCAGGAGAGTGTTGTACAAAATAACAGCAACATTGTGCTATGACCAACTTTGATATAACTTCTTCTCAGCAATACAAGGATCTAAGACAATTCTGAAAGACTCTTTTTTATTTATGTAAAAAAATTAAATTTTAATGGAGTAGCAAACAAGATAAAACTATTTTCTCTAAGAACAAGTATATATATACACACATATGATTGGTTTCTAATGGACTATACAGGCTTTGATTATGTTTCAGTAATAAATTCAAATTTGGATTAAAGAGTTTACATATAAAATTGCATTTCTTTTATTAATTTTTATTCAAGTCTCAGGGCCATTTTTCCTAGAACTTTTAGTTAACTAAAAGCCTGTTTTCTGTTAATATTAAGTCCCTTCTCCCTTAATCAACCCATTGTGAACCCTCTAAATGTAGTTTAATCTGTAACATGACTTAGTTTACCTATAAAGTCTGTTTAACTAGGTTTGTTTCCTTTGGGGATGTTTGAAATCATACCTCTGGTTAATTAAGTTTGTTCAACTTTTATGATATTAAAGGAATCATTGGATTATGAATTTTTCTTTTTAAAAAACTTTGTTGTGATACTTATGGCCATATGTGTGTTTTCTTTTCTGTTGCTTTCAATGCCTGGGAAATCTCCCTGTATTGTATAGTGCATTTATTTTCCTCGTGACTTACAGCCCCTGATGCTTACTCAGTTTGATCTCTTTGAATATGATCCCCCTGTTTTCTGTAGGAAATCTTTGGTTTTGATTCAGTTGTCTGGTAAGTTTACTTGTCTCCTTCTCTATCTCTTTCTGGCATAGTCACATACCCAATGTTCATCCATTGCTGTGATGAAGACAAGCTCCAATTCGATATTATTGATTTTGCTTGCAGAAGGCCCATTGCGAGGTCCTAGTCTTAATCAGTGAATGTTGCCTTGCCTCAGTCAAACTGAGACCTTAGCATAAAAGATCTAAGGTCTCCAGGGCCACCTCCAGTAGTCCTAATATCTTATCTTGCCACTGCACTCAGATGGCTCCTGAGGAGAAAGTGAGGCTGGTGACTTTGCACAGCCCTCCCTCACTTAAATCCAATTCACTTGCATGTTAGAAAAAAACAAAGCATCATCCCACCGGTGGGGGGAGGTAAGACAGAGAGACAAATGTTGTGGAAGGAGCTAAGAGTGTCCCCGAAAGACTCTTGATGGAAAATGCTATCCATATCCAGAGAAAGAACTGTGGAGTCTGAATGCAGATTGAAGCATACTATTTTCTTTTTTTCTTTTTTTTTTCTTTTTTTTTCTTTCTCATGATTTTTCCCTTTGGTTTTAATTCTTTACAACATGACTAACGTGGAAATATGTTTAATATGATTGTTTAAAAAAAAAAGAATGTGGGTTCAAATCTCAACTCTTCACAATGCTTAGCAGAGTGACCTTGGACAAGTTATTTATGCGCCTTGAGCAGTTCCTAGTAGTGATGTGCTTTGGAGTAGGGAGCTCCTCTACTGGAAGTTTGTTATCCTGATGAAATCAGAGATCCTTTGCATATTCACACATAATAGTTCTAAACAGTATTATAGTTTTTATATTACCCCAGTGGATAAGTAGTCAAAACATATGAAGAAACAGTTCTCAAAAGAATTGGAATCTTTTATAAAAGATTGTTCCAAATTGCTAATGAGGAAAATGCAAATGAAAACAATTTTCAAGTTTAACCTTTAAATGAAAATGGATAAAGATGACAAAAGATGAAATAGTTTCATCTTGGAGGAACTATAAGGAGATAGACACAAGGCTTTAAGACACTATCGGCAGAACTGTGAATTGGTCCAACCATCCTTGGAATCCTACTTAAAAAAAAAAAAGATCAAGGAAGAAAAGACAATATGCTTCTTGGAGTATATTTTTGCTGATCTTTTTTATATGCTTCCTGATCATATTAATAATGCTAACTGTTTTGGATGCTTTATATTATATAAATATAATTAGGTAGAGAGGTGTAATGGAAATAGTGTTGGAATTGGAGTCAGGAAATCTGAGTTCAGCTCTACCTATGAAATGATCTGGTATGACCAAAGGCAAGTTATTTAACTTCTCAGAGCCTCAGTTTCCTCATCTATAAAATAAAGATAACTTTTGCCCTACATAACTCAGTGGGTTGTTTTCAGTGAAAGCATTTTGCAAACCTTAAAGCACTGCATAAATGAATTATTATAATTGTTAAATTTACTTGTTTTTAATAGGGAGCAAAATTTTGTGTTATGAGAAGTTAATATGTTTATATATACACACAGTAAAAACTGGTTTACCTAGAATTCTGTCAGAACTTTTAACTAGCACTTCTCTAAAGTGTGATGATGATGGTTGACTTTGATAATTATCCTAAAGATGTGCATATATAATTATCTGAATCAATATTTAAATGTATTATTCTACTGTTAAGTAGATTTTATTGTATTATAAATTTTTTTAAAAAAATAGTAACATATATAGCAGATGTGTTAACTTTCCACTAACCAGAATGCCTACATTCCTATTCACTCATACCAGGAACATCATAGATTATAGTTCTAGAGCTCAGAAGAGTTTAGAGATCACTTAGTTTAACCCTGTCATTTTACAAGTGAGGAAGCTTAGGCCTAAGTAGGTTGAGTGACTTGACCAGGGTCACAAAGGTGGTAAGTATCAGAAGTGCAATTTGAACCCAGGACTTCTTTTTCCACTGTACATACTGCTTCCTTTTTTTTTTTTAGTGAACCTGGTTTAGTGAGTACATACAGACAGTCTTTGACTATAGAATATTTACATGTACAAAGGGGATCCTCCTCTGCAAAAGTTCCTACTCAGTTCACAAGATCTCAGTAATGATTGACCTAGACACCTGCTTTCTTTTTTGCAAAATTATCATTATTGTTATCTTGGAGAATGTACCATCACAAGAATCAGTTCTTCAGAGATTATTGTTGAGTTGTTTTTAGTTGTCTGACTCTTCATGACCTTATTTGGGGTTTTCCTGGCAAAGAGACTTTTCTTCATTTTCGCCTTCTCCCTCAGTTAGTACCCCACCCCGATTTATCTGTGTACATGGTGTATCCTCCCAGTAGAACATAAGGTTCTTGATCAGGGACTGTTTCTTTTCTGTCTTTATATCCTTAGAGACTAGGACAGTGCCTTGTACAGAAGAGGGACTTCATAAATTCTTATTGAATTAGATTAGATTCTTGATCACCTTCCTACTGTATTGGCATGAGGTGGTTTTCACAACTTATACTGATGGTTGGAATGTGTTTTCCCATAGAAACAATGTTAAATTATGATAAGAAATATAATTACTAATTTTTAAGTACATTTTGGGCCAAGTTAGTTAGTCTAGAAACTTTTAACTACCATTTATAACATTTTTCCCTATGGGTAAATACATTGTAAATTACAAACAGTGATGCAAACAAGTCTCTGGGACACAAACTACCTGTAGTCTCTTTCAGAAAAACAAGAAGACTTAGGTTTGTACCCTGGCTCTACTGTGTGGCCTTATACAACTTAGGTAACTTCTCTGGACCTCAGTTTCATGAAGATTTGGGCTAAGTATCAACTAAGATCTCTTCTAAGTCTAAATCTATGATCCTGTGATCCTGATTTATTGCTTATTACTGATAGGCTTAAGCTGTGGTATCAGTGTTGCTTATTAGAAATAATAGTTTTGCCATTAGCTTTATAACTTTGAGCAAGTCATATTTTCTATTACATTTCATTCACCTGCCAAATTAAAAAAAAACCTACTGACGGTTATCATGAGGATCAAATAAGAATAACGTAAATTAAAATACTTTCAAAACTGTTAACGTGCTATACTATAAGATATGTATGTATGTATACACACATACAAACATGCGTATCTATACATAATATATGTATGTATTTCTTAGTCTAACACACATATATGCCTACATACCTATATACACACATACATATACACGTGCTTAGCATAGTGCTTGGCACATGGTAGGTGTTTAAATGCATATAACACAGTTGTATACCTGTGTGTAAACTCTTAATGCCTGTCATTGAAGTAGTTTTTAGTCTATTTCAAACAATGACTTGTTTATAAAATATGGGCTAACAAAGTAACAAGACTGATTTTTATTTTATTGAGTATAAAATTAGTCAAGTTATTTTATAATTATAGCTTGTAGAGCATTGAGTAGTATAGCTGCCATCTTTATTGTGGGTTAGCTTTGGAAAATGATGTTTGTTGAACGTGGCAAAATGATCTTTGGTCTTGAGCTTTCTTCTTGGTCTTCAAGGCAATGTTTGTTCAACCAAAGACTTGTTTGTTATTAATGACCACTTTTGCTTGAGAGGTAGGCAGTTGTTACTTGAAAAATAAAAGAAATGAAAAGAAAAAGGAAAACAAATGAATAAATAAAGAGAGTCTTGGATAGGGCTTCATTTCAGGATTTTCCTTGAAAGAACGAATGAAATTTGTGCTTATGTTGAAGATCATAAAAATCACTCATATCTATATTTTATTTCAGAGGTTCTTCGAAAATCTCAACCCTATGGGAAATGCATCAGACAAAGAATTTACAGATTATTTATTCAATAAATCACAAGAAATTGAACCCCGAAACTGTAAACAGCCACCTCGATTTGTAAGTACTTTTACTTGTGTCCTACAGCTAATAAAATAGCATGCTAGGTTTCATAAAAAAAATGGAGGAAATTTGGAAGAAAAAAAGGAATTTTCCATTTCTAAAAATATTAATCTCTTTGGTAGTTTGCAGCTTAGGACAAAGTAAAATAATTAAATGTATTACTTATATACCTAACTCTTCAAATTTGTATGTCTTTAAAATATTATTAATATGCAATTATTTGCCACAATCACTTGTATGTGTTTTAGCATTGAATTCACAAGGATTATTTTGTTCTTTAGTTTCATTAGTTCATTTAAATTGACACAAATTCTTTAGTTCATTTTCAAACCACACTTTTATCATATTGGATACTTTTTTATACATTAAGGATACATCTTTTTTTGAAAAGTAGACCATTTTTCTCAGTCTAGCCTTTGATAATAGCATATACATTTTCAGTAGAGTTTCAGTCAGGTAAGTTCCCAGGCCACTAAAGTTTGCTTATCTCCACAGGTTATATAATAGTATTCAGTCTCTATTTGGGACTATCCATAATTTTAGAATGGTTTTGTTTCTTAGTATATTAATGTATTTATCGGAGTTCATCATTCACTCAGTGGGGACAAGACTTCCTATTGGAAGTAAAAAATCCTCCAAACATTTTTGAGATTTACCCATTTGATGAAGAAACTCCAGATCTTATAAGCTCACTTGAATTTCTTTTGCTAATGGTTTTGAATGAAAAAGTGAATTTCATCAGTAAAAATTACCTTTTCCAATCTTTAGTGTTCCAGTCTTTTTACTGACTTGCCTATGGCAAGCGTTTTTTCTTCATAGTAGTGGTTATCAGCTATTTTTGTTTTTGGTGGTGGTGGTATGGTGAGGTTTTGTTTTGTTTTTTAAATAGATCTTCTCACTATTTTTCCAGTACCCCAGTACAGAGGAAATAATAACAATCCCTCTATCTTCCAGAGCCCTTGGAAGGTCTATAGTTACCATCTGAGGATTAATTAGGCTGTCTTGCAACAATAACTTCTCAGTTCTTGGTTTTATTATTCCTTGTTAACCACACTTTTCTTTGTGCTTTGGTGCAACTGATCTTTTTTTCATTGTGAGCTTAAATGATCCTTGAAATATTTTATGGCTCCACATCAACATCCAGTGCAATATCCTTAAGAGTCATTGAGGTGTGCTCTTTAGGAACTACAACTTTTGCACATTTCCTTGGGGTTAGTATCCGCATAAGAATATTGCTTGTCCTAAGTACTTCAAGCACCATGTACCACATTGATTTTTTTTACATTGACAAATTTTTTATTTCCACAACTTTCATTAGTTATCTGAGTAAGTTCAGTTATCTGAACATTAAATATTTTTTAGCCTCTTTCCTAAATAATTGTTCAATTATATTACCATTTTTCATGTTCTGCAAAACTACAGTACTGTATTTCCAAAATGGTTTCTGTATCATTAGGAGGAAAATAAAATTCTTAATCCTTGTGATAAATCCAATCCATGCTATTCAATTCAACATACTTTTAAGTGCCTACTTTGTGCAAGATACTTTACTAGACAGGGAAAATGTAAAGTTGAAATCAATCAAAAGTAGGAATGAGATGGAACTAAAATGATGAGAAAGATAAGCAGATTGAAACTAGGAAGATAAGCAGTAATAGAAAGGAATAGGATGAATAAAATTTCAGTGAGTTCAGTGGTTCTGTTTTTCCTTGTCTCCTACATGAAATAGGCCTAGTGACTCTAGGATGCCAACAGAGCCTCTCTGTAACTGGTTGACTGCTAGTCATCCCTTACTCTTGCCATGTTCTCAGTCCATCTTCTCTTCCTGTCCTACAATTCCTTGAGGATGTCTTTTACTCTTGTTATTTGGAATTTCTCATTAGTTATGTGTTTGACTTCTCAGCCACTGGTAAAGTGTTAGAATTGAAAAAGTGGGCTTTTGTTTTCATGAGAAGCTTCAGCTTAGCAAAAGAGATATGTGGCTTCCTAAAATTTGTCCAGCTTACTTTCCCTCAGCTTGGAGCCTAGCTCATTGTCCATCTATACTGTCTGTCCTAGATATACATAGAAGCTCTATAGGGCATCTGCCCAAATTCTTGTTGAAGTTTGGGCAGTAGATATTCTTTGTTAATTTGGCCCTTCCTATGTGGATGGACAGACTAAACTCCTTTGAATAATTATAGATCTCTTCCAGGAGGCTCTGCACTATTTTGGGGCTTGATGAAATCAACACAATGTCATCTACAATCAAGAGCATCTGAAGGACCTTGTCATCTTCATCTACAGGAAATCTCTCCTCAGCCAGAATTCTGCACTGGGTTTCCTCTATTATAGTGGCAAATACTTTTGGCAAGCCTCTCCCTATTTTATGCTTTGCCTGAGGCAAGGTCATTGAATAGAGTTATTTCTCTTATTTCTTCCCAAGGAGTCCTGAATGATTTTGATGTATGGATGGGAGACACCTTGCTGTAAAAGAGTCTTTAAGGCAGTTTGTTTTTCTGCTGAATCAGATGGCTTTTTTTTTTTCAATCAACAAACAGTAAATACAACAAGATCTTAAATTCCCTTCATCTTTCAATTAATTGTGATATGGTAACATTGTGATCCATTGTTCAATATAACTTTCAAGCCTACTGCCTAATGGGACAGTAGGCCTATGAGTGGTAACTATTATTGTTTTTTCAGTTACCCCCTTTTTTTTTTGGTGTTAATAAGATCTGGGAATATTTCCATGCCATTAATAGCTCCCTCTCCTTCAAACACCTTGTATGTTGGTCTTTCAGTATTTTCAGCAATAGCACCTTTAGTAGCGATCTCTTCTATGTATACTTTGTCCAACTTCTTTTCCTGTCTCTGTTCTCTAGGTCCTTGATGTTAGGGTCTACATGTGAAGATTTCACTACCTTTTATGGAGAAAGCAACTTATTGGAATGTTTTTTGCAAATCTCTTCTATGTTTTTTCTATTTGTAGTTCTCTTTCCATTTTTATCATGTTTATCTTTGGGACAAGTTTGCTTGGATATCTTGCATAGGTCTGTTTAAAATTAGTTCCTCACAAATATACAACAAAGGTGGTAGAGTAGGCAGAAGCAGTACAGCTTAGCCCTCTCTGACAAACTGCTCAAGCAATGATCAAGGAAAGAAGGAGGAAGGGTGAGCAGCTCACACCAGCCCTGAGAGCCTATTAAGTTTCAAGTGTAAACATTTACATCTCAGAGATTGGCAGATCAGGGTTTGATTTATTATTTTGTTTATTGTCTAGACTTAAGAGAATGATGATGGAGAAAGTGCAGATTAAGCTTAAAAGTTTGTTGTACATATGATTACTTTTTTTCTGAGAGACAGATGTTAAACGCTTACTAGCACACTGCTGGGTAGAGGGAACCTATTTCCTCATAGAATTAGGGTATTCAAGAAGAAGACCATACAGACAAGGAGGAAGTAGGAAAATGGGTGTCATTTGAACCTCATTTTCATCAAACTAAAGCTTGATAGAAAACACACACACACACACACACACACACACACACACACACACTAATATACTCACACAGTTTGGCATAAAAATACATTCAACTCAGTGGGGAAACCAGAAGAAATTGGGAAAAGGAAGAGAAGAATAGGAAGGAATGTAGACCCAGGGAGGGGAAAATACCTCCCCAAAAAACCCTTTCAACCTCAGAGTGGATTATGAAAGGGGTTTAAAAAGAAAGAGTAAGAATCTGTGATTGGTGTCTAGGCAAAGACAAGGAAAGAGGAGAGGGAAGTAGAAATAGATTGAATCAAGAATATAACACTAGTGCTGTGCATACTCCTCTATCACCACCCTCTTCTTTATAGAAAGAGAGAAGGGGAGCAAAGAGAGGAGAAGGCATAAGAGAAGAGAATGGAAGGAAATCAACAAATATTACCATGAATGTGATGAATGCTCCCATAAATGGAAGCGCAGCAGAATGAATTAGAAAGCATAATTGATTGTTTAGAAGAAACACACTTAAAACATAAAGATTCACACAGAGTTAAAACAAGGGGTTGAAGTAAAAATATGTTATGCTTCAGCTGAATTCAAAAAATTGTGGGTAGTAATCAAGATGTTGGGGAAGACAAAAGCAAAAATAGACTTAGTTAAAAGAGATAAATAGGGAAATTACATCCTGCTGAAAAACACTATAGAAAATTAATTCATATCAATACTTACATGTGCCAGTTGGCATAGCATGTAATTTATTAAGGAAAAGTTAAGTTATGGATAGAATTAGACAGTAAAACTATTTAGTCCCAAATAAATCTAACAAAAATACAATAAGAAAGAAATTAAGAACTTGAGAGTTTTAGAAAAGCTAGACATGATAGATCTTTGGGGATTGATTACTGAATGAGACTAGAAAGGAGTTATATATTTCAGCTGTAGATGGCACTTTCTTTGTCCATGTATTAAAACCTCATAAACATATGCAGAAAAGCTGAAATATTAAATCCATCCTTTAGTAATCACAATTCAATGAAAATTATTTTTAGTAAATAATTGGAGAAAGGAGTAAAAACTAATTGGAGGCTTAACTTAATCCTGAATACTGATGAGTCCGAAATGAAATCATTTCATTAAAGAATGACATATATCTGAATCTCAGAGGCCTGAGTTCAACCATGAACCTGGATCCTTTGATTTTAGAGCCAGTGCTCATTCCTCTGTACCACTTCCAGCTATTCCTTAGGAAACTGAGGGAATAAGCATAGGCAAAGAAGAAAGGAAATTAGGATTTTGTGAGGTGATATGGTTTACTGAGAGAACCCTTAGGAGTCAACTAAAAAGTTATTGAAACAACATTGTCAGTAAAGGAGCAGCATATAAAATAAATCTACACAAATCTCTGCATTTTGTATATATTACCAACAAATTCAGAAGGAAGAGAGAAAAAGCAAATCCTTTCAGATATATAGAGAATGTTTAAAATAACAGGGATGCTACCCATAAAGATACATAAAAGAAGTATATATGAGTATAATTCCAAAACACTTTACATAAATGAATACGAATAATTGGAGAGTTTTCAATTTCTGGTGTTTGGGTTCTGCCAATAAAATAAAATTGTAAGGCCATCTACATTAATTTATGGAAGCAGACCAAATAATAACAAAATTCGTCTAGAAGAAGAAAAGACCAAGGCTCTCAAGGGAAATAATGAAAAAAAAAATGAGAATAAAGAAGGCCAGGTCCCAAATTACACTATAGAGAAGTAATTATTTAAGCTATATGACACTGATTTTTTTAAAAAAATAGACAAATTGGTCAGTGGAACAGGTGAGGGGCAGAAGCAATTGAACATAGCAGCATAGTATTTGATAAACTGAGGGACTCCAACTACTTAGGTAAGGATTCACAATTCAAGGAAAACCTGGAAAGCAGTCTGATAGAAATTAGGTTTAGGCCACCATCTCACCATATACTACAATATAAAAAGTCATGTCATAATCAAATTAGAGGAATAGAGGAGATAAACTTTTACAATTTTAGATAAGAGCTTTGACCAATCAAAGGATAGAAACAGGATTACAGGAGATAAAAGAGATAATTTTGATTACATAAAATTGAAAAATTTAAAAACAATGTAGTTAGAATTAGAAGGGAAACAGTTAAATGGGGGGAAATATTTGTAGCAAAATTTTCTGATATAGATGTTATCCAAAATATCTTGGATGTAGGGAATTTAAAAACAAGAATCATCAACCAAGCAGTAAATGGACATAGGATATGAACATGTAATTCTCAAATTAGGAGAAGCAAGCTATCAACAACTGTAAGAAGAAACACTCCAAATCACTAATAATAACAGATGCAAATTTTTTAATTTTAATTTTTAATTTTTTTTTAAGGCGATTGGGGTTAAGTGACTTGCCCAGGATCACACAGCTAGTAAGTGTCAAGTGTTTGGTCTGAGGCCGGATTTGAACTCAGGTTCTCCTGACTTCAGGGCCGATGCTGTGTCCACTGCGCCAGCTAGCTGCCCCCAACAGATGCAAATTAAAACAACTTGCCACCTCAATGCTATCAAATTGACAAGGATAACCAAGAAAAGAAAGTGACAGTTGATGGATGAACTATGGAAAGAAAGGCACACTAATAAATACATTGCTGGTGGAGCAGTGAATTGGTCCAATAATTTGGACCAATTGGAATTGGAAAGCAGTTTGGTACAACACTCAAAAATCACTCAACTCTGTCAACTTTTTGATCCAGCAATACTATTCCTAGGCATATACCCCGAAGAGATCCTTCCAAAAAAAGGGAAGGACTCATTTTTTAAAATTATAGTAACAATTTTTCCTTCTCTATACAGACACAGTCACTACTCTAGTTAAACCAGTTAAGTGCAACTGGTGAAAAGCCTTTGATATATTAATGTAATAGAATACAATTAAAATAGCTAATTTTCATATAGCACTTTAAAATTTGTTAAGTTCCTTACAAATATCCCATTTGATCCTCACAACATCCCTGGGAGGTAGGTGCTATTATTATCATCCCCATTTTATAAACTGAGGCAGAGAGAGATTAAATGACTTGCCCAGGGTCACATAGCTAGTAAGTATCTGATGCTGGATTAGAACTTGGGTTTTCCTGACTCCATGCCTAACAAAAATTATTTCTACTCTGCCACATCCTGCACTCTCATGTAACTCTTTTTATATCAAAAGATTTCTTCCATGTTAGCTCTATCATCACTTTCAATGAATCAACAAGCATTCCATCTCACTTTGTACTCTAGCTATCCCCTTATCATCTGCTGCGATACACACAGCTTACTGCCCCCATCTCTCTTGCTTTCCACTTCTTGTTCTGGTAATATTAAGTGCTTCTGGAAAGGGCATATCAATTGATTCACCATCCCTGGGACTTCCCAAACCAAAATACTATTCCCTGGCCACCATGCCTTTATATGTGTTGTCTCCCTCAACTAAAATGTAAGTTCTTCGAGTGTGAGAAGTGACTTGTGTTGGTAATCCTGCAGTTTAGAACAGTCCTTGACAGGTGATAAATGCTTAATAAATTCATTCCATTAGGTTTTTTCCCACATGAACTACTATAAAACTATGTTTCCCCCATCTTGCACTTGTACATTTAGATGATGTTAAGGAGAAACTTAGGTTCGAGAGCTAATAGTGTGAAAGCAATGTTGTTCATGGAACTTGAGAGAATTTTATTTTGGTGAGGTGAAAAATATGACAGCTTTATATTCAGTCCCACATTGAATTTCAACTAAGGGCATTGAGAGAAATTTCAAATGTAGTATTACATTGTCTTCAAGTTAGGATAGTAGTATTGTCTCAACTCATTTTTTTATGCTGTTTATTTTTTGAAAAATAAGTACTTTGTAATATTAATTATGTTTGCTTTTCCTAGCCTAGGAAAACAACTTTCTCCTTAAAATCTCCTGGTATAAGACCACATGCTGGCAGACATGGCTCTACTTCAGGCACTTTACGAGGTCACCCAACACCATTAGAAAGAGAACCATGTAAAATAAGCTTCAGTCGGATAAATGAGGCTGAGCATGAATCAGCAGCATCAGCACCAACCTCTCCAAACACACCATCTACTCCACCAGTCTCTGCTTCTTCAGACCTCAGTGTATTTTTAGATATAGATCTTAACAGTTCTTATGGTAAGTATTGATAACAGATGCTTGGAAAAAGATTCTTTTACCAATGACTTTACATATTCTATTTTATTTAGAAACTAAAAGGTGAATATAGTGTTTTGAAAAGTAGAATCAGAATGTTAAAAGTTAGTAATTATTACAAGAGTGGAAAACTTGCTTGGGTAATTAAGTTTATGCATTTTAGAAAATTTAAATCGAGAAAATCAAATGTTTATGAAAATATCTTATAAAATTTCAATGTAGTTTGAGCTAATCTTATAATTTAGTACATTATTTGTCTAAAATTTACATAAATTACTATATATATATAATATAAAAGTGAAGTATCTATATTATACTCCTTAACTGTGGTTATACTCCAGAGCACTTCTTAGATCCTGTTCTTTTCTCCATTTGGTAACCTCATCAGCTTTAATGAGTCGAATTATCTGTTCCTAGATCTATATGTCCTGTCTTATAGTCTCTCCTGAGCTCTAATCCCACATCACCAATTGCTTAGTGAACATTATAAACTGGATATACCCTATGCATATCAAACTCAACATGTTCAAAACAGAATTCATTGTCTCTCCCCCAACTAAACCCACCCCTCTGCTGAACTTCCCTATTACTGTTAAAGGACTAACCATCACCTCAGTTATCCAGGTTGACAACTCCATTGCATACTCAGCTCCTTACTCTCACTCACCCCACATATCCAGTCTCTTGCCAAGTTTTGCTATTTAATGCCTTTACACAATCTTTCAAATAAATCTCTCTTTATACAGGAAGCCACTGCCTTAGTTCAGTCAGTTAATTAACGATTTATTTAGCAGTTACTATACTAGGCACTGTACTAAATACTGAGAATACAAACAAAAAGCAAAAATAATCCCTGCAAGAAATTAAGATCACATTAAAATTGCAAAGACAATAGATACATATAAAATACATCCAGAGTAGATGGAAGGTAAGGGATGTACTCTGTGCTACTGGGGACATTGATCTTCTGCAGAAGGTTGCATCTGAGCTGAGTCCTAAAGGAAGCTTTAGAGCAGTAAGCAGAGAATACATTCCAGGCATGAGGGACAGCCAGTCCAAAGACACCAAGATGGAGTGTCATGTGTGAAGAACCACAAGGAGAAGAATATGGCTAAACTGTAGAGGGTATGGACAGGAATAATGCATGAGGACTGTAAAGGTAGGGAAAAGGCCAGGTGGTGAAGGACTTTAAAAGCAAAACATAGGATTTTATATTTGATCCTGGGAGTAACAGAGAGACACTGAAGTTTATTGCTTTAGGAAAATTACCATGGCACCTTTGTGGTAGATGGGTTGGAGTGGAGAGAGAATTGAGAAAAGAGACAATTAGACATTTATTGCAGTGTTCCAATTTAAAAGTAAAAAGAACTTGAACTAGGGTGGTAGTTATGTGAGTGGGGAGAATGAGGCAGATATGAGAGATGTGGAAAAAGAAAGGACAAGATTTGGCAACTGATTGGATATGTGGGATAGGGGAAAGTGAAGAGTCAAGGAAGACACTGAGGTAGTGAACCTAGGTTAAGAGCAAGGTGGGCCCCTAAATGGTAAAAGGGAAGTTCAGCAGAAGGGTGGTTGTTTGGTTTTTTTTTTGAGAGGGGGGATGGGGGTGGAAAGTAAATAATCATAGTTATTTCTCAATGATGTTGAGTTTGGAATGCCTACATGACATCCGGTTTGTAATGATATCAATTAGTGAGACTTCATTAACTTTTAGAAATGTGTTTACTAAGGTGGTATAGTAAAAAATGGTTGGTATAAAATATCCCCAAAGTGAGTACATACTCTCTCACAAGTATGGACAAAGTCCAGAGGAAAGTGATCTCAAACTTAGAGCATGTGGAAAAGGGGGAAACTCACAGCTCCTGAAAGTCCTTTTTCTCTCCTTCATGGGGCCTTCGTGTTGCTCTCCTTGGGTATGGTATAGAGAGTGAGAAGAGAGAGAATGGAGGCACCAAATAAATAAGACTTTTTCAAGGCCTTTAGCTGAGAAGGAGAGGACAGAAATAGAATGATAGATGGTGGAAATCATAGCTTCTAGTGAGACTCTTTTTAAAGGATAGGGGAACGTTGGGCACAATTGTAAGCAGCAGGGAAGAAACCAGTGGATAGGGAAAGACAGAAGACTAGAGAATGAAGATGATAGTAGAGTCAGTGTGCTAAAGGAGGGGATGGGATCAAGGGTACATATAGGGGGATTGGTCTTGGCCAGGAGAAGGGCCACCTCTTCATCAGAGGGTGAAGTGAAGCAGGAGTTAATTGAGTATTAATATTAGAGCAGAGGTTCTTAACCTTTTTTGTGTATGATCCCCTTTGACAGTCTGGTGAAGCCTATGGATCCCTTCTCAGAATAATATTTTTAAATGCATAAAATGGAATATATAACAATTATGTTCTGGCTTACTCTCCCAGAGCTAGGCTAGTCACATCTGCCCCTTAGGGTTCTAAGGCACCCTGAGTACTTCCCAGGAAGAAGGGTATTGCTCCTATAATGCCATTGGCTTAAGTCCCCCCTGGCTATGTTCCCCTTATTTTTAAGTACTAGTGAGCAGCACCCCGGTTTCATTTAGCCATCAATTAACTTTTAGAGAGGAGTATTTATTTTGAACATATAATAAGAACAAAAATTTCCCTCCAGCATCTCAGGGACATATTCTCCCCTGCACCACTTTCAGAAGAGCAGGCTTACTCTTTTTTTTTTCCACTTAATTTTCACTTTTATTTTTTTCCCATTACTTGCAAAGATAGTTTTCAACATCCATTTTTGTAAGATTTTGAGTTCCAAATTTTTCTTCCTCCCTTCCCTCCTCTCTCCCCAAGACAGCAAGCAATCTGATATGGGTTATACATGTACAGTCATGTTAAACATTTCCACATTAGTCATGTTGTGGTGAAAGAAGAATTAGAAGAAAAGGGAAAAACCACGAGAAAGGAAAAAAAAGTGAAAATAGTATGCTTCGATCTGCATTCTCACTCCAAAGCTCTTTCTCTGGATGTGGATAGCATTTTCCATCATGAGTCTGTTGGAATTGTCTTGGATCATTGTATCGCTCAGAATAGCTAAGTCTATCAGAGTTGGTCAATGCACAATGTTGCTGTTACTGTATACAATGTTCTTCTGGTTCTGTTCACTTTACTCAGCCTCAGTTCATGTAAATCTTTCCAGGTTTTTCTGAAATCTGCTGAGCAGGCTTACTCTTAACACAATTCTTCCATAACTTTGGTTCCACCAAGTTCACATGCATATGTGGCATAACTTCCAGTTGAGTCCTTACGTCAGTTCCCCAGGGGCTGAATCTCCATGCTCCTTAGAACATTAATGACGTACTAGCTGCAAACCGAAACTGGAATGTTCTCCCAGCCTTTCAAAACTCACCAGATCAGAAACTCTAGTTTCTAGATGAACAAACACAGAGGTTTTTCACAGGGCTATATGGCCTCAGAAAGAGGAAAAGCCCAAGGCGTCTCCCTTTATAACATTGCCTTTCATTGGATGCCGTGAATGAAGGAGGAATAGAGATTCCCCAAGAATGAGTGAAGAAAGGTGACAGAAGGCAGCTAATTCCTTTTGAATGTTTCCATAGCCAGAGTTTCCCATTTGCCACATAATAAGCCTACCAGAACTAGTTTCTGTGCGTACTTCACTCTCCTTACACATCTTCATGACTCTCCTACAAGCAGACTCCCTTACTTCTTGATTTGGAGAGGCCATCTAAGACACTCAGTACCTGTGCCAGACCCCCATAATAAATAAATAGAACTACAAAGGGAACTAATTACATTAAAATACAATTATCAAAACATTTAAAAACAGATTCACAGACCCCAGGATAAGAACCTTTTTATTAGAGGAATGTAAAATGAGGATGAGGAGAGAAGAGGGAGCTAGCAATGAATGACCTCAGTTTTTTTTGGTGAGATATGACACAAGTTTCTAAGCTAAAAGACTGGGGGAAGGATTGCCTTGGAATGGTTGAGGAGAGAAGAATTGGAACAGTTGCTATAGTGAATGGGATAGTTGTTGCCCTTATCACCTTTCACCTGGACTATTGAAATAGTGTCCTAATTAATTGATTTCTCTCCCTCAAGTCTTTCCATTCTCTAAGCTGTCCTCCACACACTTGCCAAGTTATTTTCCTAAATTATGTCTGACCATGTCTCTCCCACTTAGTAAACTCCCTGTCACCTCTAGAGCAAATAATCTCCTTTGTCATTCAAAGCATTCCACATAAGGCACATTACTCCTCTTTACATGCTTTAAGCTCTGACCATCCGAGAATTTTTACTATTGATCATATACAAACTCTCATCTCTGTGCCTGTGCACATTGCTATTCCCTGGATACCTGGGATGACTCCCCCTCCTCTTCTCATCCCCTTTGTTGTTTCCTTCAATCCCAGCTTCTATTTTGATGCCTTTCTTGATTCCCCCTCAAAAATTGCCTTGTCTTTATTTTGTGCGTGTGCATGCGCATGAATGTAACCACATGCATGTGCATGTAACCACATGCATGTGGGTACATGGTCACATGCACATGTGCACACACATGTGCTCTCACACACATGTGTATGCATGACATACATGTGGATTACGTAGGCATATATGTGTATGCGCGCGTGCGCGCACACACACACAAACACATATATGCATTGTGTTTGTGTAACTTGTCTCTCCACTAGAATGTGAACACATTTTTGTTTTCATATCTTCAGTGCTTAGCATAGTGTCTAGCATGTTATAAGTCCTGAATAAATGCTTTTTGATGTCTGTTGTTCATTTGATATATTAAACTCCCTAAAGATATATCTCTTTTTCTGTTTTCAATTTTTTTTCCTCATTCTAACAGGAAGCAACAGCATCTTTGCCCCAGTGGTCTTACCACATTCAAGTGAGTATATACATGCTCATACTTCTGCCATATTCTTGAGTAATCTAAAGATTTTCATATTTAAAATATGGTTTTACATACTCTAAAAGGTTAAATCAGTGAAAGAAATCTATTCATTTGGATTATAATATTTGTATTTGAAAGTTTTAAAAAATAAAATGTAGTTCAAATATGTATAGAAAAACAAGTAAAAAATGAATGTAGACTCATTGCACACAACTACCTGTACACCATTCATGTACTGATAGATTTTATGTTTATGATAAATTTTCCTAGGATTATATCAACTATGAGTTGCATGAAAGTAGAATCAAACATATCCACAAGGAAATATAAGATTAGAAAGGAAAATGGGCCAGGTGGTTAGCCAGTGAAAGGAAAAACAGATGGCTAGCTGGAATTGTGTACTGGTGCCAATAAAATGTGTCCTAGAGGTACCACATCAGGTATATCCTCTTTGGAACACTTATGGAAGGACATGGAAAAAAATTTTACAGAATAAGAAGGACTGGATCGTTTGCAGTCTGCATTGGTGAAGGGAATATTAACGTGTATGAGAACTGTCAAAGTACCAACATATGCTTAATTCATAAATACATTCTAGTGTTCATTTATAAATTGGTTGTTTTGTAACTCAGAATATGTTTATCCACAGCAGAAACAACATTTTAAATGGTGGTTAAGTTTTATCTCATTTGTCCACAAATGCTTATTTAATTGGGATCATATAATTGTAGCTTAAATGTAGTAACAATTTACCATTTATAACCTCATCACCATTTATGACATTGTTTCTATAGGGAAATCTCTTCTGAGACCAGTTGGTGTATTTGGAAACTCACTGTCCTCCAGATATTTTAGAGGTACCTGTGCAGTACCACTACCCTCTACCCAATGGTAGTGACTGATAGGCAAAAAATGAACCCAAGAACCCTGGAAATAATACTCATTTTCTGGGAAGAATCTGATGTCTCCATTATTGAAGGGCTTTTTGGATATAATTTATTGTGAGAAAATGACAGTCTCTTAAATTTATAATCAGTGTTACATAGCACTATTTTAAATTGTGTAAATATTTGCTAAATTTTTTACATCATGGTGAATAAAACTTTTGATATATCTTCATTAACAAATAGTAATATATTTCAAGCTTTTTTCTTATTATTTGTGGCTAAGTTGATATTTTCCTTTTTTTAGAATCTTTCTTCAGTTCATGTGGTAGTTTACATAAATTAACTGAAGAACCACTGGTTCCTCCTCCTCTTCCTCCTCGTAAAAAGTTTGATCAAGATGTTTCAGCTTCTAAGGTATTCAACATCATTTTGGTTTTCAATACACTGCTAATACAGAGTTTGCTCTAGACCTTATCTTTTCTCTTGAAACCATTTCTCTTCCATACCATCCCCTGTCTCCTTCCCTTTCAGCTGAAGACCTTGTTTCAGAACTTACTCAGAAAATAAGAGACCATTTGCCATGAACTCTCTTTGCATCATCTCAGCATCTTATAACCCCTTGATGTCAGCCCTCGTTTTCTCTTTCTTTACTTAAGTCTCTGTTTTGAAAAGGTGAATCTTTTCCCCACTAAAACTAACATTGTTTCTGTCTTCTTTTCTTGAGCAGATTGCCTCCACAGTAGTTATTTTTTTCTCTTCTCTTCTCTTCTCTTCTCTTCTCTTCTCTTCTCTTCTCTTCTCTTCTCTTCTCTTCTCTTCTCTTCTCTTCTCTTCTCTTCTCTTCTCTTCTCTTCTCTTCTCTTCTTCTCTCTCTCTGTCTCTCTCTGTCTCTCTCTGTCTCTCTCTGTCTCTCTCTCTCTCTCTCTCTCTCTCTCTCTCTCACACACACACACACACACACACACACACACGTATATGTATGTGTATCTCCAGTCCCTCTGTATATACTGTTTTTT
The DNA here is from genome assembly GCF_003287225.1 of Phascolarctos cinereus. Taxonomy (NCBI): domain Eukaryota; kingdom Metazoa; phylum Chordata; class Mammalia; order Diprotodontia; family Phascolarctidae; genus Phascolarctos; species Phascolarctos cinereus. Next base: position 339,235,041 of record NW_027555625.1, on the reverse strand, counting down.
CTCCCTGCTGCCTACAAATATGCCTAAGTCTCTTGAATTTCTTAAGGGAAAACAAAATCACAAACCTTTGCTAGACCATTCTCTGCCCTCAAGCTACCCTCTTCTGTCTCTCTTCCCTGTCAAAGACAGAATGCTAGAAAAAGCTATCTATAACTGTTGTTTTCACTTCCTCTCCTTCCCCTCACTCACTTTTCAACTCTGCAATTTGGCTTCTATCTTCATCGCTCAGGTAAGAACTCCTCTCTCCAAAGTTACCAGTGGTTTCTTACTTGCCAAATCTGATGTCCTTTTTTCACTTCTAATCCTTTTTTGACACCTCTGCAACATTTGACCCAGTTGATCATCTCTTCCTGTATAACTTTGTCCTCTCTGGCTATTCATGCTCTATTGGCTCTCTTCCTACCTTTCTCAGTCTTCTTTTTTTTTTTAACTTGTTTTATTTTTTTTTTTCTCAGCTCCTTTCCTGGTTCACCATCAATTTCATGTCCAAAACTGAGGGTATAGCCACAAGCTCTGTCCTGGATCCTATTCTGTTATTTCTCTGTATTCTTATTCTTTATGCCAGCTTGGTGTAGAGTATGGGAAGGGGGTGTATTGCATAAAGTTGAAAAAGGTCGATTTGGGCTAGCTTATGAGAGGCTTTAGAAGCTAAAGTGGTAAGTCTATATTTTATGGCAGCTGGTACCATCAACTACTGTGGATTCAGTTATCATCTCTGTGAAAATGACTCTGAAAACTATATATCTAGCCTTTGCCTATCTCCTGAGCTTCAGTCTGACATCTCCAGTTGCCCATTGGATATTTCAAACTGGATATGCCAAAAGAAGACAGGCTCGACAGCACCGATAATCTTAAACTCAGCAAGTCCAAATTAGAACTCATTATTTTTCTTCTCAAACCTACCCCACTTCCAAGCTTCCCTTTTTCTTTTAAAGGTACTCCTCTTTTAAGGGTATCATCATTTGTCCAACAAAACCTTGGTGTCATCTTCAATTCCTCATTTTTATCCACCCACATATTCATCCAATTGGCAAATTTGGTTGGTACTTCCTCCACAATATTTCTTGCATCTTTTCCCTTCTTCTTACTAACATTGCCACCACTGTGGTTCAAGGCCTCCTTACTATTGGACTCTTGCAATAACTTTCTTATCATTCTCCCTGCCTCAGATCTCTCATCTCTCCTAAAATGTAGGTTTAACCATAGCACTCCTCCTTTCCATAAACCCCAGAGACTCTAGCTTCTAAAGCCCTTTGGAACTTAGCCCCACCTGATCTTTGCAACTCATTGGACAGCCAAGGTAGGCTTTTGGCTATTTTTCTTCCATTTCCCAGCTCTGTGTCTTTGCAGGGGCCCCTTATTCCTAGACTGCATCCCTACCTCACCTCTTTTGTTTCTTTCAAAACTCTGCTCAGTTATCATTTACTCTATCAGAGGTATCAGACACTTGGCTCATGGGCCACATATAGCCCATGGTAATCCCTAATGCCACGTGAACCAGATTAAACTGTAATTGGGAAATAGATGTAACAAAATAAATAAAAATACAATAAAACATAGATAATATTACCTTTCAAAACTAACTCAACATGTGACCATAAGAGTGCTTATGTATGGATTAATGGCACCCATTTCTATTTGAGTTTGACTCCACTGTTACATGAGCTGGTTCCTAATCCCTTCAGCTATAAGCTCTGCTTCAGAAATATTTACTTTATATATATTCTTTTTGTATTTTGTGTATATAGTTATTTCCCCAATAAGACATAAGCTCCTCAAGATTTCATTTTTGTTTTCGTACCTTTTCTCTGACTGTCCCTCATACCTGGAATGCTCTCTGTCCTTATCTCTGGCTTCCTTTGAGACTGAGCTCAAACGACATCTTCTACAAGAGGTCTTTTCTTCTCCCCACTACTAGTGCCTTTCCTTTGAAACTACCTCCAATTTATCCTATGTGTATCTTGTATGTACATATTTTTTTGCATATGTCCTCCCCCCTTAGAATATGAGCTCCTTGAGGGCAAGGGCAATGTTTTTGCCTTTCACTGTTTATCCCCAGTGCTTAGCACAATGCCTCACATATAGTCAGTGCATAATAAATGTCTGTCGACAGACTGCCCGACTCTTTGTATATTGTCAGTTATGGCTTTGAATTTTTTTTTATTAACCCTTAGAATCTGTTGGTTGTAAGTTTAAAGTCTTTGAGTTTGGCTGAGAACCAGTATTCATATGTGCCCCTCCTCACCCTCCACCAGAATTGCCAGGCACAACCCAGCTCCCTTCCCAGACATGTCTGAAGACTTACTCACTTCTGCAGAGTTCATTGGCTACAATTGGTTATTCCAGCTGACAATCCCCTGACTCCCAAGAGGATGTTCCTCCTCTAGGTTAGAGAAATAAAGAAGGCTTGAATTATAAATTTAAAAAATCTCAAAATCTCAATTCATGATAACGGAGATAACCCTGGATTTTGTCATCTCTTAAGACCCTTTCCTTTTCTTGAATTCTGTGTATTATGTTTATTCATGTGCTGGTTCTGTGATAATAGTTACCTAGAACTAAATTCACATTAATTCACAGTCATCATACATAAGTCAATATAGTTGGACATAAAGCTATATATTTCAAGATTTGTAATGCCACATAGTAAAATCTGTTATTTTTATCCTGAAGGGTAATCATAAATCTGATGTTTAAACCACATTTTGGGAAGGGGAAGGAAGGCTAGGAAATGACTGGAAGTCCAGACCTGTGATTTCATTGGATAAAACCACATTCTATTACATTTTAATTTTTGAGACATAATAGAAATTATCTTTTCAAGTTTTTTTTCCCTGTATAGTAAAGATATCATTAATACTCTAATCAACAAATATAATGACTTTACAAATGAATGGTATGGTTTATCAGTTTGGCTTTTTTTTTTTAACTTTTAAGGGAAACTTGAAATATGATGATGATCCTCCTGCTATTCCACCAAGGCAGCCACCACCTCCAAAGATAAGACCTCGAGTTCCTGCTTACAGTGGTCCATTTGAAGGGCCTTTGCCTAGCCCACCACCACCACCTCCACGAGACCCTCTTCCTGAGACTCCTCCACCTGTACCCCTTCGGCCTCCCGAACATTTCATAAACTATCCGTTTAATCTTCAGCCACCACCAATGGGACATACTCACAGAGATCCGGATTGGTTCCGGGAAGCCAGTACATGTCCAAACTCACCGAATACTCCTCCAAGCACACCCTCTCCAAGGGTGCCACGTCGCTGCGTGCTCAGTTCTAGTCAAAATAATCTTGCTCATTCTCAAGCTCCCCCTATCCCACCAAGACAGAATTCAAGCCCTCACTTACCAAAACTGCCACCAAAGACTTACAAAAGAGATCTTTGTCAACCTCCTATGTACAGATTGTCATTGTTAGAAAATGCAGAAACTCCTCAGTGACCTTAGCCATATTTAGTCATTGACACTGGAATAGTATTTGTAAAGTTCCTTTTTTATTTATTCAAAATAAGGCAAGATATTTTAGTAGTTTTGCAAGTGATTCTCTTATACAATTGCTTCCTGATGAAATAAGCTTTTAAAAATTGGGGAAATAAAATTGTTTTAAAGCACACAAGTCCTTCAGCATCGCCCTCAGGTGATAGCAGTATTACTGTGTGTTGGATCCTCAGTGCTACCAGTGATTAGGCCAGTATAAAAAATCTGTATTTTGCAATGTATTTACATTAAATTAGTTTAACCATTGTTTGCACTGGAAAGAGACAGTGCATTTATGGAATTTTTCAAATTTGACTTCTAGAGGCCTTTTTAAGAAAATGAATTTACACAAGTGTAGGGATGTAGTGTTTCTCCTTTTTAAATTTTTTGGCTACTCACTTTCTAGTTTTATCTATATCTAGGAAAGTTGCGTTCTCAAGCTCTTGAATGTCATGTCTTAAATGCCATTTTTGCTGTTGATGACTAAAAAGAAAAATGGAATGAAAATCAAAACAAAGATATCAGAATGCACTGTTTTTATTGTTTTGGCAGAATGTAAACAAAGATTACCCAGCCCATTGTGGGGGGTGGGAAGGGAGGGTATAAAGCCTGTGTATCTTTAGCATGAATCTTTTTCAGATGTGCCTTTTTGTTTTGTCAGGCAGATGTCTTTAGATAATGTTGCCTGCTGTTTTGGAGAACAAAGCTAATATGCCATGTATGTACAATTTTGTTTATATTGTATATTTACAGACAATGCTAATAACCTATATAAATTTAAGTGACTCAAGGCCTATAATTCAGTCTGCTACTTTGCAAATTCATACCATTCAAAGGAAAGTTTTCAGTGGAATAGCAACCATGTCTTGCTTTCAAATCCTAATGACCTACTCTCTGAATCTCATTGCATTTCTTGTAATTTTTAAAAATCCTTTTTGAAGATTGGTAGTATTTAAGTCACCTTTATTAAACTTTTAAAACAGAAAAGTAAACAAAACTTTTCTTTTACTGTTTTGACTACCTTGTTCAAATTGGTGAATGAATCTGTTTTAATGGTAGTACTACTGTAGCAGCACTTGTAAAGTGGCCAAAAGCCACTTTTTATTTACTGATCTGTGGTCTTTTACTGTGCTTTGTATCAGAGTTCTTAACAAGATTAATAAATCACCTCAGTCTTAATTTTTCAGAGATTTTTTAAATGTCTTTTCTTCATAAAGATGGGTAGGTGAGATGAAAGGGAGAATAATTATATAACTATTGTAATATATGTAAGAAGTTGGTCATCAGTAATTTTGTTATTCAAATTACATAAAATTGGTGAAATTAATGATATTTTTATTTGACAGAAAGTCTTTTTTTTTTCAGGATGGAAAGTTCCAATATCCAGGTTTGTTTTTGTTTTAGCAAACAGAATCAAATGCACTGTTTGGCAAAGTGTGTAAACAAATGAGGATTGATGGATGATTATAAATTCCCTTTGGTAGGACACTGATGGTAAGACAGAAGGAGATTTAGGTTTGGAGTCAGAGAGCTTCAGTTCAAATTGCAGTTTTCCCCCATCTGTATAACCCTTAGTATGTCACTTAATTTCTCTGGGCCTCAGTTTCCTCACCTGTCAAAATAAGGAAGCTGTACTACATGGTTTTCCAGTTTCTCTCCCTGCTGTACATATAATCTTAGAAATGTTGCACTTAAAGAGAGAAATTACTTTCGTAGTGTCTTAGATCTCAGTCAGGTCAGCCCTTGCCAGTCAATCAGTGAGTATTAAGCTACTTACTATGCTAAGTGATAGAGATACAAACACAGAAAAGAAGCAGTCTCTGCCCTGAAGGAGCTAATATTCTGTCAATGGAGATAACATGTACATATATAAGTACACACAAAATAAATAAATAAATACGAGGACGGAGAGATAGTGGGAGTTGGGATCAGAAAAGGTCTTATATAGAAGATGGCATTTAAGCTGAACTTTGAAGGAAACTAGGGGTTCTTCTAGGAAGTGGAGGTGAGGAGGGTGTATATTCCAGACCTAGAAAAGTCACATACAAACTCAGAGATGGGAGATGGAGTATATGAATAATAGCAAGAAGACCAGTCTGGCTTGGATTGTAGAATGTGGGAAGTTGAGTAGAGTATAAAGACTATGAAGGTAGATTGGAGTGAGATTGTGAAGGAGGCTTTAAATGTCCAAAAAGTTTTATTCAACAAGATACCACTGGAGTTTATTGAATAGAGGAGTGAACTTGGCAGCTGTTTAGAAGATGGATTAGAAATGTGAAAGATATGAGTCAAGGACCAATTAGGAGGCTAATGGAATAGTTCAGGAGAGAAGTGATGAGGTTATGAACTAAAGTAGTGGCCATGAAAACAAAGAGGAGGGAACAGATAAAAGGCATGTTGTAAAGGTAGAAATGATAAGATTTACCAAGTAGAAATGCTTAACAAAAATCTTACAAATTCAAGCCAAGAATATATTAGCTTTGTGCCATGTACTCACTTCCAGGTTGTGAGCCCATCTTTTTCAATGACTTTAGTATCTGGCTCCTGGTCCTCCTCTTTGCACCCTATAGTCTGTCATCTTCTTAGGAGATTTCAGTAGGTAAGTTGATGACCCGACTACATAATTCTGAAACTTTCTTAACTCCATTGACATCCTTCTTTATTACACATTAGCTACACACCGCCATGATCATACTTTGTACCTGGACTATCTCTTCTTTTGATCATGGCATTTAGGTTGTCCAATAATTCTTAAATTATCTCTCCTTGATCTATTTTCTAGGTCAGTTGTTTTTCTTATGATATTTCACATTTTCTTTTATTTTTTCATTCTTTTGATTTTGTTTTATTATTTCTTGATGTCTCATGGAATCATTAGCTTTCCACTTGACCAGTTCTAATTTTTAAGGAAATATTTTCTTCAGTGAGGGTTTTACCTCTTTTTCCACTTGGCCAATTATGCCTTTTGAGGAGTTATTCAGTGTTTTTTGTGCCTTTCTTACCAAGCTGTTAATTCTTTTTTCCATAATTTTCATATTTTCATCCTCCCCCAACTTCTCCCCTACTTTTCTTATTTGATTTTAAAAATCTTTTTGTTTTTCTCTTTTAAAAATCTCTTTCTCTAGCTCTTCTAGGAATTCTTTTTTGGGCTTCTGTTCAATCTGCATTTTTCTATGAGGCTTTGCTTGTAGATGTTTTTACATCATTATTGTCTTCTGAATTTATGTCGAGCAACCCTGTTACCATAGTTGCTTTTGTTTGCTCATTTTTCCAGCTTATTTCTTGACTTTGAACTTTATGTTAGAGTTGGTATCTGCTTACTTCTGTTAGGGGAAAGGGTCACTGTCCTAAGCTTCAGGCCTTTTCACCCTGCTGTTTTCACAGGTAGTTCTGGGGGTCTGTAGGTTTTCAGTGCTTCTAAAGTGGTGTGATCTGGGGAGAAGTGGGGTTACTGCTCTCCTAGTCTGTGTGGTGGTCCTTACCCAAGAAGGGCTCATGCTCCCTTGCGACCACAAACAACTGGCACTCCTAGAACTGCTACCAGAAACTAGGGCCCCTGCTCTCTCTGTGCCCTGAAACTGGGTAATGGGCAATGGAGTTGCAAGCAACATGTGGTTCTGTACCCAGTACCCACCTAGGAGGTCTCCTGGATTCTCTTTCCAACTGGTTGTCTAATCCCCTTACCATCTCTGGGAAGAGTTCTTAGAATTGTTGCTGTTGCTGCTGCTTGTTGTTGTTGTCACAACAACCTCCAAGGCCCATAGCTGGTGTTGCCAACTATGCTGTGCTCTGGGCCAACCCTGACCCCAGTGTCACAGACCTCTCCTTCTGACCTTCTAAGTTGTCTTGGGCTGGAAAACTGTCTTGGCCCAACCTTTTGTTGGCTCTGCCACTCCAGAATTTGATTTGACATGTTATCTTAAAGTTGTTTACAGGAGAATGCTGAAAGAGTTTGGCTGGAATGCTCCCTTTACTCTGCCATCTTGGCTCCTGGGCTACCTTACATTATTATAAAATTTCCAAAATCAAAACTTTGAAATTCCACTCTCTAACCGCATACTTCCTCTCAGCCACATTTACCCTACATCTCTCTCTCATCATGATATTCAGAACCTTGGCCCATATCTATTCTCCCATTCTACCTACCTTCACTCGCCTGCCAGGCCTTTTAAAAAGAAAATTTTTATTTTTTTTATTCTCAATTTAATAAAAGAAGCATTATGTGGGCACTTCTATATACAAAAGTAAGAACTATTTCTCTTTAATAATTGCCAGAGATCTCTCATATCTAACTTTTCTAACATTCTATTCAGGTCCTTAACTTCTTTCTTGTTTTATACCTATATATGAATATGTAGTATATATGTCTATATAATATTTTGTTAATTTATCACACATAGTACCTTTCAGCATAATGCAGTGTCATTTTTTTATCTCTCTTAAGTCATTTTTACTGTTGCTTTGTCTGAGATCTTGATTGCTACCTCTGCTCTTTTGAGTTCACCTGCAACATGATAGATGTCACTCCAGCCCCTTATTTTAATTCTATGTGAATCTTTGTTTCAGATGAGTTTTTTGTAAACAACATATTGGTTTCTGTTCCTAATCCATTCTTCTATCCTCTTCCATTCTGTGGGTGAGTTCATCCCATTCACATTCACAATTATTATCATTAATTGTATGTATCCCTGTGTCATATTCACCTAAACTTTTTCCTATCCTTACTACTTGCCCCAGTTTTACAAAGAAAAAAGTAGAGAATAGCTGTGCAAAGCTAGTGTTCCATGTTTGATGCAATCAGCTTTCACTCTCCTGCTGCTCTTCTCTTCCCCTCGCCCAGACCCAAGCATAAATTCTTACTTTTTTCTTTCTTTTTATACTTCTCTTTACAATCCACCCTTTTACTTCATAGTTTGTTTTCCTTATAACGACTCCCTCTATGAACCCACTTTTCCTCTTATTTAACCTCTCTTTCAATTCTTTCCTGTTTCCTTATAATGGAATGTATGCATTCATATTAAAGTGAGTTCAAATGATGCATACTCTTCTCACATCTTTCATCTTGTTTATAAACATTCCACTTGCCCACCTTGATTATGTGCAATAAAAAGTTCCCCATCCTTACTCATCCTTTCTTCTCTAGTGTTATTAATTTTTCCCTCTTGCCATAACACCATTCCCAGGCTCGCTCCCTCTGTCCTATTTAACTCCCTCTATGAGTTCTGAAGACGTTAGAGTTTGAGGATACACTTAGGTCATCTCCTCATATTAGTATGTAAATACTTCATCCCTCTATAGTCCTTTCTTATTGTTTACATGTATTTATTTTGTCATACTTCTTTTGATTTATATATTTAAGTTTCTTCTCAGCTTCTACTCTACTCTATTTTCATCAAAAATGCTTTGAAGTTCTCTATTTCATTTTCCCCCTGTAGGATTATACTCATTTTTCTGGGTTATTCTTAGATAAGTCTTTATCTTTTGTTTTTAGAATATCATTATTTCATATTCCATACTCCTCACTTTTTTATGGTAGCCGCTAATTCATGTGTGTCCTGACTTAGGCTCTTTGGTATTTGAATCCTTTCTTTCTGAGTGCTTGCAGTATTTTTTGCTTGACTTGAAGCCTTTGGATTTTGTCTGTTTTGTCAATTCTTGGGAGTTTTCATTTTGGAGTTTCTTTCAGGAGATGACTAATGGATTCTTTCTATTTTCGTTTTGTTCCCTAGCCAGTTTTCATATCTAGGCTATTTTTTGGTCATGGCTTTCAGGTAATCCAGTGATTCTTAAATTAACTCTCCTTTATCTGTTTTCAAGGTCAGTTTTTTTTTAATATGAGAAACTTTGTATTTGCTTCAACTTTTTCAGTCTTCCAACTTTGTTTTAGTATTTATTGCTTCCTCATGGAGTTATTAACTTCTATTTTGTTCATTCTAATTTTCAAGGAGTCTGTTACTTAGGTAAAGTTTTGTACCTCTTCTAAGTTGTTAATTCTTCTTCCAAGTTTTTCTTCCAAAGCTCTTATTTCTTTTCCTGTTTTAAATTATTTCTTCTAGCATTCTCATTTTGTTTATAAACTCATTTTAAACCTTTAAAAACAACAAACTCTTTCTTCATTTCTTCTAGGAATACTATTGACCTTATGGCCAAGTTGTTTTTTTGTCTTTTTGTTTTATTTTTTTATTTTTATTTTTTTAAGGCTTTGCTTATAGGTATATTGGAACTATTCTTCTTTTCTAGATTTGTATCTTCCATGTTCTTCATGTTCTTGGTTCTGTAATAGCTCTTTATCATGGAAGTCTTTTTTTTAAAACTCATTCTTCCAGCCTTTATTTCCCAAATTGGGACTTTGTGTTAGAATGAAGCTCTGTGTACTTCTGGAGAATATTGGGCATTGTGTGGCCCTGATCTGTATTATCTGGAGTCCTGCCACTCTGTCCGCTTGTATTGAGTGTTGTATTCTTTAAGGATCTTGGGGTAGTTCAGGCCAGAGAGCAGCAAACTTTCAATAGGCCCTAAGTGGTTTGACCTAGGGCCTGGTCTTTTTGCTTCCCTCCTGGAATTTTTGGTTCCAGACTCCAGTTATGGCTATAAGCAATGTAAGTGCAGATTTGCCCCTAAGTGGACCTCTAGCAGACAGTGGTGGCCCCAGCCCCTGCCATTCAGAGTGACAGAGCTTTAAGTTAAACCCTAGTCTCATAGCTCCTTTTTTGGTCATTCACCCCTGAGCCAAGTCCTAGATCTTGTTTTGTGGTGAGAGGGATAGAGCTGCTGGCCCACTCCTTATCAAAGTCTTGGGGTTAAATCTGCAGTTCCACTCTGAGACTGGCAGGACATTACAGCTGGCTTACCCCTATTCCACAGTTCCTTCCTTGGTCACTTCCCTGAGCCAAATTTGTAATCTTGAGAAAATAACTGTGGTTTCTCCTTAGATTTTCCCATCATTCTTTGGTCTAGCACTCTTCTTAGATCTTTGTTGGATTGGTTGTGAGTAGAACTGAGTTGAGCTATATAGTTTCCTTCTATTCTGCCTTCTTTGCTGTTCCTCTGCAAGTTCCATTGTTAGAGAGGACAGTTTCAGTTGAATGATGAGGTCAATACTACTTCTCCCATCTCAGTCCCTCTACTACTTTTATTAGGAGATTACATAAAATTACTCTCCCTTCATTTTCTCTCTCTCTCTCTCTCTCTCTCTCTCTCTCTCTCTCTCTCTCTCTCCCCCCCCCTTCCCACAAAAGATGCTGAATCCCTTACAGGGAACATGGGATTTAATATGTGGACAATTAATTTAGCTCTTTTTCCTTCCCTTCTTTTGATTCTTTAAATTCCCCATAAATCTTTACTCTAAGGTTCTTTTTAATCTCTTGATGATCCCTCTTTGATCTTTTACTTTTCAGTTCAATTTCTTTTTTTTTTTAATAGTAGCTAATAAATATGAAAGTCTTTTCTAAGGTATAGCAGGAGATGGAGCCAGATGAGCATCTAGGCAGCATAGCACTCAATGCCCTCGCAGTCCAGTGGCCAAGTTCCTTAGTACCCAGGAAACCCAGTAGACAGGCAGTCCAAGACAGCCATAACAGGAGAAATGTCCAGGGTGGCAAAGCAACTAGAGTCTCCTAGGAGGCATACTACCAGCACCATTAACAACAGCTGGGTGGGAACTGTTACACTAACAAGGGACCAAGCCCAAATCTAGGTTCAGAACTGTGTAAGGAAACAGAGAAGGGACCAAGGCCACCAGGAGACTTGAGTCAAAATCCAGTAATTCCTGTAGAAAGCAGGCTAAGCAGGGCCTTCCCACACTACCCAAGAGTATAGTAGGAAGCAGAGTTTGACTCAAGTACAAACCTCCAATCCAGAACTGAGCTTAGAAATATGAATAACAAGAAGAAAATGCTGAACACAGTGAAGAAATACCCTTGACGGAGAAAAGCCCAGGAGGTAAATCTAGAAGAAAAGATAACTCCACAATAATTTGAAATATAGCCTGAGAGAAAAGAATGTCCTGATCATGAGAACTAGAATAGTACCTGGAAGAAATGAAAGATGTAAAATGCAATGTTAAATGACAGATTCTGTAGTCAGAAAGACTCATTTGGCCTCAGACACTTAATTTGCTGTGTGACCCTGGGCAAGTTGCTTAACCCTGTTTGCCTCAATTTCCTCATCTGTAAAATGAGCTAGAGAAGGAAATGGCAAACCACTCTAGTACCTTTGCCAAGAAAACCCCAAATGGGGTCACAAAAAGTCACAAAAAAACTGAAAAATGATAATACATGGAGGAAAAAAATGAATAACTTAGAACAGATTTAAGTAAGTTTAAACCAAGAATTGAACTCCCTGAAGCTCAAAATGAGACAAAATAAAAATCAAACCCTCCATGAGACAACATGAAATATTAAAGGTAAATTTCTTTAAAATTTTGTCAAAACAAAAGAAATGGAACTGAAGAAAATCAAGAAATCATGCTGTGGGTCAACTACAAATTTATGTTACATAAATATGTTACATAAAGTGGGCCCTCAGTGCAGGAAGACAATACTTCTACATTTCCCTAATCAATTCACAATTTCATTCACCCCAGTGACTCTTCTAAAACTTTTCATCCATCCATTGCATCTTTCCCCCATGCTCTCAGCTAAGGACTTGCCTCATACTTCACTGAAAAAAATGGAGGCCATTGGCCAAGAGTTCCCTCTTCTACTCTTTTTCATTTCATGTAACTCAAAATGCCTTCCCCCCAACTCTTATCTTCTTCACCCATCTCACATGAAGAGGTAGCCCTCCCTCCTCGCAGAGGCAGGCCTCTCTACACGTACAAGCAATTCTAGCAGATTGTCCCACCCAATCTCTCCCTACCTATTGGCTATTTCCCTTTTGCCTACAAATGTATCTATGTCTTCCCCATATCTTTAAAGCCCTCACTTGGTCCATCCATTCTCTCTAGCTATTGTCCTATCTCTCCTCCCTTTCAAGGTGAAACTTGAGTCATTACAATTGGTGCCTCCACTTCCTGTCCTCTCACTCTCTTGTAAAATGTCTACAATCTGACTTCCAATGTCATCATTCAACTGCCACTAATCCTTTTCAAAGTTACTAATGATCTTTTAAATGTCAAATCTAATGTTCTTTTCTCATTCCTCAACCTTCTTGACCTTTCTACAGCCTTTGATACTATCTGTCACCTTCTTCTGAATACTCTTTCTGGGTTTTGGTGACACTGCTCTCTCCTGGTTTATCTCCTACCAAATTACTCCTCAGTCTCTCTTGCTGGATCTTCTGTTACTACCACTAAATATGGGCCCTCTTCTCTTCTCCCTCCATACTGTCAATGACCTCATCAGCTCCCATGGGTTCCATTATTATCTCTCTGCAGATTATCACATCTATTTGTCAAGTATTAACCTCTCTCCTGACTTCCACAGTCTCACATCAACTGTTTAATGGATGCCTTATACTGATGTTGCTGGCTAGCAAGCCAGGCTCATCTGTCAATGTGCTGGGGCTCAGGAATAGGTGGAGAGTGGGAAATTCCCTCCTCCCTTTGTGGAGGAATGGCTTTCTTTCAGTTTATTCTTCCCTAAGGGACAGAGCCACCAGTGTTTGGGGTGGGGGAAGTAAGATCACCCAGACTTTGCCTTTTTGGGCATAGGGCTTCTTATTAACTCATGTCTTGGGAGAAATCTAGAAGACTGTTGCTCTCCTTCCCCTTCTAACATACTGTAATTTCAGCTAAAATGCAGCTTAACCTTGTCCCTCCTTCCTCCTTGCCCCTCCCCAGCCACTCTGCAATGATAAAATCCAAATTTTATGAATTTTTAAATCTAGTTAAAATATTGCATTGGTGTTCTGTGCTTTCTTGTGTAAAGGAGGCTAAAATGCCCAACCCCATGAATAGCCTTGCATCGGGAGCTCTAAAAGCTTAGCACAATAAGAAATGATGGGCAGGATAGTATCAGAAATGCCTAGGAAAACTTATATGTGTGCAAAGTGAAATGAAAAGAACATTGTACACAGTAACAGCAATATTACACAATGATCAATTGTGAAAGACTTAGCTACCCTGATCAAGACCATGATCCAAGATAATTCCAAAAGGACCTATGACAAAAAATGCCATCTACCTTCAGAAAGAGAACTGATGAACTTTGAATGCAGATTGGAACATACTTTTTAAAAACTTTATTTTTCTTTTTTTTGTCTGGAAATATGTTCTGCAAGACTTCGAATGTATAATTGATAATCAAATTGCTTGCCTTCTCAAGGAGGGGGGAAGAGTGGGAAGATGGAAAGAATTTGGAACACAGAATTTTAAAAAAAATGAATGTTAAATTTTTTCACATGTAATTGGGAAATATTAATGAAATAAAAATATATTGGAAAAAAATAAAAGCCATGGGACAGCAGGCGGAATGGATCCATAGGCAAAGCCAAGAGGGAATCTAATCCTGTATCACCTTAGAATGGGAGTCACAGGTCAAGTAGCTTCAGGGGAGAAGGGCTAACTGAGGCCCAGTGCTGTGATCTGTCCTCTCATTATCTTCCAGTAAGGGGCCTGTTCTTGGAGCAACATACTGAAAGGCTTGGTAAGCCTGTTTGCAGAGGTGTGTGATGGAGAGGCAGCCCTTTCAGGGCAAACACAGCTATTTGCAGACTACTTATTGGCTTACTCTGGAATGATGTAAATGGATTGCTGAGCTGGGACCGTACAAAAGACAAGCACAATGATCTTTCTTTCTCCTTTTTGAGTTAAATCATGTTGACTTGGATATGAAAATAATCAATATCATATATCCATTATATATAGATAAGGCAGCAGGTGCCTTAGCTCTCCACTTGGGCTGCTATGTGCTCATGAACACATGGCTGCTTGTGTTTTGGTTTTTTTCTGTACCTGTTGCCTTTATTCTTTCTTGATCTTAGGTAAGTAAGTATCATAGACTTTGTGAAGTTCAAAAGGTTGAAGAGCCACAAGACATCTCAGAATGGTAGCCAATAGCAGAGTCTACTGGTAGTCATAGCAGTTGTCTGATGAGGACGTGTCTTGGTACAAGGGGATATTTTTAAATTCTGTCCTCTTACTTTCTCAGTAAATATCCTTTTTTTTTTTTAGGCAATTGGGGTTAAGTGACTTGCCCAGGGTCACACAGCTAGTAAGTGTCAAGCGTTTGGTCTGGGGCCTGATTTGAACTCAGGTACTCCTGACTTCAGGGCTGGTGCTCTATCCACTGCACCACCTAGCTGCCCCTAAATATCCTTTTGTTAAAGCTAATTGGTGTTGACTGGTTAATTGATACTGAGGAGGGGACTAATTGGTTAAAATTATGTTTGGGTTAAATGATACTGTGAGATGGTAACTGACAATCAACGTTGGGGGAATACACAGGAAAGCGACTTGTGAGCAATAGTATCAACCAATACCCCAACCTCACAGGGTTCCCTAGAATTTTGAGGGGAGCAATAGCCTTGACTGAATGACCTGCTTTGCTACTCAGACTGTAAGTTGAGAGAATAAGCCCAAAGCCTATATGTGTTACACATGCAAAGAAAACACTTAAGACAATATAGTTTATAAAGACAGTAGTTTTAAAAGTAACTATAGCCAGCAGCTCCAAGATAGGGATGGGTAGAAAAAGCAGCATGACTGGATTCCTCAACGTCAAGCTCCCCCCATTAGGGAAGAGAAAGCAGGAGAGTAAACAGGACAGATAACTCAAAAATGGTTTCAATACCCCTTCCTTTACCCTCCCCACACATTAAAGCACTGGGGAAGTTTCCAATATTGTTTCACTAACAACCCCACAAAAAGCATTTACTAAATGCTTGCCAACGGCCAGACACTGTGCTGCGCACTAGACATACATAGAAAGGCAAAAACATGCTCCCTGCCCTCAAGGAGCTTATTCTTTTTTTTTTTAATATTGTTTATAGTTGTTTTTTTTTTCATATTAAACATTTTCACATTAGTCATGTTGTAAACAAGAATTAGGACCAATGGGAGGAACCATGAGAAAAAAGAAACTAAACAATAACAACAAAAAAGAAAGCAAATAGTATGCTTCCATCTGCATTCAGCCTCCATGGTTCTTTCTCTGGATGTGGACAGCATTTTCCATCATGAGTCTTTTGGGAGTTGTCTTAGATCCTCACATTGCTGAGAAGACCCAAGTCTATAAAAGTTAGTCATTGCACAATGCTGCTGTTTCTGTGTACAACGTTCTCCTGGTTCTGCTCACTTCACTCAGCATCAAGCTTACATTCTAATGGGGAGACCACATGCAAGCAATGATATATACACAAGGGTAAGGAGGAGGTAATCTGAGTAAAGGCACTAGCATTAAGAGTGATTGGGGAAAATCCCTTGGATTTAAGCTGAGATTTCAAGGAAGCCAGGGAATCTCTGAGATGGAGATGAAGAAGAAAAGCATTTCAGATACAGGGGACAGAAAGTCATGGAATCAAGAGACAGAGTATCACTAGATTGTAAAATACGAGGAGGGGAGCAAAGAGTAAGAAGACTGGAAAAATAGGAAAAGTCCAGGTTGTGAAGGGCATTAAAAGTCAAACACTGGATTTTATCTTTGATTTTGAAGATAATAGGGAGCCATTGTAGTTTGCTGAACAGGGGAGTAACATGGTCAGACCTTGCACTGAGATCACCTTGGAGGCTGAGTAGAAGATGGCCAGGAATGGGAAGGGATCTGAGGCAGAATGACCAACCAGGAAGCTATTGCAATAGTCCAAGTATGACCCCAACTGATAAATGGTCAAAGGATATGAACAAGCAGTTTTCAGAGGAAGAAATTAAAGCTATCCAGTCATATGAAAAAATGCTCTAAATCACTATTGATTAGAAAAATGCAAATCAAAACGACTCTGAGATACCACATCACACCTATCAGATTGGCTAACATGACAAAATAGGAAAATGATAAATGTTGGAGAAGATGTAGGAAAATTGGAACACTAACGCATTGTTGGTGGAGTTGTGATCTGATCCAACCACTCTGGAAGGAACTATACCCAAAGGGTTATAAAGTTGTGCGTGCCCTTTGACCCAGCAATACCACTTCTAGGTCTGTATCCCAATGAGACCATAAAAATGGGAAAAGGACCCACACGTACAAAAATATTTATAGCAGCTCTTTTTGTGGTGGCAAAGAATTTGAAATTGAGGGGATGCCGATCAACTGGGGAATGGCTGAACAAGTTGTGGTGTATGAATGTAATGGAACACTATTGTGCTATAAGAAATGATGAGCAGGCAGACGGCAGAAAAACCTGGAAAGACTTGCATGGATCGATGCTGAGGGAAATGAGCAGAAATAAGAACATCATACATACTAACAGCATACTGTGCGATGGCTGACTCTGATAGACTTGGCTATTCTCAGCACCGCAAGGATCTAAGGCAACTCCAAAAGACCCTGCCCTCAAGGAGCTTACATTGTAACCGGGGAAGGCAACACAATTTTTTTTTTTCATCCAAGTTCAATAGCCTCCAGAAATCTGCCCAGCGAGGTTAAGAACCACACCCACACCGGGAGCGCGGCTTCGTTGCCCTGGTAACAAGTCCTTCCCCCTCCGCGGCGCCAGGCGACACGCACACGACGCGCATGCGCAGGAGCGCAGTACGGTGGGAGGCTCTGCAGGGTGCGGGTCGACCCCCGTTTGCCGTCACAGACCGACCCCGGGAGAGCCATGGCGGCGGCGAAGGAGGCGCTGTGTAGCTTCGTGCGTCCGCTGGAAAAACGGGACGGGACGGTGCTGCGGCTGCAGCAGTACGGCTCAGGCGGCGTGGGCTGTGTGGTGTGGGACGCCGCCATCGTCCTGGCCAAGTACCTGGAGACGCAGCATTTCTTGGGCGCCGCCGCTGGGACACACGCGCTGCGCCAGAGATCCGTGCTGGAGCTGGGAGCCGGCACCGGCGCCGTGGGGCTCATGGCGGCCACCCTCGGGTACGAGTTGAGTTCCCGCCGAGGGTCGCAGGCGGAGTTGGTGGGGGAAGGTGGGCGGGAGGGGCGCCGCGACGCCTCTGGGCTGGGAACCTGCGCACGCGCACGCGCTCACGAGCTGTTCAGACCAGACACGGCGTCCCGCCCTCTACCCTTACGCACGCTCGCGCCTTCTCCCAGGACTGGGCGTGGCCTGCAGCTTTCGACCCGCCCCCTTCCCCCCGCGGCCTCCTCTTGCGGGAGGCGGGGGCTGGCTAGACGGCTAGGCTGTGCCCCCTACCCCCCACCGCACCCGGCCCCCCCCCCACACACACTGACTCACACTCACGTACGTGTGTTCCCACTTCCTTTGTAGGGCAGATGTTATACTCACAGATCTGGAGGAACTACAGGACTTGCTTAAGTTGAATATTAAAATGAACGAGCATCTCATTACTGGTTCTGTAGAAGCCAAGGTACTGAAATGGTTTGTATACTCTTTTAACTTGAGTTTAAGAATTGTGCAGATGTAGCTTTATTTAAAGTGTGTCTGTGCTGAAAAATACTTACTCCCTGAGGAAATTATGTAGTTTTCTAAATCGTGAACTTTTTTAAATTAGAGAAATAAATCTTGATAAGTATGTCTCTTTTTAAGGGGCGAAGAAAGAAAAGACTGTTTCTCTCCACCTGATTACATATTGATGGCCGATTGTATATACTATGAAGAGGTAACTATTCAATAACCATGAAGCTTGTTTCCAGAAACAAGTATTTATTTTAAATTTTGCATTTTTTCCCCCCAATTACACGTAAAAACAATTTTCAACATTTGTTTTTAAAATTGAGTTCCAAATTCTCTCCCTTCCTCCCCAGCCCCTCATTGAAAAGGCAAGCAATTTGGTATAGGTTATACATGTGGAAACAAGTATTTATTGATTCTCTGTTGGGTTCCTCCCCTTGTCTCTCATGGAACCAACAGACTAGTTGGGGAAACAAAACTTTTGTTCAGTACAAACTATATAAAAGTTCAGGGAAAGGAAAGATAACTGAGAGTTGTAAGATAGCAAAAACACATAGCTGTGTAGCAAGGCTAATAAGTGGTGGATCTGTTTTGAAACATTAAGAATTGAATTGTCTTTGAAAATATGATTTATGAATTTTTTGGCCATTCAGAATGAATTATTTAGAATTTTTAAAAATGGCATTTAAAGAGCTAAATGTCTGTGGAAAGGTGATAAATTAGTGTTTTTGAGCCTAGAATCATGCAGTATTTTTCTTTAAATGGTAGCGTAAGGTTTTGTGAGATGCTTATCCTTATCCACTAAACAGAGAGGTAACTTATGATTAAAGTTAAGGAACTGCTTAAATTTGGTTCTATTTTTTTAAGGATGAGAGTCAAGAGAAACGTGAGCAGAGCATTTTTTTTTAAAAATCGTTTGCTTCTTTCAGTATAAAGAACAACTTTCTTTAGTTTTCATTCTTTCAAATTTGACCCCTTAGGCCAATTCACTGATTAGTGAAGTTTGGAGCTTTTATAAGATTTGAGCAAATGCTGTTTATACAACATACTAGGCAGTTTGGGGAATACAAAGAAGAAGACTCATTTCAGTTATAATTATTTCCAGTTGTAACATTATTTCCTTTTAAACAGTCTTTGGAGCCATTGCTAAAGACTCTAAAGGATCTCAGTGGGCCTGAGACCTGCATCATATGTTGTTATGAACAACGAACTATGGGGAAAAATCCAGAAATAGAGAAAAAGTATTTTGAGGTAAGTACCTCTTTACAGCCAATGACTATAGACTGTTTTGTCATTTATTTTCAAAGCTTGATATTCTCTGAAAAAAAGTGGACGAAATTGTTTTCCAAAAGAGTGAACAGTTAGAGCGCTATTCTCAGTATTCATAAATGGTTTGTGGCAGTTAGGCTTAACGGTTAGACCTTGGAATTAAGATGATTTAATTCAAATTCTGCCTTAGACATATAGTGGTTGTCTCATCCTGGGCAAGTGAGTTAACCTGAGCTTTTAATTTTGTTATCTATAAAACAGAAATAATAAAAGCACTTAGATATAGATTGTTGAGAAGTTGATATGACATAATTTATGTAAGATATCTTGCCAATCTTAAAGTGTTATATAAATGTATTTTTTGAATGTCCTTATAATCTTTGTCTTGGATTCTTTAACTGAAAAAAATGGGGTTACTTTTTTACTTTTGAAAAAATTAATTTCTTAATAGCCTTATGTGTAAAAAAACAATTCAAGTTTGTTCATACTTCATTAGTAAAGATAATGATATCTTCAAAATGAACTTAGTATCTCCAAGAAACAAATTATTGGCAGGAGATTGTTAGAATTGTTGCCAAAAAATGAGGGAGAAAAATCTATTCAAGCAGTCAGCTCAATTCACATTTTATCTCACTTAAAAAATAGTAGTAAACCTATATTTAGTTTCAACTGAACAGGAAATATAAAATTGTGTGACATGTAGTATATTTCTCCTTTTATCCTCTGGGGGGCATATGTGACATGTCTGCTGGTTTTTAAAAGAAAGTTTTGTAGATTCTCTGTTCAAAACAGGTGGGTTTGAGGGGAGCTTTCTACCTCATATCTGGAACAGATTTCTGCAGCTGTTTAAACAAATTTTTCTTACACTGCTGTAAAAGTAGCACTTAACTTGCATGATGGGGTCTGTGTGTACGTAGGCCGAGCAAACACTCTGAAATTGTTGTATGATCAAAAAATAATTCAGTGATGTATGAGTTCATCCATGTGTGTCTCCTCCACAAACAAATCCTAACCCCCTCAATACCTTGCTAGATAGGCCCAGATAATTGTTTTTCTTTTCTGCCAGAGCACTTTAATGAGTTGCTCTGGCAGAAAAGAACAAAGAGCTATCTGGGTCCAGTCCTCTGTGCTGGGTCTTGGAAGAGAGATTTATAGGCCATTTCCAGCTTTTCCATCTCAGTAGGACCTGCCAGAATTCATAACCATTTTGCATGGTATTCGAGAGCTCAGGGTCACCTCCATGCCACAGTGAAGTTTTGGAATAGGATTTTTTATAGGTGACCAGAAAATATCTAACGGTCAGATATGTTTCCTGGCTCTCTCTACATGGGCACACACTCATGGAAACTCTCTTACACCATACAGTAGCTTAAGAAATAGGAAAATTTGCTGTGGTTCCCAAGTTTGAGGGACTCCAAAGTACCATTACCCAAATGCACAAATGGACCTGTGATCTGAACATTTCAGAAGTTTTTTTCCAGTAAGGCATATCACAGCCCATCAGTGCCTGACCATGTTGTATGACTGTCCATGTTCTCCCAGAAGTTCACCAAGGGAAGGGGGGGAGCGCACAACACAGCTGGAGATCAACCAGCAACACTAGGGTACCAGTGAAGTGCTTCATTCTTGTCATAGGACCAGTCCAATCTTTTCTTCCTGTCTTATAATTCCTTGGTGATGGTCTTTACTCTTCTTCTTAGGAGATCCTCATTGGATATGTATACCACCTTGACACTAAACCTGCATTGACCTCTACGTGATACTCAAACTTAGTTTCTCAGAGGCAGTAGTTCGCAAGCAAACACTGACAGAATAATTTAAACGAACATTAGTATTAGCTACTGTTTTACTCCCTAAGGAAGCTGAGACTTAAATATCAGAACATAAAGCTGTTTATGGGACTGCCCTCTGAATAGGCATTTTATATTTAATCTTGCTTTGTACTTGGGCATATCCCCTGTTTGGTGGCTCTCTTCTCTAAATCATAAATTCCCTTTGCTACCAGTCAGTTCCAAACAGCGAAATCAGGATATCTAACATCTCAAATTTAGGAGGTTGCCTCCAAGATGGAACCTCTGTGTCATGTGATCACTGTTTGTAGTCAACTGTAATAAGGCAAAGAAACATAAAACAGAAGAGGCAACTTTCTCGAGTGTGGCTATTTGAGTTCCTCCTCCTTTAGCTGCCATGTGGGAATGGTCAGCATGTTGTCAAGAGCGGGGCAAGGGTGATCTTCTTCCCCTATTACCGCCATGGATAGACTTGAATGGTCCTGATGCTGTCTGTGGCTTGGGAGAAAAGAGCAACGGAGGATTGGTTACTTCCTTGTAATGATGCCCAGTAAGTCAGTGGCTCTTTCTGCTCAACAGTCAATAAGGGGATTTGTTTTGTTATTCCCTAAATTTCTGTGTCCTTAAGTCCTGAGTGACACATGGCTTGTTGGATGCATTTACAGCCTTTATCTCACTCAAGTGCAGAGCTGGTAAACATGGTTGTCAGGAAGCAAGCAGGGCAATTCTAGTCATGCCCTAATAGACCATCATCAAGAATGTCCTTGATTTGTGTATAGAGGATTCATAAAGATTCTTTATAGAGGGAAGACCAGGCAAATAGGTTGGTGTTATTGATGTACTCTTGTTCTTTTTTTTTCAGTATTAATAAAGGCCAAGATTTTTTCCCCTACACTTTCATATTTGGTTCTTCTTCGCATACCTTGTTTATCAGTCCCCTAGCACCCCCATAGTTGTATCACTTCTGCTATCATAAATCTGCTCTCTATATATTTGATCTTATCGGGTTGCTTTTTCTGACTCTTTTCTTAACGTTTCTATCACCAGTAATAGGCACCTCAGGGAGTGATTCTTTAAGGTCCAAATGTGGTGGTTCCATTATTCTTCTTGGAGAAAACAGTCTATTAAAATGGATTTTGCAAATTTTGCATTTTTCTTCTCTTTGGAATACTCCTATTTTTATCCTTGAATGCCTTTGTGATGACTTTGCTTAGTTGGATATCTTACCAAGCTTTCTTTAAACTGGTTTTACTCTCTGTCTTATTAGATGATACTGTTCATAATTGCCCATCATCCTTCTTCATAAAGTTTTACAGATGAGTTTATATTCTAACCTAATGTTGCCTTTGGCAACCATCTCTGCATTTGCCAAGTAAGCTAGATATTTGCTGACTAAGGTGCTTTTTGGATTCTTTTGGTCTCCTTGTTTTGGCAATTAATTTTTGGGTGAAATTATTATAAGTATTAATGTCATTTCTGTAGCCCATTTCCCATTTTTGGCTTTCAATAACTGAAATAATTTAAGGTTAAAACATTTTAATCATAAACAATATCTTTTTTCTCATTCTTGTAGTTTACTAATTCTGATTTAAACTCTGACAAGTTGATGATCTGACTGTACACAGACAACTGATTCAGGAATGATTCTTGCATCAATAAGAGGTCTTATCCTGTCTGCTAAAATAAGACCTATTTAATAATCATTTACTTATGCTTTAAAGTTTGCAGAATGCTTTCCATTTGTTACTTCATTGATCGTTCTTTATAATGTTATTTGGTACATACCATGTTCAAACTATTATTTTTTTGAAAGAAAGTCTTGGTACTATAGAGGCATGAGGCTATGTAATTCACAAGTAATTGGTCTCCGTTCTGTTTTTTTTTTTCCTGAACCATGCTTTCATAAAATTTTTGCCTCATCTTTACATTTTTCTGCCTTTGCATTGAAGTCACCAAGTGTCAGTGTGTATGTTAATTTGATTCAGAAGGTCTTAACAGCTTCTTCAAAGAATTTCTCTACTACTTCGTTTTCAAAAATTGGTGTTGGTAAACTGCAAATATTTTTATGGTGGTCTTTTTGCAAATATTGATCATGTATTATAATATTAATAATAAGTAAGGCTGCATCATGTAATAGAAATACTAATCCCTCATTGGAGAGAGGCCCTTATGACTATTTCCTCTAGTTCTGTATTTGCTTAGGGATTACTTAAGGAGACTGCCCTCCTACACAAACTAAGAGTGCATATCTCACTTCTTCAGTTTTATATACTAGATGAGAATTAAGTACAGTGCAGCTAAGAACTCTTGAGGAATCTCAAGAGTGTTTGCAGTATGTAACTAAAGGGTCAGGCTCTATTTATGAAAGAATCAGTGCTTTAGACTGCCTTAAATTGGGATATATGGTCATATTATTTAATTCTCATGTTTTTCTGTAATGTTAAGATGAAAGTTAATTGGCTTTTTTGAAGTCATTGTTTTTAAAGTGTGTGTGTGTGTATATATATATATATATATATATATATATATATATATATATATATATATATATATATATATATATATATTTGTAATTCTGTAATAGCTCCTCCAGTTGGATTTTGACTTGGAAAAGATTCCTTTGGAGAAACATGATGAAGAATACCGGAGTGAAGATATTCATATTTTATACCTCAGAAAGAAAAAATGGTAACTTTAAAGAGTGGTTCTCATTTCTTTGCAGAGCTCACTTTTTATACAGTAGTTTTTGTCTTGAGGGGAATATATTTTTGCCACATTTCTGACATGTGCATAATGAGGTGATATTGTACTTAATTTTATTTCTTACATGTTTTAACTTAGTTGTCTAAATGAAACCAAATAAACCTCATTTGCTTTGTAGTTAAGATAACTATTTTACATAGAATATTTTGAGGAATTGTCTAATAGCCATTTTCTCATATAACACACAAAATTCTGTAAAGAAAGAAGCATGATAAGTGGTTGCTTTCAGAGTCTGAGAAAAGAAAATCTCTTCCTTTTCTCTACTGGGATTCTTGGTCTTTGTTGATGGTCGTACTTCCTAGCTAGTATATTCTTCTGAACTGTTAGCAGATGTTTACAAAATGTCTAGATGTCAGTTAAATTTTGGTTTTTGTAAACATTATTGAATACTTATTCTTTGTAAAAACTGTGTGGAAGTGGATAACTTGAAGTATTTGTAAAATTTCCCCATAAATAATAGTCTTAGAAAAAAATAGTTTCCTGGCAAAACCAAATATAAAATGTCAGCCTTTATCTGTAACCTTTTTCCATCTGAAAGCTTGAGGAAGTTTTGATGACTTTTCCACATTAGGTGATGGATTTAAGATTAAGCAGTTTATAGTACCAAAGGGTACCAAAAGGGTACTATCTGGAGCCTACTATCAGTAGGACCTTTTTCTTTGATCTGCCCTTAGGCTTCTTCATTAGGTCTTAGTGACACTCACTATCATTGTTTAGTCCCACTTGTGCTACTCAGGATAAAGTTTGCTAATCCCTAGTTAAGGGGTTTGAAGTGAAGATCGAACCATTTTTTAAAATGATATTTTTAAATATAGTCAACTCTTGCCTTCTACCCATGAATTATTCTTGGAAAGTTTTTAATCCTGAGTAGATTTACCTCTGTCATTGTATGTCTGCTCCTTAGCTACCACCTTCAGTTGGTTTGTGGACAGTGCAATAAATAAAGCACCTGTTGTAGTCAGAACACTATGCCAATGAATTTAAATAGGCTAAATAAAACATAATCAGAAAGGCAACTCTTCTGCCCAAAAATGCATTACGGAATCAAATGTAAAATGTTCAGATTATCTCGTTACATTATCTTCAAGTTGTCTGTATAAGGTGTATAAAGCATGGAGAGCAAATAAAATAGTCTTCTTATTTGGAAGCACCTAGGTGGCTTAGTGGATAGAGCACTGGACCTGGAGTCAGGAAGACCTGAGTTCAAATTTGGCCAAATACTTACTAGCTGTTATTAACAATCAAACAGTTACTAGTTGTTTGCCTTAGTCCACTGGAGAAGGAAATGGTAAACCACTCCAGTATCTTTGCCAAGAGAACTCCATGGACAGCATTGCATGCCGTGATCCATAGAGTCACAAAGAGCTAGACATGACTGAACAGCAACGTGTTGGTCTGTGTTAATGTTGCCATAACCTAATTTTTTTTTCCTTTGAGCAAGATATCATTTATTAACAGAGACATTAACAGATAATAATTGGTAATAAAGGGTCAGTGGCTTGCCTGTTTTTGCCAGAGACCCAGAACTGAAGATGCAACTCACTTTTATAAGCATAGAACAAAGAACAGGACAGATACCATATAATAAGCCAGCGTCATGGGGGTGAAGGTTCATGATTGGTTACATTGCTGAGATGAGGGGAAGAACATGATTGGTTGGAGGTTTGGTAATGAGGAGCTACATAGCTTAATGTTTTAAGGAGTAAGGTATGTGAAAAATGGCTGTTGAGAAAAGGTGATGACATTAGTAAATGGGAGTTTGGACAATGTATTTTTTCATGTTTTGGGGATTTTGTTTTGAAGCTAAAGGCTTGAAACCCAAGATTTTCTTATCTCTTTCTTTTTTCTTACAGAAATTACAGCGTTGAAACCCTTCATCATTTTGTCCAAGTTTGCAACAACTAGATAAGCTAAACATGTGAATTGGGCTTATAAGAATAGCATGAAAAAGTTTTCATCACATATTTTCATGGCTTATCAGAGACATTGGATTTGAATGATAGAAATAGAAACATGGGTGCTACTTTGAATTCTTAGAAGAATTCTACTAAAAGTCAACCAATGTGACCTGCCAGCATTCCTAAAGATATTCCATTCCCTGCATGTTGGATGAGACTTAATTGTAACCAGAGTTGTTGTTTGACCCAACATGAAATTCTGTTTTAAAGACGTGGATAATGTGTTGGAAAAAATTATATGCTAAAACAATAACTTGTTGTGCTTTCAAGAAACTGAAGAGCGTTGATTTTTACTTCTTGAAGGGACAATTTTTAAGCCTCATATCTGTACTTCAGATTGTATTCAATCTAGATAAATGTAAAAGAGGATCTCATGAGTTTGAGTTTTGTCTGTAACAAAGCCAGCAGTCTTTGTTTTACATATATTTCCTTTGTAATTACATTTTAAGATAGGTTTAATACTTGAAAATGTCTCCTTGGTTCAAATGAAAACTAAGCAGTTTCACATTTGTTTTTATAAAACAAAATTTTTTGTTACTGTAAATTTGAGAAATATAAACATTTCCTTATACAAAGAAGTACAGAAAAAGAGGATTGTTTATGACACTGTGAAACTTGATTGTGTTGATAGTTATTTTTAAATATAAAACATGGTAGTTCCAACACTACCCTGCATGTCTGTATCTGCTTCTGAAACTTTTTCTCTATTTTATGTATTTTTTTCAATGTTTCATTAATGTTCTTTTCAGTTCTTTTCTTTTTTTGATATCACTACCTCTCCATCCCCCCACTAATTAATTAAATACATTCAATGTTACATTGACTCTTTACTTTTTTATTACCGTACTACAAAAATTTTAAAATCTTTGTAACAAGTATACTAAAGCAAAACAAATTTGTACACTGTGTCTAATAACATATGTCTCAATACTTTTCCCTTCATTTTCCTCTTCTCTCCTCTTTGAAAAGGAGCTAGAGTAATAGGAATCTTGATTAGTGCTGCTGCTGTGTAATTGAAGGGGTTCATTTGTACTCTTCTGCTCCTCCTCTCTTCATCAGCCCTGATTTCTAGTTTTTATTTTTTTTAAGCCTTTATCATCTACTGTCCAAAATTGATGTTTTTCTTGTGACTGCTGCTTTCCCAGCTCTATCCATCAAAGCCCACTCTTCCTTTTTCCATTCCCAGTTGCTTATTTGTTGTATTTACTATAGTTCTACACCAGATTCTGTGTGTATTTCTTTTTTTAACCCTCTTTTTGTTCAGTTCAGATAAGAGTGAGTGATCATGATGTGCTTGTTTTCCCCATCCCTTCCTCTATTTGTGCATACTCTTCTCTAGTATTCCAATTATGTGAAATAGTAAGCTCTTGCTCTTTCTTAATTTCTTCCCTAGTGTATTATTTTCTTACCTTTTTCTTTCCTCTCTTAAACAATAAAAAAGAACGAAAATATCCAGTCCCTGTGTTTGTATAGTTCTTAACTCCCTCTGTGATCCTTGTCCCTTCTTTCTCTATTAGAATGTAAGAATTTCATTCAACCCCATCCAGTTGGTCAAATGCGTTGACCTATCCAGGTTTCTCTTAACTTGTGTTTGCGTGTCAAAGTTCCCACTCCACTCTGAACTTTTCATCAAAATTGCTTGAAAGTTTGCTATTCCATTAAAGGCCCATTTTTCCCACCATAGGAATATACCCAGTTTTATATGGTAAATTATTCTTGGTTGTAAGCTTTTGTCATGTGTTATGAGATGTAATCTTCCAAGACTTTATCTCTTTTGTAGGAGTTGTAGCATAGTTTTATGTAACCTTTACTGTGTTTCCTTGATGTTTGAACTCTATTTTTCTTTAACTTGAAAGCTCTAGAATTTAGCTATGACACTTCTGAGTGTTTTCAGTTTGGAGTTTCTAATAGATACACACACAAGTGGTTTACTTTTGTAGTTTCTTGCAATATGATAACTAAGTTTTTTATTTGGTTATGGTATTTAGGGAGTCTACTTAAATTCTCGACATATTTTTGTAGGTAAGTTGTTCTTTATAGTAGATACTTTATATTTTTTGGATCTTGCTGTAATATTTCTCTTTGTCTCATGGAGTCATTGAGTTCTGATTACTCCATTCTGTTTTTCTAAGGGGTTCATTATTTAAGTAAGGTTTTCAATTTTCCTTTCTAAATTACTTATGCTATTTTTTCCTTCCAGAATTCTTATTTCAGTTCCAATTCCACATTTTGGTGCTCTGTTTTCTTTCAGTCATTCTTATGTTTCTTGTGGCTGATCCAGTTTTTCTGTGAGGTTCTATTTGTACTTTTCACAAGTTACTCTTGTTATTTGGGATTCTTTCTTAAGCTACAGTATTTCTTCATTGCATTCATTGATTTTTTTTGGTGTGGTTTTGAAAGATTAAGAAAAGAAAGAAAAAATGGGATATGCTAGGGCATAAAGGAAGAGAAAGAGGTGGAAATTTACTAGTTCACATGATAGTGTACAAGATGAACAGTACATGAACATGGAGGAGGGAATGGGCATCATATA
Source organism: Phascolarctos cinereus (assembly GCF_003287225.1). Classification (NCBI taxonomy): domain Eukaryota; kingdom Metazoa; phylum Chordata; class Mammalia; order Diprotodontia; family Phascolarctidae; genus Phascolarctos; species Phascolarctos cinereus. The sequence continues at coordinate 339,206,794 of NW_027555625.1, read as the reverse complement.
GAATGGGTGTCACTTCAATCCGAACAAGACAAATGGGCCTTAAGATTCTGGGCTCATGGTTGGGGAGAGGAGGGAGGGAATGAAAGAAGACTTGAAAAGTAGGAAGGGATTCTGGTAATGGACGGCTTTAAAAGCCAAACAACATTTTATATTTGATCCTGGAGGCACTAGGGTGCCACTGGAATTGATTTAATGGGGGTGGAAGAACGACTAACATGGTCAGACTTACTTTAGGATTTGACAGCAGAGGAGGATGGTCCAGTGTGGGGAAAAGAAGAGTCAGGGAGATCAAAAGTCAGGGTTCTTCAATAGTCTAGGTGTGAGGTGATGAGGACTTGCACCAAGGTGGTAGCAGTGTCAGAGGAGAAAAAGAGGTATATACAAGAAATATTACAAGGGTAGAAATAATAGGACTTGGCAACTAATTGGATGTGAGGGCTAAGAAAGATTAAGGAGTACAGGATGACATCTATGTGACTGGGAGGATAATGGGACCCTTGACAATATTCTATTCTAAGCTCCCTCTTTTTCCACATGGAGGATTCTCAGTGTTAGCTTCCAAGTCTTATGTGATCTTTACTATAGGTTCCTTTGTTACTCAAATCCTTTTTTTCTAAAAGCTTGAATTATTTTTAATTGGATTTTGGCTATGATCTTCCTAGGAGTTTTCATGTGGGGTTTCTTTCAGGAGGTGATTGATGGATTCTTCCTCGTTTCACTTTGCCCTCTAGTTCCAATAGAACCGGGCAATTTTCATTTATGGTTCCATGAAATATAATATTCATGGGGTTTTTTTGGTTTCATTTTGTTTTTTGGTTCATGATTTTCAGGTGGTCTGATGATTCTTCTATTCTCTCTCCTTCACTTGTTTTCTAGGTCAGTTAATTAAAAAAGTAGTTTATACCTTATTTATTTTCTAGTATTTTGATTTTGTTATATTATTTCTTGCTGTTTTATGGAGTCTGCTTTCTGTTTGGCCCATTCTAATTTTTCAGAGAATATAGTTCTCAGGTAAGGTTTAGCACTTTCTGTCCTAAACTATTAATTCTCATTCATGTTCTTTCCTCCCTAGTTCTAATTTCATGTAACATTGCATTTTATACCTCTTGCTTGTGTTTAAGGCCTATTTGTCTTGTTCAAATGAAAGTGGCACCTATTTCATAGATGTCTACTTCTGGGAACTCTCACTATTTTTCCGAGTTTACCCCTTGGGCTTCTGTTAGGCTGTGGGATTTCTTTATTGTACTGTACATGTTCTGTTTATGTCTACAGGCTTAGTTTCTGGTTTGAGACTTTTTATTTATAGCAGACTCTGCTCATTGCCATATTCTTGAATGGTGTATGTAGGTTCTATTTAGTCCTATATGTGGTTACTTGGGCCAATCAATCAACCAATATTTTATAAAGCATCTACTTTATGCCAATTACTGTGCTAAGTACTGGGGATACAAAAAAGACAGTCCCTGCCCTCAAGGAGCTTTCAATGTAATAGGAAAACAACAAGCAAAGAAATATACACATAAGCTATATACAGGATAAATGGGAAATAACAGAAAGAAAGCACTAGAATTAAGAGAGGTTGGGAAAGACTTCCTGTAGAAAATGGGATTTAGTTGAGACTTTAAGGAAGTTAGAAAACCCGGGAGGCAGAGATGTGGAGGGAGAACATTTCAGGCCTGTGGGACAGTCACAGGAAGTGCCTGGAACTGAGAGATGGAGTGTCTTGTTTGTGGAACAGCCAGGAGGCCAGTGTCACCAGATAGAAGAGTGTGTGTTGGTTAGTAAGGTGTAAGAAGATTAGAAAGGTAGGAGAACCAGGAAAGAGAGTTGTCCTAAAGAGAAGAAAGTATCAAGGAGAAGAGAGGGATCAACAGTGTCAAAGCCTGCAGAGTTGAGGATGCGGACTGAGAAAAAGCCATTGGATTTGGTAACTCAGAGATCATTAGTAACTTTGGAGAGGGCAGTTTTGGTAGAATGACGAGGGTGGAAAACCAGACCCCAACTACTCTAGGAATCTTTGGGTTTTTGTTTCAGTTCCTGTTGGCTCTGCTTAGGCCTCTACCCCTTCTCAGTCAGTTAACCACAAGCATTTATTTTTATTTTTATTTTATTTTATTTTTTTAGGCAGTTGGGGTTAAGTGATTTGCCCATGATCACACAGCTAGTGTCAAGTGTTTGGTCTGAGGCAAGATATGAACTCAGGTCCTCCTGCTTAAGGGTTGGTGCTCTATCCACTGTACCACCTAGCTGCCCCATAAGTTTTTTTTTTTATTTTAAGCTATCGGGGTTAAGTGACTTGCCCAGGGTCACACAGCTAGTAAGTGTCAAGTTGGTCTGAGGCCGGATTTGAACTCAGATACTCCTGACTTCAGGGCTGGTGCTCTATCCACTGCGCCACCTAGCTGCCCCAGGCACAAGCATTTATTAAGCCATTACTATGTTCCAGTGTGCTAAGTCTCCTTCTTCAGTCCCTTGTAATTGTGAGAGATCCCAACCAGATATGCTCATTTTGCTGATTGCAGGCTTCCTTTAAGACCTCAGGTACTTTGCTGCCCAGACATTGCTTCCGCCCTGCCTTTGCTGTTGCTCAGGTATGAGCTGCCTTGTCCTTCATCAGGCATGGGGCTGCCTGGACTTTGATCTTGCAGTGCACAGGATTCCTGAGCACTGTTTCCTGGGTGTAGTTATGGTTCAGTTGGAACTTCCTGGCTCTGCCTCCTGCTACAGTGTGACTCTGAATACTGCTTTTTTTAGTTACTGCTCTGGCCTTGACTCAGTGGCTCTGGACACCACCACTCTGGGTACCTCTTCTAAGAGGGCTAACTAGCTATTTCAAGTCACAGTTCGGGGGGGGTGGCCTGGGTCCTTTGTTTCCTGGATGTGACCTGGATGGGTGCCGGTTTAGCCCTGCCTCCTTCTTTGGATCTGGGTTGCTTCTGTACCTTCTGCATGCTCTGACTTGTTCATTCTTAGTTTCCACAAGTTTCTGGTAGATTTTTTTGTGCAATCCTGGACTGGACGGAGGAGCTTATTGTCATTCCTCTTTGATCTTATCTTTGGTCCTTCTGGTACATTTTTAGGGGTCTACTGAGGCATTTGTGGGGGATCTGAGCTCAACTAGGCCCTGACATTATCACCATTTTAGCCAGAATTCTAATAACAGGAGGTATCTCTGTGGGGTTGGTGAACTGTGGTTTTGGGAGCATCAAGTGGATAGAGCAGTGGGCGTGGAGTCTGGAAGGCCTGAATTCAGGTGTGGTCTCAGTAACTTATTAGCTGTGTGAACCTGGACAAGACACTGAACCTCTATTTCCCTCAGTTCCCTTATCTGTAAAAATGGAGCTAATAATAGCACCTACCTCCCAGGGTTGTCATGAGAATCAAATGAGATATTTGTGATGCATTTAGCATAATGCCTGGTACATAGTAAGTGCTGTATAAATGTTAATTATTTTTATTAAAAGATTGGCTCTATAGAGATAAAACGTGAGTATACAAGCTGAAGTTGGGGGAGTAGTCCAAGGGTTCAATAACTGTACATGTTCAATAACTGTAACACATGAAAATGTGTAATATGGTTGACTCTGGCCTCACTGGGGCAGGCCTGTTACATCTCCCCCTCAGGATTCTCTGCCTCGAGGTTGTGGTTGAGGTACGGGGAAAGGTTAGGCTTACAACTGAGCTAAGAGCTCAGTTCCTACATAGCTTTAGTTCCACCAAGTTCAAATCCAAAGTCAATGCCAACTTCTGTCTGGCCCAAAGATCACTCCAGATGATCAACCTATGTTCCTTGAGGCCTCAGGGATCAAGGCTTGACTATCACCAGCTTAAGATTCCTGGACTTCCTGGACTTCTAGATACTCATGGCTTATGCTCCTGAGCTGGATTGGAAATTCCACTCCCTATATGTAGGAAGAATAACATGGGTCACATGGGTCATTTTAAAGATATGACCTTCCTCTAACACTGTGCCAATGGAAAAAGCCTTCTCCCATTCAAGTAGTAAGTCAGCAGAGAATGTTCATACCTGTTCCAGTGCTCTCATCTCCCAGAAGCAGCTCCCTAGTGTCTTCCACATGGATAACTTCATCTTATGAAATTGATAGTATCTGTAGATGTACCAGACCTCCCCCATTGCAAAAGAAAATATCACTAAAAGAAAGTTGAATTCTCAATAATAAGGGGAAAAACCACCACCACCACCAACAAAAGCCTCAGAGAAAAGATAATGAAACATACAGCTTCTGTCACTGCAGTGATATGGGGGACTATGTATACAGATAGTGTTAGACATACTCTTTATATTCAAAGTTGTTTTTTCTCTGTCACCAGAGAGGCTTCAAGATGGAGAGGGGTGGCAGAAAATAACTGATGTAGTTATAAAAATAATCAAATTTTTGAAAATCGTCATTTATATTTTTTCTTTCCTTTTTCATCAAAACTTTTCCCCTTCCTAGATGATTTTTTAAATTTAAAAAATTTTTAAAATAAATTTACTTCACATGTATTTATACTTTGTCCCTCCTATTATGTCCCCTCTATTGCACAAAAAAAAAGATGAAAAACAAACCCCCTATAATTAGCTTACCTAGTCCAGTAAAACAAATTTCTACATTTGTCATGCCCAAAAATGTATGTCTCTATTTACATTTTAAAATCATCACCTCTCTAGAAGGAGGTGACATCTTCAGTCATCTGGTCCAGTTTATCATTGCATTGATCAGAGTTCTAAAGTTTTTCAAAGTTGTTTTCTAATGTTATTATTGAATAAATTGTTCTAGTTCTGTTCACTTTGCTCTGTGTCGGTTCATAAGGATCTTCCCAGTTTCCTCTGAAACTAGATATTTTATAATTTCTTATGTAAATAATCCATCAGATTATTTGTTTAGCCATTCCCTGATCAGATAGCCCAAGTTTCCAGTTTTTGCTACTACGAAAAGAGACGCTATAAATATTTTTTGTATGTACAGGACCTTTTCCTCTTTCTTTGATCTCTGAGGTACAAGCCTAACAGTGGTTAACTGGGTCAAAGGCACATGCACAGTTAAGCAACTTTGGGGGCATAGTTCCAAATTGCTTTTGAAAATAACTAGACCAGTTCATAGCTCCACCAACAGTGCACTAATGGACCTGTTTTTTCTACAACTCCTCCACATGTCATTTTCCTTTTTTATTTGCTTTGCTAGATAGAGCCTCAAAGTTGCTTTAATTTGCTTTCTTCTATTAATGATTTAGAGAATTTTTTAATATGGTTGTTGATAGTTTGCATTTCTTCCTTTGAAAATTGTCTGCTTTGGGGGGCAGCTAGGTGGTATAGTGGATAGGGCACTGGCCCTGGAGTCAGGAGGACCTGAGTTCAAATCCAACGTCAGACCCTTGACACTTACTACCTGTGTGACCCTGGGCAAGTCACTTAACCCCATTGCTTAGCCCCCCCCCAAAAAAAAAGAAGAAAAAGAAAATTGCCTGCCTTTGACCATTTGTCTAATAGGGAATAGCTGTTTGTTAGTTTCAATAAAACCTTTTTTTTTTTCAAGGGAGTTGTCAGAGTCACATTATGGGGAGTACTGGTCTAGCCTTAAAGGAATACATTCTTGCTTGTGACCTTGGAACCAGAAAGTACCCCTGCCAGGAAGCTTTGACATTTATCCACAATGACTGATATCACCAGAAGAGTTGAAATACACCAATAATGTCTAAGTCTTTGCAGTGCACAATGTACACATGGAGGAGGCTTCTCTTTACATCTGTTCCTCAGAGCCATCCTCTGGTTGATCTTAGCAGCCTCGTTTTACAAGTGGGAAAATTGAGGCATGGAAGCACAGGGATTTACTGGCTGTTTTTCTAATGTAAGCCTGGGCCAAAACTAGGGCTTCCAGTGAGAATAACTTGCTGAGCCAAATGTTGAGCAACCTAATCTGTTTTTTTTTATTTTTTTCCGGGGTGGGCCAGCACCTGTTTACAGAATTCTGTTTCTATTCAATAGCATGGGAAAGTGAAGAAAGCTCTGGGCTCAGAATCAGAGGATGTGACTTTGAATCCTCACTCGGCTACTTGTTATCTGTGTGACCTTGGGCTTGGTTTCACCACTATGGGCCTTGTTTTATTTATCTGTAAAATGCAGAGGTTGTATTAGATGACCTTGAAGGTTCCTTCCATCTCTTAAATCTTATGAACTATGTACACATTTCCAAAGTGTTAAGTGAAGTTCATCTCTAGCCCAGAGTTTCCTTCCTCAAGAGAAAATGTAGCTGCCTTGGTTGGCTGAGCTGAGCAAAATTAGGCTGGGCTGGGCTGAGCAAGCTGTGATGAGTCCCACAGGAAATGAGAAGTCCCCTTCCCCTAGATTTGTTTGCTTTTTCTTTCATTAAGGGTGGGGAGAGCTTGAACTTGAATTTCCACTTGGAAGGGGCATGTCTCAGCACTGCTTTCCCATTTCTGTGGTGCGTCTCCATAAAAGCTGCCGTAGGTGACTGACTCATTACTGCCTGACTGCCTGTTCGCCCAGGAAAACTTGGGCTAGGTCTCATCTTCCTCAGAGTCGCTAGTTTTATATGATCCTTTAGAGCTCAGAAAAAAGAGAAGACCGCAAAAGATATTTATCGGTATTTAAACCATTCTCAATGTACATGTTTCCCTAAATTCTCCCATATACCTACCTTACTAGGGCTAGCGGGGTGGGTGAACAGCTAGCTGCAGAGAAGTAAAATAAATTTGAGCTGTGCACTCTCTTAGCCTCCCTAGGCTTTCTCTTCAGGGACAGAGTGTTTGTCCCCAGAGCAGAAAAGGAAATGAAGGGATTTCAGGTCATGTGTGCACAGATTGTACTCTATAGCAGGGCTAGAAGTCCTGTGGGTTGGACAAGACTTTTTCTCGGGCTGCTGTTATCTGGGATATCCCTAGTATAGCATTTCCTTCCCATTGTGACAACCTTTCTTTATAGTATGGCCTCTTCCTATAGTGCTCCTCTCCTCGGTTCTGGTTTCCCTTTCAAGCTTTGTGGGGGAGTGAAGTGAAGGCTTCTGTTCTCTGACAGATGAGTCAACCCCTATACAGGTGCAATTTCACCTACCTCCAGACTGTTTTCTGTGCTGCTACTACTCTCCTCTCCACCTCCAACTACCACAATGAATTTTCCCAGGTGCGAGGAGAATTCCTAAGTATAGCTTTGCTCCCAACCCTCAGTCCCACGGATCTCATATGGTTGAAAATAGTTAAAATGTTTATTTAAGGAGTCCATCAAATAGGAAAAAAGACATAATAAATCTTTATAATTGATCTTCAGATTAGTAATGCATGACCATTCTTTATTGATGTATTTACGTTACAATATCCTGAGGAAGTAAATATGTGTGTTTTTATTATCTTTTATTCTCTTTACTTGGTACACATAGGCGTGAATGTGTATATCTCTCTCTAATGAATTCTTATTAAATTCTTTTTATAGAGGCCAATAATCAGTCATTCAATCAGCAAACATTTTTTAAACCTACTATGTGCCAGTACTGTGCTTGCTATTGGGGATACAAAAACAAAAATGAAATATTTCCTGACCTAAGGAATTTACCTCCTATCCAAGGAGGCAACATGTACATATAGATGAGTAGCAAGTAGATAAAGTCGACCATATTCACTTGTTTGTCATCCCTCAGCCTCCGCTTGACTTGTTCTCATATTTAATTTCTTCATCCACAGTTATCCAGGTGCATGTTGGGAAATTTTCTTTCTAATGAATAAAACTAAATCTTCTTTCTCATTAGTTAGCTTCAGCCCCAACTCCATCTTAACAAATGTTAAATAAATTGGAGAAATTTCTTTTCCCAATGGTAGTTACTTATATATAATTTACTGAAAAAAATAACAAATGACAAAACAAAGAAATAGATCATTATTTATAATATTTACTTACGAGAAAGACCACAGAGTTATCTCAAACCAGCACTATAAAGACCCATCACTTCTGTACATTTGTGAAATCAATCTGGTGAGGTCTAGAGGTTTAGGGGTGCTGGGACCCCAAAATCAAGACACGCAGGTCCTGTCTCAATGAATTCAACCCAAGCTTTCTTTCAGCCAAAGACAAGGTTTATTAAACATCTGCCATATTGGCCAGACTCTTAAGGAATCTGAACATTTATGAGCTATTGGCTAGATTATAAAAATCTGAGTCCTTGGCTAGACTCTTAAAGAATCTGAGCACCTTGATGGAGACAAGATGGGCCTTATATACAGAAAGACTGTGGGAGGGATCTAGGAAGGATCTTTATGGGAGTGGCCAGTAGGTTGGAGTGAACAGAATGCCAGGGACCTGGACCACAGGCCAAGGGAGAATGGAGTCTAGATAGGATTAAGGGTGAGAAGTGGCCTTGGGCCATAGGGGATATAGAAAAGAAGGAAAAAGTACTGGGCTAAGTGCTTTACAAATAGTGTTTCATTTGAGTGTCATAACAACCCACCCAAGTAGGTGCTATTATTATTCTCATTTTGTAATTGAGGAAACTGGGGTAGACAGATTAAGTGACTTGCCCAGGATCATGTAACTAGTAAGTGAATGAGGCTAGATTTGAACTCAGGTCTTCCTCACTCTAGACCCCTCACAACCCTAGTTGTGTCTCAAGGGCAGCTAGGTGGCACTGTGGATAGAGTTCTAGGCCTGGAGTCCGAAAGACTCATCTTCCTGAGTTCTAGCTGTGTGACCCTGGGCAAGTCATTTAACCCTGTTTGTCTCAGTTTCCTCATCTGTAAAATGATCTGGAGAAGGAAATGGCAAACCACTCTAGTATCTTTGCTAAGAAAACCCCAAATGGGGTCACAAAGAGTCAGACATGACTGAAAACAACTGAACAACAAAAAGCCAATAGAAGAAGATTGCCGATACAGAATGTTCACACACGTGCAGATTTCAAGCCTCTCTCACATGAATGATGCCATCTTAACTGGCCTGTACTGAGGGCAAGATAAAGGTGAAAACAGTTTCTTCATAAAAGAAAATCTCTTTATCTCCTTTTTCTTTGTTGTTTCCAGCCATGACAGGAAAACAATCTCTTCACTAGACTCACTCATCATAGATTCATATAGATCAAAGTTCAAAAGGTCAAAAATATATACTGTCCTCGATCGAAAAAGGAGAAGACTTCATAGTACGATGTTTGTTTTTTCAACTATAGTTCCCCGACTGCCAGGAAAAACTGCCTTCTCTACAACATTCCATTTGGCTCTTAAAAATATAGTAATAATTATTGTCTCTGTGAGAGAGCCAAGTTAAACAGGCCTTACATATATACAAAATATAAATAAAATAAATACAAGGTAAGTTGGGAATAAAAGAACCAGCAGCTAAGGGAATTAGGTAGTGTTCATAGAGAGAGTGGTGCATACGTTTAGTTTTGAAGGAAACAAGGACTGCTAAGAGATAGCATTCATTCCAAACATGGAGGACAGCTAATGCAAAGGTACAAAGATGAGAGATGGCATTTCATGAATGAGGAGAATGAGGAGGAGGAGGAAGAGCAAGAAAACTAGTGGGGTGGGACCACATAATTTGGAAGAGTTAAAAAGGTGAGTTAGGATCAGGTGGTGAAAGGCATGTAAAAGCCAGAGAAGTTTATATCTGATCTTAGCAGAAATATGAAGCCATTGGAAAGAAAGCTAGGTGGCATAGTGACTAGAGCATTGGACTTGTAGTCAGGAAGACTTGAGTTCAAATCCTGCCTCAGACATTTATTAGCAAGACGCTTAACTTTTCTTTGCCTTAATTTCCTCATCTGGAAAGTAGGTGCAATAATAGTGCCCTAAACCCCATTGTGAGGATAAAATTAAATATTTGTAAAGTACTTTGCAAACCTTAAAGCACTATATAAATGCCAGTTTTCTATTTATTAAGTAAGGAGTGACATAGACTTGCATTTGAGAAAAATCATTTCAGCAATTGTGTGGAGGATGGATTGGAGGAGAGAGAGAGAAATTAGGAGGCTGTTGCAGTAGTTTAGGGGAAAGGTGATGAGAGCCTAATCTAGTATGGGTGGCCATGTGAAAAGAAAGAAGGGGATGGATGTAAAGTGTTGCAGAAGTAGAAATGACAAAAATTGGCATTTTTAGACTAAAGGAGAGTGAAGAGGCAAGGATAACCAAAGCTGTAAATCCAGGTGACTGAAAGAATGATGGTGCCCTAGACAGAAATAAAGAAGTTCAAAAGAGGTATGGATTTTGAGGAAAAGATAATGAGCTTTGTTTTGGACATAGGATCATAGCTTTTCAACTAGCAGGCACCTTAGAGGTCATTGAATCTTCATTCCCTTCAGGCTCCACTTCTGACTTTCTGAACTTTTTCTACCATGCCACAGAAACCATCTCACCCTGGAAATTCAATCTATTCCTGGACTTTGGACATTGGAAGTACATTCAGTCCCCTGTGGCCCCTTCCTTTGATTGGCTGGTTCTTCTCAGAACCTCCATTTTAAGGAAAGCTCCCAGGCCAGTGTGCCTTCATTTCTTTACTCTCCAGGCTCTACTCCTGACTCTCTGGACCTTCTCTACCATGACCATGTTTCCCTCCCCCCATCCCCATATCTCTTTTCAGCTTCCTTTTATGAGTTGTCTCTCCTCATTAGAATGTAAGCTCCTTGTGGGCAGGGACTGTCTTTCTGCTTGTATTTGTATCCCCAATGCTTTGTATTCCCATTGCCTGGCACACAGTAAATACTTAATAAATGCTTATTGACTTGACTTTGAGTCCAGTCCCTCATTTTATTGACTAGGAAATTGAGGCACAAAGAGATTAAGTGACAAGTTCTAGAAATTCTATCAATAGCAGTAAGACAAGAAAGAAATTAAAGGCATAAAGATAAATCAAGAGGAGACAAAACTATTCTTATTTTCTGATGATATCATGGTTTACTTAGAAAATCCCAGAGAATTATCAAAGTTACTAACTGAGACAATAAATAGCCTTCAACAAAGTTTCAGGCTACAAAATAAACCCTCAAAAATAAAGTCTTCCTATATAATAACAAAATCCAGGAGGCAATGATAAAATAGGAAATCTCATTCTGAATAATTACAAAATATATATCTGGGGATCAATCAATCAAAGCACACAAAAGACTTGTAGGTAGAAAGGCTTCACCGATGGTGAAGCCCGTGGTTGTGAAGGTGCTCCTTGTGTAGCATGAAGGGAGACAGAATAGACATTTCTAGCCTTTTCTTCTCCCACCCTTGTCCAAAGAAAGACTTTAATTCTTGCCAGGAGAGGAAGCAGAAGGCTGAGGCTGGAGGTCACCACTCTGTTCTCCTCAGAGCATTGGACCAGGCTAGAATTATAACTATCTGCTCCCTTAAATATCTAGGGGATATGATCAGGTTCCTTCTAACTTCTAATCACTGTGTCATTTTTACTGAAGGGACAGGGACTCCACACTCTATATCCAAGGCTTTAACCCTTTTCCCACCAAATGCCAGTTTCACAAGGAACACAAAGAAACCCATTAATCCAAATCATTGGCAAATATATATCAGACAATACAGGGTGAAGGAGCTCTCCCATTAGGAGCAAGGTAACTCAGCTCAATCATGAGAGAGTGTCCTAGATTTCACCCAAAGGGAAACTCCTCAAAGTCTCTAGTATAGCAAGTTGGGCATAGGGACATGATGGAGATGACTGTTCTCGTGTCTTCCCAGAGTCTTTTCCTTCAACAACCTGAAGTGGGGTTGGACTCATCCATCTTCCCTCTGCAAGCTGGAAGCCAGAAGAGCCTGAAGCCACTTGAAGCTTGATGGGAACTGAAGAGCTCTCCTTTCTCCCCCTCTCAACAACTCAGCTCTACCTGTCACACAAGGCAAGGCATTCATCTCCACCAATGAGGAGAAAGTCCCATACCAAAGGGCTTTGGGATAGGGGTTACACTTGTATAGATTCAAATACAAAATGCCCCTTAAAGAAATAAAGAACAACTTAAAAAACTAGAAGAATATTCAATGCTTATCGTTCGACCATGACAATATAATAAAAGTATGTGCCAATATATGCCATATAACAATATGCCAATATAATAAAAATGACAATATACCAAAGCTGATTTATATTTTTAATATTATACCGATCAAATTATTAGAGAAAGATTTTGCAGAACTATATAAAATAAAATTTATCTGGGAAAAGAAATTCAGTGCTATTAAAGCTTATTGGTAATGGGTGAGTGGTGATGAAGAGGAGATAGAGGTCTTCCTATAGAAGCCTAGGGACAGCTAAAGGTTGCTACAGGTCCAGACAAATGGTTTGGTGTATCCTCTGGTATAAATTGTCACCCACATGTAAGTTGCAGAGTGCCCTAAGGTATTACTGCTTATCATAATGATGAGAGATAGTAACCCATCACCAGGGAGTGTATTAGGAAAGGTGGGATTCTCATATAATCACAGAAGAATTGTAAAAAGAGACTCACAGATAAGGACCCTGTTCCCCCTCCCTTTCCTTACCCCCCTCCATCCTCTAATCCCCTTCCCCCACCATTCCAGGGTCAGTCTGGCTAGTCTTTATTTTACTATGTATAGGGGCTTTTGATTCACTTTAGGTGATCAATCTTTTTCTATTTTCAATTTCTCCTACTTTTGAGGGGCTTAGGAATTTTATCCTTGAGGGGCTTTAGGAATTTGAGGGGCTTAGGAATGTTATCACAAATGCCTCCACAATATTTGTTATTTCCAGTGGGAATCACTACTAATACCAAGTACTCCGGGCTCATGCTGAGGTGGGAGGTACCTTTGCTTTCTATCCAGACTCACACATTTCTCCAAACCTCAGTCCATACTGCTAATGTTAACCATGCAATAAGGGTGAGTAGCCCCTGGCTTTAAAATGAATAAAAGACAAATGAAAAACAAATTTTAAAAAAGGAGAGACCACACAAGGGGAGGAGTTTATAAAGTTCATGTGTGTACACAGCCTGCATCAAGCACTTCTAACTAGAGCAGAAATTGGCTTTTCTTGCTTTAGGTTCCTTCCACTTTTGAGGAGGAGGGTATGAGAAAAATATAAAAGGGAATGAGGAAGAGGTTTCATCAATCATCACTCTGAGTTTGTGAGAGTTTCCTTGGCATGACATCAATTGTACCACACGTGACCGCAGGAGTGGCCAGGGAAGAGCACACACCCGAAGATTAGGCTCAGTGTTCTGTAAAGACCAAATGGCCCCAAGATTGATTCCAACTTTGATTCCAAATCCCAACTCGTGACTTACCCAAGTAATAAAATCCCTGAAAATTGGAATAAACGAGATAGAAATCAATGGGACAAAAAAGATGAGGACAAAGTCAAAGCATTTAAAAATAGAAGGAAAGGTAAAATATTTTCTACCAAAACAACTTATCAGGAAAACAGATCAAAGAGAGAAATTTTAAGAATCATCAGCCTACCAAAAATTCCCATGATTTAAAAAAAAAGTCTGAACATTGTATTTCAAGAAATCATAAATGAAAATGGCCTTATTACTTGGCCTCTAGACAGCCCTGAGGGTAGAACTAAACAAAGCCCTGATCTGGGGGTTTACCCTGTTTTTGACTCCCACCAATGTCCTACTCCAGAGCTTCCCACCCTTTCCACTGTGCCCTCTGCAATCCCTCAGCTATAATTAATAAACTTTCTTTAATCTTAAATTTCTTCCTTCTCACTCCTTCTATCTTTTGGGGCTCACTGAGACCTGGCTCCTTCCTGACGACACTGCTTCCATCAACCCCCTTTCCAGTATTCATATACCTCAGTATCTTACTGATCATGGTGGTAGAGTCAGAATACTCCATTGCCACATTCAAATTCTTCTGCTGCCATCACTCAGCAATCTCTTCTCCTTTGATGTTCATGGTATACAAATTTATCATCCAAACCAGAATCTGGCAGCCATTATCTACTGACTCCCAGAATTATCCTCCTTCTTTCTCAGGGAGTTCAGTGCCTGGGCTCATAGCTTTCCTCTCCCTTCCAAATTTGTCCCTCATTCTAAGGGACTTCAACATATATGTAGATGCTCCCTCAAATTCCCTCACTTCCACCTTCTTAATTCTTCCTAGTTCCTGTGACCTATTCCTCCACTCTGCCTCAGCTACCCACAAGGCCATCCCTTTGATGTTGCCAATACCCACAAGTGTTCTAGTCCTGTGTTCAAGAGCTCTGAATGTCCTTGATCTGATTTTAATCTTTTTTGATCTTTTTGATCTTTCCATCTCTTCCTATGCCTTACTTCTCCTTAACCTAATTTTTATCTTCACCGTGACCACCAATCCCTCAGTCTGTACCTCAAGACTGATGTTCTAACCCCAGATTTCACCTGTGCTCTGGCTACACTCCTCCTCCTTCCCAACCTTGATCCCTGGGTAAACCAGTTCAACTATACATTACCCTCTACTCTTGAATCCCTTGCTCCCTTGTCCTATCTTACTGATCTGCCTTGCCAAACCCCAACCCTGGTTTATTCTAATTATGCACCTTTTTTGCTTCTATTCCTGTGCTGCTGAACAGAGCTCAAGGAAATAATGAAACCATTCTGACTGAATTAATCATATTTATGCTAGCTAATCTCAACTGAGCCCTTACTATGGCCAAAGCAATCCTACAACTCTTCCCTAATTGATTCTTTATCTAATGTATCATCTCTTCAAGTCCTTCCACTTCACCATCTCTACTGAGGGTTATGCACCACCAGGCTGCTATGTTTGTTTCTCTGTATTGTATACCCAATCTCTTCCACTAATCAACCTTTTTTTTTTCAGCTATTACCAAATTGTTTTTATGATTAGTACTTAACAGTGTAGCTTGACATCTGGCACTGCTAGACCCCTCTCCCTCCTCACTTTTTAAAAAAATTATTTCTCTGAGATTCTTGACTTTTTGTTCCTCCAGATGAATTTTATTTTTTTTTCCTAGCTCTATTAAGTCATAATTAGTACTTGATTGTTATGGAACAGCACAGGTAAATTAATTAAAGTAGGATTGTCATTTTGATTATATGGGGTACAGCTTCCTACAATCGCACCTTTTGCAAGAAGCCTTTCCCAATCCCCCTAAATGCACGTACCTTCCCTCTGTGATTATCTCCATCTTGTTTGTACATAGTTCGCAAGTTGTCTCCCCCATTAGACTGAGCTTCTTGAGAGCAGGATTGTTTTGTCTTGTTGGCTTGTTTTTTGCCTTTCTTTGTAGCCCCAGTGCTTAGCATGCACACTAAAGAAATGCTTATTACTGACTAACTCATGGCCTATTCATGAGCAATTAATATTTTTCCAATTATTTAGAGAGTATTTTGTAGTTGTATTCATATAGTTCCCATGTGTGTCTTAGTAGATAGATTCCAATGTATTTTATACATTTTGTATTTATTTTGAATGGAGTTTCTCTTCTTAACTTACTGGGTTTTGTTTATAATATACAGAAAGACTCATGGCATTTAATAATGCTTATTGATTGTTACCCAGATGACCTGTAACTGAAGTTAACAGCCTTAAGAACCTTCTCTCTTCTGAGCTCAAAGATGGTCTCAATACCTTTTAAGGAAAAATTAGCCTAACTTTCATGGAGAGAGGGATTAGGATATTGCTCCTACAATGCCTTCTTTTCTTTCCTTTCCTTCCCTTCCCTTCCCTTCCCTTCCCTTCCCTTCCTTCCCTTCCCTTCCCTTCCCTTCCCTTCCCTTCCCTTTTTTCTTTTCTTTTTTCTCTTCCCTTCCCTTCCCTTCCCTTCCCTTCCTTCCCTTCCCTTCCCTTCCCTTCCCTTCCCTTCCCTTCCCTTCCCTTCCCTTCCCTTCCCTTCCCTTCCTTCCCTTCCCTTCCTTCCCTTCCCTTCCCTTCCCTTCCCTTCCCTTCCCTTCCCTTCCCTTCTCTTCTCTTCTCTTCTTTTCTGGAGGTAATTGAGGTTAAATGACTTGATCAGGGTCACACAGCTAGTATCTGAGGTCAAACTTGAACTCCTGTCCTTCTAACTCCAGGGCTGGTGCTCTATCCATTGTGCCACTTGTCTGCCCCTCTTTTCCTATTTTTGCAAATAGTTTATTTAATATTGGAATATCTTCAAGTGTTCAATAGAATTTATTTGTAAATCCATCTAGTCCTAGAGTTTTTAATTTAGGAGTTCATTTATGGCTTATTCAATTTCTTTTTCTGTGATTGGGCTATTTAAATAATCTATTTCTTGTTTTGATAATCTAAGTATTTAGTATTTTTGCAAATATTATCAATTTTATTTATCACTTGTTATCATATAATTGTACAAAATAATTTTTTGATAGTTTCCTTTCTTTCATCTTCAGTTGTGATTTCTCTTTTATCCTATTTTATATAATTTAGTTTTCTCCTTTCCCCCTGCCAGAGTAGTTATTTATTTATTTTATTAGTTTTTACTTTAAAAACTATAGCTCCTAGCTTTATTTATCAATTTAATTGTTTTTATTTCTATTTTGTTCATCTTTTTTTAATTTTCAGAATTGCTATTTTAGTATTTAATTGGGGTTTTCTATTTGTTGCCTTTGTAGTTTTTTTTTAGTTGCATGCCCAATTTATTGACCTCTTCTATCTGTCTTCTGATGACGAACATTTTTAAAAAATTTTTTTAATTTTTAATGTATGTTTTTAAAACTTTGGGTCACAAATTTTCTCCCTTCCTCCTTCCCCACCCACCCTCATTGAAAAGGCAAGCATCTCAATACATGTTATGGATGTGTAGGATGACAAACATTTTTAGAGGTATAAATTTTCCCCTGATGACTGCATTAGCGCAAATTTTGGTACGTTAATTCATTGTCATTTTCTTTGATGAAATTTTGCATTATTTCTATGATTTTTTTCTTTGACCCATGAATTCTTTAGGATTAAATTATTTAGCTTTCAATTAAGATTTAATCTTTTCTTCAAAGGCCCTTTATTTAGTATAATTTTATTTCATTGTCAGTAAAGAATGTTTTAAAAATATTTCTGCTGTTCTTCATTTTTGTGAAATATTACTCCTCTCACTCACCTATGGTCAATTTTTATAAAGGCACAGCTAAGAAATATGCAAATTTCCTTTTTCCCATTTACTCTTTTGATTTTGCTTTAATATTTCTTGTTTTGTCTTGCTATCACTGATTTCTAGGATTAAGATTTACCATTATCTGATCTAAGTTATTTAATTCTTCCCTTTGACATTACATTTTTTAATCTTTTTTTTTCATTTATTTTAAGAGTTCTTGTGGCCAGGACAGTCTTTTCTCTGAGGCTCTATTTTCAGTTGCCCTTTTCTTTTGGGTTTACCTCTTGGCCTTCTCTCAGTCATAATATTTCTTTGTGTTCAGTATTTTCTTCTTTTTACTCATCTCTCTAGCCTCAGTTTCTAGATTAGGAATTTGGATTTGGGTGAGATGCTGCTCTCTCTTGTACTCTTGTATTGCAGGGAAAGCCCTACTTTGTCCCAGATGTGGCGGCTAGGCCCTAACTTCTGTAGAAAGTATTAGGTTTTGATTTGGTCTCTTGATAGCTTAACTAAGGTTTTGACCTTGGCCCCTTTTTTGTCTCCTTTTTTCATAGTTCCAAACCCAGAGTTGCCTCCATCCCTTGCTGTGAGCCTGACGGGCCCTAACTAGTTGGTCAGCATGTCAACAAACATTTATTGTGTACTTACAATGTGCCAGGTAATGAGCATATTAAAGTGTTGGGGATTCAAAGAAAGGCAAAAACATTGTCCAGTTCCTCGAGGAAATTATATTCCAGTCCGGGAGACAACAAGCAAAAATTATACTTACAAGATATTTATAGTGTAAATAGAATAATCTCTTCTATCCTGAGGAAAGAGTGGGGGAGGTGTACAGGGACTGGTTAAGGCCTTCTGAATCTTGAAGGAAGTGAGGAGGTAGAGGAAAGGAGGGAGAGTGTTCCAGGCATCTGGGACAGCCATGGAGTCAGGACATGGAGGGTCATTTGCAAGGAACAGTAGGACCAGTGTTGTTAGAATACATGGAGTGGAGTAAAGAGGAAGGAGAAAGATAGCAAGGGGCTAGGTTGTGAAGGATGTTAAATGCCAAACAGAAGTTTTTGTATTTATCCTGGAGATACTGTAAAGCCACTGGAGTTTATTATCTGCACTCCAAACACTCTCTCTGGCCACCTATAGCTATACAGACACCTTCCACGCACTGCCAACTCCACCACTGTGCTTTCAAGCCATATACAGCTGCCTCACATCCTAGGATGACTCTACCTGAGGACAAACATGGAGAATGATAATCTATCTGAACTCATTTCTCAATGACTAACATATTTCCACTCCATAATATCTACCCCATCTTAGTGATTCTGACCCCCCCCGATTGCCAATGTTCAAACTCCAATCTCTGTCCTCCACAGACCATTCCCTGGTTCTCAACCCCTTCAACCTAACCTTTCTGACATCCTTTTCTAAAGCTATAATACTAAATATTATACTAAATACTCCACTGTGCTCTCTGGAATGCCTACAAGATAGGTAATATAACACTAACCACCCTCTCCACTGCCTGAAGGCCAGGTGTGTCATATTTCACCCCTTCCCCAGAGTTCTCCAGTACCCTTCAGGCAGTTTGGAAGTGTCTGAGCTCATGACTGTAAGCACATGACTCCTGCTCCCACAGATGGTGTTCCAGGGTGGTCCCCTGCACTCCTGTTCCATTTAGCCTCTAACAGTAGGAGTCATTTTTACAATGAAACATTTACTCAAGGATATCATTACAAATATGCAAATGTATTCCCTAAAGAAGTAGAAAAGATAATCCCCTTTACCCCCACCATCTCAGTCTTTGGGGAGGGGAGGAGATTAGAGTTACAGCTTAGCTCACTCAGTTCTTATAGAGCACAGTGCTACTTCCAAGTCCAAAACTTCCCATGGGCTCAACTCCCAGGCTCCTTGGCTTCTCTGGGCTTCCATGCCAGGCTGACTGGCTGCACCATCATGCTTGCAATCTTGGCTCCAAGGTTGCCATGGCTCAGAGCCCAGGGTAAAAGAGAAGGATCGGTGGAAGGAAATCCTTCCCCCTACACTGGTTCTTGCTATGGGTGAACTGGGATCTTCACCCTCTGGACACAGCAGATAAGAGTTATTGAAAAGAGCTTAGCAGAAAGAGAGGAGTGAAAGAGCAGCTGTAATAGACCAAATGGATCAATCTCACCAGTGTTAAAGATGCAGGCAGTCAGTCCAAGGAGGCTTCCCCAACCTACAGTCCTCCATGTTAGACAAGCTGGGCATGCTCCAAAGGCCCTTGCCAACCTCTGTGTTGGGCAAATTAGCAATGCCCAGCCAAGCCAGGCTACAGTAACAAACTGGATTTCATCTTAAAATTTTTTCCTTTCTCTCTTCCTCCATATTCTTACACTTACTGCACTGGTTGTACCCGCATGTGTATCCACCCTCTCATTTTCTTTAATCTCTCCCTGTCTACAGGTTGCTTCCCTACTGACTATAAACATGTCCGTATCTCCCCTATCCTTAAACCCTCACTTGATTAATCCATCTGATCTTATATTTCTTTCCCTTTTGTGGCTGAACTCCTTGCCAAGACCTTCTTTAATTGACGCCTCCACCTCCTTTCCTCTCACTCTTTTTAATTCTTTGCAGTCTGTCTTCTGACCTCATCATTCAATTGAAACTCTCTCCAAACCTGCATGATCTCTTTAAAAAAAAAAGGTTTTTATTAGACTTCTGTTTCTTACACAATCATAGTTACTCCCAGTATCCTTCTCTCTTCCCCTCCCATCTCAATATAACAAATAGTATTTTTTTAAAAGAAAAAAATCAATACGACTGATCGATACATTATAAAAGCCCCCAAACACATGCAAAGTGTAATACCTGTAGACCTCCCACTCCCACGAAGGAGTGGGTTGGGGAGTGTCTTCTCACGTCTCTTCATTTGAGTCCTGCTTGATCGTTATAATTTTGTTACACAAGCTTTTGATTTAGGGGAGTATGGTTTTTTTCATAGGTGGCTACCCACTTTGCTCCCTCCTAAACCCAGTTGTGATTAGTAAGATGAGTCCAACTTCTCCAGTTTTCACAAGTGCTCAGAAAGAAGAAAAGGCGGGAGAAACCGTGGCCCAAAGTTTTGAGTCATTTTTGTATTTTTGGGTGCGCTCTTCATTTCCTGTTACATTTTCCCCGTATGCTAGAGTGGCTGTGAAATGACTGCATGTGATGACTCAGCTTTATAAATAGAACATGTTGCAGTGAAAATTATAGGAAATTCCCAGTCTCTTGCTGGATGCAGCCTTTTAAACAAGTTGGATTTATTTTAGGTGAGCCGTTTACCCTGGGTAATAGATGCAGAGACAGTAACAGTCATCTCCAACTCTCAGCCATTGCGGTCCACCTCCTCCCTTGTCTTCTGCTAAAGAGTGTTTTACTTCCTGGGAGGAAATTTAAAGAAAAAAAAAACACCCCAAAACCCAAATCAAAAACAACCAAGCAACTTCATTTCTCCCCTCCCCCTCACAGAGAGCTTTCCACTATAACAAAGAATCTTTTAAAAAGAGGAGAAAAACAGTTCAGTAAAACTAACCAAATACATCAATCAAGTATGACATTATAAGTAACATTCTACCTCTAACCCTCCCCCCACCTATTCAAAGACAGAAGGGAAGAGGAAATCTTGTCTGTTTGCCAATGCTCTCTACTGGACTAGAAGTCAGCCTCTCAAAGCTTCATATGGCAGTGAGGATTTGGAGATAAATGAAGAGATAGAAAATGACAGATAGCCAGGAAGACCATGACCAGATGACCAATTGGCAGGCTTGTGGGGGGAGGTACTACAGGCCTTTTGTTTTACTGTACTTTTTTTTTTTAAAGTAACATATTTACCTTCTCTTTTCTGGAAAGCCAAACTTTGGCTGGTTATTCACTACTGCTGGCAATCAGATATGTAAGAGGAAATATGGTGGAATGGAAAGAGCATTCACTGTTCTTGGGAGTCAGAGGACCTAGGTTTATATCCTGCATTTGGCAACTGTGGGCAAGTCACTTACCTTCTTTGGGCATCAGTTTCCTCATCTGTTAAATGAAAGGATTGCTGAGGCTCTAAGATTTATGAGCAGCATGTGGATTGCCTTCTACAGCTGGAGACTTGGACCCATTACAGATTTAGGAGCAAAACAATACTAAAACACATTTTCAGTCATTCCCATCATGTTCTGGAGTAGAAAGCCTAAATGGCCCTCCCTCTTCAAAAATGAAAGGAAATTCCCAATGTTAGTTATTTGATGCTGCCTTTTAGAGGAAATAAGCTTATTTTAATTGTATATCTTACCCAGCATAAGAGATATAAAGAAAGTAACAGCTATTTCCAGCTTTTAGCACCTGCTGTCCTATCACATTAAGCACTCAGCATCTCCCAATGGCTCCCAAATTTTTCTTTTCTGTGTAATGTTTAGTCATTGTCCTTCTCAGTTCCTAAATATGCTGGGAAGGGGATGTGTCAGTACAGATCTTTCCCCACTCTCTTTCTTTTTATTATTTAAAGATGTTTCCTTTTTTTAAATGAACTTAACAAAAATCAACATACATGAACATTTCACCCCTCCCTAAGGTTCTCCAGTAACCTTAAGGGGCAGCGGGAGCGGAAGAAAGGGTTGTTTTGTGTGTGTGTGCGCCAGAAATGGTATTTATTCCTTTAAGCATAGGTGAGGTACTCTTCACCCCAGTTCTATTTAGTCACCAATGGTCAGATGAGCTTTTACAAAGGAATATTTACTTCAAAAAGCATAATCACAAATATAACTTCCTAATGTATGAGAGGCATGATGCCAATACCCCTTGCACCACCTCAGTCTCTGGGGTAGGGTTGAGAAGGGGGATTAGCTTCATGGTTTAGCTCAGTTCTTATGTATCACAGACCCAGCTCTAAGTTGGTTTTTGTCCTCTGTTCTTGAAGAGGACCAAAATGACATCACTGTTTGAGTCAAGTTACATTGTGTCTGACTGTGCCTGATAAGACCAATATGAACTTAGAATGCTCTATCACAGGTTGAGCACAAATAGTCCACATGAACATTTAGGGTGGATTCTCCAAATTTGTGCTTCTCATGTTTCTTTTGAGCTACTTCAGTTCTGCTTTGCTCATACAGCACAGTGCCTTCTTTGATGCGGGTCTGCCAAGCAGGGCAGTCCTTTGTGAGCGTCTCCCATGTCAGGCAATTTCAAAGTTCTTCAAAGAGACCTTGAGGGTGTCCTTGTATTGCTTCTTCTGATCACCACGTGAGTACTTACCTTGTGTGAGGTCTCCATAAAATAGTCTTTTAGGCAAGGGCACATTTGGCATTGGAACAATGTGGCCAGCCTGTGAGAGTTTTGTTCTCTACAGCAGAATCTGAATGCTTGATGGGGCAGCTAGATGGCTCAGTGGATACAGCACCGGCCCTGAAGTCAGGAGGACCTGAGTTCAAATGCGGCCTCAGATCAAACACTTGACACTTACTAGCTGTGTGACCCTGGGCAAGTCACTTAACCCCAATTGCCTAAAAAAAAAAAACCATAAAAAAAAAAAAGAATTTGAATGCTTGGCGGTTTAGTTCCAGAAAGGACCTCAGTGTCTGGTATCTTATCCTGCCAGGTGATCCTCAGAATCTTCCTAAGAAGATTAATAGGCTGATCCTTCCTCTGGAAGATGGCCATCTACCTGAGAGCCAGTGTGGCTTTGGAAAGGGCCAAGGAACCACTGATACGGTGTTTACTACTCATCAACTCCAGGAGAAATACCAGGACCAGAACAGAGGTCTGTATACCATGTTCATAGATCTGACCAAGGCCTTTGATAAAGTCAGTCATGAGGGCTTATGGGAAATAATGTCAAAATTTGATTGCCTGGATAAGTTCATCAGTATCATATGTGAATTTCATGCCTTGCCCAGGTACTGGATAACAGACAATGTGTTTTGCAGTAACCATTGAAGTGAAGCAAGGCTGTGTGCTTTTTTTCCTGCTTTTTAGCATGATGTTTTCAGCTCCAAGTACAAAACCCTCTTGGGCTCTAGTCCCAGGCACCTTGGCTTCTCAAGGCTTCCCTTCAGGGTTGACTGGCTGCAATATCCCACCTAGAATCTTGGCTCACTTGTTGCCATGGCTACAAGTGCCAGGTCCAGTAGGGATTACCACTTGCACCTGAAATGAATAAGGATAAAACACAGAACAGAAACAAACAACCCAAGCACACCCCCAGGCCCGTTGAGCCAATAGATAAGGAGAACAGAGGGAGGAAATTATTTCCCTCTTGCAGTTCAGTTCATGCAATCCCTGTTGTGGATGAACTGTGTTCTTTACTTTCTAGATGCAGCAGAAAAGAGCATGTAGGAAAGAGGGAGGCTGTCCCAGTTTGGTCAGGTTCAAAGACATGGCCTGTTTCAGTTCCATAGCCAATCAAAGGAGGGTATCCCACCCACTGGTAGTGGAGGTAGGTATTAGGTGATTTGAGTATGACCAGCAGAAGCCTCATTACACAGGGAGGTAGAGCCAAGATGGTGAAGTAAAGGTAGGGACTCACCTGAACTCTCCCCTAAACTCCTCCAAATACCTTTAAAAAACGGCTCTAAACAAATTCTAGAGCAGCAGAACCCACAAAAAGACAGAGTGAAACAAATTTCCAGCACAAGACAACTTGTAAGGTCAGTAGGAAAGGTCTTTTGTACCAGGGTGAGAGAGGAGCACAGTCCAGCACAGACCACGCCAGTGCAGAGAGGGCCCCAGTAAATCTGAAGTAGGTCTTGGGTGACTGAATCACTGGCAGCTGTGGTGGTTTCCAGACCTCTCAGCCCACAGATGACAAAGACAGCTTAGAAGGTCATTAGGAAAGGTCTCTTGCACCTGGCTGAGAGAGGAGTGCACTCCAGTGCGGGGCACACCAGAATAGCCCCAGCCCCAGCAAACCAGGCCTTGGGACTGACAGCAAAGTCAGCAATGGCAGCAGCAATGGCTGCTTCCAGAGCTCTCAGCTCACAGATGGTAAAAACGTCAAACAACTAGTCAGAAGGAGATTACAGGGGTCTTTTTGTTAGCACTGAGGCAGGATTCTTTTGCTTTGCCCAAACTTGGATCTAGGTAACACTCCTGGCTGTCCCAGGGCGAGGAGGAACACTGGGAGAGCAGAGCTTGTGGTCACAGTGGAGAGAGCACCCTCGTCACAGTTCCAGGGCAGAAAAGAGGGCTTGTGGTCACTCACAGACCAGAGCACAGGATAGGAGAGGAGCAAACACCTCTCCTTAGATCATACCGCCTTGGAAGAGCTGAAAACTTACAGATCCCTAGAAGTATCTCTGAAAACAACTGCAATAACCCCTGAAGCTTGGGACAGTGCACCCTCCAGCTTGGAAGCACAGCCCTACTTTAACAAATAGTTACAAGTCAAGTAATAGGCTGGAAAAATGAACTAGTGATGGGAAAAAAACCAATTCTGATTATAGAAAGTTATCATGGTGACAAGGAAGATCAAAAGATACACTCAGAAGAAGACAACAAAGTCAAAGCTCCTACATCTAAAACCTCTAAGAGAAATATGAATTGGTCTGAGGCCTTGGAAGAACTCAAAGAAGATTTTGAAAATCAAGTATGAGAGGTAGAGGAAAAATTTGGAAGAGAAATGAGAGTGATGTGCAAGAAAATAATGAAAAACAAGTCAACAACTTGGTAAGGTAGACACAAAAAAATACTGAAGAAAATAACACCTTAAAAAAAATAGATTAGACCAAATGGTAAAAGAGGTCCAAAAAGCAAATGAGGAGAAGAATGCCTTAAAAAGCAGAATTGGCCAAATGGAAAAGGAGGTCCAAAAGCTCACTGAAGAAAATAATTCCTTAAAAATTAGAATAGAGCAAATGAAAGCTAATGACTTTATGAGAAATCAAGAAACAATAAAACAAAACCAAAAGAATGAAAAAAATAGAAGACAATGTGAAACATCTCATTGGAAAAATAACAAACCTGGAAAATAGATCCAGGAGAGAGAATTTTAAAATTGTTAGACTACTTGAAAGCCATAATCAAAAAAAGAGCCTAGACATCATCTTTCAAGAAATTATCAAGGAAAACTGTCCTGATATTCTAGAACCAGAGGGTAAAATAGAAATGGAAAAAAACCCACCGATCACCTCCTGAAAGAGATCCTAAAATGAAAACTTCCAGAAAAATAATATCCAAATTCCAGAGTTCCCAGGTTCAAGGAGAAAATATTGCAATTACCCAGAAAGAAACGATTCAAGTATCATGGAGTCACAGTCAGGATAATACAAGATTTACCAACTTTAAAGGATCAGAGGGCTTGGAATATGATATTCTGGAGGGCAAAGGAACTAGGATTACAACTAAGAATCACCTACCCAGCAAAACTGAGTATAATCCTTCAGAGGGAAAATGGATATTCAATGACATACAGGACTTTCAAGCATTCTTGATGAAAAGACCAGAGCTGAATAAAAAATTTGACTTTCAGATACAAAACTGAAGAAAAGCATAAAAAGGTAAACAGGAAAGGGAAATCATAAGGGACTTAACAAGGCTAAACTATTTACATTCCTCCATAGGAAGATGATATTTGTAATTCATAAGACTTTTCTCATTATTAGAGGAGTTAGAAGGAGTATATATGGACAGAGGGTACAGGTGTGAGTTGAATATGAAGGGATGATAACTAAAAAATAAAATTAAGGAGAGAGGAATGTACTGGGAGAAAGAGAAAGGGAGAGATAGAATGGGGTAAATTGTCTCACATAAAAGAGGCAAGAAAAAACTTTTGCAGTGGAGGGGAAAAGGGGGGAGGTAGGAGGAGTGATTGAACCTTATTCTCATCAGAATTGGCTCAAAGAGGGAATAACATGAACACTCAATTGGCCATAGAAATCTATCTTACCCTACAGGAAACTAGGAGGGGAACTGGGAAGTGGTAGAAGGGAGGGCAGATTTGGGGAGGGAGTAGTTAGAAGCAAAACACTTTTGAGGAGTGTCAGGGAGAAAGGAGAGAACAGAATAAATAGGGGATGGAGGGAAATACAGTTAGCAACAGTAACTGAAAAAAATTTTGAAGCAACTTTCTCTGATAAAGGCCTCATTTCTCAAACATACAGAGAACTGAGTCAAACTTATAAAAATAAGAGCCATAAATGAGAAATGATTAAAAGATATAATCAGTTTTCAGATGAAGTAATCAAAGCTATCTATAGCTATATAACAATATTCTAATTCACTATTGATTGGAGAGATGAAAATTAAAACAATTTTGTGGTGCTACCTTATACCTATTAGATTGTCTAATAGGATAGAAAAGATAAATGACAAATGTTGGAGGGGGTGTGGGAAAAATGAGACATTAAGGCACTGTTGGAATTGTGAACTGATTCAACCATTCTGTAGAACAATTTGAAACTATATCCAAAAGGCTATAAAACCATGCATACCCTTTGACCTAGCAATACCACCACTAGATCTGTATCACAAAAGAGATAAAAAAAAAAAGGAAAGGGACCTATATGTACAAAAATATTTATAGCAGCTCTCTTCTGGGGATAAAGAATTAGAAATTGAGAGGATGCCCATCAACTGGGGAATGGCTAAATAAGTTGTGTTATGTGATTATGATGTAATACTATTGTACTATAAGAAATGATGAGCTAGAAAGACTTGCATGGGCTGATGCAAAGTGAAATGTACTGTGTGCAAAGTAACAGCATTATTGTAACATGATCAGCTGTGAATGACTTAGCTATTCTCAGCAATACAATGATCCAAGACAACTCTGAAGGACTTGTGGTGAAAAACGCTATCCATCCTTGGAGAAAGAATTGATCTGAATACAGACTGAATCATACTTTAAAAAAAATTTCTTGATTTTATATTTGTCTATGTTTTCTTTCATAACATGACTATTACGGATACTTTTTGATGACTACACGTGTATAACCTTTATTGAATTGCTTGCCTTCTCAGTGAGCTGGGGGGGATGGGGACTGGAAGGATAAAAGGGAGAGAGGAAGGGAGAGAATTTGGAGCTCAAAGTTTAAAAAACAAATGTAAAAAATTATTTTTACATACAAATGGGGAAAAAAATACTAATAAAAAAAGAAGTCTCATTACACAAGGTACTAGATTCTATTCTAATCCTTCTATGATCTTTTCTTGCTTACCATTCCCTTTGCTATGTAAGGATAAACTGCATGTTCCATACCTGATTTATATAGTGACACTGAGCACCATTTTTAAAACCTTTTCCTTTCCTGGGGAAAATCCTTAGATGTTGAACCCATAACTATTTCTATAGTTTCTACAATTAGCAATTTTTCCCAGAGTAGCAGGGTTTGGGGGGAGAGCCAATGAATATGGGAAGTGGGGGAGCCTATTCCTATGTTGAGGAGTCAGGTAAACTATAGCAATGAACCCAGGTCAAACTGCCATGGTATGTAATGGACAGGGATTGGTACAGGATGCCAGTCCCTGTGGTCTCAGCCAAGCAGTGCCTAGCTAGACAGACATAATCATAGAAAGGCCATCTCCAAAAGTTTCCACCCTTGTAAAGCAGGATACATTTCATATGGGTGGAGGAGCCAGACTGGACCTGCTGTATGGGGAAACCTAGATCTACCTTCTAAAATCGGCCAGATTAATGAGCCTCAGTTTTCAAAAGGGAAATGGCAACAACCCACTTTCTTATCGTATTAATTATTATTTTAACCTTAATTTTCTTAAAGTAACAAGGGGTACTAATGATTATTATGGTTAAGAGACAAACCAGGAAGTAGGATCATAGAAATGTAGAATTTTAGAGGTATTAGATCACCTTGGAGGTCATTTAATCCAACCCTTTGCCCCACCAAAATACACATGCATATACACATATTTTATAGTTGAAGAAAATGAGACCTGAAGAAGGCGTAATTTGTCCAAGGTCACACAGTCAGTGGGAGAATTCAGACAAGAAACCAAGTCTCTTGACTGCTGGTTCAGTGTTATTTCCATTATACCACACTGCTTCCCACTTAGACCACCATTATCAAGTATTTCCCATAGTACTGGGAATATTCTAAATGAGCTCCTCACAAATGACCATCTCAAACCGAAGGAAGAAACTAAAAACTAAGGGACTTATTTTCTCTTTTAATCCCAGCTCACCAAACCACACATAAAGAAAGGAAGTAGAACTTCAAGAAGCAATCCTTCCTCCCAGACTCCAGCCCAGTTTTTCAGCTCATTATCTACCTTCCTCTCTGAAGCCCCATTCTCTAAAAAAAAAGACATCTGGGAATGCTTTAATACATCACAAAGGTACCAAATGTTTCTCTTTTACATTGTCAGAACCATAATTGGCTTAGTCATTAAAAGTCCCCATGTCTCTTATTTTAATTAGAAACTAAAAGAATGTGGATAATAGTCTAAGGGAAAAAAAACCTATTAATAATCTAAGCCCCATCTCTTTTAAAAATATATTTTATTAATCTTTTTTGTTTTTCATCACTAGATTTCACCCCCCAATATCCTTCCCCCTCCCCTTTCCTAGAGAGCCATCCTATATAAAAAAATGATATTTTTAGAGGAAAAAAATAAAAAGAGAAAGAAGAGAAAAAAATCAGGAAAACTTATCAATACATTGCAGAAGTCTGAAGTTACATGCACTGTATTATACCTGTGGACCTTCCATTGCTGCAAGAGTAGGATGGAGTCTCTCTTCGTGTTTGCTTTGGGGCCATACGTCTTTGAAATTTTGTAGCTTTCACTTTTGATTATTTTGTAGTTGTTTTTCCAAGTTACATTGTTGTGATCATTGTGTATGTTGTTTTCTTGTTTCTGTACACTTCAATCTGTATCAGTTGATTTGTCTTTCCAAACTTCTTAATATTAATCATAGTCTTTGCTTTTTATGCAACAGTAATATTCCATTACATTCATGTACTAAAATGTGTTTATCCATTCTTCAATCAACCTCTGGTCAAAGAGTATGCACATTTTAGTAAGTTTATTTGTATAATTCCAAATAACTTTCCAAAATGGGTGTACAGACTTGCAATTCCACCAACAATGCACTAGCACACCTATCTCCAGGGAATATGACTATTCCCTCCTTTTGTCATCTTGATCAATTTGCTGGATGTGAGGTGAAATCTTAAATGAATTGCATTTCTCTTATTATTAATGCTTTAGAACATTCTTTCAAATGGTTGTTAATAATTTGCAGTTTTTCTTTTGACATATATCCTTTGATCACTTACTTGTTGAGAAATGACTTGTTTTTAAACTATTCAGGGGTAGGGAACTGATAGCCTTGAGGCCACATGTGGCCTCCTAGGTCCTTGGGTGCGGCCTTTTGGCTGAGTACAAGTATTACAGAACAAATCCTTTTATTAAGGGGATTTGTACTGTGAAGTTTGGCTTCAGTCAAAGGGCCACACTTGAGGACCTACAGAGCCACATGTGAACTTGAGGCCACAGGTTCCCCATCCCTATCTATTAATTGTTTTATATATATTTGATACCAAACTCATATCTGAAAAATATGACACAGTTTTATACCCATTTGACCACATCCCTTCTTATCTGTTTTTGTTTGTGTAGAAGCTTCTTAGTTTCACTTAATCAAAATTACCTATTTTATTTTTCTTAATTGCCTTTATTCCTTGATTGGTTAAGAATCCACCTCCTAGCTGTAGCTGTGAAAGACATATGAACTGCTCCTTTTCTAATTTTTTATGATATGATCTTTAATATTAAGGTCATATATCAATTTTGAATTCAACGTGTAATATGATATAAGATGTTGATCTAAGCCTAATTTCTGACACACTGTTTTAATTTTCCCAGGAGTTTTAAATAGAGAGTATTTTTCTATTCACTTTATGTTTTATAGTTTATTGATCTTTGGATTATTGAGATTCACTGTTTCTGATTTTCTCTTGTCTAGTCTATTCTAATACCTACTTCTCTATTTTTAATTGATACCTAATGTTTTGAATGACTGCTGCTGTACAATGTAGTCTGAGGTGTGGAAGGGCTATTTCCCTTCACCCCTATGTTTTCCATTACTTTCCTTGATATTTTAGATCTTTTATTTCTCCAATTGAATTTTATCATTATTTCATTGAATCCTATACAGTATCACTTTCATAATTTGATTAGTATACCATTAAAGTTGCAAACTAACTTTGGTAGTATTGTCAGGCTTATGCCAACCAAGAGCACTGCATGTTCCTCTAGCTGTTTAAGCTGTTTTTTTTTCTTTTAAGGAAGACTTTGTAGTTAAATATATTTAAGTATTTTGTGTCCTTTCGAAGATGGATCAATTTCTTTTCCTTTTGTTGCTTCTTGGATTTTATTATTATTATAAACAAATGCTATTGATTTTTGCGAGTCCATTTTTTAGCCTGCAACTTAGCTGAAGCTATTGTCTAATTTAGTATCTGTTGCTTCCTGGAGATTTTCTAAGTAAATCATCATGTCACCACCTAAAGCACTGGGCTTATAGTCAGGAAAACCTGAGATCAAATCAGGCCTCAGACATTTACTTGCTGTGTGACCCTGGGCAAACCTCTGTATGCCTCAATTTCTTCATCTGTGACTATAAGGATAATGATAGCCTTAGGGGTTGTAGTGAGGATCAAATGAGATATTTGTAAAAAAGCATTTAGCCATATAAATGCATATTCCCTCCCATTTTCCTCCTCTCATCAGCAAAGAGGGATAGTTTTATCTCCTTTTTGCCTATTTTTATACTATTCATTTCTTTCTCTCATATTATTCCTATTGCTAGCGTATCACGAGCTATATGAAATAATAGCAGAGAGTGGGCAACCTTGCCATATTCTTGTATTTAGTGGGAAAGATTCTAGTATATCTCTGTTGCATAAAATACTTCCTTTTGGAGTTATATGAATTTTTAAATGAGATTAAAAAAGGTCCCTCTATGCCTACACTATTTTAAAAAATTAATTTATTTTTAGTTTTCAACTTTCATTTCCATAAGCTTTTGAATTTTAAATTTTCTCCCTTTCCCTCTCCGCCTCCTTTCCCAAGATGGCATGCAATCTGATATAGACTCTACATATACATTCCTATTAAACATATTTTCACATTAGTCATGTTGTAAAGAAGAATTAGAATCAATAGGAGGAACCACAAGAAAGAAGAAACAAAATAAAACAGAAGAAAAAAAGAGCAAATAGTATGCTTCTTTCTATTTGCATTCAGGCTCCATAGTTCTTTCTCTGGATGTGGATAGCTTTTTCCATCATGAGACTTTTGGAGATGTCTAAGTCTCTCAAAGTTAGTCATCACACAATGTGGCTGTTATTGTGTGTACAATATTCTCCTGGTCCTGCTCACTTCACTCAGCATCAGTCCATACAAGCCTTTCCAGGTTTTTCTGAAGTCCACTTGCTCATCATTTCTTTTTTTTTTAATTAAAATTTATTTATTAATTTTTAGTTTTCAACATTCACTTCCATAAGATTTTGAGTTTCAAATTTTTTCCCTCTCCCTCTCCTCCTCCCTCCCCAAGATGGTGTGCAATCTGATATAATATGCCTACCCTATTTTTGTAAGGTTTTTAGCATGTTGTAATTTATAAAAGCCTTTTTTTTTTGGCTTCTGTTGAGATAAGCATGTGATTTTGGACGTTTTCATTTTTTTGACATGATTAATTATATTTATTGTCTTTGTAATGTTGAATCATCCTTGCTTCCTGGCCACACAATTCAACTTTCATAATCAGATATTTCTTGGATGAATTGATGTTATCTTTTTGCCAGGATTTTATTTTAAAATTTTAGATCAGTATTCATTAATTCCATTGGACCATAGTTCTTTTTTGTTGTTGTTTTATCCTTTCGTAGTTTAGATGTTAGAACTATTCTTGCTTGTACAGTATTAGTACCAATTGTTCATTTAAGGTTTGATAGAATTCTCCTGTGAATTCATCAGTACCAGGAATTTTTCCCCTTTTTGGGGGGGGAGGGGCAGGTGGGTTCTTTACAGCTAGTTCTGTTTCCTCTTCTGAGTTTGGATTGTTTAAGATCTCTATTTAGCTTTCTGTTAGTTTGAGTAATCTGAATTTTTAAAAAAGTATTCCTCCACTTATTTTGCGTTCTCAGTTTTGTTAGTAGGTTCTGATATGTATAGGAGGTGCTGATCATTACTTTTATTTCTCCTGGTTTTGCTGTGATTTCACCTTAATCATTTAATATTTTGCTCTGTGATTTTTTTATCATGTTCTTTTTAATCAGTTTGACTAAAGATTTATCAATTTTTTTTTGTTTTTTCAAAGAACCAGTTTTTAATTTTGTCTTTATTTCTATAATCTTTCTGGCTTCCAGTTTATCTATTTCTCCTCTAAATTTCAGTTATCCATTTTTTGTTGAGGCTTGGTTTTTTGAAAATTTATTTTTTAAAAAAAAATACATAGTTGGTTCATTAATTCTTTCCTTTTCGATTTCGTTAATGTATGTTTTTATGGATATAATTTTTTCCTTGAAGACTATTTTAGTTGTATCCCAGAAATTTTGGGATGTTATTTTATCATTTTCATTTTCTTTAACATAATTATTGTTTCCAAAATTTATTGTTTGATCCAATTATTACTTATGATTTCATTGTTAAGTCTCCATTTTGGTCTGTGTCTTTTTATTTGGTGCTTGAACTGATTGCCATTTTTAAAAAAATGTGTGATGGTTTATAAAGGATGTGTTTACTATTTTTGCCTTTTTAATAATTATTTGCAATTTAAATGTGCTTTGTGTCATAGCATATGTCTGTAATCCCAGCTGCTGAGGAAGCTGAGGTTGGTGGATCTCTCAAAGTTAGGAGTTCTGAGCTGCAGTGGGCTATGCCAGTTGGGTGTCCACACTAAGTTCATCATTAATATGGTGAGCTCTCAGAATTAGGTTTGGGGGGAGATAGGGAACCTACCAGATTGCTTAAGAAGGGATAAACCAGTCCTGGTTGAAAATTGAGCAGGTCAAAGCTCTCATATCAATTAGATGTGGGGTCAGTAGCTACTGAACTTACTGAATAAGATTGAGATGCCCAGTTGTTTTATATACATATGTACATACATATATGTGTGTGTGCGTGCGCATGTGTATACATATCTATAATGTATATGTGTATGTATATGTATGTATATGTGTGTATACATATGTATATACATGTATATACATGTGTATACATATGTATATAATGTATATAATGTATACATTATAGATATGTGTATGTATATGTATGTATATGTGTGTATACATACATACATACATACATATATATGTATGTATGTATGTATGTATGTGCCAATGTGGTCAATTTTTGTAAAAGTTCCATGTGATACTGAGAAATATATATATATATATATATACATATATATATATACATATATATATATATGTGTGTGTGTGTGTGTGTATATATATATATATATTCTTTTGTAGTTCTTTTTAGAAGATGGTATAAATTTTTTAGTTTGACTTTCTCTGACAATTGGTTCACTTCTATATTTCCCCTTTTATTTATTTTTCATTTAGATTTGTCTAAATCTTAAATAGGGACATTAAAGTCTCCTGTTGCTATTGTATTAATATCTATGTATTCTTGTAGTTTAGTTAATTTTTCCCTTATGAATTTGTTAAGGCATTTGGAATATATATGCTTAATAGTCATATTCATTTATTTTATATGCTTTCTTTCAGCATAATACAGTTTCTTTTTTATCTTTTTGTATTGTAAATTTTTGTTTTTGTTTTGTCTGATAGCATTATTGTAAGTCCTGATTTTTTGAGTCCACATGATGCATGGTAAATTTTGTTCCAGCCTCTCATTTTTATTCTGTGCATATCCTTGCTTTTTAGATGTATCTTTTAAGCAACAGGCTGTAGGATTTTGTTTTCTTGTTTATTCTATCACTCTCTTTCATTTTACTGGAAGTTGACAGAATAAGATTTATATTGCCCCTAGTTTGTTTCTATTTTTTCTGTGTGAATTGAGTACTTTGCCTCTTCAATAATTTTTCTTAATCAACTTTAAGGAAACCTTAAACTCGTAGACTTTCTTCTCTTTACCCTAAAACTCCTCCCTCCCATTTGTCATACTTTTCCTTAATTTTGGAATTTTATTTAATTTATTAATTCCTTTTTCTTTCTTCCTTTATCTAGTTTGATTCTTCCCTTCCTTTTTCCCTCTCAGTTAAATAAAATCCATTTTCTTTCCTTAAACTTCTTTTGTTAGTTTTTTCTAAAAATAATTTCTTTCCCCTCATTCTCTTACCTTCTGTCTATTTGTATTCTTTTTAAACTTTCATTTGTTGATTCATGGACCTTATATTTATTCATTCTTTCTTTAGTCTCCATATTCCTCATGGAATTAAAGCAACTAAGGTACACATTTTGAGTTCCCTCTTCTCTATAGTTTTTATGTTATTGCCTTTGTCTTGTCCCCTCCTCCATTATTATTATTATTATTTTTATTTTGCTTATTGTGCCTCACTCTTAGAAGATCATTCCTGTAGTTGATAGAGAGGATTAAAATTTGCTCTGTGGTTGATATTTTCCTGTATCCATGATTGTGCAGTGATCCATGATCATTTTCTCCCCATTTGCCATGAAATCTCCTGTCTGGGTCTATGCCCTCTCATCTTCTGGATGTCAGTTGTCCCAAAAGCTCTAATTTCCCTTCTTCTTAGTCAAAATGCTACCAACGGAAACACAATATTCTTTTAAAGGTAGAATTCTCTAAACACCAAAATCTCTCCGGATTATATCCATTATAAAATCCCCATTTCTCCTTACAAAATTTCTTGTCCTTTCCATGGGAGTGTTCCTCAATGGAACCTGCTCCCATTATTGTATTGAAATTTCCTTCTTTCTTTCCCCCTGTTTCAATCTTTCCTTTGGTCACCTTGCCCACTATCTCTTCTTGTGCAGAAACTACAGGAGCCATTTTCCCTTCATTGTATACCATTGATTTGATTAAGGCACATTGCACATTCCTCCTCTACTTTCTCTGCTCTCCCTTCCTGTCCTTCTATTCTATTCTTCAGTTTAATCTCTCTCTCTCTCTCTCTCTCTCTCTCTCTCTCTCTCTCTCTCTCACACACACACATTAATTCCCCTTCTTTAAGCAAATTTGTGCCTCTTCTTTCACCATTACTTCCTCTATTTAAGATCTCCTTTCACCCTTACCTCCTTGTGTCCTTTTAGAAAGAAATCTCTTACTGGTTCATCTGTTGTTACCATCTTGTTGATGATAATGTTTTTAACCCCCTAGGTTTCTCTCTCTTTTTATTTTTTTCCTTTTTTTGCTAGGATAATTTATTTCCTTACTTGTACTTTCTGTGTTTGTTATATTTGTTTATCTTGTGTTTCTATTGCTTGGACTGTTTGCAAAGCAAACAATCTGCTTACATCTTTTGTGTATGTGTGTGTGTATGTGTGTGTGTAAGACTGCTTTAAATGCCTCTCTTTTTATTAAACATCCATTTTTTGTTGTTGTTGGTTTTTTTCATTGATGATTGGGGTCAGGTTTGCAAAGTATTTCACTTTGGATTTGCATCTTGTGCTCCTTTGTGCTTCAGAATACATTCCTTTCCCTTCTATGATTTATGGTGGGTACAGAATAGTTTTGTGTTATTAAACTTCTTTTCCTTTATATTTAAAAGTCTTAATCCTAATTGCTTGGAGAATTTTTTGTCTTTCATTGACATTGTTCACCATTATATGCCTTAGAATTTGCAGCATAAGATTATTATTTTTTTTTCTGAGGCAATCTGTGGATTCTTTCAATTGGTGCTTTGTTTTCTGTATTCAGAAGTGCTAGGCAGTTTTCTGGTATTATTTCTTTCATCATTAAGTTCGGGCTTTTTGACTTGTTATGTTGTTTTTTTTGGGAAGCTTATGATCTTAAGATAGCTGTATACAACCTGCCTTCAAGATCAATATGTTTTGCTTGTATACAAATCATATATCCTTTTAATATCACTGTTTTTTTATGCTCTTCCAGATTTTATTTCACTTCTGTTTATTGTATTCCCAACTAATTGTTCTCTCTTTTGCTTTTTTGGAGAATCTTGCCACCATAAATTCAGGTGTTTTATTCTGCCAATTATTTCTGCTGTGCAGGCTATAAATTCTGCTTCCTTATTCTTATTTCCCTTGAACCATTCATGAACATCCTGCTGTAGTTCTGTGCTCTTTTGGGAATCCATGAAGTCTTCTATCTTATTAGTTATTGGTGGATTTTCCTTTTCTGGTAACATGTATTCACAGATGTTTGAACTCATTTAAATGTCCTGGAAGCCACATTCCCTTCTGTTATTAATATCTTCCCTGTTGATTTATCTGCTATGAGCGAAAGGTTTTTAAATGACTTTTCTTCCCCCTTAGACCTTTGGTAATTTAGTCTTTTTTTCCTTATAGTCTTCTATTATTCAGTTTGTGACTCCTTCTCCTTTGATGGTAGATCCCCTGAGGGCTAGACCTCAAAGCTGTCTTAGCTTCTTCTCAAAATGAGGAGTTCACATTTCAGTGGCCTCATTCCCTGCCCCAAGTGACTTTTGTGGGGGGAAGGAGTGGGTAATTGGCCCTTGCTGGATGCCAGTCCCCTTTCCTTCAGTCCTGGTGCAGCCTTCCTATCCCTATTGCTCTCCCTCCTCCACTGACACCCTGTCCCAATTCCCTCTGTTTTTTAGTTCCCTAGCTGAGTTCTGCTGCCCCGGGCAGAACATACTTCAGCTTTCCTGTACCTACATTTGCTCTGTGAGATGTAGGTTATAGAGCTGAATTCTATTGCTTGTTGCCAAGAGTTCATGGTGTTTTAGTCTGTGGACATAGCTACAGTTACTTTACCTTTTTAGTATAATTCTTTTTGGGGGGAGTTTTGAGAAGGCATAAGGATAAGAGAAAATGTCTAGTCTTCCATCTTGCAGTCATGTGACCCAGAAATAGCTCCAGCTCTCCTTTCTCAAATTCAAGTGGTACTAATTGACCCTCTGATTTGTGTACCTACACAAGCCCTGGGAGGGCTTGAGTTACTGTAGTTTTTCCTTCTCAACCCATGTAGTTGCTATGTTATTACCCCCAATTCAATTTTAATTGATATCACTTATTAAGTGCCTACTATGTTAGGCTGGAGATATAGAGCCTCATGAAGCTTACATTCTATTGTAATAATATGATATATACATGTCTAAAACCTGGGAGGAATTGGGATGGCCTTTTGGTAGAAGGTTAACACCTGAGGAGAGACTTGAATTGTAATCACCACAATCACCAGAGCCCACTTAAAAATAAGTGATTATATATCATGCCCTAATTTATTTTATTTTATCAGGTGAGAACACATATCAATTATCCATTAAGTGTAAACAAGAAATGGATATCTGCACTTATATGACAGAAAATATTCTTGGATTTCTGATGCATTTGGTCACACCTTTTGGAGCCTATAGAAATCATGAAATAGTTGGAATTGGAGACTTTAATCCCTGACAGTGAAGAGGAAAAAACATTCCAGTCAACCATATGAGAAGGAATTGATTGAGGTGGGCTGGGGGTGGGGGAAGAATCAGAGTCCCAGACTTCATCCTTGATCTTAGTCTCCTCCCTATCCTCATGGGCCAGAGGGACCTCCCAAACTTTGAAGGGTTCAAAGGATGTGGACGTTTTCCTTGGCATCCTAGCAGCATCCCTAGAATAGCTAATGGCCGACAGCAGTGTCTATACTGGGAGCTGATGGATAGCCTGGATGAAATAAGGAAAGCAGATTTAAAATTCCACAAAGAACCCAGCAGAAAGCCTATACCACCCCAAGGGGAACATCTGGGCAATAACCTATAAGAAGGCAATAGAGATGGGAGAATGAATGATGAATCTAGATTAGCTGGAACAGAGTATGTGAAGAAGAGAGTAACTTTCTCTAAAATGAGCCCAGAAGGGACAGTTTTGAGAGCACTTATCTTTCTCCTACCATTCTATTAACTGGGCTATAGAGATCTTATGGTCCCATATCTTCCCTCCTTTTCACCCACACCTCTATCTGTATCTCTGCCCCTTCTGTACCTCTGCCCCCTCTCCCTCACACATAATGGAGGCATAATCTACATAGAATGAGAATCCAAGGATCCAGAATTGAACAGGCAAGATAAAGCAAGATAGGTGGGTCCTAACAATGAGAGTCTCAGCTCTGCCATCTATTAATTGTGTGACCTTGGACAAAGTATTCAACCTCTTGGCCCCAGTTTCCTACCTATAAAATGAAGTAGGGGGATTGGACTAGATTATCTGGAAGGTTCTTTTCAGTTCTCCCGAAAGCTATGAATTTAAATCATCAGAGGGATCCTCAAGGACTCATTAGTAAAACTAGCAAAAACTTTCCATTAAAGTATGAGGAACTGGATAGGAAATAGGAGCAGATGGGGAAAACAGATGAGGATTCAGGAGGGGCCAAGAAAGGCAAGTTTGCATAGTTGTATACTTGGTAAGAGCAATGTGATCAACTGGGTTTTTGGCCCTGTTTACCCTGGATATGTTGCTACAGAGAGGCAATGAATGAAAGAGCTCATTTTTAAAGCCTTTGCTAACTCCAATTCACTTGAAGAATAGAAGGAAATTGCCCAAGTCCTGGTTTGGTCTCTCTGACATCTTATTTGATTACCATTAAATACAGTGATTTCTCCTTTCCCAGTGGAATTACAGCTCTGGAAAGGTTAGTGGAAAGAAATTGAACTACAAGTAACATCTCATAGCTTTATACTTTAGAGTGAATGGTCAAAACTAGGGAGGGCCTATGGGGAAAAAGAGATTGCCTTTATTTCTTATTGTGCCAAAGGACACTTTCTGGTGAATAATTGAGAAATTCATACAAGCTTTCCTGCTGTGACAGTAAGTTCAGCCCTTTTATTACTAAGACAGACTTTGAACTTAGAACTAGCAAATCATAATCATGCTCTTAGGCAGGGCCTCAACCTCATTTGTGACACGGACACCTTTGGTAGTCTGGTGAAGCCTATAGACCTTCTCAGAATCATGTTTTTAAGTATATAAAATAAAATACATAAGATTACAAAGAAAATCAATTATGTTGAAATACAGTCATCAAAATATTTAACAAACAACAAGTTCATGGACCCCTGGTTAAGAACCTCTGCTCTGAGAGCTCAAGTCATTTTTTTTTGTTTAGACAATTGGGGTTAAGTGACTTGCCCAGGGTCATACAGCTAGTAAGTGTCAAGTGTCTGAGGCCAGATTTGAACCCAGGTCCTCCTGACTCCAAGGCCAGAGCTCTATCCACTGTGCCACCTAAGCTGCCCCTCAAGTAATTTTTAAAAAAAGATATTTTGCTTTATTTAGTCACACTAGCTCCTTGACTTAACATCCACCCAGAAAACTTTAAAAAGCAAACTAAAGATTTGTTATCTTTAATCCCAAGAAAATTCTCCTGTTCTATGCTCTGCATTTTGCCACCAATTCTATGGAAAGCAACGTAGAATTCTATTTAGTGTGACATATCTTGATCTTACCCCTGCATATGAAATGTTTTCATATTAGGGAAATACGACTTTTTAAAAACATAGTAATTAATTTATTTATTTTTAGTTTTCAACATTCACTTCCATAAGATTTTGAGTTCCAAATTTTCTCCCTCTCTTTTTCCACTCCCTACCCCAAGACAGCATGCAATCTGATGTAGACTCTACATATACATTCATATTAAACATATTTTCACGTTAGTCATGTTGTAAAAAAGAATTAGAACTAATGGGAGAAACCATGAGAAAGAAGAAACAAACAAACAAAAAAGAGAATAAATAGTATGCTTCGATCTGCATTCAGACTCCATAGTTCTTTTTCTGGATGTGGATAGCATTTTCTATCATGAATCTTTTGGAGTTGTCTTAGATCCTTGCATTGCTGAGAAGAGCTAAGTCTATCAAAGTTAGTCATCACACAATTTGGTTGTTCCTGTGTATAATGTTCTCCTGGTTCTGCTCATTTCACTCAGTATCAGTTCATGTAAGTCTTTCCAGATTTTTTCTGAAGTCTGCCTGCTCATCATTTCTTCTGGAACAATAATATTCCATCATAATCACACACCACAACTTGTTCAGCCATTCCCCAATTGATGGGCATCCCCTCAATTTCCAATTCTTGGCCACCACAAAAAGAGCCGCTGTAAATATTTTTGTACATGTGGGCCCTTTTCCCATTTTCATCATCTTTTTGGGATACAGACCTAGAAGTGGTATTGCTGGGTCAAAGTTCTATAGCCCTTTGAGTATAGTTCCAAATTGCTCTCTAGAATGGTTGGATCAGTTCACAACCCTACCACAATGCATTACTATTTCAATTTTCCCACTTCTTCTCCAACATTTATCATTTTCCTGTGTTGTCATGTTAGCCAATGTGATACATGTGATGTGGTACCTTAGAGTTGTTTTGATTTGCAGGGAACTATGACTTTTAAGCCCTGTGTGTAATGGTAGGCCGAGTAGAGAGTATACCCCTTGTCTGGTTGGAGAGATGGTTAGATACTCTTTGGCAAGAAAACACCGATGCTGATAGATTAGGAAGTTGTCCTAATTGTAGTAAGTACCTTCCCCCCTACCTTGGCCCAAGCTCCTCTAGGTTTAATCCAGGACTTTATAAATCTAAAAAGATTCATTCATGTAAAATTTTATATGTTGATAAAAAGTTTGACTTGTTAATTTTGCCCCCAATTAGAATTTCTTCCAGGAAAAATCTCTAAATATAGCTTAGGTTACAGCTTATGACTCATTTCCCATGAAGATTCTTTTTTCCTACCCTATTCAATATGACTCATAAGAAAACATACTTACATTATTGTTAATATACCTTTATTTCATGAAACAGGCAAATAATTGAGTACGGTATTCACACTTTCCAAGCAGCTGCACACCACTCAGGTGAAAGGGTCAGCTGTCTCCCTAGTAGCAACTATGCCATTAGATTCTATTAAGAACTGAAGCCATGAATTTGCTTTTCCCAAAGGAACATGTACAGCCAGAAACCATTAGCAAGGGGGAGCTACTGTTTAACCCTCTTAAATATCACAATCGTAGAATGTCTCACTATATCTCAGATGTGGCTCATAAGCAGTTCATCAGAAGATTCAGGACCAGGAATCATCTTGATTTACTCCCAAGTGACACTTCCTGGCACATAGTTGTTCTATCTGTTTCTCCTGAGGTTGGGCTCCAGCAGGTCTTTGTCTCTCATTCTCATGTCCTTGCATCTCAAAAAGCCTTGGCCTCTGACTTCCAAACGCACATGAGAGAATATTCCTTTACCAGGCAAGATAACCCTTGCCAGTGGTCTTTCTTTCATAGTGTAGCCATGTCAAAGTGGTCTTGTGTTGCCAGGCAATTGTCTATATTGTGTCCAGAACAATATTACAGTCACTTTCCATGCTAGTTACTTGCTGTCAATCCTCCGAATACATGAAGAAGTGGAATGTGCAGGTCCAGGGAAAACCAGGAGAACCCACGTGAACATGGGCTATATTAGCTACTCGATGATGGGGTCAGTGGCATTTCTCAAGGAGACTTTGATACAGTACCAGAGACCCAGATTGCCTCAGAAGGGCATTCTAGACTTTCATGTGGATGCCAAAGGGATTTCCTTATTATAGAGAGTGAGTAAGCACAACCCAGTTATAAAATTTCAGTTGAAAGGTAACCTTTCAATCCTGGGGTTTTGTTTGTGTATTTTTTTTTGGCTGATGCGCTCCACAAAGTAGGATATTGTATATGTCTGTGTGTACTTCAGACAGAACTTAATATTTAGCATTTAGGCTCTCGTGCAATGTTTAGCGTGGCACTGGATATTAGCGTTTGCTGACAGGTATAAAGTCCTCAACTCCTATCTATGACAGCCCTTACACAGGGGCTATGACTATGCCTAAAAAACCAGTCTCTCACTCCTAGAGGGAGAGGTAACTGAAATTTCATGAAAGATGAGACATGTATACAAGGATGCTGAGGGGTTGTGAGCACCAGAAAGTGTGTTGCTGATGCAACAAAAGAGGAAAGATGGAAGCCTCAGCAGTGGGTGATGGAGGAAAAGGAGCTGCTATCAGTTCTGCATCCCCACCCTACCATTGCCTTTGTGGTTGGCCTTCATGACTCGACTGAGGAGATAAGAAGAGCTCCCAGAACTGAGCTATTGCTGTTGTTACTACCACTGCCAAGGCCACAATCTGGGGTGAGATATGGGACCACCTGCAGCAACTGCAGACAAGACTGTTATCGTTGTTCAGTTGTGGGTCATGTCTAACTCTTCATGACCCCATAGTATGCCAGGCACTGTAGCTGTCCTCATTTTCTGGGGACTACAAACAATGAAATTCCCCGCTTCTGCTCTCCCTACTCCTCACCTGGTAGGAAAAATGTGTATCTATTCCAAAGCTTGTTTCTGTTTCTCTAAAGTTCTTATTTTATATTCTTGTTCACCTAGCCTCTAGAAGCTGGTATTAAGATAAAATGGCAGTTAACACATTGGTGTAATGGGAATTTGGTGCATAATGGTATCTCCCCAGGCAGAGATGTTGGGGAAGCTGCTTCTTGCCTCTGGGACGGTGGTGATGACATGGAATGGAAGTATTTTGAAGAGACTGTGGAGCTTGTATGGACATTCTGTAACTGGTTCTGGTAACCTAAACATGTGTTGAGAGGAGGCTTTATAAATAGTGACAGGGGCATTTTAAAAGGCCTATCAACTTCAGCCATTTTCTCTTCACTCCAGAATTGCTGGGAGAATTTGGTGACCCCTTCAATTATGGTACACGATGAAGGAAGTAGAGCCTCTGACCTTCAGAGTTTGAAAAGTTCAGAGGACCCTTTGACCTAGCAATACCACTACTAGGTCTACTTCCAAAGATGATTAAGGAAAAGGGGAAAGAACCTATATGTTCTAAAACACTTTTAGCAGCTCTCTTTGTGGTGGTACAGAACTGGAAATTGCAGGGATGCCCATCAACTGGGGAATGGTGTATGGTTGTGATGGAATACTATTGTGTTGATGAGCTTGATGAGCTTAGAAAAACATGGATAGATTTACTCAAAATAGTGAAGAGTGAAATGAACAGAAACAAGAGAACATTGTATACAGGAACAGCAATATTATCTTAAGAACAACTTTAAGTCATTCTGAGTATTATAAATACCCAAATTAACTACAAAGGACATGTGAAAGAAGACACTAACTGCATTGAAAGAGCTGATAAATAGAAATATGTATAGAATGATTTTATGTATATACACATATTTGTGTCTAATGGTAGCCATCTTGAGGAGGGGCAGAGAGGGGAAAAAAAGGGAAAAAAGAAAAAAAACTTACATGATAACTTTATTATATATTTAAAAGGAATAGCAAGTTGTATATAATAGATTTGTAGTTTCATGTATAATCCAAGTTATGCAAATTCTTGTTTTATTCCATAAATTCAAAATAAAATAAATAATTTTTTAAAAAAAAGTTCAGAGGGTACCTCAGCATCCAGGTGTTCCACAGTTTGAATTCTCAGACACCACATTTATACTACTGTGGTATGAATAAGGTGGAGCTTCTCTTAGAATTCTTGAGTTCAGAGTCCAGGTCTATAACCAGTGTAGCCCTGATGCTCCAAGTAGTGACCTCTGGGAGTCATATCCTAACAATGGGTGAGTATGTGGGACTCACTTTCACAGAGTACGCTGGTAGCTAGTAT
Source organism: Phascolarctos cinereus (assembly GCF_003287225.1). NCBI lineage: Eukaryota > Metazoa > Chordata > Mammalia > Diprotodontia > Phascolarctidae > Phascolarctos > Phascolarctos cinereus. The sequence continues at coordinate 339,163,086 of NW_027555625.1, read as the reverse complement.
GCTTTGACTCATTCTTCCAGAGCGAGGCTGGCTATGTCTTCCCCTCAGACTACGCTAGCAGCCTGAGGGGTTGGGGGATAAGGTTGTCTCTTCTTTACTGAGATCAACTCAAGCTCCCACTGGCTATGTTCCCCCATCATTATGGGGCCAGTGACTAGTGCTCCAGTTCCATTTAACCACCTAATATCTACTAACTTTGAAGATACAGTAAGAACAAAGTCCCCAATTCCTCACGGGCATACTTTCCCCTTCCCCACCTTAATTTCTGGGGGATAATAGGCTCAACTTAGCTTAGTTCTTACATAGCATCAGTCCTACCAAGTTCATGTCCTATGGTAGCAGTAATAGCCTCACTTTACTGACAAAGGTCCGTATAGTCAAAGCTATGGTGTTTCCAATAGGAATGCATGGCTGTGAGAATTGGACTATGAGGAAACCTGAGTGCTGCAGAATTGACACTTTTGAATTATGGTGCTGGAGAAGACTTTTGAGAGTCCCTTGGACAGCAAGGAGATTAAATCAGTCAATACTTAAAGAAATTAATTCAAACCACTCATTGGAAAGACAAATTCTGAAGCTGAAGCTTTATTTTCCAAATACTTTGACCACATAATGAGAAGACAGGATTCATTAGAAAAGACTTTGATGTTGGAGAAGGGGACAGCAGAGGATAGAGAGTGTCATGGAAGTGTCAAGTGCAGAAATAAATCAAAGCCACGAGTTGAGGAATAATGCATCTTTAACTGAGATAACAGGGTAGCAAACCAGCTACCCTGAGGGATGTCCCTTGAGTACAGAGTACAATGGATTTGCCAACTCATGCAAAAGCTTTTATAACTGGAAGGAGGTAGTATGAGGTAGCAAGGCCTGGTCATGAAGACCTTAGTGGCCCTTGGCAATATGGGCAAGGAAAGCCACTCCATTCTGGCTGTTTTGCCCTTCATGCCATGAATTCCAAAGGATGGGGGCAAGGACATTAGAAACTGAGATCCAGCTTAAGCTAAATTTCTTTACAAGGTAAAATCTGTGGATGGAGGAATTTAGGGTATAGTTCAGCTGCACCTAATCAAGATTAAATATCTTAAAAATAGGAATATAAAGACATTACTGAAATTCTGACACTACTAGGATCATTAAGGGAGTGGCAGTCCATATTATATTTTGTATTAACAATTTCTGTCATTATACTAACAATTTTTCTGTCAGAAGCAACAGACTTAAACTTGGACAGACTTCAGGAGGTGGTGGGGGATAGAAGGGCTTAGTGTGCTATGTCTGTGGGGTCTCAAATAATCAGATTAAAGGAATGACAACAAAAATATCCTCATTTTCCTCTCCTACCACTCCATTCAAAATAGGCAAATTGTTCTTTAAAAGGTGTTGAGATCATCCTAAAGTCCTGGTTAGTTCAAGGGATTAAAGGTATAGACTACTGAAATTACTGCCTGGTTGCCTGAATATAAGCCAGCCAAGAGGAGTTCCAGGGACAATCTGATGCTGGGCTCCTCAGGCAAGGGAACTTTGTTTAGCTGAATTGACTCAAGGTGTCCTCAATGTCTGATGAGTCATTATTGAATAGCCTTCTCCTGCCATAGCCAAGTAAGTCTCTTTTTATTAATTATTGAATGAATTATGAGTGTCTCGTTTTGTTCCAATGTCAACCCTAAACTACCGGGGGAAAGCCTCAGGCCTGGACCAGACCATGTCCAAAGGTGGCTTCACTGTTGGATAAGTCCTTGTCTCAGCTCTAGCTGGGCTGGGGTCCTGAAGGTGATGGTAGCTGTTCTGGATCATTGCTACCCTGGCTGCAAAACCAAATTCTGGAATGCCAGGATGCTGAGGTTCCTTCTGGACCTTTCAAACTCTCAAGGTCATAGGCTCCACTCTTCCACTATACGCTGTGATCACCCAGCTCCTCTAACACCTACAGACTGCCCATTCATATTCCACAGATTCTGAAAGGCTCTTCCATTCTATGTCATCACGACGTTTGGAAGCAAGAAGCAGGGTCCCTAGCATCTTCATGTGGTGAGTTGCACCAGACTTCCATTACACTGGTCTGTATAAATTTCATTTGTTTAGGGGTGGTTGAGAGAGAGGTTATGATTGGCTATAGAAGGAGAAAAGTAACTTTCTAAATCTGAGGCCTTGGGAACTTCCAGGACTTTGCCTTCCTATTGTTCTATTTCTCCAAGTTCAAGGAAACTCCTCCCCGCCATGACACGAAGCTGAAGGTTTTGACTAGAGATAGAATCATATATGAACGTAGGTTTGAGGCAAGAGTGACTTCACAAAGGGGTCAGAGGCCTGACAGAAAGAATATCTAGTTGTCTTTAGGTAAGCACCTCCAACTCCCAGACACTTAGAAGGGTTTGAGAGTTTTCAAAGTGTTTTCACATACATAATTTAATTTGGTCCTTGCAAATAACCCTGTGAGGTGAGCTGCATAAGTATTATTACCCCTATTTACATATGAAGACAATGAGGTTCATAAATTTTAAGTGATTTACATAATTAGAAAAACAATGGAGTCAGGTCTTCAACTCAGAGCTCATGACTTCTAACTATACACAATGATTTTTCATTTCTTTACCACCCATCTTTTGTGATGGGGCTCTATGAAATAAACAAATATTTCTCCTATATGTGTGATTTGGGGTTACCTGATGGTAACAAAAAAATTTCAGGAATGGAAACATTTGCTTCCAAATTCAATCTAGTTGCTGGGACAAATAATGTCAAGGACTTAATGACAGTAGCATTGATGAGGATGGGATCTGGACCCCAAAAAGGAAAAACCCTGGACTTTTCCTCATGGCCAAATCTCTGTAGTTAGCCTGAGGCTATAATCCTATCAACTGGCCTTTCATTATCACCTATGCCCAATCTACCTCCAGATGGCCCTTAATCCTATCTAGACTCCATTCTCCTTTGGCCACATGGTCCAGGTCCCAGGTGTTCTGTTCACCCCAGCTTACTGGCCACTCCCATCCAGATCTTCCTTAGACCCCCTCCTCCAGTCACCCCAAACTACTTGGCCACTCCTAGATCCCTCCCATAGTCTTTCTGTGTATAAGGTCCATCTTGTCTCCATTAAGGTGCTCAGATTCTTAAAGTCTAGCCACTGCTCAGATTCTTATAATCTAACCAATCTAACCAGTAATGTTCAGATTCTTTAAGAGTCTGCCCAATATGAAGGATGTTCTAATAAACCTTGTCTCTGGCTGAAAGAAGGCTTGGATTGAATTTATTCGGACAGGACCCACGTGTTCTGATTTTGGGGTCCCAGCACCCCTAAACTGCTAAACCTCAACAGCATGTTTACAATTACTTTTCACCTTTAGAAATCAAATTTAAATCTCTTAGGAAAAAAAAAAGAACCTTTGTTGCTCACTTTCTTAAAATAAATGAGGATAAAAACTAGCCTCTAAGGAAGTGATGGGGTCCGTATTTCAATTAATATATCCTAGAGGGATCCCGAGTCTCATCTATCTTGGTTTCTAATGATCAAATAACAAATATTTCTTGTATACCTTCTATGTAGGATTAGAAGTCTGTCACACTCTCTGACCTTAAGATGTTACAGTCTTGATAGTAAAAAAAGGTATACTGCATATGAAACAAATGAAACAGTTTAACTGGTATGGCCCCATTTTTCCATTTTCAACCCTTTACTGGAATGATACCACTAGACTTAACTTTCATACTTCCCTGTTTCATTCCTATATCCCTGCTCTGCATTCCAACCTCCTTATTAGGTGATTTGGAAACTACCTTCATTTTTCTGGTCCTGTAGATAACGGAGCAGTCTTTCATTGGTATCATATTGGTTATTTGTCTAAAATGACTTATAAAGTTGAGCTCAGAGAGTCTCTGACATGCGTGTGGATATCCTCACACCGCTTTTGCCTTGTGTGCAGTTCACTGCCACTATGGATGTGGAAGATGCACACTGAGATTGTCCCTACTAACAGTTATTTCCTTCCTTCCCTTGTGAATAGCAATAAAAGTTATTAAAGCTATCTCTGTGTGGGATGATGCTTTTCATCTGAACTCCACTGCATATAAAAGAAAGCTAGGAGAGAGAGAGATCTAATATACTGGATGATGGAGGATATATCCAAAAAGACCTTGATGGGCTAGATCACCGACTGAATCTAGTAAGATGAAATGCAGCAGGGATGCATACAAAGCTTTACACTGGGGTTCATAAAATCAGCCTCAAAAGTAGAGGATGGGGGTGATATAGGCAGACTAGCAGTTTTCATGGAAAAGATCCACGGGTTTTAATAGTTTGCATGCTTAATATGAGCCAGCAGTTGTGTGATGCAACATCCACAGAAGCTTAAGGGACTGCATTGAAAAGTACAATTTCTAGGATCAGGGAGGTGACAATACCTTTGGCCCTGGCCATACCCTAGGCATGTCATTTAACTTTCCTCAGCCTTGGTTTCCTCATCTGTAAAAGAGGAATGATAGTAGTGCCTATCTCCCAAAGTTGTTGTGAGGATAAAATGAGATAATACTTGTAAAGCACTTTGCAAATCTTAAGTCACCTAAAAGAAATGATGACTAGGATGATTTCAGAAAAACCTGGTAAGACATATGAATTGATGCAAAGTGAAATGAGTAGAACCAGAAGAATATGTGCACAAAAACAGCAAATATTGTATGATGATCAGCTGTGAATGATTTAGCTATTCTCAGCAATTACAGTGATCCCAGACAGTTCCAAAAGACTCATGATGAAAAATGCTATCAATATCCAAAGAAAGAACTGATGGTGTCTGAATGCAGATTGAAGCATACTAGTTTCCACTTTCTTATTTTTTTCTTTTCTTTTGTTTTTCTTTTCTTTTCTGTGGTCTTCTTTCACAACATGACTGGTATGAAAATATGTTTTGTATGATTACACATGTATAATCTGTATCAACTTGCTTACCATCTCAGGGTGGAGGAAGAGAAGGAGAGAATTTGGAACTCAAAATTTAAAAAATGAATGTTAAAATTTGTCTTTACATGTAATTGGGAAAAACATTATTAAAAAAACCCTTAAAGCACCATATAAATGCTAGCCAGTTAGTAATAGTAGTAGCAGTAGCAGTAGCAGCAGCAGCAGTAGTAGTAGTAAGTGGTAATAGTTGTGGTTGTAATAGTAGCAGTAGTATGCCACATATGGAGTATTATGTTCAGTTCTGGGAACCACAATTTAAAAGACATCGATAAGCTGGAGAGTATCAAAGAAAGACATCTGGGATGGAGAAGGGCCTTGAGTCTAATGTCTGAGCAGGATCACTTGAAGGATTTAGGGATGTTTTGGTTAGAGAAGAGAAGACTGAAAGGGGGCATAATAATTCTGTCAAGTATTTGAAATTCTATAATGTATAGGAAGGATTGAATTTGTTGTTTGGTTCTAGGAGGCAGAACCTGGAATAATGAGCAGAAGGTGCAAAAAGGCAAATTTAGGCTTGTGATGCCAGAAAAAACATTCCTAATGATTGGAGCTGCTCTCCCCAAATTGAATGTACTGTCTTGGGAGCTGGTGGATTCTCCCTCATTAGAGGTCTTTAAGCAAAAGCTGGATGACCATGTTTCATATATGTCATAGCAGAGATTCCTTCTCAGGTACAAGTTCGACTGGATGCATTTTGAGGTCCCTTACAATTCTAATTTTTGGGATTTTGGGAAAAAAGCAAGATATAGTTAGACTGAATGAATAACTAAAAAACATTTATTAAGCATATGCAATGCACCAGTCCTTATGCTAAGCACTGGGGGAAAATGTAGAAGAGTCTCTGCCTTCAAGGAACTTGCATTCGAATAGGAGAAGACAAGGCATGTAAGGAATTGGTGGCTAGAGTGGGTGTTTTAGTTTAGCTTTTTTTCCTTTTTCTTCTTCTTTTCTTTGGATTTGAAGCCACAGAAATGTTGAGTGAAGCCATAGGGTTGATTGACATGCCTTTTTAGAAATGGTACTCTTGATGCATTAAATTGTATTGTATCAGTTTTAAAGTACTACATGAGTTTTAGAAAAGAGAGACATTATCAGGGAAGAATTTGCCAAGGGAATTGAACTGATTTAAGCTAAGACTCATAAGGCAGGTGGAAAGAAAGAAGGGAGAATGAAAGATACTACTATAGATTCTTTTAAAAATAAATTTTTATGTCAATTTTTTGTCAACTACATTTCCCAATGTATCTCTCCACCTCTGCTACCCCAAGATCCATCAATTATGAGAAAAAATTTTTTTTAAAAAAATACAAATTTATTTATTTTTAGTTTTCAACATTCACTTCCACAAATTTTTGAGTTCCAAATCTTCATCCCTCTCCCCACCCCAAGATGGCATGCATTCTGAATACCCCTTCCCCTAGTCTGTCCTCTCTTCTATCTCTCCCCACCCCCTTCTCTTATCCCCTTGCCCTTCTATTTTCCTGTAGGGCAGGAGAAAAAAAATTTTTTTTTAAAGAGTGGGAAAAGTTCAGCAAAACCACCCAACACATCCTAATGTGTGGCATTCCACATTTACAGTTACTCACCTTTGCAGAAAAGTCAGGTGCTTTTTCCTATTCCTTTTCTGAGGCCAAGTTCGGCCATTATAATTTCACAGTATTCACTTTTGATTGCTGTTCTTTCCATTTGTACTATAATCATGTGTACATTGTTTCTTGTTTTTGTTTATTTCACTTTGCACTAGCTCCTCTAAGTCTTCCCATGCTTCTCTGTGCTTACCATATTCATACCTTCTTACAACACAGCAATATTCCACTGTGGAAAGCTAGCGGCACATTGGATACAGTGCAGGGCTTGGACTCAGGAAAACTCATCTTCCTGAGTTCAAAGGTGACCTCAGACAGTAGTTGTATGACCCTAGGCAAGTCACTTAACCCTATTTGCCTCAGTTTCCTCATCTGTAAAATGAGCTGGAGGAAGAAACAGCAAACCACCCAGTATCTTTGCCAAGAAAACCCCAAATGGGGTCATGAAGATTTGGACATGATTGAACAACAACAACAATGCCACATTACGTTTGTATAGCACAATTTGATTAACCATTCATTCTCAGTCAATGGGCATGTACTTTGTTCCTGTGTTATTCACTAATACAAAAGTGCTGTTATAAATATTTTGATGCATATGGTACCTTTCTATCTTTGACATCCTTGGGCTATATGCCTCATAGTGGGATATCTAGTCGTAGTATAATTCCAAATTGCTTTAAAAAAAATTGGACCGCTTCATGGCTCCACTAACATAGCTTGTGTGACAACCCTCCCACATTAACTGTTCTCATATTTTGACATCTTTGCCAACTTGCTGAGTGTGGGCTGAAACTGCAGAGTTGTTTTGATTCATATTTTTCTTCTTAGTGTTTGGAACATTCTTTCATATGGGTGCTAATAGTTTGCAGTTCTTCTTTTGAATTCATATCATTTGACTACTTTTCTATTAGGAAATTGCTTTTGGTTTTATATATTCTTATTATATATTTTAGATTTCAGACCCTCATCAGGTATATTTTAAAAATATACTTTTCCTTGGTTGACTGCTTCCCTTCTTATCTTACTTGCATTTTTAAAAATATAAAACCTTTTCAATTTCATGTAATTAAGATGATCAATTTTATCTTTTATAATTGCTGGTATCCCTTTAGTTAAGAATTCACCCTGTACTTTTAGCTTTTAAACTTTTATGATCTGATTCTTTTCTAAGACTTTTGTGGTATAATCTTTAATACTCAGCTCATGTATATATTTTGAATTTATTATGACATAAGGTATAAGATGTTGGCCTAAACTTCATTTCTACAAAACTGCTTTCTAGTTTTCCCAACAATTCTTGTGAAATGGGGAGTTCTAATCCTAAGTGATTTTTTTCAGGCATATTTAGTTCTAGGTTGAGTAATTAAAAAAAAATTCTTCCTTTGTACCACCTGTTTCAGTATTTTACCTATCTTTTTTAACCAGTATCATATGATTTTGCTGATTACTGATTTATAATATAGTTTGAAGTCTGAAAGTGCAATTCCCACTTCAATTCTATGATTTTTTTCATATTTCTTCTGATATTCTAGATCTTTTGTTCATTCAAATTAATTTTGCTATTATTTTGTCTGGTTTTGTAAAATATACATTGCTATAGCACTATAGCTATAAATTAACTTTGGTGGTATTATCTTTTTTTTTATATTGGCATGATCCAACCATGATCACCGAGTTTCAAACCAGTTATTTAAACTATTCTGTTTCTTTAAGGAACTTTTTATAATTATATATATTATTAATTAACCAATATTAATTAATACAAGCATTGAGTGTGATTTGGTAGAATGAAACATATATCTTATAGATGTAGTTATTTTGAATAAGTCTTCCACTTTCTATTATTGCTTCCTGGATTTTGTTATTACTTTGTAGAAATGCTATTACTTTTCAAGAATTTTTTTTTATAGCCTGCTAATTTACTGAAGGGGCAGCTAGGTGGTGTAGTAGATAGAGCACCAGACTTGGAGTCAGGAAGACTCCAAGTTCAAATCTGGCCTCAGACACTTACTACATGTGTAATCTTGGGCAAGTCACTTAATCCTTATGTGCCTCAATTCCTTATCTGTAAAATGGGAACACACTGGAGAAGGAAATGACAAATCATTCTAGTATCTTTGCCAAGAAAATCCCATGGACAAAAATCCATGAGGTCACGTAGAGTTGACAGGACTGAACAATAACGATTTACTGAAGCTGATGTTTCAATTAATTTCTTTGCTGATTTTCTAGGATTTTAAAGTAAACCATACATCATCAGCAAACAGATATAGTTGATTTTTCTTTGTCTATTTTTAGAACTTTAATGTCTTTCTTTTATTATTGCTTTTGCTAGCATTTCCAGAACTATATCAAATAATACTGGGAAAGGAGGCATCTTTACTTTGTTTCTGTTTTTATTGGGAAAGTTCTAGTGTTTTCCCATTGCATAAAATGGTAGATTTTGGTTTTAGATAGGTATTTTTTATCACATTAAAATTATATAGATATATTTTATTATATTCTATGCTTATACATTTTAATGTTCATATCATGAAATCAGTGTTGTACTTTGTCAAAGATTTTTTCTGTGTACTTTGATATAATTATGTGGTTTTGGATATTTTTGTTTTTAATATGGTTAGTTACATTAATACTTTTCCTAATTTTGATCTATCCTTGTATCTCTGGTATAAATCCAACTTAATTATGGGGGATAATTTTAAAAAATGAACAAGCTGTGATGTAAGATTGTGATAAAATACTACTGTGCTATAAGAAATAAGCTCAATGACCTTAGTAAAACATGAATAGGCTTGCACAAAATAATGAATAGTAAAATAAGGAGAAACAAGAGAATTTTACACAGTAATAACAATATTGTTTTAAGAACAACTTTGAGAGAATAAGTCTTTTTGAATATTAAAAATACCCAAATTAACTACAAAGGACACATAAAGGAAGATGCTACCTGCATCCAAAGAACTGATTAATAGAAGTATATATAGAATGAATTTACATATACAAATACACACACATTTATGTTTAATGATAGCCATCTCTAGAGTAGGGTGGGAGGAGGGAAGAAAAAAAAGAAATTTACATGATAACTTTGTTATATATTTAAAAGGAATAGCAAGTTGTCCATAATAGATTTGCAGTTTCGTGTGTAATCATCTTTTTAAAAAAATTATACTATGTTATGGAAATACTTGTTTTATTCCATAAATTAAAAAATGAAATAAATAAAAAATTAAAAAATTGCTATAATCTATTTGTCCAAATTCTATATAAAAATTTTGAATCAATATTTATTGTTTTGGGTATTTTTGTTTGTTTTTGTAGGCAATGGGGTTAAGTGACTTGCCCAGGGTCACACAGCAAGTAAGTGTCAAGTGTCATATTTGAACTCAGGTCCTCCTGACTCCAGGGCTAGTGCTCTATCCACTGCGCCACTATATTTATTTTTTCTTTGTCTTTCTTTCCCTGGTTTAGTTATTAGGATTATATTTACCTCATAAAAGGAGTTGGTAGGGTGTTTGCAGTGCAGGTATTAGTAATTTTTCAAAAGTCTTATAAAATTCTCCTGTAAATCTACCTGTACTTGTTTTCTCTCCCTAATCCCCACCCTGGTAGTTTATTTGTTTGTTTGTTTGTTTCTTTCTTTCTTTCTTGGCTAGGCAATGGGGTTAAGTGACTTGCCCAGGGTTACACAGCAAATAACTGTCAAGTGTCTAAGGCCAGATTTGAACTCAGGTCCTCCTGACTCCAGGGCGGGTGCTCTATCCAATGTGCCACCTAGCTGCCCCTCATAGTTTCTTTATGGCTAGTGCAATTTACTTTTCTGAGATTCAATTACTTAAGATCCTTACATGATATTTTCTTAATTTGGCTACTTTTTTTTGTAGATAATCTTCTGTTTTAAATTCTCAGGTTTTCTGAGACATAAATATTTATAGTAGAGTCTCATAATTCTTTTTATTCCTTTTCTGGTGTGGTATACCTTGTTCATTTTAAATTTCATTAATCTGGTTTTCCTCCTTTTTAATCAAATTGGTCAAAAGTTTATTTTTGCTAGTCTTGAAAGAACTAGCTTCAAGTTTTTTCAGTTCTACAGTCTTTTTGTTTTCCAATTTATATATTTTCTCTAATTGTTAATATTTTTTCTTTTGTGCCCTTTTGCCATTTATTTTGTACATTTTTAAATTTTTTAAATTCAGTATTCAGTTATCTGAGCTATCTAATTAAATGGAAATTTTTCCCACTCTGAAGACTGCTGCATTCCAGAAATTTTGGAATATTGTTTCATCATTATTCTTGTTTTTCAATTATTTATTATTTTTGTGACTTGTCCTTTGACCTATTCATTTTTATTTTTTGAAATGAGTTTTACTCGTAATTTTTAAAATTCAGTATTGAGTTAATGAATCCTCTCTTATTCTATTTTATTAAACAGGAATTTCATTTTTCTTGTGAGGAAAAATCCTAGAAGTTTTGGCCTATTATCTCATCATTGTCCTTGTCTTTCAGAGAGTTATTTATTGTTTCAGTGACTTGTTCTTTGACCTCAATCATTGTTCAGCATATTAATATTATCAAATTTCCATCTAGTCCTGTATGTTTTCAAATGCTGGATTTATGAGTTTTGCTGTTTTTTACATTTATTTATAATTTCTGTATGACCAAGTACATAGATGATGTATTATAAAGGCCACATGTGGTGCTAAAAAAAAAGTATGCTCCTAATGTTTCCCTTCAGAAGATGCCATAACTCCAAATTCTCCCATCATTTTTTTTATATTTTCTCTTCTGTTTATCTTTCCCTTTATATTAAACCAGCTCTAAATGAGGAAAATTAAAGTCTCCTACTTTTCCTGTGATACTTTCTCCACCTTTTTACAAGCCCATTAATTTTCTCTTATTAATTTAGATCTTGTGCCATTTGGTTTATACACATATTAGTCAGAGGGTGTGGCAGGTTGGGAGAGGGGAGGAACTGTAAAGATCAATGTATCTACCCACTTCCTCTGTGAACTTCTCCCCTCCCTTGCAGATCGTCATTGGAGAACAAACTCCACTGCAACCAGAATTCCTCTTTACCAAGCCAAGTATGCACAACTTCCCATTTTAGCCTTCTTAAAAAGGACAGAGGACAGCATCCATGTAAAGTAGCTAGATTCAGAAGGCTCTGAGAGCTCCCCAAGGCTATGGAAGCTGGCAGTGGAGGGTGGCTTAGCATTAGACCACACCCTCAGCTGCCACTGTGACTCATTAGTGAATCATCTAGTTTCAACTTCTCTTGCATTTTCTTGGTGGTGAAAGCTAGTCCACCTCTGCTGCCTAGATGGAGGAAATTACCCTCTGAAATATTTAGTAATAAGATAATTCGGAGCCTTTTCACATCAGAGTGTTGAGATTTGGGGTACTACATGATGAGGGTTAGGTGTGCTGGGACACGGAAATAGCAACATGTGGGTCCTGCCCAAATGAATTCAACCCAAGCCTTCTTTCAGCCAAAGACAAGGTTTATTAAAGATTCACCATATTGACCAGATTCTTAAGGAACCTGAACATTTGTGACACTAGTATTGACAAGTGGGCTAGAGTAAATCTCAGCCATTGGCTAGATTTTAAGAATCTGAGCACTTGGCTAGACTGTTTAAGAATCTGAGCACCTTAATGGGGGCCAGATGGACCTTATATACAGAAAGACTGTGGGAGGAATCTAGGAGTGGCTGAGTAGTTTGGGGTGACTGGAGGGGGGTCTGGGAGAGAGAGTCTAGGGAGGATCTTGATGGGAGTAGCCAGTAGGCTGGGGTGACTGGAGGAGAGGCAAGAGACTGGGAGGTCAAGAATGGGGTTTAGTTAGGATCAAGGGTGGGAAGTAGCCGGGGACCATGAGGAGGTAATAGACTATGGGGGTGCTGGGCTTGATTAAGGGTAACAAAGAATTGGGAGGTTGGATGTAGGAAATAAGGAGAGACCAGTTGATAGGATTTTAGCTTCAGGTGAATAGTAGAGACTTCCTTGATCAAGTGGGAATTCAAGGAGAGCCCGAGGTGGGGTTTTTTCTAGGACCTGTAGACAAATGGGACCCAAATTCTTTTTAGGGTAAGGGGCAAAGGTCTTGGCTTGGGCCCATACCCCCGTCAACGGAGGGCTCTCAAGTTTCCACCTTGTTCCTCTCAATCTCATGTCTTCTATCTCCTGTCTCTGATCTCTCCCCACATCAAAACCTCTGAGTTGGAGGTCATACTTCTCTGGGGCACCTCAGTTTTGTGTCTTGTTAATCCCTATAGCCATCAATATAACCTCTTATTTATGCTATTGTCATCTCTATTAGCTGCCCTTCAGCTTTGGGTGGACCTGGGTTGGCAAAATGCACTTGTGATTTTTCCTTGGATTCCTTGATCATTTCTTGGTTTTTTGGTTTTTGTTTTTTTGTTTATCCTTTCTAGAGTATTTGTAAAAGAGCAGGGCCAATGCCTTAATGTGTTTAGAGAACATTTTATTTCTGTCTTTTGTTTTTTCACCATACTTCATTTCTTTTTGTTTTTTTGTTGTTGTTGTTTGTGTTTTGGCTAGGCAATGGGATTAAGCTACTTGCCCAAGGTCACATGGCTAGTAAGTGTCAAGTGTCTGAAGTCACATTTGAACTCAGGTCCTCCTGACTCCAGGGCAGGTGCTCTATCCACTGCGCCACCTAGCTGCCCCCCATCACACTTCATTTCTAAAAGAAATTTCTAAAAAGAAAGAGATTAGTAAGCTAACCAACATATCAACTAACTCTGAAAATGCTTATATGTGTTGACTAATTCTCCACTTCGGAGAGTGTCAGAAACAGGCCTGTTGCAAACAACCTGTTTGTTCAGGCTTGATGTTGGCATGAAATGAGTCCCTTGTAAGTCATTGAACAGTTAACAAAAGGTTTACTTTGGCTTAAGGTAAGAGTTAAACCCCAAGAATACAGTGGCCCTGAACTTCTGTAAATGCTTCTATCTTAATGTGAAAGTGAATCATCAGAGGAAGGATGTTATGACTTGCATGATTTTCAGACATCCATCAAATTCGTGAGGCTTTAACCCCAAATGGGTAAGACCTTTTATGCCCCTAAGTGGCCAAGAATCTACATCAACACAGCCAGAGGTCACTAGAAAACTGATTCAAGGGAGGCCTGGCTTGAGCCAGGCTAGAGCTCTATCCACTGTGCCACCTAGCTGCCCCATAAATATTTTTTCTAAAAGCTAATTGAGTCAATTGACTGATTATTAATGGGAAGGAGCACCATCAGGGCTCATGTGTGATAGTGTTTGAAGTACAGAGTCTAACCAGGGTTACTTCTACAGCTGCCCCTCTGGGGACCCAACAAATGCAGGTGTGAGTTTAAGAAGAGTTGGAGTAAACAAATCTTTCCGAGCCAGTTAAATTTGTTTTTATCACTGAGCTAACAAATAACTGAACAACATTATTTATGGCACTTCTCCGCTCAGCTAACGAATCCTGTAGCTACAGCTTTTTGCAGTAATTCAGGATTAGAAAACAGAAATACGATAGCCCTATGGCCTAGTGGCTCTCTGAGGAAATCCTGATAAAATTATGATCAAGGGTTTCTTCCTTCCTTAAAGTCTTTGGGATTTGGTGTGGGGTGAGGGTGAGACTGAAGGCCTATGTACTGACAGAGGGCCAGAGAACTTCTTCCACTCTTGAGCATTTTTTTGTCCTGTAGTAATGATAAATTTGATTTTAACCCTGACAGCTATGAAAGCACCTGGCCAAGGGTGGGTCTCTGAACTTTGTTTCCTTTAAATATAATATCAATTGTACTTGAATTACAAATGCTGATAGAGCAAGACCAGCATTAACCTTCTGAAGTGAAAGAGGAAGCTTTGGTTATAGTGGAAACAATGCAAAGTCTGGCATCAAAGGTTTGATTTCCAGTTCTCCTACTTACTAGCTGAGGAACCTTAGGCAATTCACAATTTCTCTGGACCTTAGTGGCTTATCTGCTGTATTAGGGGTTATTGTTTAGTAGTTTTCAGTCGTGTCAGACTCTTTGTGACTCCTTATGGGTTTTGTTTTGTTTTTTTGGCAGAGATACTGGAATAGCTTGCCATTTTCTTCTTCAGCTCATTTTTACACATGTGGAAACTGAGGCAAACAGGGTTAAGTGACTTGCCCAGGGTCACATAGCTAGTAAGGGTCTGAAGTAAAATTTGAACTCAAGTCTTCCTGACTCTAAGCCCAATGCTCTATCCACTGTGCCACCAAGCTGCCCAAATTAGGGAGTTAGACTAGGTGATCTCTCATAAATTCAAAATAGGAAAAAACCACTTCTCTGGAGGATTCCGTTAATGGGAAATGAATGTGACAAAGCTAGTATTATTCATCCTGATTATCCTGTGAGCCTCTAACTTTTTAAAGTGGGTAACTTTGGGTTCGATTCTGGTCATACTAGAGAGCTGGGGTTATTTATTCAATTTCTGTCAAAGGCACTGCTATCCTCATAGTCATCTAAATTCACAACCACCATATCATCCCGAAGTCTTACCCTTTATATCCAGTCAGTTGCCATATATTATTTCTATTTCTAAAACATCTCACATCTGACTCCTCATTATACACATAGCCACTACTCTAATTTAGACCTTTGACACTTCTCATTTGGACTATTGATCTCCTTGTCTCAGGTTTTTCCCCTATTCCAATCCATCTTTCTCAAAGCTACCAAAATAGGGAGGAGGTAGCCTGTGGGAGCAGGTATAGCTGCCCTTGGAGGAGACAATTAGCTGAGAATTAACGTCCTAGGAAATAACAATCACTATCCCCCACCCCTTCCTCTACCTCATGGGCAAAAATGTTGGGTCTTACTGTTGTTTGTTGCTGCTCTGAGGGGCTACATATCCAGTGTAGTGGTTCCACAGATGTTCCTCTCACAGATATCTTTCATCATTAAAAAAAAATTTCATCCTTTGATTTTCGTTACTAATTCTCTCTTTGATCAAGCTTCCTATAGGGAATGACTAGAACCTGAGGGCCTCTTTTAGGTGGGAAGTGGGCATTCAAATAGTACATGTTCAATGAATCAATAAACATTTATTAAGCATCTACTATGTGTCACTCAGCGTGCTAAGTGCTAAGGATTCAAAAAAGAGGCAAAAGATAATCCCTGACCTCAAGGAGCTTACAATGTTGAATAAATGAACTGCATAAGATCCTCAACTTTGGAAAGTGTTGTTCTGGGAACTAGAGCCCTCTGACTAAATAGTTGGGGGACCTCCATTCAATTCCCAGCTATGCCGGGGACCTTGGTCTGTTAATAGGTGTCAATGTCCATTTTGTGTGACTCAGTTTCACCATCTGTTTAGGTTGCTTCATAATATAACTCTATATAAATATTAGGTCAATTATCAATTTAGTGAAAGCAATGTATTGTTTCTGGATGGGTTGTGTCAATTTACTCCCCTATGGCTCCACTTAACATCCCAATAACTTTCCAGAGAAAGTGCCCTGCCCTGGGAACCACTCCCATATGTGTGCTGTTTCTTCCATCAGAACAAGAGCTCCTTGAGGGGAGGGACTGTCTTTGCTTTCATAACTGTATCCACAGGACTTAGTACTGTTCTTGGCATATGCTAATCTTTTTTCATTCACTCATTCATTTTATTTTGATCTTTTGTGGCTCTTGAGAATGACACCTAAAACAGAGGTAACTTTATAACCTGTACTGTGGTTTTAATTGACATGCTTCCATAGTGGCCTGTGTTGGAGCTATCTCCCCTCCCCAAATCTCTAACACATTTTCCCATATGTAGATTTCAGAGGGAAATAGGTTTAAGCTTACTGGACATACGACAAAATGGTAACTCTACTGCTGGAAGTAATTTTTTTGGAGGGTAATTTTTTTTTATTTTAAACTGAGAAAAGAAAAAAAAATATTGCCACGTATATAGCAGACCATAAGAGAGGATTCAATATAAAACAATAAATTTCCATTTTAAGAAAACCTATATAATAAGTAGTGCACATTGTTTTCAAAGCTGCCCAGCTTTGCTTCCTTGTTGGTTTTCTTTTGTTCTCTGCTGTGCCCTTTTTATTTTTTCCCTTCCTCTCTCCACCCTAAAGAAGGCTACAATTCAGCTTGTATATTTTATAGATATAGATATAGATAGATATTTATAAATATATGCATATATACACATATACACTCATACACATTTATGACTATTTCCTTCTATCATCTGTTACTCTGGAGGTGGATGGCATCTCCCTTCATAAGTCCAAGTCTTTCCATGCTTTTCTAAATCAACCAGCTCATCATCTCTTACACCACAGCAATATTCCAAACCAATCAGATCCTATCTGAGAGAATATCTATGAAAGTTTTTTCCCAACTTTCTGCATTCCTTCTGTTCTTGGCTACATAGGCTTTATTTGGGAAAGAAAATTTAATTTGAAATGATCAAAATTATCCTTTTTACACTTCAACAATGCTCTCACCTTATAAAATAGTTTGTCAGATACTGCTGAATCTACTTCCTTTACATCTTTTTTTTTCCTGGTTTCTTTGAAGTTCCTGACCTTTTGTTCTTCTGAGTGAACTTTGCTATTTTTTCTAGCTCAGTAAAATAAATTTTTAGTAATTTAATTTGGATGACATTGAATAAATAGATTAATTAGGTAAAATTGTCATTTTAAGAATTATGTTGACTTTACCTACCCATGAACAATAAATATTACTTCTGTTATTTAGATCTGAATTTATTTATATAAAAAGTGTTTTATGTTTATGTTCATATCATTCCTGTGTCTGTTTTGGCAGGTATACTTTCAGGTATTTTATATTATCTAGGTATTTTAGATGGTCTAAAACAATATTGAATAATTTTGCTGACACAGTGTAGTTTCTCTATTTTTCACTTTTGATTAAATCTATTTTAACTTTCACTTTGCCTGAGATCATGATTACTATCCCTTTTTTTCATACTAAATTCTACTCCTGCCCTTTGTTTTATCTTTGCGTGTATCTCTCATTTTTATAGTGTTTCTTTAAAGCAATATATTGAATTCAAATTTTTAATCTGCTATCCATTTCCATTTTATGGGTAAATTAGTCTCATTCATGTTCTAAACTACAACTACTTGTTGTGTATTTTCTTCCTTCCTATTTTCCCTCACTATGCTTCTCACCCTATTTACCCTGTCTCTCTTCACTTCTCTGCTTTATTTCTACCCCTCTGAGTCCCTTCCTTATCCTCTCCCCTAACTCTATCCCCTTGCCCTCTTATTTCTTTCTGAATTTAGGAGACTTTTATACCCTTCTAGATATATATGTTGTCCCTTCTGTAACCCATTTCCAATGACAGTAAGGTTCTAGCACTACCTGCCCTCCCCCTACTAGCTTCTTCTGTATTAATTTTTCCTTTTATGCCTCATTTGTATGAGATAATTGCTCCTTTTTAATCTCTCCCTACAGTTTTATTTTTTTAGAATCACCCCATCATACTCAGCTCAACCCATGCCTTTCTTTCAAACTGCCCAAGTAATAATGACCATCATAAGAGTACTGCTAATATTTTCACATATAAGAAGTAAATAATTTGACCCCATTGAGTCCCTTATAATTAGTCTTTAATGTTTACCTTATACTTCTCCTGGATGTTATATGTCCAATTTTTCCTTAAGTTATGGGGTTGTCGTTACAGAAACCTGAAAGTCTTTGAGTTCATTAAACGTCCACTTCTTTTTTCATTCAGGATTATGCTTTACTTTGCTAAGTGAGTTATCCTTGGTTGTAACCTCAGCTCTTTTGCTCTATGAAATATAGTATTCTAAGATCTACGGTCCTTCAACATAGCAGCTGCTTGATCTTGTATAATCATTATTGTAGCTCCATGATATTTAAACTGGCTTTTTTTCTTGTTGCTTGCAATATTTTGTTCTTAACCTGAAAGCTCTGAAGCTTGGCTATGATATTCCTGTGAGTTTTCTTCCTTGGATCTCTTTCAGGTGTCGATTGGCAGGTTTTTTCTATTTTTGTTTTGCCCTCTTGTTCTAGAACTTAGGGCAATTTTCCTTGATAGTTTCATGTAATATTGCATGAAGATTCTTTTTCTTTATTGTAGTTTTCAGGTAGTCTGACTATTTTTATATTATTTTCCCTCAATCTTTTCTCCAGATCAGTTGTTTTTCAATGAGACGTTTCATTTCCTCTTCTATTTTTTTCATTCTTTTGATTTTGTTTTATGATTTGTTAGTGTCTTAGAATATCATTAGCATCCCCTGCCTAATTCTTGTTTTCAAGGAATTATTTTCTTCCTTACGTTTTTGATTTTCTATTTCTAATTGGTTGGCTTTCTTTTCATAATTTTCTTGATTTTCTTACATTGCTCTTTTTTCCTCTTCATTTCTCCTCGATCTCTCTGTCTCTGTCTCTGTCTCTCTCTCTCTCTCTCTCTCTCTCTCTCTCTCTCTCTCTCTCTCTCTCTCTCTCTCTTTTTAATTTTTGGTGAGGCAACAGGGTTCAGTTTCTGAGGCCGGATTTGAACTCTAGTCCTCCTGACTCCAAGGCTGGAGCTCTATCCACTGCGCCACCTAGCTGCCCCTCTCTGATTTTTAAAGTCCCTTTTAAGTTCTTCCGAGAACTCTTTTTGTGCTTGGGACCATTTGACATTTCTCATTGAAAAAGAAGTAGTTATTTTAGTCCCATTATCTTCCTCTGAATATGAACCGTGATCTTCTGTATCTCCACAGTAACTATCTATGGTTGAGTTCTTTCTCCTCTGCTAGCTCATTTTTATTTATTTACTTTTTGTTTTATTTTTTTTTTAGCAGCTATTAGTGTAATTAAGTTCTAGTCCTGAAGTATGGGGAATGATGCCCCAAGCCTCAGGTCTTACTGTTATTTTCTGAGGTCTTTCTCAGGGTCCAATCCTGGGCTCTCCTCTCCACTCCTAAGCCACAGCCAGGGCCCCCAGCCACACTCTCCCACAAAAGATCTTGCTCCCTGTGATTCCTCCAGTGATTGCAAACTACAGCTGTCCTCTCTGCCCTGGAACTGAAACCAGGGACTCTAGTCTCTTGCAAGTGCCCACAGCCAACAGCGTCCCTGCCCCTCGTTACTGCACACACCAGATATGTACTAACTCTTCGTTCCTCAGCCACATCCCGGGACATGTCCGGTCAGCACAACTGTGGTTGGTATCCTTTGACAAGGTAAAGTCCTTCAGTTTTTTCCTACTCAGTCCTCAGACTCCTTACAGATGAAAATTTCTAAGGCTGAGGCTGCCTCTCAACCCCAGTTGCCCCCGGGAATTGTTGTTTGTTAATTCCACAGAGTTGGCCTGGAGGTATTTGCACTTTACTCAGGCCAAACCTCTGCCCCTGGAGCTTTGGGGGTCTTCTCAAATTTTGTTAGGAGGACAACTGCTTTACCCCGTGTTTTACCTCACGCCTTGAGGTGATGTTCCGTTTTTTTTTTTGTGGAGGAAATTTGGAGAGCTGAAAGTTTTCTGAGCTACTCCGCCTTCTTCCCAGAATCCTCTCCCTGGAAGTCATTTCTGTTGAAGTCTTCAAGGTGTTTCATCCACATTGTCTAGCTTTTTGGCCGTATTCTTTGAAAAGCCTTGAACCAGCCCTTCCTTATCAGTCTTTCTTCACCTTTTGACGCAGACACAGCTGCCAACAGCTGTTGTCCTGGCGACACTACTTAGGGGGATAAGGGAGGCTCAGACTGAGTACAGCATTCTCTCTTCCCCCCAAATGATTCCTTCTTAGGGGCTTGGCTAGAAGACTTCCACCCTAAGTTACCAAATATTCCAATACTCAGATTCCTTACTGAATCATTATTCTATAAATGACCCTAGAGCAATATCACGTTTTTTTTTTCAGTCAGTCTGAACTATGGCTAATTGATTCAACAGAGAAATAGTCTCACCTAGTTACTATCAGCGCCTAGCATCTTGTTACTTTAAGCGTGATCTGGTGATTTGATTGATTGACTCAATCAACACACCTCCCAACCTCCTTACACTGTGAATTCTGTTTGATTTGTTAAATTGGTGAAAGCAAATTATTGTTTATAGGTTGCCCACATTTGGTTTGAAATTGAATTTATTTTATGAAGAGTTTCTATCATTTCTTCCTTTTCCTAGTTCCACTCCTAGAATAAAAAGCAGTCTGCTCATGCAACGTCCATGTGCTTTACTTCCTGAAGAACACTGCTCCTGCACCCTTAAATGCTAGGTAGAGACTGCCTGATTCAACCCCTGGAAGTTGTGGTTTGCATGGCCATTTGGATCAGAAACCAGGCAAATTGTGTCTCATTCCACATGACAATTAGAATGTAATCTCTGTATCCAAGGAGGAAATAATAAAAAACCCAAAGGAGCAATAAGAGGGAGAAAGAAAAGGCTGGGAAAGCCATAAGAGTAGACCTTTTTACCTATTGCCAAAATGTTTTGAAAGAGTGGATAGATTCATACTGGTGATTTGAGTTACAAAAGTTGTTGTTTTAAAACCAACTCAGGGGTCAATTTGGAAGGAGATTCATCAGTGAGAAAATCTGAAAGGTTGATAGCTCTCTATCTAGTTGTTTTCTCTCATGACTCCTCTCCCCCAAACTCCACTTTCCAACTGAAAGGGAGTGAATCTTCATTATGGACACCGAAGGCCCCAAGTTAACAACAACACCAAAAAAATTGACAATGGTGCTCAGTATTCAGTCAAAGGGAGAAGCTTCTATATAGAATACCTGAATTGTTATAATTATCACAAGAGTAAGGATAGAGAATTAGTAATTGGTCTCCCCAAAAAAGGTTTTCTCAGTCCAAGAGAAATGAGTCTTCATTTTACAATTCCCAGTTGGCAAATCTTACAGTTTTGCGCATATTGGCTTCAGAAGTTTGAGAAGTGTTATAAACCAGAGTATTAGAGGGATGTCGGCCAGTGGATTTTGTTTTTTTGTTTGTTCAAATTTTTAACCATTTTTATTGGAATTTGGGAGCCATCATGGGTTCTCAGTTTAGATTGTGTCTATTGGGCTTCTGCACATATTTGTTCTTGGTTTTAGTTTTAAATCTGAACAGCTGGAAGCTGATCTGTTTCTGTTCTTTAATCCTAACTGCGGGATTCAGGGGACCCTGGAGAATGACATAGAAAATCACAAATTTGGAAGCAGCTAAATGCTGTTTTTCTATGTGATGTAATCAGCTCACATGACTCTTCCTTTTTTAAGAACCCCTAACTATGTTACCAGAAGGAAGGAAGATGACCTATTTCTTCTCCCAGAACATTAGGAAGTTACTTTAATTTTCAAACCTAAACTTAACATAAACTGTTGCTCTCTTTCTGCTCCATTCCTCAAGAGGCAAGCTTCTTCTGGCTCTAACTTGATTTCTGTAAGTGATCCAATTAATAGAAGCGCTTTACAGAGAGTCTTTGACTGCCAGATATTACATCCATATCTCAGGGACTCAGTTATTTGCTAACAGCCTAAAAGTCCTGGCAATAGTAGGCATTTTCCTGGATGTTCCTGGTTCTCTCTCTATTTGATGAGCACGGTCCCCACTATCCTCAGAAAGGAAAGCCAACTAATGAAAGCAAAGCCCTTTGGAGATGCTTTTGAACTATAAACCTAAGTACATCACTTTAAAAGTATAGTCACTCATTTGTATAGAGTTTATATTTGGGAGTGGGAAAGAGAGAAGAGGTCTTCTTTATAATGTCTTATAAAGTCAAGTTCCTGAGTAAGGAAAATAGATAGGAAGTTCTCTGGCATCAGGAATATTTCCTTCATGAGGATAGGTTTGGCAATAGTGATAATCATTATTGCTCTGTCAACATAATATTCTAGCTCTTTTGAGAGATAAGTAATGTATCTGTATACAGATATCTGAAAGTCCTCCTCTCCTTTTTCTTTGTCTTCTCTTTCCTCCCTCAGGTTCGCCTTTCAACTCCTTTGTCTTCTCTCTCCTCTCTTATTCCCTGCCTTTCCCTCTTTCCTCTTTCTCCTTTTTCTTTCTTTTTCCCTAGTTTCTCTTCTCCTATTTCATGTATTTCTCTTCCTTCCCTCCTTCCCCTTCTTTTCCTAATATCCCCACCTAACTCAAAACTGGAACTTACCATCAGTGTATATTTCTATCTTCTGTATTGGCTGTAGGCCAAGGTCTCCTCATTCTTTCCTCTGATTGGCTCTTGTTAAGAACTTCAGTGCCAGGAAGCTGATTAAAATCAGATGAAGATGTGTCTTTGCCTCTTTACCTTTTACCTAAGAAGACGTTGTGAAAAAGGATAAGTAAACTAGGCAAAACGCAAGAACTTATACCCATTTTTGAGAACCACAATAAGGACATTAAGATCTTTATTCAATCTCATTTTACTGGATTTTCTAAACTATGTGTAGATTGTTTGGTTTGCTTCTTCATCTTCTGGCTAAGAGGCTAAAATTAAGGGGGGGAGGGGCGACAAGGAGAGTATACAAATTACCACAAATAGAAAGCTTGGAAAGCACGTAGAGTGAGGGTTGTTCAGGTCTTAGAAGAATAGGCAGTAGTGCTGATGAACAGAGGTATTTGGTGAAGTCAAATCAATAAACATTTATTTAGCACCTAGTATATGCCAAGAATTGCGCTTAACACTAGGGATACAAAGAAAGACAAAAGATAGTTCCTACTCTCAACAAGGAGCTTACAATCTAATGGGGGAGATAACATGCAAACAACTATGTATAAAAAAAATTTACAGGATAAATTGGAGATAATTTTAAAAGGAAGGCACTAAAGTTAATGAGAACCAGGCGTCTTGTTGTAGGTGGCACTTAAGCTTCCAGAGAAGCAAGAAATAAGGAGAGAGCTTTTTTGCTAGCATGAGGTCAGCAAGCAAAAATGCCAAGAATGATGAGATGGAGTGTCTTGTGCAAGGAATGGTAAGGACTCCAGCTTCACAGCATCATCGAGGATATGGAGGGGAGTAAGGTGTAAGAAGACTGAAACAGGGGCCTGGTTATGAAGGCCTTAAAATACCAAACAGAGGATGTCATATTTGATCCTGGAAATAACAGGGAGCCAGTAAAGTTTATTGAGTAGGAGCTGACATAAATAGACCTATACTTAAAGAAAGTTAATTTGACAGCTGAGTTGAAGGTAGATTACAATGGGGAGAGACTTGAGGCAGGGAGACAAACCAGAAGGCCAGACCTCAAGATTTCTCTCATAGCAATTAAGCAACTCCAAAAGGAGGCAAGTACTTCTTCCTCATGAGGCCATAGGCCCAAGCAAATGGAAACAGTGATACAAGTGTCTGGTAGAGGAACAAAGTGGCCATGATCCCTTGGGCCCAAGGGCCATGTGTAATGCAAGGCAGAGGAAGGATCTCAAGGCTGTACAACCATGAAGATGGCAGCAGTAGCAGCAGCAGCAGTATAAAGTGACAGTGATTGAGGCAGTGCTAGTGAGTTCCTGGAACAAAACAGAACAACTGTGGGACTGATGAAAGATGGTGGGGGATGGTGGAGATGAAAGATCCCCCAAAGTGGGATCTGTGATTAAAGCAGAAGATACCAGAACAAGAAGGGAGGAGGAAGGCAGCAGACATTTCCAGGCTTACGACCTGTGATTACAGGACAACAGGAATGGACTTAATTACTTGGTGCCGCAATTGTCAGGAAGCTAATCTGATTCAGATACAGATCCGAATCTCTTTTCCAATCTTTCCAAACCTTTAAATAAAATTGTTCTGGGGCAGGTAGGTGGTGCAGGGGATAGAGCACCAGTCCTGGAGTCAGGAGGACCTGAGTTCAAATCCGACCTCAGACCAAACACTTGATACTTACTAGCTGTGTGACCCTGGGCAAGTCACTTAACTCCACTTGCCTAAAACCAGAAAAAAAAGAAAAAGAAAAAGAAAAAGAGAAAGAAAAACAAAGATAGTAAATGATAGAACTTAACACTTAACTAGCTGTGTGACCCTGGGCAAGTCACTTAACCCCATTGCCTAGCCCTCCCCCCACAAAAAATTGTTCTGTTATAGGTTTAAATGTTTATTGGTAGCCTGGAGTGCATCCAAAGGACTTAGGTTGGGGTAGGGGCAGTTAGACTCATCTTCCTGAGTTCAAATCTGGTCTCAGACATTTATTAGCTATGTGACCCTAGGCAAGTCACTTAACCCTGTTTGCCTAAATTTCTTCATCTGCAAAACAAGCTGCAGAAGGAAATAGCAAACCACTCCAATATCTCTGCCAACAAAACTCCAAATGGGATCACAGAGAGTCAGACATGACTAAAAAATGACTGAAAAAACAACAAGGGGCTCAAAGAGGAAGAAATGAGACAGAATCTGATACTCACAGGGGAACATGGGGTATGAAGAGGAGCAATGAACCATTATTAAGAAGGCCCCTTCCTATTCACCAAGTTGTACATAGCCCATATGAATCCAGAGGGGCAGTTTGGAGTGATGGAGCCAAGGAGAAATACTCTTTTGCCTCATGTTGAGTAACGGAAGGAAAAACATTGGGTTCTATGAATTTATATTCTTTTCATCTTCTCTTCCCCACATCCTCAATGATGAATCAACAAAGAGAGGTGGTGGTGGTAAACACCCCTTCTCAGCTAATGATAGGAATAATTCCTGTGTCAGCTAGGCTACAGCTCTTTCCTTTATTTTGTCATCTTTTTTCTCTTCCCCTCCCTTTCCCCCTCTACTATTTCTCCTTTTGCTTCTTGTTCCCCTCCTTTCTCTTCTCCTTTCTCATATTTCTTTTCTCTCTTTCTCCTTTCCCTTCCCTCCCTTTCCTTTTATAATGAAGGAACGTGTATATTCTAAGGAAACCCTGCTTGTGTTTTCTGGAAGGCAACATGAATCTAGTAAACTTGTTATTTACATGAGTAAGAATAACAAAAAAAAATCTATTTCCAAAAGGAAAGGTCTTTGGAATCTTTTAACTCCTTTATTGTGAACCTTTAACACATGGTATGTGCTTATCAGAAGTAGCAGGGCCCTTCATCTCCTCCTACACCAATTGTCTATATATTAAAGCACAACCCATCAAAGCACAATGCATTCCCCTAAAGTGGCCATGGCTCAGTACTCTATGCCCAGTCTGGTTGTTGTCATTCCTACTTGTAGAGGACCAAAAATGACATCACTATGTCGGGGTCAATGTACAGTATGTCTAACTGTGGCTGATCAGACCATTATGAGCTCAGAATGCTCTGCCACAGGTTGGGCACAGATAGTCTGTATGAACATTTGGAACAGAGATGTCTCTAAATTTGTGCATCTCACGTTTCTTTTGAGCTACTGTCATTCTGTTTTGCTCACAGAGCACAGAGCATTTTTGACATGAACATGTCATGATTGGCAGTCCTCTGCAGCTGTCTCCTGTGTCTCATAATCAATTCCAAAGTTCTTCAGAGAGACCTTGAGAGTGTTCTTGTGTCACTTCTTCTGACCACCGTGTGAATGCTTGCCTTGTGTGAGTTCTCCATTAAATAGTCTTTTAGGCAAATGTACATTTGGCATTCAAACAATGTGGCCAGCCTATCAAAGTTGTCCTCTCTGCAGGAGAATTTGAATGCTTGACAGTTCAGCTTGAGAAAGGACCTCAGTGTCCAGTACCTTATCCTGCCAGATGATCTTCAGAATCTTCCTAAGACAATTCAAATGGAAATAACTCAGTTTCCTGGCATGGTGCTGCTATACTGTCCAGGTATACAGGCATAAAACAATGAGGTCAGAACATTGGCTTTGTAGACCTTCAGTTTGGTATGTAGCCTCATACCTCCTTTTTCCCACACTTTCTTTTGGAGCCTTTCAAACACTGAGCTAGCTCTGGCAATGTGTACATCAACCTCATCATCCATTAAAACTATGCAATCAAGGTAACTTATCCATAGCACTCAAAATTTCTCCCTTTGCTGTAACTGATGGTTACACTCTTGCATCTCAGCCTCAGAGGCTGCACTGAGTATACAATCATCTGCAAACAAAAAGTAGCACACCAACTCTGCCTCCGCTTTACTCTTGGTTTGTGGCCTTTTCAAGTTAAATAATTTATCATCAGTGTGATAGCTGACCTTGATGCTGTTTTCATCCTTGTTGAAGGCATCTGGCAATATGGTAAACACACAGCCCTGCTTCACGCATCGGTGGCTGGGAAAATGCAAGAGCATTGTCCATTATCTAGAACCTGTGTAAACATACTGTCATGAAAATGACGTACAATATTAATTAACTTCTCCAGGCAACCAAATTTTGTCATGATCTTCTACAAGCCCTCATGATTGACAGTATCAAAGGCCTTGGTCAGATTGACACACATTTTGTAGAGACCTCTGTTCTGCTCCTGACATTTCTCCTCAAGTTGTCAGGCAGCAAACAACTTATTAACCATTCCTTGGCCTTTTCTGAAGTCATACTGGCTTTCAGGTAGATGACCATCTTCCAGGTGAAGGATTAGCCTATTAAGGAGCACTCTGGCAAGAATTTTACTGACAGTGACTAAGAGAGGACCTCTCCCACCACCACCACTGTGATTGTCACAGGACAACCTATTTCCTTTGTAGAGATGGAGGCATCCTTAAATTCCTGGGGACCACCTCCTCTTGCCATATAATCTGGAAGATTTCAGTCAACTTTTGTATAAACAGTGGACCCCCTGCCTTGTAAATATCAACTGGAATAGAATCAGCACCAGGTGCTTTGCCACACAAGAGCAGCCTAATGGCATTCAAAACCTCTTCTTCAGTTGGAAGTTTGGCTAGAGAAGGATATATTGTCAATGACTTCAGCATCAGTTGATGAAGGTCTGCTGAGAACACTATGGAAGTGTTTGGCCCATCTCTCCAGGGTCATGTTCCTATCACTAATCAATGTGGCTCTGGTTTTTGGCCCATAAATAGCCTTTAGGGCATCACAAAAGTGCTTCGAATTGTTATTATCAGTGTAAAGCTGAATTTCACTTGCCTTCTTACTGAGCCAAGAATCCTGCATCTCTCTAAGTTTTGCTTGTACTTTACTTCTGATGGAGTTTGTCTTCTTAGAGACAGACAAACTATCCTGCTAGTAAACCCTGTGGCGTTCTCTTTTTTTTTCACTTAGTAACTTCTACATTTCCCGTCATTTTCGTCAAACCAATCCTGATGTTTGTGAATGTTCTGGCCCAAGTGAGTACATGCAGTGATGTACACTAAATCTCCAAAAGCTGCCCACTCCATTTCTGCTCCACTGTTGCAAACTGTGTTGATTCAACTTTCCCTCCAAGTTAGCAACAAACTGTTCCCACTCAGAGAAGCACTCTAATCTGTTGACATTGAGTCTTCTGGTCGTTGTGTTGGCTTGGGGTCACTGCTTTTGTTGAATGTGAATGTTTAGCTCAGTTGAGGATAGGCCTATGGTTGGTGCAGCACTCTGTGCCACACATCTCCTTTGTCACTCTCACATCCTGTCTTTCTCTTCTCTTTACAATGACATAGTCTATTAAATGACAATTTGCTGTGAGGATGCAACCACAAAGTTTCATTGCATTTAGGTAAATGGAAGATGCTTTTAGGGATAAGGTCATGAGACACACAAGTCTTCCGTAGTAAGTGACCATTGCTGTTGCTGTTTCTGACTGCATCCCTCCCAAGGACTCCCTGCCATGTCTAGTAGTCTGGGCCTACTCTGACATGAAAGTCATCTAGAATTCCAAGCTTGTCTTTTTTTGGCACACTGATGATGAGGGTTTCCAGGCCTTTGCAAAATTTTTCTTTGACCTCTTCAGGGTTTATCATTGTGGGATCATGCACACTGATGATGGTGGCATGACATTTTCCTGCAAGTGGCAATTAGCATTGTTATGAGCTTATCATTCACTCCTTTTGGTAGGCATACAGACTTGTTGACTGGATTTGACTGTGACACCTCCACCAGCTTCATGGTGTTCCTTATCACAGTGACTATTCCAGAAAAACTTGTATCCACCTCCAGCTTTAATAAGCTGGCCTTCATTGGCCAGCCTTGTTTCAATCAGGGCTGCTTTTTGGATGCAGTACCTGCTGAGTTCTCTCACAACAAGACCTGTTCGTCTTTCAGGTCTACTGGATTTTGTATTGTCTGTAAGCATGCACAAATTCCATACACCAATGGTGAGCGTAATCATCTTCACAAAAGTTTTTGTATAATTTTTGGTGTTTCGACCACAGGGTAGGATCCCCACTTGCCATGGTAAACAGGGCAGGGTTAGGTGAAGCATATAATTTCTAGGGCATCTTCCTCACACCAGGAGGTGAGCAGTATGATCCTTAAAAAAAGGCGGCTCAGACACCCAAGGGGCTGCCAAATCCCACTGCTATTTCAGGCCCATGAGAAGATGAGCCTGTGCCTTGGGCTGTCTGTGTGTAGGGTTGTGACTACAGGATTCCAGTGTATCCACATCTGCTGCTTTATGACCTGCCCATTGCCATAGCACTTTGAGGTAAGTAAAAATGATAAAATGGTATGTGTGATGTCTTTCAACTCATGCATAAATTGGATTTAAGTGAGGCAGAGTTGTGCAGTCATTGGCCTCACTCCATCTTCCAAAGTCATCAGAATTCAATGGCAAGACAAAAGTCAAGATGACTGGCAATGGCTTGGGATGATGTTGGCATCTTTGATGTCTGACCAAGCTCTAAGAACCCCGCAACACCTGTTTCTGTGGCCTTCAATAGTTAGGACAACGATTGTTCACATCTGCCCATTCTGCTGGGGGAAGTCTTCACCTCACCAACAGGTTTGAGGTCCATCAGTTACCTTTAACCTAGTTTAACCCATCTGCCAAAATGGCTTTACCAGAGTGTGGCCGCTGTACATGCTGTAGCTTCTTGGATCCACAAATGAGAATTGGATGGCAGGTGGACACCAAAGGTGGAAAGTAGCCCTGGGGGCTTAGTAGCCCTCACACACCAGAGGTACAAGTCTTCTCTTAACACCCCATACACCTGCACTCTATGCAATCTATGCCAAAATTAACTGTGCTACATCTAAATCCCTACCCTGGACGACAGACTCATTAGAGCTCTTTTAATGCCCAAGGAGTCTCTTCTTGATTCCATTAACCAGAGGGACAGCAATCACTATGAGCTGGTATAAAGTGGAATATTTTACATCCTGAATTTGCTATCTTAACCCATTTCAGAAGCTACGAGTACCATAGTATTGGAAATCTTTGCAGCACTTATATTGTTATTTTTTTAAAATTCTGAACTTAACACACACAAAAAAGAGTATTTCCTTGTAGAAAATAGAACAGAAAAAGAGGATTATATGTGAAAGAGTGAATCTTTATAAAAAGTGAAAATACAACTTGATAATTTTTTTATTTTGAAAAGAAATTTATTTTTTAACATGCATTTATAATCTGTCCATTCCATTACTCCCCATTGGATAACAATAAAAAATAAAACTCTTATTATCATTATAAAAACAGCTAATATTTATATAGTCTTTACTATGTACCAGACACTGTGTAAGCACTTTATAGTTATTATCCCATTTGATCCTCACAACAACCCTGGGAATCAGGTGCTATTATTATTCCCATTTTACAGATGAGGAAATTAAGGCAAACAGAGGTTAAGTGACTGGCCCAGGGTCATACAGCTAGTAAGCATTTGAGGTCACATTTGAACTTTGGTCTTCCTGATTCCAGCTCTGATGTGTCTAGCTGCATAAACATGTATAATCTAGCAAAACAAATGCCCACATTGTTCATGCCAATCTCTCTCTCTCTCTCTCTCTCTCTCTCTCTCTCTCTCTCTCTCTCTCTCTTTCTCTCTCTCCTTTTTCCTCGTTTTCTTCCTCTTCTTCTCCCTCTTCTTCCTTTTCTTCTCCTAGGGGTGTTCCTATTTCTCCACAGCCCTCCCAATATTTGTCATTCTCCTTTTCTTTCATCTTGGCCAATCTGATAGGTGTGAAATTGAACCTCAAACTTGCTTTGATTTGAATTTTTCTATTAGTGATTTAGAACATTTTTAATATGATTGCATTTCTTTTCTTTTTTTTTTTTTGGCCTTTTTGGTGAGGCAATTGGGGTTAAATGACTTGCCCAGGGTCATACAGCTAGTAAGTGTAATGTCTCTGCGGCCAAATTTGAACTCAGGTCCTCCTGATTCCAAGGCCAGAGCTTCTCTACTGTGCCACCTAGCTGCCCCTGCATTTCTTCTTTTGAAAACTGCCTGGTCATATCCTTTGACAATTTATCTATTGGGCAATGGCTCTTAGTTTTATAAATTCTAATCACTTCCTTATATATCTTGGATAGGAGACATTTTTCAGATTATGTGGTCCTCTCCTTTAAGTTAGATTTTTTTGTGCAAAGTCTTTTAAATTTTCATATTCACATATTTCATTTTCACGTAATCAGAATTGTCCATTTTATTCTGTATTATCCTCTATCATTTGTTTAGTCATGAACTCTTCCCCTAGTCATAGATAATGAAAGATAATTTGTTCCTTGTTCCTCTAATTTGTTTATGATATGACTTTTTATATCTAGGTCAGATATCTATTTGGAACTTATCCTGGTTATGACGTGTGAGGTGTTGTTCTAACCCCAATTTTTGTCAAATTGCTGAAAAATTTTCCCAGGAGTTTTTGTCAAATAGTGAGTCCCTATCCGAGTAACTAGGGATAGGTTTATCAAACAGTATGAGTCTGCTTTTGTTTGTTTCTATATGTTGTGTACCTAATGTTTTCTACTGGTTTACCTCCCCCCCTCTTTTTTTTAAACTAGCACCAAATTGTTTTAATGATTAGTGCTTTGTAATACAGTTTGAGATATGGTACCTTCCTTCTCACTTTTTTTTCCTTATTATTACCTTTGAGATCCTTAACCTTTTGTTCTTTCATATGAATTTTTAAATTATTTTTCTAGCTCTAGAAAATATTCCTTTGAATGTTTGATTGGTACAACCTGAATAAGTATTGAAAGTACTGTAAGTTATTGTCATTTTTGTTATATCACTTCAACCTACCCATGACAGATTAACGATTTTCCAAATATTTAAGTGTGTCCTTATTTCTACAAATAATGTTTTATAGTTGGATTAATATAGTTCCTAGATACATCTTGGTAGATATGGACCCAAATATTTTATAACTTCTATGGCTAAAATAATGAATAGAATTTCTCTTTCTGAAACTTCTCTTCTTAGATCTTTTTGCTGTGTTTTGTTGGTAATATATGGAAATGCTGATAATTTATGTATATTTATTTTCTATACTGTAACTTTACTTAGTTTATTGTTTCAATTAGGTTTTAGTTGACTCTTTAGGATTTACTTAATAAATCAATAAAATATTACTTAATAAAGCAAAAAAGTGGTAACTTTGTTCTTTACCTACATTTTCCCTCTTGATTTTTCTTTTTTGTTTTCTTGCCAAAATTAGCATTTTTAAGACTCAGTTAAATAGTAGTGATCATAGTGGGCTTCCTTGCTTTATCCTTGATCTTACTGGAAAGACTTCTATCTTTCTCCACATATTTGTTCTTAGGTTTAAATAAATATCATTAATATATTAAGGAAGGGTTTATTTATTCCTTCGCTTTCCAGAGATTTTAATAGAATTGGGTGCTAAATTTTGTCAAAGGTCTTTTCAGCATCTATTGATATAATTGTATGTTTTATATTATATTATTAAAAACTGTCAGGTAAACACTGTATGTTTTACCCCCTATTTGTAAAGGAGTGGGGAGGTGGGAGCAGAGAAGAAAAGTTACAAGAGGACAGGATGAAGAGAAGTACAGATTTGACAACTATATTGATGAACTCACCTTTACAATTGCAGAATGGATTAGAAAACAGAATCTGACAATATGCTGGTTTGATAGGATCTAGGAGGGTTTCCCCTGCTTCCCTTCTTACCATGGAATGATTTTCCCTAAAAGGCAACAAAACTTTTCCTGGACGTGATTGAGGCTTGCCTCCCTTAATGCAGCTTCCCAGACCCTCGTAGCTGTATTGGTATACGTCTTGGTTACCAGAGGGCATAAAAAAAATCCCAGTTATTTGGAATTCTGGCCCCTCCGATTTGGTAGATGTCTGAATATCATGTGAGTCATCATAAAGACATGTTTTCATATGGAGATGAGGGAGGGTGGTCCCTTGTCTATGGATGCTAAGTGCCATCTTTGCTATGTTGGACTAAGTAAACATTTTGTTAACTGTTAAATGATTTACCAGTGCCCTTTTTCATCCCAAAATCAAACCTGAACTGATAGGATGTTGTCATTAGGCTCACCCTTAAGAATTATTTATATAAAATACACTTGAAACAAAAAATATTTCACATTGTTGGTGACTGTCTCCTTTTTTGGATTTACTTGTAATTACTGTACATCTAATACACAATTTCATTGGAGGGGAAGTGAAGTTGAGAGTTATGAAGAGATTTGAAGAAAGTGATTAATCTGCCATCTTTCTGGTCATGTGAATACCATCTTTGACCACTTGTGGAAGGAGGAATATCTACCAGAGTTGATTTAGGGGACATAGGAGATAGCATAGTAAATAGAAAGATATTTGAACTCATAGTTAGAAGATCTGGGTTTTAATGCAAATTCATATTTGAAAATGCTAGTCCTGATTTTGACACTTACAAGCCATGTGATCTTAGACATTCAAACTCATCTTCTTCATCTGTAATCAATCAATCAGTTAACAAGTAATTATTAATTTCCTACTGTGTGCAAGGCAGTGTGCTATGTGCTAGGGATAAAATTACAAAGAATGATACAAACAATGCCTATTCTCAAAAAATTTATATGTCAAAGGGTTTTGAGATGAAAAGAAGGGGAGAAAAGGAAGCTCTTGGCAAATGACCCTAATTTTCTCAGCAAAGGAAGAGGCAGGGTCTTCAGCTGAGAGAGATGAAAGGGGAAAGGAGGACTGAGGAAGGAACAGAAAACTTGGAATAGAGCTTTTGTGGAATAAGACAGGGAACCAACTGGAGAGGGACATATGGACTTCCTTGCTGTAGTGAGGGCCCAGTTGTGGTTGGATAACATAAATTTGTAACGACTCCAGCTGACACAGTTTTAAGACTTTGGAACATATATTGTAAGTAGGAGTAGGGATGGCAGAAGTAATTCAGGGCTGAGATTTGTCAAGAGAAGAGCAGCAATACAACAAGAGCAAGAGATTCATGAGCAGAAGAGAGAAGATAATGTACAGTTGAAATGGCTAATTATTGGGTTGAGATTGGAGAGGGAAATAAGTGAAGTCAGAACAGGGTAATGTCCTGAGAAAGTATTGTGGTATGAAATCAAAGAATAGGTTTAGGAGGAGTGAGAGATGATAGTTATGGTCAGATAAAAATATGCCAGAATTTCTAATTAGGGAAGGGGAATTTTGTTGTTACTGTTGCGTTGTTTCAGTCACGCCCAACTCTTTGTGACCCCATTTGGGTTTTTTTGGGCAAAGATACTGGAGTGGTTTGCCTTTTCCTGCTCATTTTATAGATGAGGAAACTGAGACAAACAGGGTTATGTGACTTGCCCAGGGTCAAACAGCTAGCAAATATCTGATGCTGGATTTGAACTCAGGTCTTCCTAACTCCTGGCCTAGTCCTCTATCCACTGTACCACCTACCTGCCCTGAAAGTGGGATGCTTGTGGGTAATATCAAGATCTAGTGTGAATTGCCCTTACATCATCTTAGACACTTACTAACTGTGTGATGCTGGGCAAGTCAATCTCACTGTGCTTGACTTTTCTCATCTGTAAAATGGAGATAATAATATCACCTACCTCCCAGGGTTGTTATGAAGATAAAATGAGACAATACCTGTAAAGCTCTTTGTAAACCTCTTATAGTGCTAGTTATTATTATCATTACCAGATTTTCAGATGACACAAAGCTGAGGAATAAATTACCCTCTGCATGCTAGAATCAGGATCCAAAAAGATCTTGAAAAGCTAAAACCCTGGGCTGAACTTAATCAGATAAAATTAAGTAGGCGTTAATATCTTAAAAAGGGTAAAGTTTGGCACTTGACTTGAAAAAAAAACAACCAGCTTTGCAAGAGGAGTTTTGACTAGATAATAGTTCGACTAAAAAAGAATGAGTTTTAGTAGACAGTTAACAGTGGCAACCAAAAATGCTAATGTGACCTTAGGATATATCAAGAGAGGACCATTGCTTTGGAATAAGGCAGTGATAGTCCCACCACCATGATCAGTCCATATCTGGATGATTGTAAACAAGGACACAAATAAGCTGGGAAGCATGTAGTAGAGATATGGTGAATATATCCCCAGGATAGTGAAGGCCTCAGAATCATGAGGCTCAATTGAAGGAAAAAGAAATATCAGAGGGAACGTGATAGCTGCCTTCAAGTGTCTGAAGGGCTGTTGTGTGAAGGAAGAATGATTAGACTTACTCCACTTGGACCAAGAGGGAAGAACCAGGAGCAGTGAGTCAAAGTTGTAAAGAGAGAGATTTGGCTGGATGGAAAGAGAACCTTCCTAAGCTTTACAGCTATCCCAAAATGAAAGGGGCTGCCTTGGTGGGTAGTGGGTTTGGTCTTCAACCAACATCTAACTAATCACTCCTCCGTAAGGTTGTGTAGAATAGAGCACTGGGCCTGGAGTCAGGATAACTTGAGTTCAAATCCAGCTTCAGGTACTTACTAGCTAAGTGACCCTGGGCAAGTCACTTAACGTCTGTTTGCTTCAATTTTGCCATCTATAAAATGGGGATTATAATAGCACCTACCTCCCAGGGTTGTTGAGAGTATCAAATGAGGTAATAATTATAAAGTGCTCAGGACAGTGCTTGGTACATTTTAAGCGCTATATAAATATTAATTTTTTTATTGTTATGTATTGACTAAACTAAATCTCTTTAAATATACAGATCAAACTAAATCTTCTAACCCTAAGATTCTGTGGTTATGGACCAAGCTTGAGCCCAGCTTTTGGAATTTATAAGCTATGTGACCTTGAATAAGTCACCTAAACTACTTTGGAACTTATTTCCCTGGTCTATAAAAGGTCTCACCCAGGTCTAACATTCTGTGAATCATTTCCATGGTGTTATTTGATTTTTCTCCTAGGCAGACCTTTAACATTTCCTTCTTCCCTCTTATGTATTGTGTTCATTTATACTTGGGTCAGAGAGTCAACAAGCCAGTCAGAATTCTTGGCAGTAACATTTTCAGAAACCAAAAGCTTAGTTCCCTGTGAGTGGATTTCTGGTTGTCAAATGGGTGGGAAGTAATAGGGTGAGAGGTAGGGAAAACCGCCAGACTTAATGAGATTTCAATTCAATTCAATTCAAATAGCATTTGTTCATAGGATCTCAGGTCATGAGTCCTTTTCCTTTCCTAAAATAAAAAAGGGACAAAAAAGAAAAGAAAAAGAAAGAAAAGGATGAAAATGTAAGACAAAAAGGCAGAAGAAAAAGACCCGATATCATCCCCCAATCACCACCACTGTTGGACTTTTGAAAAGGAAGAAGCACCATGTGCGATGTACTATAAAAAAGAACTAAATTCTAGCATCACTTTTGTCATTAACTAGCTGGATGACCCCTAACCCCACCCCCCCAACCCTCAGTTTCTTGTTTTCTCAATAATGGAATTGGACCAGATTATCTCCGTAGTTACTTCCAAATCCAGTGTTCCGTGATTCTAGAAGACTGAAAATTACATACTGAGGTGGGTGGAGGATATGTGGGGAGACAAAAGAAGGGTAAAATAGTCCTCTTTTCCTCCCATTAAAATTAGAAACTTGTTTTTACAGGTAATTGGAGAAAAAATAAAATATTAAATTTTAAAAAATCAGTGACTCGAAACTGCATATGTAGCAGTACATTGACTTTGGAGTTATTGTACGAAGTAGCTGTATGGGGTTTGGCTGCAGACTTGGCAGATATCTACGCTGTGAAGCATTTTCAAAATAAAATCTTCTTTCCTCCCATTGAGACTTTTTTTGCACCAGAGCAATTTATATACAAGCAATCTTGAGGAGGGAGCAAATTAACTGAGTATGATTTGCTGGAATAGTCCTGAATATTCACACATTTATGAAGAAAATGAACTTCAGGATTGGAATTTTATTCATAGACTGAGTTTTATTTCTTACAGTTGTTACAAAATGTGATATTTGCCCTTATGAGGAGGTGTTGAAGACATTTCATATTTGATGATAAACTGATGACAATAGATTTCATTAAATGACTGTGGTGTTTCTTTTTCAAAGCCAACAAATGCTCATTTCTTCTGTAGCCTGAAGACTAAAAACTGAGTTGCCTGAGCACTCTAGGAGGGCTAGATTTTGCTTGCCTGCCCTTCTGGTGAGTTTGCTGTCATCCTAGAAGATCACAGAGTTCTATTTGACTCCCTGGGAAATTCCCTTGAAGTTCATTACATTTTGGTGGCTGCTTACCATCTGCCCCCATGAAAGTTAGCAGCTTGGGCAAGGGCCAACCCAACCCAAATGTGTACAAGGCAGGAGTTGAAGAAGAAAGTCTTCAGGCTCCAAGCTAAAACTTTTCCCTTGTTTTGTTAAATATATAATCTGCAGGATAAGCAGCTCTTACCAGTTGCCATGGGAAATTCTGTTTTAAGAGAAACAGGGAGCTACTGAGACCTTGGACCGAGAATCATATATTGTCAACATTTCCACACTTTTATTCCAGATGGAAGACAGGCATTTCCCAACACATTTCCCTGTTAGTTTGTCTTTCGAGCTGTATTGCCTTTCTTTAACTTTAGATTTCCCTCCTCAAGTTTCAACAAAAGATATCTCTTTCCACAAGGCAATGCATTGGGTTAATTTTCAGGAGAGAGATACAGTTTTACTATTATCTCTTCTATACACAATTGTGTTTGGCCTTCAGATCATCATCATCAAAAGGCATATATTAAACAGTAGATAATAGTGACCTATAATTCAATTCAACAAACATTTGCTAAACACCATGTACAAGACACTGTAAAGTGTTGAGGGATACTAAGACAGATGCAATACAGAACTTTTTCTTAAGACAGAAGAGTGGAAAGATCATGGGATTTGAAATGAGAGGAAATGAGTTCAGATTTTGACTGTACCACTTACCTGTGTGGCCTCAGGCAAATCTCTATTCCTCAGTTCTCTTATCTGTGAAAAGAAAGGATTGAATGAGATGACCACTATGGTCCCTTCCATGTCTCATTCTGAGGGGGAAAAAAGAAGTTTTACCATCGACTTCAACTTGGACCCATCTAAAGATGGAGAGTCTGTACTGTTCTGCTACTCAAGCCTTGCAAGTATCATAATAGCTAGTTTGGACTTAACTATTAAATCATGGATGGAGGACCAAGAGTGCTTGAGTATGAGGAGAGAATTCTGAGCTCAAGTACCAACTAGGCCAGAGATTTCCAAACTTTCTCAATTCACAGTGCCCTAGTGTTTCAATAATTTTTTCATAGCACCCATAGGTAAAAAGAAATACATAACAGTTTCTTTTATTAAGTAGTTAGGTTCAAACAACTTAAGTGTATATATCTTAACATTCTGATGTCCATTTGAAAACAACACATTTCTTGTTCCACGTTGAGTTTTGTGCTTTCTCACAACAGCTGTTGAAAACTCAGTTTTCCAAATGAGAAAGTTCAAGAAGTCATTTATTGTTATAAATGAAAGGACAAGTAACCAAAAATTTATCTTCAACTTTGGAGAACATTATCAGAAGGAATGTAGCACAATTTAATGTTGAAACTTTGAATTACCTTGACCTAGTAGTTGTCCCATGGCTGAAAGATGTTGAGTTGTCAAGTATTACTGTTTCCCTCAAAATTTAAAAATATCCTGTAGCACCCCTGTGATTTTGCTGTGGTACCCCAAGGCAGCACAGAACACAGTTGAGGAATTCAGAACTAGATGATAAACTCATTGGAGACAATGTGCTTCACTATTTCTCACAAAGATCAGTTTATTTTTGTTGTTGTTCAGTCTTTTCAGTCCTGTCTGACTCTTCATGACCCCATTTGGCTTTTCTTGGCAAAAATACTAGAGTGGTTTGCTGTTTTCTTCTCCAGCTCATTTTACAGATTAGGAAACTGAGGCAAATAGGGATAAATGACTTGCCCAGGGTCACACAGTTAATGTGCCACCTAGCTGCCCCAAATCAGTTTATAGTAGGCACTAAATAACTTGTCTGGAATTGAGTTCCATTCAGAACTGTGGGGAAAAAAACCCAAACAAGTATGTAGGCATATGGGGAGAGGGGATAGAACTTCTGAAAACACAATGACCTCTCCAAGAAATGAGTGCAGTTGGGTTCTCAAGATGTCATCCTCATCAATACAACTGGCTTCCACTGAAAAAGGGTCTTTTTTCTTTTTTAAAAACTGTTTCCAGGTAACTGAAATAGCTTTGGTGGGTTGGGGGAAAGAATGGATCAACAGTTTCTGTTGTGGCTGGCCTAGCAGAAATTGTGTGGCATGCACTCACTGCCTGAGATGGGTAGCAGGGTGGGCAGAAAATAATGGCAATGAGTCATGTTAAATGGACATCTGCCAGGCCCCTGGAATGGATACAGAAACCAGGGTAAAACACTGATGAGTGGACTGATGAGCAGGGGGAAAACATTGTTGTGAAAAACACAAAGCAAAGTATTCAACACGAAGGTCATGTTTCTTGAAAGTAACCTTGTGTTGTGTACACAGCCCCAGGCTTCACTTTGGTGGGGAAAACCCCACCTATTTTTAACTAGGATAGATGGACCTGAAATAGGGGTCTGACACATGTACTAAAACTGAGGAGGTCTGTGCGTGCACCTAAACATATCCATTCCTAGGAGTGTATAGACAAGGGGTTCAGGGCTAGAAAAATCTTCAGTTTCTTGTATAATAGATCATTTTACCCACAACCCTTCTTTGCTTATAAAAGTCAAAGTCGTCTTTATCTGGAGTTCTGGGTAAGTGAAACTCCTGAGTCTTTGCTCTTGAAATCTGGTTGGACCAGCTAGGCCAGTGTCTGAGGTTTCTTGTTGATGACAATTAGGAAGTTGAAAAGTCCCTTCCTCCCCCCTTTCCACACTCCTTTCTCTCCTACCCCACTCCCCCAATTAAGAGTCTGAGTGTAAAAGTCTGAGAAATCAGAGCTAGTGATTGTCTAGTCACTGGAGGGTAATTTCTCTATAATCAAGTTTATGAAACTTGAATGATTAAAAAAAAAAGACTAATTAGCTAAAGTCATGGATCTAGAAGGCTGTGTTCCTTCCCTGGAATCAGCATAGGCTTGCCCTAACTATTAATTGTCCTGGCCTCTTTACCACAACAGAAAAGCTTTTCTGAATTTTAAACCTGCTGAGGTATCCTCTACTTCCTCCAGAGGCATAGTTCTGCAGTCCTCTTAACGCTTTACTCCCCATCTTCACCTTTCAAGCCGTTCCTATAAAAGAGGAAATCTGACCCCAGTGGCTGCAGCACAACCGACCCAGGTTGCCTGGCCCCACCCCTAACAGGAATGGGTCATGAAGTTTTCATCTAAAACCAAAGTTACTCAGCAGAACTTCCTGTCAAGCAGATGGGTTGGAGGAGTTTAGGTCCCTCTCTCAGTTTCTTTCTGTTTTGTGAATATTCTCTCTCTTTTTTTCTGCCTTGGTATTGTTCCATGTTCTCCAATGGGGGTTTGAGGGTGAACTTCAGATCAGATATAAGGCATCAGATTGCATGGACTGTGAAAGACTGTCTTCTGTCTGACAATCTCCTTGTTATTTTTTTCCTCCCATTTTCACCCTTTTTTCACTGTGAAAAAAAGTTCATAAACTATAAAACTCTCTCTCTCTCTCTCTCTCTCTCCATATATACGTACCTATTAATATGTGAATTGTTATTTTTGTTGTTATTGTTGACTATTTAATTTGAAAATGTTTTTGAATCCACCTCTTTGAGGTTTTTTTTTTCTTTGGTTAATCCTGAATCTAAAACTTCAGGATTATGTCACTAAACCACCAGCTATTTCCTTAAAAAGCTTCCTGTAGCTTCTACCCCCATACCATCAATGTATTTGCCATCCTCTAGAAACCACTAAGCATAGAACAGAGGCAGCAGAGTACATGGTGGAGGATCAGATGTATTTTATGTACAGTTTATAGAGCAGACTGTACAGATACAGACTAATTACTGCTGAAGAGATATCCAAATAATCTGAAACAGCTAATGGTCAGGGGAAATCCAATCATCAACCATGCAGACAAACAGTATCCAGGTGGCAAATCACAGCTGAGAGTTGATGCTATCATTTTCTTCTCATCAGTGAGTCTTTTTTCCATAGGAAAAAATAATGTTGGTCTCCAAATGTAACGAGAATGGCAGGAATGAGCTCTGTAGTAGCTGACGGGTAGAACTTGAAGAAAGAGAAGTTGCTAGCAGTTTGCTTTATGGCTTCAACCAATAAATAAATATTTATTAGTCACCTATGATGTGCTTACTACACTGTGCTAAGTGCTAGGAATACAAAAAGAGGCAAAAGACAATTCTTGTTTTCAAGGAGTTTACAATCGAATGGAGAAGACCACAAACATACACACTCACAACACAAACAAGCCATATACAGGATAAATAGCAAATAATTAACAGAAAGCAAATCGGGACAGTATATTAAAAATCAGAGACATCATCTTGGCAACAAAGGTTCATATAGTGAAAGCTATGGTTTTTCTGATAGTAATATATGGCTGTGAGAGTTGGATTGTAAGGAAAGCAAAGTGCCACAGAA
Source organism: Phascolarctos cinereus (assembly GCF_003287225.1). Lineage (NCBI taxonomy): Eukaryota > Metazoa > Chordata > Mammalia > Diprotodontia > Phascolarctidae > Phascolarctos > Phascolarctos cinereus. The sequence continues at coordinate 339,121,838 of NW_027555625.1, read as the reverse complement.
CTGATGCTTTGAATTGTGGTGCTGGAGAAGACTTTTGGAAGTCCCTTGGACAGCAAGGAGATCAAATCAGTCAGTACTTAAAGAAATTAATTTAAATTCCTCTCTAGAAGGACAAATACTGAAGTTGAAGATTAAATACTTGGACCACATAAGGAGAAGACAAGATTCATTGGAAAAGACCATGATGTTGGAAAAGATTGAAGCCAAAAGGAGAAGGGGAAGGCAGAGGATGACATGGATAGATAGTGTCATAGAAACAACAAAGATGAGCTTGGACAGACTTCAGGGGAGATGGTGGAGGATGGAAGAGCCTGGTGTGCTGGTGGCCCATGGGGTCATGAAGAGTCAGACATAACTGAGCAAATGAACAGCAACGACAACAGTAATTAACAGAGGGAAGGCATTAGAATTAAGAGGTGTTGGGAAAGGTTTCCACTAAAAGACAGAATTTTAGTTGGGATTTACAGAAAGTCAGGGAAGTCAGTAGGCAGAGATGAGGAGAGAGATCATTCCAGGCACAGGGGACAGGCAGAGAAAATGCCCTAAGCAGAGAGATAGAGTATCTTTATGGAACAGCAAGGAGACCTTTGTTACCAGATTGAAGAATATCTGTCGGGGATAAGGTATAAGAAGGCTGGAAAGGTAGGAGGAGGCTATAGGTTATGAAGGGCTTTGAGCACCAAGCAGAGGGTTTTGTATTTGATCTTGGAGGCAATAGGAAGTCAATGGAGTTCGTTGAGTAAAGATGTTTCATGTCCATTGGGAGTGGTGGCATTGCGGTACAAAGTCCAAGAGAGAATTGAGGTGTCCCAGGAAGGCCTTTAACAGAGGGCAGAATTTGAACTGAGAATTGAGGGATGACTTCAAAGGGGCTACGATAAGGAGGGAAAGAATTCCAGTTATAGGGCACAGACAATGAAAAGTACAGTTAGGATTGTAGTGCCTATGGAAACTCAGTGTCCTCCATGAAAAAGGAAAGCACCGGCAAGAAAACCAGTGTCACTGGATTATGGAGTTTGTGGAAGAGTATAAAGTGTAAAAGACTAGAAAGGAGAGAAGGGACTAGATTACAGAGGACTTTACACTGGAATATAGAGGCAATAGGTAGCTGCTAGAATTTGTTGTGCATAAAATGGGGAGATACTGGAGTTTTGAAAAGGGCAGTGCCAATACTAATGGACAATAAGCTAGGCATAGAGTTGAAAAGGAGGAAAGTGGTTGGATGGCTTTTGGGAAATTGCTAAGTATTGCTACTGACCCAAGCTTCCAACAGCTACAAAGTCTAATCTTACAAGCATTTTACTGGTGTTATATGAAAGACATGGAATATTACTGCCTTTGAAGAACTAGAGATCAGTCTTCACACACAGGGCAACAGAAAGGTTCATGCTGGTTATAAGCAGACTACAATATATAACCAAAGAGGAATTCTGAAGAGAATAGGAACAGAGGATATCATCAAATAATTGTATAACAAAGAGAGAGAGAGAGAGAGAGAGAGAGAGAGAGAGAGAGAGAGAGAGAGAGAGAGAGAGAGAGATGAGCTGGTCAACTGGAGGCAATGAGGGATAAGAGGTAGATGGCCAATGTGTTCTGCTATTACGCTTGTTATGTTGAGAGAAATCAAGAAAGGCCTCTAGAAGGTTGGATTGGACCACCTGTGGGAGGATATAGACGAGAATCACACAGGGTGGGCAGGCAAGGATATGTTACCATCTTCACTGTTGGAGGGAATTTTTTGTTTTTAAGGCAATTGGGGTTAAGTAACTTGCCCAGGGTCACACAGCTAGTAAGTGTCAAGTGTTTGGTCTGAGGCCGGATTTGAACTCAGGTCCTCCTGACTTCAGGGCTGGTGCTCTATCCACGGGAATTTCTAAATTACGTATATGCATACCTACCTTCCTTTCCCCCTTGTTATTCTTGTTACATGGGACACAGGAAATGTTGTTTATGTTTCGCTTGAATACATTCATAGAGTAATGCTAAGAATTTCTTTTTCAAAATTGGAATACTGTTCCAGTTTTAATAAAGTCAGCAGGGATTCAAGCTCTAAAAGCAAAGCACATTGTTACTTGGAAACTCTTCTCCCAACTTCTTTTCTAAATAGAAATATTCAACAACCCTCAGAGTTTTAAAGAGAACTATGATTTATTTTCTTTTCTAAAATATAATGATTTGTGACATTATAAGACACTGAGGAAATCTATTCTGAAGACATTATTTGATTGATATGTGCAAACATATACTGATTTACTTGGAGAATGCATATGTATTATCTTTATCTCATAGATCCAGGATCTAAAGTTGCTGACCACCTTATCTCATTTGCCATCTCATTTTCTATGTTTAAGAGAGGAAGAAAGATAAACCCAATGAACCCTGAGAAGTCGGTCAGAAAAAGTGTACTGGCTTAGACAAAGGACCATTAGGCTCTGACTCAAGGTGGAAATATAATTACTAGTGTCTATCCCATTATATATTGAAGCTATATTCACCAAAACTTCATTGAGCCCAGTCAGGCACACTGAGAGAATGCATAATGGCAGGATGACTGAGTGACCATTTTATAGTAAGCTAAGAAAAACAACAGAAAGCAGGATAGGCCAAAAAAGAGAGGCCAGAAAAACGTGCTGAAGCCCAAAGAAAGCTTGTCTTGTAGGATGTAGTGGGCATTTGGGAGACTACTTTGAGAAGTGGGGAGGATGTAAGCAGGAGGCCAACAAGGTGCTTCTTTTTGAGTGTAGGTGTCATGCATAACCTTTTCAGGGACAGAGTTATGTTGGCAGCCCATAGGACAGGAGAAGTGTTAGCAAAGTCTGCCATGCACCCTAAATTTGGCAGAAGCAGATTTTAGGTAAGGTCTCATGGAAGAAAATACCTGAGGGGAAGTCAGCCCAAGATAGATTGGAGATGCTCAGAAATATTAATTTAAATATATAAAAGAAAACAATACCAGTGAGGAGGAAAAATTGAATTTGTCTGATGACCAATGTGGACTCTTCAGGTAATGCACTGACTGACTTAGTTTAAAAAAAAAGTTGTACTGAAAATGGAAGCCAGGGCAGGTAACCAAAGATGGCCATAAGCACATATCTTTGATGCTGTTAAAATTGTTGGAGTAAATATTAAAACTCAGAATGTGATTAGCCTAATGAAGGAAGGCAAGGACAACAGAAGGGATTTCTCCCCACCCCCCTTTCTGTTGCTGCTATTTTGGGAGTAAAAGGAGAATCAAAATCAGGTACAAGAGTTTTGCTTGGGATAAGTAGGATGATGACACCTGACAACAGAAAGAAATTGGAGTTTCTGTTTTCTCTGCAAAGGAGAATGACCTTTATGCTTTAAGTGATGAAGCAAAAAAGACACAGGTTGATCTTGAGTAAAATTCAGGAGGTTGTAAGAGAATTCTAACTGCCCTTGATGAATTCAAGTCACCTGATCCAGAAGAACCAAATCCTTGTGTCCTGAAAGAACTGGCAGATATGATTGCTGAAACACTATCAATGATATGTGAAAGATTATGAAAAATGGAAAAGGTACTAGAAGATTGGAAAAGAGCAAATGCTGTACTGATTTCTCAAAACAAAAAAAGGGACTATAGGCCAGTGAGCTTGATTTTGATTCCTGGGAAAATTCTATACCAGATTATTACAGAGATGGTTGATGAACATTTAGAAAGGTAAATGGTGATTATAAAGAGCCAGCAGAACAGGTCATGCCATACTAACCTCTTCTTCTTCTTTTTTTTTTTTTTGTGAGGAAATTGAGGTTAAGTGACTTGCCTAGAGTCACACAGCTAGTGAGCATTATGTATCTGAGGCCGAATTTGAACTCAGGTCCTCCTGACTTCAGGGCCGGTGCTCTATCCACTGCACCACCTAGCTGCCCCCTCATCTCCTTTTTTAAAGCACTGCTACCTTATACTGTCAATAAACACAAAGACCATAGCTACTTGGATAAGAATCCACTATTTGGTGAAATGAGACTTAGATAAATACCTCACATCTTATTCTAAGATAAGCTCCAAATGGATATATGATAAAGCAAAGGTCAGATAAAAAAAAAAAGGTCACATCATCAACAAATTAGGGAAACATGAAAAAAAGATTCAGATCTATGGATGGGAGAAAAGTTTATGACCAAATAAGGGACAGCTAAAATCAAGAAAATGAATAATTTTTATTACATAAAATTAAAGTTAGATTAAAAGGTTTGTTGGTTATCATCCTTTGTTCTTGAAGGGGACCAAAATGACATCGCTATACTAGAGTCAAGTTACAGTATGTCCAACTGTGGCTGATCAGACCAATGTGAACTTGGAATGTTCTACCACAGGTTGGGCACAAATAGTCCATGTGAACATTTGGGGTGGAGATGTCTCTAAATTTGTGCATCTCACGTTTGCTTTGAGCTACTTCGCTTCTGCTTTGCTCATAGAGCACAGCACCTTCTCTGATGTGGGCACGCCCTGCTGAGTGGTCCTGTGCCAGTGCCTCCCATGTTACACAGTCAATCCCAAAGTTCTTAAGAGAGACCTCGAGAGTGTCCTTATATTGTTTCTTCTGACCATGTGAACGCTTGCCTTGCATGAGTTCTGGTAAATGACTAGAAAAAAGCTTTGTAACAAGTTTCCCCTATGAAGTTCTCATTTTGTTTGTTTTTTTTTCAATAAAAACAATTTTACTTAGAATAATGTTTAAAAGGATAATTTGTAAAATTAAAAAGGATACTGGCTCTTATAAAATGCTACTATCTTCCACCTCCACATTCAACACAGCAGTTAGTAATTCTAGGTCTGAAGTTCTCATTTTCAAGATGTATAAAAAACTGATTCAAATGTGGAAGAATCTGAGCTATTTCCCATATGATCAGTGGTCTAAAGATATGAACAGTCAATTTTTCAAAGAAGAAATCCAGGAATCTTGTAGCTATATGAAAAAATGCTCCAAATCACTACTAATTAGAGAAATGCAGAATTCTGAGATTCTACCCTACGCCCATCAGATCGGCAAAGATGACAAAAGAGAAAAATTATTAATGTTGGAGGGGATGTGAAAAGACATGTACATTGATTGGTAGATCTTTGAATGAGTATAAGCATTCTTAAAAACAATTTGGAATTATACATAAAAATGTTACTAAGCAGTAAATGTACTTTGACCTACCCTACCATCAACTAGCTCTATCCAGGAGCCTGCTACAGCCTGCTCATACTGGCTCATGAGAGCCAACTGTTAAATCTTCAAAGTGAGCCTTTATACCTTGGAAATTGACAGAGGCTACAGATCAGGGTTTGATTTATTGTTTTATTGATTATCTAAAGAAAATTATGGAGAAAATGTTAATAATGCAAGTTAAACTTAAAAACATGTTGTTTGTTCATCTGCCCTCCCCAAGAGCTTATTTTTAAACATATGTGAGCACACCACTGCCTATACCCAAAAGCGATCAAAGAAATAAGAAAAAGGTCTTATATGTACAAAAGTATTTATAGCAGTCCTTTTTGTGGTAGCAAAAACTAGAAGCCAAAGGGATGACATCAATTAAGGAACAGTTGAATAAGTTGTGGTGTATGAATGTGACATAAGAAAATGAAGAAATAGATGATTTAAAAGAGACATGTAAAGACATAAGAACTGATGGAAAGTGAAGTAAGCAGAAGTAAGCAGAATCAGAAGAACAATTCATGTTATAATATCAACATTGTAAAAACAAACCCTTTTGAAGCCTTATTAACTGATGCAGAATGAAATGCACAGAACCAGAAACTTTACACAATAATAACAACACTATAAAGACAACGTTGAACTCTGTAATAACTGTGATCAATGTAATGACCATCCATGATTCTAAAGGATTGAAGATGAAACATACTTTCTCTGCTTCCTGACAGAGAAGTGACAGCTTTAGGGTGCAGAATGAGACAAGTATATAGCCAATAAGGGAATTTGTTTTGATTGACTAAGCATATTTATTATAAAGGGAAGGAGGAAAGATACTGTGGAAAGCTATGATGATGTAAAAAACAAAAGATATCAGTAAAAACTTATTAAAATAATAATTATAGGCTAGTTCTGAGAACATATACATGCCATGTGTATCCTGGGAGGATTTCTTCTTTCTTTTCTGAAGAAGAACATGCAATAAACATTATCTGCTAGATTAAAGCTGAATTATTACTCCTAAAATGTCAAGAAAAAATTACAGCAAAACTATCTATTAACATTAAATTATACTGTGCGAGCTTAAACTAAAACAGTTAAGTGTCCTACCACTTGTTTACTTGATTCCCAGAAAGAAATGATTATTCAGGCAAGGTGGTCATTAAATGTGACAACAACCAATTTGGTGAAGGGTTGTTGGATTTTTTGTTCATTTTTTAAAAACAATATTTAAAAGCTTTCAATTATAATATAGACTGAACACTTGATTAAAACAATGTCAAGTGGCACCATTACAATCAGTGACAAAAAGAATCATTCACTGGATAGTAATGAAAGTTTTGTTTCACTTGGCTTTTGTGGGGCTTAGTAGTCAGTCTGATATGGAATCTAAAAGTTGTCTGAGAACCTCTTCAGCCTTTTCACCATCCAAAAATATTTTCCAAGACTCTTCTAAGCCCATGGGGTTTTCACTTCGCAAAAATGTAATGTTGTTCAGGAACACGTAAGACAAGAAAGAACAGAAAGGCCAAGACTATGATTTCCCAGGCTGTCTGTCTCCAATGAGCTAGGAAATAAATCCTTAAGAATTGGGGTTTTGGTTATATTTAGCCATCTGTTTGTTTGATAGAGAAATCCTGGATAGTAAGTGACATGATTACTCTTTTTATTCACCTAACTCTCTCCAAAATGAATTGGTTGATTTAAGGTAATGTTCCTGGACTGGCTTGTAACCTATCCACTTGGTCCTCAGGAGCTAGGATTCAAAATGCATTCTAAGTACTTGCTAGCACCTAGAAGCATTTTAAGGCTACAGAAGTTCCCTTTATTACTGCTCTTACACCTTAGATAAAGAGTGTCTCAGACCATATTCCAAAAGGAGTGGGATTAAGTAGATTCCAGAAATGTAAACTCTCTCTTTCCTCCCCTCCCCAAGACACAGAGAATAAGGACGAATTTTCTATCACATCACTTAACCTCAGTCTGTCTCAGTTTCTTCCTCTGTGAAATTAGCACCTACCTTCTGGGATTATTGTAAGAACAAAAGAGATAATGCTTATAGAGTGCTTTGCAAATCTTAAAGCATTGTGTAAATGCTAGGTACTATTATAATTGTTTTTATTATCATCCTATCATCTTGGAATAAGGTGACTCTTTTGGATCCTACACTTTCTAGAAAATCGGGGGAGAATCAAGGCAGAGAGCTAGAGATGTGAAATGCCTCCCACTTTATAAAGGTCCAATTAAAGGATAGTGGGGAAAAACTCTGAAATGTGTACAGTTATATACTTGAAATATTTCTGCCCAGATGTTCTCAGCTTCTCTGAAGGAGCCTGAGGAAGCTGGTAATCCCTTCAGGTAACCAGGACCCAAATCATAATCCCTAGATCAAAGTCAGTCCTGAGATCAGTGGTTTGTGTGAAATACAGGCTGCTCAGGCTATACTTTGAGTTTGTGTTAACACAAAATTTGCTAAGCCTAAGAATGTCATGGTTAAATAGTAACTGATATTTTTGAATGAAGAAGGAAAGCCTTCTTAGCATTCCATGGCTCATCGTTAAAATAGTGGGTGGGCTCTTACAACTGTTGGCCAAGTGTGTGCCACATAACATTTTGAATTTAAGAACATTTGATTGAAGGATAGGGATCAAAATTGTCAGAACTTTTTATCCATGACAGGGGTACTCTGCATTCTGCACCATCCCACAATGAAGAGAATAAAGGGACCCTGAACCACATCTGTTCCCTCCACCACCCCACAAGAAGGGAGTCCTGGCTTTTCTACTAACCAACTGTGGAACCCTGGGAAATTACTTAACTCTAGGTTTCTCATGGATGAAATGAGGGGGATATTGGATCACATGGTCTTGAAAATCTTTCCTAGTTTTAATATGTGATTCTAGGAGGAACTGTAGTCCATAGTCCACCTTAGCTATTTTCCTCCTGTCAGCTCTGATGGAGCAATTTAGAACAAGGTTTTGCCTTTGGAAGCACCAGGCTGGGAGGGAAACATCCTAACATCAAGGACAGAATAATGAATTCTAGCCTATCTCCAGATTCTCTACTAGCTCATCAAATAACCCTGGGCAAATCAGTTGTCTTATTTCTCAGTTTACCCAAATGTAAAATGAGAGTAATTATTATCCTTGTCCCACTGGGAGGTTCTGAGAGGTCTGTTAAAAGGCATCCTTAACTCCCCTTAGGCAAAGATACTACATAATTACCAATTATCTGTGGTTTCAGTACTGCTCATAACCCAATGAGCTGGCAACATCCATGGTGTCAAAAGACTCTACGAAGACTTAGCTCTGGTCCATCAGCTGCCTTCTCCCAGTTCAGGTAAGTACCAAGAGTTTCAGGTTCCTAATCAGGGAACTTGCATTTAATGTGCAAATGGAATGGAATGTAGGGTGGCTCAAAGCCTGGGGAAGATATGGCCTGCCATACTTTCATGTGAAAGACAGGAATCTGGAACAAAAAATTTGAGGCATAGGCTGCTAGCCGCAGAGAAGTCCCATCTACACCTTTGGTTTTTTCTTGATCACACTCATTCATTTACATGACAAAACCTGAATGACCTTGGGGGGCTCAGAAAAGATACTATTCTTTAGAAGCATCCCCTTAAATTGGTTTTCAGAAAACAGATATGAGTTTTCCTGACCACACATACTTCCTATGTTTGTGCCCTCCCTTGGTAGATGGTGAAGGTATCAGTGTGTGTCCCAGTATTTTTTTTTTTTGTGAGGCAATTGGGGTGAAGTGACTCACCCAGGGTCACACAGCTAGTGTCAAGTGTCTGAGGCCACATTTGAACTCAGGTCCTTTTGACTCCAGGGCTAGTGCTCTATCCACTGTGCCATTTAGCTGCCTCTGTGTGTCCCAGTTTTGTGGGACTTTTCACGCTATGCCATTTCATTAAATGCTTTTGCTTTGATCTAACATGTCCTCTAACTGACTGGTAGAAATAAATACATTGGTGAAGGCTTGTGAGCCATGAATTTGAGAAGACGTAGGCCCAGAGTATGCTGAATTTGGAGAAGCTTTTAGGGATAGGGAGAACATATACAACAGATAGTGTCCCAAGAGCTGCATTGTTGGGACTCATAAGATGTCCTAAGTACTACATAGATTCATTGGAGGCCATTTTTTTTCAGGCCACGATTTGCAACAGGATGTGTGTGCTTATATGTGTGTTTTGTGTGTTTGTGTGTGTGTGTTTAGGTGTGTTTGTGTGCGTGTTTTAGGTCAGACCAGTTGCTTTAAAAAAAATATATCATATGCATATGTGCTTAATTATGCATTGTTGTATCATGTACAATTTAAACTAAAATCGACACCATGTTTGTCAAAGAGTTGTTAACACTGGTATAAAATACCACAAGAGACTCCTGATACTGGGTATACCTAGACATAGGGGTGACATGAGAATTAAGAGTACTCTCTATGAGATTTAACCACTTGGGAAGATGTGAGATACTTTCCAGAACATTCAGTGAAGTGTGAGCTTCTTAGATTCTAGAAGTTGTCTGCACTCATGGTAAAATCTAGCATCCCTGAAGAGATAAAAGTTTGGGGAAAATACATATAAATGGATCATGAAGCTTCACACTGAGACAAGATACTTCATAGAGTTAAAACTCTGATTCTGATTCAGGAAATGTCTGAAGATATACTTTCATGACTAAGCTAAGAAGTTTCCTGGGAGAGGACCCATGTTTTTCTGAGGAGACCATTTGATACTGGAGGGGACATGCTACACCAGTGGCTAAGGATTAATGAGGAGAATGGGCAAGGATCATGGAAAGCCTTAAGGGAGCAGGACTGGATCTTACATATAAATATTAGTTCACAGGATGACTGGCAATTGCCCAGGATGCAGTGGATGACCTTGGCGTCTTTGATGTCTGACCAAGCTGTAACCGCCTTCCTGGCCACTGGAACAAATTGTTTTCATTTGCCCATTCCACTGAGAGAAGTCTTCATACGGGTGGGGTAGACATCCCCCTCACTCACTGACGGAATTGAGACCTATTGGTTACCAGTCTTGCTACTGGACTTTGATGACTCTGGAAGAGAGAGTGAGCCCCCACTTAAATCCCATTCATGATGGAGTCAAGACATCACTCCATAATACCACTGGTCCTCTTTGAAATGAAGGACAAAAAACAATAATCTGTTCACAGTGCTGGAATGCTTGCAAAGTCTAGAAGCAATATGATAAGAACCCTGGCACTGGAGTGACTTAGGTTCAAATCCCACTTCTGATATTAACTATATACAACCTCCCTGGGTCTCTATTTGCTCATCTATAAAATTAGAAAGAGGTCCCCAAACTTATTTGGCCGAATAAAAAAAATTACTCAGCGCCCCCCTTGGAAATCTACTTTCTGTAACCCTTTAACATTTTTATTTTTGAAATTTGCATCTTTTCAAAAAAAGCATAAAATATTTTTATAAAAAAATGACACATCTTAAATTTAATAGTTTATTACAAGTTTGTGGGATTTTTCCTGCACTGAAATTTTGATGACACAATATTGCACCATGTAATATTGTAAACAAGTCATTACATGCATATATTCCTGCCAATGCATCCTGGGCTTTTCTGACAAAATGTGACATGCTTGCATTCCAACACTTGCTTGTTAAGACCTGTCCACAAACTTGACCACTGATTGGTTGTAACTTGCGTTTTGTGTGTTTATTTGGAAAATAATGCAATCACTAGGACTTTAACTTTTACACAATAGATGAAACATGCATGCATGGTTTTTCAAAATGTTCTTCTCTTCTCTTCTTTCCTTCTGCTTCCACCACCTGGTATTTTTATTCAATGCCCCCAAATTGCACCTGAGGCTACTACCGCCCCTCCTGGATTGTTCCAGCGCCCCCTAAGGGGCAGTATCACCCACTTTGGGAACCTGAGGTCAGATTAGATAGCCAATGATAATCCATTCCAGCTTTAGATTCATGATCCTATGAATCTGGCAGAGCAAAAACAGATCAACAAGCCTAGTTCCATTATCTCAATAACTGGAGCATGAAGAAGGGAAGGCCTCTGATTTTGTGATGTGCTATGGACAAACTACGTTAATAGCAGTAGTCGGAGGTGGAAAAAAAGTTACAAGATGGTTTGCTGGATTACACAGAAACAAAGATGCACCTACCCATCATTTCTGGGGCAAGACAGCAGGTTAGCTCTGACTGGCTATTGCAGAACATAAGATACTTTGAGGACACATTAGAATGCAAAGAGTGAAGCATGCAACAGGGAAAAAAACTTAATTAGTTTAGCTTTTATTTTCTCATGTATGTATCACAGAAACAAAGTGAGAAACCACGAGATTCATGTCACTCAAATTCAAAGGAAGATGGTCAAGATGATGGAGGAAATCTTGATGAGAAATGCAACAGTAGGGGGAGGAACCAAGATGGTGGCGTGAAAGCAGTGACTTGCTTGAGCTCTCCTCCAAACCCCTCCAAATACCCGTAAAAAAAAGGCTCTAAAAAAATTCTAAAGCATCAGAACCCACAAAAGACAGAGTAAAACAAATTTCCAGCCCAAGACATCCTGGATGGTTGATTGGAAAGGCATATTGCACCGTGAGGTAAGAGGAGCACAGTTTGGTGTGGGCGTGCAGGTGCCAGCGAACCTGGAGCAGGCCTCAGAGGAATGAATCTCAGGCAGCTGTGGCAGTTTCCAGACTCCTCAATCCATGAATACCGAAGACAACTTAGAAGGTCAGTGGGAAAAGTCTGTTTCTGTGGTGCTGAGAGAGGAGCTAGGTCAGAGCCAGCTCCAGAGTGCAGAGCGCAGATCGCCGAAGCCGGGACGGTGGCTGCATTCTGAGCTTCCGGCCCACAGAGTGAGGGGGAATCAAGTGGCTGATCAGAGGGGGACTGCAGGGATCTCTTTGCTGGTGCTGAGGCAGGAATCTCTTGCTTTGCCCGTGCTTGGATCTGGGTCACAGTTCTGGGTGTCGTTTCTGGGGCGAGGAGGAGCACTGGTGTGGTGGAGCTTGTAGTGGCTGTGGAGAGAAAACCCTCCTCACAGTTCCAAAAGAAAAAAGAGACTGCTTGTGGCCGGTCGCTCAAAGACCAGAGCTCAGGCCAGGAAAAGAGTAAACACCTTGCCCCTTATCATACCACCTTGGAAGAACTGAAAATTTACAGGCCCCCTACAAGCATCTCTGAAAACAGCTGTACAAACCCCTGAAGCTTGGGACAGTACATTCTCCACATTGGAAGCAGACTCTTACCTTAACAAAGAGTTTAAAACTCAAGTGGTTGTCTGGGATCATGAGCAAACCTCACAAAAAGAGTCAGACTATATTATCTTACTTTGGTGACAAAGAAGATCAAAACATACAACCAGAAGAAGACAACAAAGTCAAAGCTCTGACATCCAAAGCCTCCAAGAAAAATATGAATCCGTCCCAGGCCTTGGAAGAGCTCAAAAGGGATTTTGAGAAGCAAGTAAGAGAAGTAGAGGAAAAACTAGGAAGAGAAATGAAAGTGATGCAAGAGATATGCAACAGTAGACATAACTACTCTACTGAGAGAGAGGTAAAAGGTCACAAGCTGTTATACTGCCAAAAGAAAAAAAGAAAACAAAAAACCTTAATTATTAATTCAATCTGGAAGCAAAAACCAATAAGCTATACTTAGTACAAATGTTTCTTATATTAAAGAAAGAAATCTACCAAGATGGGGGTTGCTCTGATGATTTCAGTATACTATAATTCATAAATAGAATCAATCCAATCCCACTGATGGGTATGGTCCAATTAAACTGACTTCTACAGCCAAGATGCATACATTTGGGCCCCCTTGAGTAATGCCATGGACTTTAGTAGTCACATAAGGTCAGGCCAAGAAAAAAATCCACCTATAATAATGCACTAATGCTGGCCTATGCAGAACCAGTCAAACTCTTTGTGTTGCATGCTGATGCTAGCCTGGAGAACTTGACAGAAAGTTTGCACAAAGAGGATTATGATCACCGATTAAATTTGCCAGATTTACTTTGAGACTTATTATCCCCTGCACAAATTGGAGTTCCTGGCTTTCACTGAAGTGGGTCTAGGCTGAGAAGTTCCGAGAATGAGATTGAGACTAGGTTTGGCCATTTCCAAAAAAATCAGAAGTTATTGGATTAAAGCCTGGATCATAATTCTTGGTAGCTATGGTAGGAACAATACTAGTTCACATAGGATGGACCAGCTTTTTTTCCCTCAAAAGAAAATGAAAATGTCCTAGGGACTTCATTGGTCCACAGGACTATGGCTTGAACCATTGACATAGCTTCCTGGTCACCCAAGGCATAAACAGATAGTTACAAGTAATCAGCATTCCTCAGGTTAGAGATAAACTTTGAACAGGTAGAATCAAAGATTTCGAGTATTTGGGTGAAGAAAGACTATTTAAGCTAGTAAATACAGGACCAAAATGTCAACAGATGCCTGTAAAAGTGTATCTTATACTCAACATACTCATGCAGCATACCCAGAAATTACAAGCACCAGCAAACTATTGGAATTTATGCATAGAGACTTTTCATCTTTGGAAGGAGACAGGCAAAATATAAGCACAATCTTAGTAGTAACAGACTATTGCCCCATGGACGCATATGCCAGGAACAGGAAAATTTCTGTTTTGTTGAGGTGTCATAAGACAAGTACCAATCTCTTATATGGCTTCCCTGACAGGTGCCCTTGAAAGCAAACTGCTTAAGGAGAGGTTGGCTATAGAGAGAATGAAAAAGCCTAAAACCACAACCTTACTTAGGCAGCTAGGTGTAGTTGTTAGAGTGCTGGATTGGTAGTAAAGAAGACTTGAGTACAAATCCTGCCTTGGGCACTTACTAGCTGTGTGACCCTAGGCAAGTCATATCACTGCTATCTGCCTCAGTTTTCTCGTCTTTAAATGGGAATAATAATAGCACCTACCTCTCCAGGTTGTTGTAAGGATCAAATAAGATAAAATATGTAAAGGGATTGATAAATTTTAAAGTACTATATAAATGCTAACATCATCATCTTCATTATTTTCACTACCTTCACTACCACCACCTTCACGGAGACCCATAAACCAAACATTTCAGCTGATTATGGCTTAATTTGCTGAGAAACCTGAAGCCTGAGCAAAAAGCTCAGTGGAATAAACATGTGACATATGATAGGGAAGGCAGACAATGACACCAAGAATGGTGCCAGTAGCTTTACACCATAGCTTCTGATGTTTAGTCACCTTCCATGTTGGCCTCTGTTGACATTTATTTTGGAAAGATACAGACTCGTGATCAGTATATCCTAGAGCTGAGGGACTCTATGGCCTCTGCTGAGAAAGAGTGACAGTATGATGCTTAAGTTCATTGTCCAGAGGTGGACAATAGAAAGCCATCCTGCACCAAGTAGCAGAAAGACTGAGCAATTTGCTGATCTTCAAGACAGTCCTAGAGAGTAAGTGAGGCACAAAAACAGTGTATTACAACCAACTGGTGCAACTGAATCCTCCTCTCCCTTCCCAATAAAATGCAAACTTCTTGGGGACAAACAGCTTATTGGGAAGTGAGTTGTACCCCTTGGTGAGGAGGAAAAGAGAGATAGCCAAATAGACCCTAACAAAGAGAGCCTGATCAGAACTATTACTTACTCTCAGTAAAGTGATTCAGATGAGGAAGACAATGAGTATTGGTATCCCATGAAGGATTAGAAAATTCATCTGAATCTATCTGGTATAGAGGACCTCTGTTCAGAAAGGCAGGGGGTGATGAACCCAGATGTATGCTGTCAAACCCTGAAAATAAATGACCAAAGAGCCACAGAGGTTATACACCAAACCACTATTAACGTTGAAAAAAATACCAAAGAGCACACAGAAGTACATCAAAATCGTTAACTCTGAAAAATAAAGTAAAATAAAATAAATCCAAAGAGCTAACAGTGTTTATAAGCAAGAAAGCTTTCTTTATTCTGTTGGAAACTAGACACTCATGCTGGGGCCTCCTCCTGGAGGAGACCCATGTTAGCGAGGCTAGGCCTTGATGTATATAGCGGTGGCTACGCAGTGAGCTGTAGCCTGACAATGAGGGGTAACAGCAATCATGAGGCGACTCTGCTGCACAGCAGGGCTTCGTGACCAGAACATGGTTCCTGCAGGTGCTTGTCTGAGCTCAGGGACCACCTGAGGCTGGTGTGAAGCAATTCTGGAATTTTGCTGTAGCAGAGTTCATCCAGAGGGTGAGTGCAAAGGGTTGTTGTTATGGCAAGCTTAGGGCACAGCTTGCTTGCTGGTCCTTAGCTCTGGAAAACAGGGTGTCTCTTAATAGTAAAAAGAGAGGGATAGTCTTGGCATGGGGATGCTGACAATGTCCTTTCCGTTCTAATATTCCAGCTGTGGCAGTGTCTGGGGAACAGAAGGCACCCACAGAGTTTGAAGACATAAGAAGTCAGCCCAGACCACCCACAACCTCAATACTGGGATGGCAGGTCTGTGGTCTGTGGATGGCAATGGTCATTGAGGACCATCCGCAAGCTCGGGGGGCCACCGTAACAACACCAAGCACGGGTGACCAGAGACAAGCTTCCTCATCCTCCTTCCAGAAAAGAGGGAGAAGTGGTTACTCATGCAGTCGGATGAAAACCAGTGGAGGAATGCATGTGCCCATCAATCAAGCAGTGTTTATTAAGCTCCAGCTATGTACTAGGCACAGAGGATATAAAAACAGAAAAGAGCAGTCCCACCTCTCAAAATGCTTACATTATGTATGGGAGGCTACATGTACATAGATAAGTATGTGAAAGACAAGTATACGCAAAATATATACAATATAAATATCAGGTAATTTAATGATAGGAGGATGGAGGGGGAGGGGGAGATATATTAGCACCTGGGGGAATCCCGAAGGGTATCTTGTAGGAGCTGTTGTTATTGTTTGTCCTTCATTCTCTTCTTTTTGTTTGTTTGTTTCTGTTTTTAGGCAATTGGGGTTAAGTGACTTGCCCAAAGTCACAGTTAGTAAGTGTCTGAGGCCAGATTTGGACTCAGGTCCTCCTGACTCCAGGGCTGGTGCTCTATCCACCATGCCACCTAGCTGGCCTAAAGGCACCATTTTGTTTGATATTTAGATCTCATGGACTTTTGTATTTTTTTTTTTTGGCTAGGCAATGGGTTTAAGTGAGTTGCCCAGGATCACACAGCTAGTAAGTGTTGAGCATCTGAGGCCGGATTTGAACTCGGGTCCTCCTGACTCTAGAGTCGGTACTGTATCCACTGAACCACCTAGCTGCCCCTTGTCCTTCATTCTTGAAGAGGACCATGACATCGGGGAGGTGAAGCCACGACATGCAGGTGAATTGGATTTAAGTGATGGAGGGCTGTGCAAAGTCACCAGCATCACTTCCTCCTCTGGAGCATCTGGGTCCAGTGGCAAGATATCGATCAGGACGACTGGAGATGCCCCTGGGCGCAGTGGGAGACCCTGGGCTTTTTAAGCTAAGGTCTTTAACAGGTCTTAGTTTGACTGAAGCTGTGTTTTGCCTGAGTTTTGAAGGAAACCAGGGGATTCTAAGTGAGGAATGCATTTCAGGCATGGGGGGGAAACTTGTGCAAATATAACGTAACAATAACCATAATATACTTATTGTCTGTGACTTACATGTTTTACTATACAGTCAGGAAGCCAGTCAACAAGCATTTATTAAGCACTTACTATGTGCCAGGAACTGTGCTGAGCCCTGGGGATACAAAGAAAGGCAAAAAAAAAAATTCCTGGTGCTGCCCTCAAGGGTTGTACATTCTAATGAGGGAAATGACATAGATACACACCAGATATATACAGAGTAGGTGAAGATCATCTGATATTTTAATATCTGGGGGTGCCAGGAGAGGCCTCCTGCAGAAGGTGGGAATGCAGTTTGTTATTACTGCTGTCTTTTGCTTTATCAGTATATGTATTGTTGTTATGCCTGTTAATATGCAGCATTATGCATGCTAAGGCTTCCTTGATATACATGTAAGTTTGCAATGTTATGCATATATTTTTGTTCTATGCGCATGTGCTGTGTTTTTGCATTTATCAATCGACAGGTATTTATTAAGCACTTACTATGTACTAGATTCTCTGCTGGGCACCAGGATAAAAAGTACAAAGAATGAAACGGTCCCTACTGACAATGAGCTTATAGCTTAATGGGGGAGATGATTGCACATGTAAATATACGTACATACATATATACCATAAATACAAATATATACAAAATAGTAGTTAAATGCAAGGTAGTTTGGAAAGGAGTCCATTAGCAGTTGAAGGGATCAGGAAAGGCTGCATGCGCAAAGATTAACAATATTCCCTGGCCTAGGGTTAATCAGGTTTATCCTCGACTATCTCTTAGTATGGGGGACCCACCACACAGTCCGACTGTAATTAGGTCCTGCTTTTCTTGAATAGCTGCCCATTCGATCTGGCCAAGAGTTCCTAGTCCTGCCCTTATTTCTGCTACTAAACAGGATATGTCCCATTTTACAATCTGATGGGACTGACTGTTCTGCTCAGAAAGCCACCAACAGTGATCCCATCTCTGCGGCATAATGAATGGGACACGATTTGGTTATTTAGTATTCCACTGTTGCCTCATTTGGGTCACAGTTCTCACAGTCGGATCAGCTTCTCATAGCTGGACCGCTAAAACTGGACTAAAGTCCTCCACAGCCCCAGAGTAGCTGGAGGTCACAGCTGGAGTCTCAATTTTAGAAAGGTGGTCTTTATGGTGCATCCTGTCAGCGTGGTTGTAGTCACAATGGGATCAGTTTGATACCTGAGACAGGCTTTTGCCAATTCAGACCCACTGACAGTACACAAAGGGGAGCATCACCTGTTTTGATGCCTATATATAGGCACCTAAAATTTACTAGCCTGTGATGGCAGGGTTAAAGGTGATGTCAGGTGAGAGGTGTCCTCAAGCTAGCTTTACAGCCTTGTGAGAGCGGATTGTTACATTTCCAAGGTGATCATTTATACTTTGAAAATCAGCAAATTGCAAATCTGACCTTGGTTGTTTTGTTAATTGTCCAGACTTAAGAAAGTGTTGGAGAAAATGCTAATAATGCAGATTAAGCTTAACAGTATGTCATAAGTACTTTTTTGTTGTTCTTCTTCCAGGTTAAACATTTACTGGCACACAACTGCTAAGATGAACACAGTATTTCCCTATCTCCTCCCTGAAAGGCAATGGATGAGGAACTTTCTCACTGTCAAGCTTCCTTGCCCCATCTTTACGCTTCTGCGATTGGCCTACCGTGCCATCTGGGTTCTATTGAGAGCATCCACCACAATCAGAAACTGTTCCTTCAAAATAAGAGGCCCAAGTGGTAGATATGTCAAGCATCCATCCTCCATCCCCAAGGTATGTGGAGGCACAGAGAATACTGGAGGAATTGTGAATACTGGCTGGTGAGAGGAGAAGAAATGTAGAGGCCTTCTTGCATCAGTACAGTAGCAATGTGTTTCAGTCCCACTGCCATAACCTCTCCCATTAATAGGTTATTTCTAAGGTCTATGCACCCCAGCCCATTGTCCTAAGTAAAAGTTTTGGGTGTTTGGGAGCACTTGGTAGTGTTGGAGTAGGTCCAGTCAGTATCCTTTATGGAGTGGTTTTTGCCAGGCAAAGGGTCAAAGATTGATATCACTGATGTTAAAGATTGCTTGCTAAATCATACGCATGTATGTATTGCCAGCTATCATTTGAGGGTGTATGTGGGAGTAAGCCCTCTTACACAACATACCCACTTAGTAACCCATTCATTTTTTCAGAAAGGCTAACTAATTGTGAATAATAATGGCTATGTAAGTAGGATTTCTTGGCTATTTAAGTGGCACCCTCTATATAACTATATCTTTGGTAAGATACTACATGTTTGTCAGTGCTGCTTTCTAATTGGTCAGGGCCATTGGGTAAATGGCTAGTATCTATGCAGAAGATAGATGTGAGATAAGACAAACTACTGGGATAGAACCGAGATGGCAGAGTAAAGGCAAGGAATTGCTTGAGCTTTCCCTAATTCCCCTCCAAACAACATTAAAACAACACCTCAAATTTAATTCTAGAGTGGCAGAACCAACAAAAGGACGAGGTGAAACAATTTTCCAGCCCAAAACAACTTAGAAGGTCAGCAAGAAAAGGCTGTCTTACTGGGGTGAGAGGAGAGTACAGTCCAGTGCAGGTTGCTGGCTGAGCCCCAGCAAACCAGCAACAGACCTTGGGGGTGACTGAATCAGAAGCTGAAGTAGCTGCTTCCAGAACTCTCAGTCCACAGATGGTAAGGGAGTTGGAAAACTGGTCAGAAGATTAGAGATCCTTTGTAAAGATCCTCTGCTGGCACTGGGTGAAGGACTCTGTTGCATTGTCCATACGTGGTTCTGAGTTGCAGTTCCAGGGTAAGGAGGAGGAAGAAAGACTAGGGACCCTGGTCGCAGTTCCAGGATGGAAAAGAGTGCCTGTGGTTGCTCACAGACCAGGGCACAGGCCAGGAGAGCATTGATCCTCTTAGCTCATACCACCTTGGAAGAAATGAAACTTACAGATCCCCAGAACAAGCTCTGAACACAGGAGCACAAAAAACCTGAAGCTTGGGACAGTGCCCCCTCCACCCTGGGAGCAAAGTTCAACTTTAACATAAAGTTGAAAGTCAAGAAAAGGGCTGGAAAAATGAGTAAATGTTAAAAAAAAAAAAGAACCTGACAAAGTTGTTATGGTGACAGGGAAGATCAAAACACAAACTCAGAAGAAGACAATGAGATCAAAGCAACCACACACAAAGCCTCAAAGAAAAATGTGAATTGATCTCAGGCTCTGGAAGTGCTCAAAAAGGATTTTAAAATTCAAATAAGAGAGGCAGAGGAAAAATTGGGACAAGAAATGAAAGTGACACAAGAAAGAGTCAATAGGTTGATAAAGAAGGCACAAAGAAATACTGAAGAAAACAACACCTTAAAAAACAGAATAAGCCAAATGTTAAAGGAGACACAAAAATCCACTGAAGAGAAGAATTCCTTAAAAAACAGAATTGGTCAAATGGAAAAAGAGGTACAAAAATTCACTGAAGAAAAGAACGCCTTAAAAAGTAGAATAGGCCAAATGAAAAAGGAGGCACAAAAACTCACTGAAGAAAATAATTTCTTAAAAATTAGAACTGGTATAGTAGAAGGTAATGACTCCATGAGACATCAAGAACAATAAAACAAAATCAAAAGACTATAACATTCAGGGAGATTGAGTTATGTAGTTATGTAATTAACTTGTCAAATCTGAGCAGAACCTTCCTATATCAGATATACATCAGATGCCTTTTTTGTAATAGCCACTTCCACTCATTTTTTCATATGAGCAATGTTTCACCATATTCTTTTTGTGTTCCACAGTACCAGGCAGTCCCTATTGGCATGCCCAGTCATAAGAACCTCTCATCTCCAGGTGTCCATTATGTGGATTAGTTCCACAAGGCTAGATTACAAACTATACCTACAAAAAGCATGCTACCCACAAGCATGTGCAATCCCACACAAGCATGTTCAATCCCACATGAGCATGTGCAATCCCACTAGGCCCATGAAACACTGATTTTTTTGCTTGTGTTGTAGGTTCTTTTAGGGTCTAAATAGAGGACCTGACCTACTGGTCCATGAAAAACAATTGCAAGGAATTATATCTATAGAGTTAGTTCTTGTACTTCTCCCAGAATTTCAAGCCCACACCCCCAAGAATACCAATGACACTTTGATTTTCTCAAATTATTTCATTATAGTTCAGAGCTTATAAAGCTTTGAAAATCTATATCCCAACTCCCACTCCCACTGATGAGCGTTACATCCAAGAACAAGGCTACATCTTCTCTTTAAGTTTTTAGGGATACTCTTGACCAGCGTATGCTAATGCCATCAACTCTAGCCCTGACTGGCATGTTTGCCCCCAAGGTCATCAGTTGAGAATCCTTTAGTCAGCCAGCTTTAAGCAGATTTTAGAGAAAAATAAGATGAAACAGTAAGAACAATAGGTACAAAACGTTCTCCTAAAAGTCTGTGGCAGAGTTTCCCGCAAATATATACAGCGTCCAAGGTAAAATGGGCCAAACTTACAGGGCATACATAACAAGGGGTAAAAGCTTCTGGTTTCTGGAAATCCTTTTCTCTCCTTCATGGATGTGCTCAAGAAGTTTCCCTGAGGCATGGTGTGTTTTCTTTTCTGGGCTCATTGTGGGGCTAGGAAACTATATTTATTCTTTTCTTGGCTCCCAATGCAGACACTGCCATCAGACAATCCAGGGATGCTGCTAAGATACTTATGGGAAGATGAGAAATCCAACAGTTTCTAGGACTCTTTGAAACCTAACCTATTTCACCCCATTTCTTCATCTGTCAAATGGAGATAATAATAGCACCTACCTCCAAGGGTTATTGTGAGCCTGATTCAAGCTTCAACCATTTAGGGACTCTTACATATCTCCATGAACAAAGAAATCTGGTCCTATGCTTCATTGTTTGACAAGACTGGTCATATTCTTGCAGCATTTATTACTATTCTGCTGTAGCTCTTGCAGTCCTGGCCAGCCCTTTGTCTAAATAATATACTACGTTAAGACCAGTCGATATTTAAAAACAGAATAAGTCTACATACACTAAACAAGCCATGAACTGGCAACATGGGAGAAAGACCACACTTGTCACGTGTATGCCAGTTGGATCAAATTTGTCATTTATATGTCGTTTGGGAAATTCTTGTATAGAGTGAATAAGTATTTTAACTTAGGGTGGCCAGCTCCATTTTGTCTTAAGGCTCTATTTTGTGACTAAGTAATTGTTATATACACTGGTTTTTGTTTTGTTTTGTCTTCCTGTAATAAAATGATCACTTGTATATAGTTTGATAGGGGCTGCTAGGTAGCAAAGTAGATAAGAGTGCTGGGCCTGAAGTCAGGAAGACTCATCTTCCTGAGTTCAAATCCAGCCTCAGACACTTACTAGCTATGTGACCCTGGGCAAGTCACTTAACCCTGTTTGCCTCAGTTTCCTCACCTGTAAAATGAGCTGGAGCAGGAAATGGCAAACTGCTCCAGTATCTTTTCCAAGACAACCCCAAATGGGGCCACAAAGAGTCAGACAAGACTGAACACAACAATAACAACAAATAGTTTGATAGTGCTATCTGTGTCTCAGATTTGGTAAGCGATGACTAATGATATGTGAACCCCCTCTCTTCCCTAAATCTAGCAGACAACTGATAAAACCTTTTTTGATTCTGAGTCAGTCAATAAACATTGATTTAGTACCTACTATGGGCCAGGCATTGTTCCAAATACTGGGATTACAAAGAAAGACATAAGGCAGTCCCTGCCCTTTACAGTCTAAGAAGAGAGGAGGGTGGAGAGAATAACACATAAAAAGAAGCTGAAAAGGGAAGAGGAGGGTGATATATCCACCATGGAGTCGTAATGAAGTATTGCTACTGGGGTGGGAAATGATCTGAGGAGTGAGTTACAGAGTTGACTTTATCATGCAGGATGAGGAGTTTCTGGAGTTCGTGAGATCCCGAGAGCAGCTGGGTGGGAAATGATAAGGTGAATGTCCTCTGGGCCCTCTTTATACAGAGGATCTGAGCAAACCTCTCAGACGCCCACCCTCTCCAACTAAGAGGCAGAAGGAGGCCCCAGGGCAGGAGGTGCTGAGGAGGTGAGAGGTTTAGAGTTGCCTTCATCTCGTAGAATGATTAGTTTCTGAATATCATGAAGTCCAGGAGTGGGACTAGTGGGAAATAATTGATAGTTCCTTTCATCATACTCTTAGGTAATCAATCACCAATCAGAATATAGTTTATAAAAGCCTTTAGACAGAACCATAAAAACCCACCAGAGGATGGTCGTCAGTCTGTTCCTGACTCAAGACCAGGACAGATTTCTGCATTGATCCCGCTTGGAAATTAGAACATTCCACATTCACTTAACCTCAGAGGGAGACACACATGAAATGGGCAAGTAGGGGATCTTTTCCTAAGCACCAATATGA
Source organism: Phascolarctos cinereus (assembly GCF_003287225.1). Classification (NCBI taxonomy): domain Eukaryota; kingdom Metazoa; phylum Chordata; class Mammalia; order Diprotodontia; family Phascolarctidae; genus Phascolarctos; species Phascolarctos cinereus. Next base: position 339,098,618 of record NW_027555625.1, on the reverse strand, counting down.
GACCCGCTTACTGAGACACTTAGAGGTTCATGGAATTCCCAGGAGCTGGGAATGGTTAAGCTAGTGTTCACCCACCAGGACCACTAGACTCAGGTTTGGAATGCCAGTGCTAAGGAAGAGAATAAGGAAGAAGTCCCTGTCACAAGATCAAGGGATTGGCCAGTCTCTCTTGTTTTTTGAGCACATCTGCTCCTTTCCCCAGTGGAGTCACAAACAGTCCAGTTAGTGTGAAACTGGCTTAGTCTCAAACCAGAAGGTGGCTTATGTTATAAGCCATGGCTTAGGCAACACACAAGGAAACTATGGACATAGGCAAGGACAGAAACATGCACAAATACCTCCTGGTGTCTGACAGATTTGGCTTTTTAATACGGTCAGATTCCACAAGCTGCAATGAAGAACAAGCAAGATGGGGCAGGTCTACTCAGAAAAGCCTTTGCGATTTCAAAAGATCCTTTTACCTCTATTTAGTTGATGCCAAAGTTTTTTGAAAGGGGGTGATCCAGGGCTATGTTAGCTTCTATCAGGTATTGGAATCTGAGTCTCAAGACACCATTTAACTGTAGAAGAAAAACTGTATTCTGTGTTTTAGCCAAAGTCTATCAAAAACAGTTTATTAATATGTAAGCATTTCCTAGCTGCAGAGAAGAGGCCCAAATGGGCGGAGATCCATCAGAAAAATGCAATTTTCTCTCCCCCAGGCAATTTCCAATTAAATTTTGTAATAATCCTAAAGCAAAAGACAAAATTCCACAGCAAAGTAAAATAAGGTACATAACTTATTCAAGTTTAGGGCTTTTAAACTTACTGAACAGAATGATAATAATATTAATGCTTGCATACCTTGGGAGAGGATGTCTTCCTGAAACCAGTCCTTCCTTAATAACTCCACGTTCAGTCTGGTCACAGATGAACAAAGAAATGCCTCTGTTAACTGAATGAAGCAAAGGTTTTACCACTCTTAGTTTGGTCAACATAAGACAAAGTCTCAGTTTGAAGGAATCAAGATCCCTCCCTGAAATTTGTTGTCTTCTGTTCAGAGAAAAATAAGTACCTCTTTGATTCAAGTAACACCACAGAGTTCAGACTAGGATGCTACCATGTTATTATGATTCCTTAATATCTACAATACAACTGTGGCCTCAGTACTGTATGCTTCTATACTATGTTGACAGGTTTTGCTTAACTGCTTTTTTAAAAATTACAAATGATAATTCAGGATATATCAGGAAATAATTTGGTATAAGAACATCAGGCATCAATAAATCATTTTTAAATAAATGATTTAAATAATGATTTTAAATGATTTAAATTTAAAAATTAAATTTAAAAATTATTTTAAATTATTTAAATAAATCATTTTTGAAAAGAATAAATAATTAAATGTAAATAAGCAAACAAATAAAAATATGGGCTTTTGTTAGGGGTGCGCTGATAATAAATGTTTAACAACCAGCTCTGATGGGAAGCAGTGAATATTTGCATAACATACTTTTAAATTTAATCTACATTACTAACATTTTCTCCTTCACTTTCTTAGGACTAGACAGCCAATAAAACAATAAATCAAACCCTGATTTATAATATTTGCCAATTTCCAAAGTTTAAATGTTCACACTGAAAATGTAACAATTGGCTCTAGGGAGTTGGTATGAGCTGGTGCCCACACACACCTTTTGTTGCAAGTCTATTGGAGTCATTGACCATGTTGTGATGGGAAGCACATTGAATATGGAGTCAGGAGGACTGAATTTGGATGCTTGTTTTGCCAGCCAGTGAGTGGGCAAGTCAGGTCCTATTGTAGTCCTTCTTCTCCTCATCTATAAAATAAGCCTGGACTACTGCAAAAACCTTCCAACTTACATCCTTGCCTCAAGTATCTCCCAACTAGAATCCATCCTCCATTCAGCCTCCAAAGTGGTTTTTCCAAAAGCATAGGTTTGACCATGTCACCCCCTCTTCAATTAGCTACCCCTGGCTCCCTATTACCTCCAGGATCCAACTTAATCTCTTTTGTTATTTAAAGCCCTTCATAACATGGTCCTTTCCCACCTTTCCAAGCTTCTCCTCTATGTGCTCTCTGATTGTGTGCTACACTGGCCTCATTATATTTCTTACACATGACCATCCATCTCCCATCTCCGTGTCTTTGCCCTGACCCTTGTGCCCCACATATGGAATGTTCAATCACCTCTCTGCCCCTTAGCTTCCCTCACTTCCTTCAAGACAGCTCAAATACCACCTACGCCATGAGTTTGCAGCTGCTGTGATGCTTTGTCTTCAAGTCTCTTCCGTCTATTCTGCATATATCTTGTATCTACCTAGTAGTTCAGTTGTCATCTCTCCCATTAGCAGTTTGAGGGCAGGGATGGTGTCACTGACTTCCTTTGTATCCCTGATGGTTAGCACAGAGCCAAGCATAGAAAAGTACTTTAATAATGCTTGTTGACTTAAAATATCTTGATACCCTGGTAATGTTCTCAGGAAACAAACTCTAAACAAGTGGGCCACGTTCAAGTACATAGTGTAATAATGACAATGATAATTATAACGTAAAATGAGGACTTTGTGTGAATCCGCCAGGGTAGTTGTGAAGGTCTTTCAGGAAACCTGATCACTTAGGGTCTGCAAGACCATTGACTGGGTCAGCACCCCATCCAGTAGGATAAAATTGCTCCTATGATTCTGAGTGCTAATAAAAACTGTCATGATGAATAATTTGACAAAGAGTACAGCAGAGAAAGTGGTGCTGCTTTGTGTTCTAGCACCTCAAGAAAAAGATATTTTGGAAAAAAATCAGAAATACCAATAACCCACCTGTGAGAAATGCTTTGGGACACATGGAATTGATCACTAGAGCAGGGAAACCCTGAGTGGGCATAACATGGAGTAAAGAAACAAATACTTTCATTATTCACCAAAACTCCAGTGCAGGTTTGCTTTTATATCAATTAACAAGCACTTACTATGTGCTAGGCAAAAGCACTGGGGACACAAAGAAAGGAAGAAACTGCCAAATAGTCCCTGTTTTCAAGGAGCTTACATGCAAATGGTTGAGTCAGCATGCAAATAAATTGGCACAATACATATAAAGAAGAAGGAAGGTAGACTTCCCATTAGAGGAGACTATTCAAATGCTAGAGGGACCAGGAAGGATTCCTGGTACATTTAGAAAGTTTTTAAAGAAACCAGGGTTATCAAGAGAAGGAAATGAGGAGGAAGAACATGCCAGGCATGGGGGATAGCCAGGTGACCTTATGCAATGAATAGCAGGTAAGCTTATACTGCTAGATCTTGTAGACTGTGAAGAGGAGTAAAGGGTGAACCCAAAGATCCAAACATAGGGGCAAGAACTCATTATTTGGCAAAAATTGCTGGGCAAACTGGAAAGCAGTTTGGCAGAAGTTTGTTGTTGTTTGTCCTTTATTGTCTAAGAGGACCAGTGATGTCTTGACTTGGGCATGAATTGGATTTAAGTGAGGCAGAGTTGCACAAAGTCATCAGCCCCACCCTCTCTTCACAAGTCCTCGAAGTTCAGCGGCAAGACAAAGTCAAGACAACTTCAGTAGCCCCGGATAGAGTGGATGACCTCGGTGTCTTCCACTGCAGAAATGAGACATAGACCAATATCACATGCCACATACCAAAATAATCTAAATGATCTAGACATAAAGAGCCATATGAAAAGCAAATTAGGGGGGTGTGGAAAAATGTACCTGTCAGACCTATGGATAAAGGAAGAGTTTATGACCAAACAAGAGATAGAGAAGATCACAGGAAGTAAAATGGACAATCTTGATTACATTAAATTAAAGATTTTGCACAAACAAAATCAATGCAGCCAAAATTAGAAGGAAACTGAGAAATGGGAGGAAAAATTTACAGCAAGTTTCTCTAATGAAGGCCTCATTTCTCAATTATATAATGAATGGAGTCAAATTTATAAAAATAAGAGCCATTCCCCAAGTGATTAGTGGTCAAAGAATATAAACAGGCAGTTTTCAAAAAAAGAAATCAAACCTATCTATAGTCACATAAAAATGCTCTAAATCACTATTAATTAGAAAAATTAAAATAATTCTGAGGCACCACCTCATACCTATCAGATTGGCTAACATGACAGAAAAGGAAATGACAAATGCTAGAGGGGTTGTGGAAAACTAATGCACTATTGGTGGAGATGTGAACTGGTCTAACCATTCTGGAAAACAATATAGAACTATACCCAAAAGGCTATAAAACTGTGTATACCTTTGACCCAATAATACCACTAGTTCTATATCCCAAAGAGATCAGAGAAAAGGGAAAAGGACCTATATTTACAAACTATTTATGGCACCTCTTTTTGTGGTGGCAAAGAATTAGAAATTGAGGGGGTACCCATCAGTTGGGAGAATGGCTGAACAAGTTATGATACATGATTGTAATGGAATACTATTGCTATAAGAAATGATGAGCAAGATGGTTTCACAAAAACCTGGGGAAACTTATATGAAATGATGCAAAATGAAGTGAGCAGAACCAGAAGAACATTGTACATAGTAACAACAAAATTGTAACAATGATCAACTGCGAAAGACTTAGCTACTCTGATCAAGACAAATCCAAGACAATTCCAAATGATCCATGATGGAATCTTCACTGGTGAACTCTGAGTGCAGATTGAAGCCTCTTTTATGCGAGATAATTTATTCTATTCTTCCTCTCCCTTTCCCCTTCTCCTAGTGCATCCCTTTTTCTCATGCTTTATTTTTTTGAAATCATCTCATCATAATTATCTTCCACAACTGTGCCCTCTGTCTATGTATTCTCCTAATTGCCCTAATAATGATAAAATTCCTAGGAAGTGCAATTAATGTCTTCCCATATAGGAATGTAAACATTTTAACTTTTTTAATTCTCTCGTGATTTCCCTTTCCTGTTTACCTTTTTATGCTTCTCTTGCTCTTGTATTTGAAAGTCAAATTTTCTATTCAGCTCTTTTTTTTTAAAATCAGAAATGCTTGAGAGTCCTCTATTTCATTAATTATCCATTTTTCCCCCCAGAAGGATTATACTCTGTTTTGCTGAATAGGTTATTCTTGGTTGTAATCTTAGCTCCTTTGCCTTCTGGAATATCATATTCCAAGCCTTCCATTTCTTTAACATGGAAGCTGCTAAATTTTATGTGATCCTGATTGTGGCTTCATGATATTTGAATTATTTCTTTCTGGCTACTTGCGATATTTTCTCCTTGCCCTGAGAGATCCAGAATTTGGCTATAATATTCCTGGGAGTTTTCATTTTGGTATTCTTTCAGGAGGTAATAGGTAGATTCTTTCAATTTCTATTTTACTCTCTGGATCTAAGCTATTAGGGCAGTTTTCCTTGATAATTTCTAAGAAGATGATGTCTAGGCTCTTTTTTTGATTATGGCTTTCAGGTAGTACAATAATTCTTAACTTATTGCTCCTCAATCTATTTTCCAGGTCAGTCATTTTTTTTTCAATAAAATAACTTACATTTTCTTCTATTTTTCTCATTCTTCTGATTGTGTTTTATTGTCTCTTGTTGTTTTATGGATCCATTAGCTTCCATTTCACTGATTCTAATTTGTAAGGAATTATTTTCTTCAATTAGTTTTTGTGCCTCTTTTTCCATTTTGCAATTCTGCTATTTAAGGCATTCTACTCTTTGGTGTTTTTTTGTGCCTCTTACCAAGCTGTTAACTCTCTTTTCACAATTTTCTTGCATCACTTTAATTTCTTTTCCAAATTTTTCCTCTACTTCTCTTACTTGATTTTTAAAATCCTTTTTGAGCTCTTCCAGGATTTCTTGTTGGGTTTGTATCCAATTCATATTTTTCTTTGAGGTTTTACTTGTAGTGCTTCAGCATCATTGTCTTCTTCTGGATTTGTGTCTTAATTTTCCTTGTCACCATAATAACTTTTTATGGTCAGGTTCTTTTTGTTGTTGTTTTTGCTCATATTTTTAGTCTATTTCTTGACTTTTAACTTTATGTTAAAATTAGGCTCTGCTCCCAGGATGGAGGGGCCACTGTCCCAAGGTTCAGGCCTTTCTTGCTGCTGTTTTCAGAGCTAGGTCTGGAGGTCTGGAGGTTTTTTGGTGCTTCCAAGGTGGTATGATCTAAGGAGAGGTATGGTCATTGCTCTCCTGGTCTGTGCTCTTATCTTTACCCAGGAAGGGATCTTGTTGTCCTGTAGCCCTGTTCCTGGAATAGTTATCAGGTTCCCCCACTCTCCTATAGCTGCAATTGCTAATGGTGCTATCTATGTTGGAATTGAGACCAGGGTCTTAGTCCCCTGTGAACAACTACAAGCACTTCTCCCCATCTTGGAACCACAAAGTGGTCCCCTGCTCCCCTGCACTGCAAGTGCTCCTTTTGGCTGTGGGACTGTGACCCAGAACTGAATATGGGCAATGCAACAGAGTCCTGAAACCAGCATTAGCAAAGGGTCTCCTGTAATCTTCATCTGACTAGTTGTCAGATTGCCTGCCCCAGTCTGTGGGCTGAGGACTCCTGAAGAGCTGTTGCAGCAAATGCAGCTGCCCACAAGGCATGGCCTTTGCTGCCTACAGAGCTCCAGGGCCTGCCTGAGGGGCCCACTGGGATAGACCTTTCCTGCTGACCTCCTAATTTGTCTCAGGCTGGAAAATCATTTCACCTGACCTGTTTGATGAGGTTTAGGGGTGCTGGGAACCCAAAATCACAACATGCAGACCCTGCCTGAAAGAATTCGACCCAAGCCTTCTTTCAGCCAAAGACAAGGTTTATTAGAACATCTTTCATATTGGGCAGACTCTTAAGGAGTCTGAATGTTAGTGAGCTATTAGCTGGATTTTAAGAATCTAAGCACCTTAATGGAGACAAGATGGACCTTATATACAGAAAGACTGTGGGAGGGATCTAGAAGTGGCCAAGTAGTTTGGGGTGACTGGAGGAGGGATCTAAGGAAGATCTGAATGGGAGTGGCCAGTAAACTGGGGTGAACAGAACACCTGTTCTGAACCACATGGCCAAGGGAGAATGGAGCCAGCTAGGATTAAGGGTGGGAAATGGCTAGGGGCCATAGGGAGGTAAGACAATGGAGGAGAGATTGGGCATAGCCACAATGAAAGGTCGGTTGATGGGATTATAGCCTCAGGCAGATGTCAGAGATTTGGCCATGTGGGAAAATACAGGGTTTTTCCCAGATCCCAACTCCATCACTTTTGTTGGTTCTGGTGCTCCAGAATTCAATTTGAGTTACTATTTTAGAGTTGTTTAGAGGGAAATTTGGGAGAGCTTGACTGAGTGCTTCTCTACTCCACCATCTTAGCTCCTCTTGACATCATTAAAATTGCTAATTATATATTTTTTCCCCTCATATCCTCTCAGCTGGAAAATTTACTGCCCTATATGTATATTCTCAAACTCTAGCTCAGCTGAATGCCTGGAATAAAGCACTCAGGCATTTCTAGCTCTTTCTGTAAAGGCAAAAACCTGACTAAGACCAGTAAAAAACCTCCCCTCTGGTTCTTCAATCTGGTTCCCTCAAAGTCATGGCTCTGAAGCCTCTCATTTTACCAGCAGGGGATTCTCAGGAGCCAAGATTTTTATAACAAAAAGCAGAAATACTCCCAGCTAGCCAAATGCCCTCAGGCTTTGTCTTTTTCTTGGACTTCTCTCTTCCTTGTCAAGTGACTTGGATTCCAATGTTAGAGACTTGACCCTAGTTTAGGGGAATATAACTCCCCACTTTAATCTCTGGAGGCAAACCTATAAACCCGGTAATATTTATTTGCCCAATAATTATCAAATAGAAGTGATATTCTGGGTTTCTATTTTTTGAACTCTTAAGTTTCTTCTTCCATGTAAATGAGTGGGTGGAGAAAAAGCACAGAGACAAGCTAAGCCCAGGGGGCAAAGTGATGGTCTCCTCTGCTAGTCAAACCACATTCCTGGCCTCTTCATATTCAGGTACTGCCAGTTCTAAACCCCAGAGGAGTCTTGAGGCACACCCTTAAGTCGGCTTTTAATTAAAAATTAAAATCATAGCTGAATGCTATACTACTTTCTTTAAACCAAACCATCGTGAATAACTATCATGCAATTGTGAATTGCTTCTTGTTAAAGCCCATTAGTGAAGCTGCTAAAATGATTTCAGTTTAAAACATTAAAAAAAAAAAAAGGAAAACCAAAAAAACCTAACTCTGATTTTGCTGGTAGAGGAAACTCCCTTTACCAATGCAAATAAGCACTTGCTCTGCAACTTAGAATTTTAGAGAGTTGCCTCACCTTCAGTCAGATAAACCAGCAATTCCTGATGTGGTATGTTGGCCTGAGACTGTATAGCTTTGGCTTCGGTAAAATCTTGGACGTTTTATTTCATTATAGGTTCACATACATTTCCATGCAAAATTACTGAGGTGATGTAAGTTTAGTGCTCCACCACTGATTTGACAACTGAAACATGGTCCATGGATTATAGAATCATATCACAGGACCTGACCTCAGAGGTCATTAATCATTTTTTTATACTGAAAGGATAATAATATAATAAATAATTGATAAATATAATATGTAAATAACAACAAATATAAACATAAGTAACAATAAATAATGAAAATGAATAAATTAATACATATAAGTGTTTAACATTTCATTGATATAGCAAGAACAAGTAAAGAAATGGTAGGAGAGGGCTAAAATGTATTCTACTCTTAAAATTCCTGATAATTAAGGGTGATGGTTGTATACCTCAAGATAATCATTACAACATTTAAAATAATTCAATATTTATTCTGATTCTATTCCACTGGGTTTTTTTTCCCCAAGGAAAAAGTGATGGTTTAGGTAGGTTATATTAAAGTATAGCTAATTTGCTGATAAACCACATTAATTCCCACACCATCATTGGTCTAAGAGAAAATGGAAACAAATTATCTTATGATTAAACCTATTCCCCAAATAAACATGAATACACATAAGCTGTTTAGGAAATAGAAGAAATATTGAGCTTTAGAAGGGATCTTAGAGGTCCATCTAGTCCAACCTTACACATTATACAGGAATCTGCTTGACAGAGAATATCCTTGACAGAAACTCTGGCCTCTGACTTGCTTTTAGTATGATCCTATTTGACCATAACTGTCTATAATTCCATCTCTCTCTGTGCCTCATCCTGCTTCCTGAATCTAGCTTCAGACAATCACAAGCTGAGTGATCCTGGACCTCACTTTACCTCTAACTGCCTACATTTTCTCAGTTGTAAAATGGGGATAATAATAGCACCTACCTCATAGGATTGCTAGGTTCTCAGTGGATAGATTTCAAGGTCTAGAGTCAGGAAGACCTGAGTTCAAATCCATCCTGAGACACTTAGTAGCTGTGCAACCCTGGACAAGCTACTTAACCTCTATCTGCCTTAGTTTTCTCAACTGTAAAATAGGGATAATATTAACACCTACTTCACTTTCCTCAACGGTAAAATGGGATAATAATTGTAAGGAATAAATGAGATATTTGTAAAGCATTTACCACAGTGTCCATCATTATAGCCTGTTCCTTTCTCCCATCCTCAACAATTATTTGCCCTCACTGAGGCCTGCAATCCCTCCACTTCTGAGTATTTCTCAGGCTGTAGCCCCTCTCTGACTTCACTTTCCTCCCTTTATAAGCTGAACCCTACAGTTGTCCAACCTACACTTTCTTCTGTTCTTGAATCCCTCATTCCTTTGTCATTGTTTGCCAAAGCTAAACACTGGGTTACTTCCACCATCCCCATCTCCTTTGTTTTTACTCTGGAAGAAATCATATCATTGTGCATTATAAATTTATGTTGTCCAATTTCAGCTGGGCAAGGCAATCCTGTGATTGCACTCTCACAGATTCCCCAATGTCACTCTCCCACAGAAGCTATCCCAGATTTTCACTTCTCTCCTCAAGCATCCCACATACTCCCATTTCCTTCTTTCTCTCAGCTGAGGAGCTTGCCAATTATTTTACTAAGAAAATGGAGGCCATTAAACACGAGCTTCCTGTTTCCCCTTCTCTTCATCTCAAAACCTTGTGATATCATCCCCCACTCTCTCCTACTCTCCTCCAATCTCTAACCAAATGTTTGTCTCATTCTGTACCTTGGGTCCATCATTTCTCTATCAGGGGCTTGCTCTAATCATTGGTTCTGTAGAGCTGTGGTTGGTGATTGCAATGATCAAAATTCTTAAGTCTTTCAAAGTTGTTTTTCTTTATAATTTTGTTATTACCGGATAAATTATTTTCTTGGTTAGGCTCACTTCACTCTTCATCAATTCACACAAATTTCCCTAGGTTTCTCTAAAGTCATCCCTTCCTTTATTTCTTATGCATAATAGTATGCCTTTATAATCATATTACATAGAGTGTTTTGTCAACTCCCAATAGATGGGTACCCTTCTAATTTCCAGTTCTTTGCTCCCATTAAAATAGATGCTATACATATTTTTATACACATATGTCTTTTTCCTCTTTGATTTCTTTGGCTTTAGGCCTACAAAGTGCAATGCAGGGTGTCAAAGGGTATGTACAATTTAGCAGCTTTTTGGATAGAGTTCCAAAATACTTTCCAGAATAGCACCTTGTAAGAAAGCAACTTGCCCAGAAAAATACTCCATCTACACCCAAGCAGAGAGCAGGCCCAAAAAGCCCAGCTGTGAGGTCAAGTTAAGCTGTAGAAAAGGAAACCAAGCAGAATGACTTACCCAAAGAGATGTTGCACCAAGAAGGGACAGCATGAGGACACTGCTCACGAGAAGAGAAAAGATGATGGGGCCCTAAAGTTGCCTTGGTCATATGTGTTCCCTAGGCATGTGCCTCTCTATTAGTGTACTATGTATGTATTCAATTTTACACCTGACGCTGTTGGTATTTGTAAGAATGTGCAGCCCAGATTTATGGAGCGAATATTTTCTTACTATTGTTTATACAGTTATCCCTTCCACATCATGACTTTTCCCATTGCACTTTTGATATATTGTGGGTTAGCAAAAGAAATTAAATGGGAATTTTTTGGGAGTTTTGCAGAAGCTGCAGACAACCTGCACAGGCCAGCAGATGACACAGAAAAAGTTTAGAAACTCAGAAATGTATAAAATATATGTATAGTATTATATAAGATCAAGATATTTTATCTTTTAATACCATAATAATCCAGACTTCTTCTCTGGTATGAAAGGGGAGTGGGGCAAAAAAATCTTATGCAGATGTTCCAGATCTCAGGGGTGCGGTGCCCCTAACCCCTGCAGTGCAAAAGGGATAACTGTAAAGTATCATTTTTGGAAATGCCTTTGATTTGAGTTAACTGTGCCTTCTGCTAACTAGAGTAAAATTAAAAACATTGACAGGGGCTTGTGAGTAGTTTTAGGAGTGTGGACACTCAGAGAGAGTATCAGGAACTTAGAGTAGTTACCCCCCAAGTAAATCAATTTCAGAGTGCAGGTTGGGAGGTTATATGTATAAATGAGACATTCTACTGAAATATGTGAATTTTATACTGTCATCGAAAGCTTTGCTGGAGTTTTAGAAACGGATAGTTAATGGGGCTGAGTGCCCTACAGACAACGTGTCTTAAGAATTACAAATGTATGTGGAAAATTTGAAATAATCCTCAATATGAATATTTCATAAAATAAGGGATATTGGCCATATGTTAGAGGAAAACACTTTGCTATACTGGTCCTTCGAATGAATGAAAAGCATTTGTTAAACACTATGTGTAAGGCACTGTACTAAGCCCTGGTGATAAAAATACAAAAGCAAGATAATCCTTGCTCTCAAAGAGCTTTCATTCTAATGGCATATGTGGGGGCCAGAGAAGGGTGTTTTGTTTTGAGAAGTCATAGGAGTGATGAGTGGAACTGATTGACACAACCTTTCCAGAAGCAATAGTAGCATTAATTTGACTATTGTTCTAAGTGCAAGAAGTGGAAAGCAAGGGGAATGGGAGTAGGATGCATTTATAGCATCAGTGTAGATGGCAAGAATGGAAGATTGGAGGTTTAGGGGGGATGTGAAGTTTTCTTTTTCATGTTTGAGTTTGAAAGTTTCAAAGGCTAATCTCTTAGGTGAATAAGACAGGTGAGCAGGCCATATAAACCCATTTAAACCTGTAAAAATTCCTCCATCTTTGTATGTTGTTGGAAAGGCTATGATAAATGTTAATTTTATCACATGTAAAGCTGAAGTTTTAAGATAATTAAGTTTGGGGTCAAAGTACTTCAGTAGGTGAAATACATCACTGAAATAATGATGGCCATTTTCTGTTCCTAGAATGTCGTCATACCTCACCCAACCTCTGCCTCCAGGTCTCTGCTATTTAAAATTTAATCCATCTAAACTGAAAGGGACGACTAGGTTGGCATGACCGATAGAACACGGGGCCTGGAGTAAGGAAGACTCATCTTCCTGAGTTCAAATCTGGCCTGAGACATTTACTAGCTATGTAAGCTGGTCAAGTCACTTAACCCTGTTTGCCTCAGTTTCTTCACCTGTAAAATGAGTTGGAGAAGAAAATGGCAAACTACTCCAGTATCTCTGCTAAGAAAACCCCAGATGAGGTCATGAAGAGTTGTACAGGACTGAAATGACTGAACAACAACAACACAAGCTGAAAAGCCACCTCTTCCAGGGAGATTCCCTGAAAACCCCAGGCAGAAGTTTTAATATTCCTACTTGTAAATACTCATAGAATTTTCTAACTTTTGTACTTTTGCTTTATTTTAAATTATGTCTCATATGCATGTATTATTCCAACATTCTAGATAATTCCTTGAGTACAAATCTCATTCATTTATTCCTGAGGTAAATAGGTGGTACAATGGGTAGAGTGCTGGGCTTGGAGTCAGGAAGACCTGAGTTCAAATCCAACCTCAGAGGCTTACTACCTGTGTGACCCTGGGCAAGTCACTTAAATTCTGTCTGCTTCAATTTCTTCAACTGTAAAATGGGAGTAATGTCAGCACCTAAAATTGTTTCGAGGATCAAATGAGATATTTGTAAAGTGCCTGGTACATAGTCAGTGCTATATAAATGCTTACTCCCTTCTCATTCTTTCCCCTTATTCTTCTAAATATTTATTAAATACTTGCTGTGTGCAGCGTCCCATCAAAACAGCCTAAGGCCTTGCACAAAGTTGATATTTAATAAATTAAATAGCAGAATCTTGTATGTAATAAAAAATAATGCTAAATGCATTGAGGCAAATCAACCATTCATTAAACGGTTTATTAAGTACCTTCAATGAGCCAGGCATTATGCTAAGTGCTAGAGACTCAAAGACAAAAGTGAAATAGTCCCACTCTGCAAGCAGTTTGCCTTCTAGTGGGGAAGACAGCAAGTATATCCATTGTTGTTGTTGTTGTTGTTAAGTGATTCACTCCTGAGTGACTCTTTGTGACCTGTGGACCATAGCACACCAGGCCACTATCTCCCAGTCTGTTCACGTCCTTGTTTGTTGCTTCCATCACACTATCTATCCATCTCATTTTCTGCCATCCCCTCCTCCTTTTGCCTTCAATCTTTCCCAGCATCAGAGTACACACAGAGCTACATACAACACATATAGAAACAAAATACAATATGATGTTGGAGGGGAAGGCCCTAAGAGCTGGGGGACCAGGAAAAACCTCTCATAGAAGATGGCATTTGAGATGTCTGGAAGGAAACCAGGGATCTCAGGAGGCAGAGGTGAAGAGGAAAAGAATTCCAGTCCTGGGAAATAGCCATTGTGAAGACACAAAAGCAATCAGCATAGCTTTATATGAAAGGAACAGTAAGTAAGCTAGTATGAGTTGATTGAAGAGAATGTTGAGTGTAAGGAGGCTGAAAAGGTGAGATGGGACCAGGTTATGAAGAATTTTAAATGGCAAATAGAGGAGATGATATTTGACCTTGGTGTAAGTAATAGGCAGCCCCTAAAGTTTATTGAGTAAGGATCAAGTGCATGGTCAGACCTGCACTTTAGGTAAATCACTTTGGTGACTGTATAAAGGTTGCTTTGGAGTAAAGAGAGAAACTTGAGGCAGAGAGATCAAATAGAAAGCTATTACAATCATAGAAAATGAGGACCTGAGGTAGTAGATATATGAGTGGAGTGAAAGGAACAGATGTGAAAGATGTTGTGCAAGAAGAGAAGACAAGACTTTCAACTGATTAGCAAATGGAGCGAATGAGAATATGAGTCAAGAATGACATCCACTTTGTGAACCTGGATAACTGCAAAGATGGTGGTCCTCTAGACCAGTCACAGAGAAGCTGGGAAGAGGTATGGGATTGGGAGCAGAAATATAAGGTCTGATTTGCATATGTTGGGTTTGAAATGTCTAATAGGCAGTTTGTAACGTGGAACAAGAGTTCAGGGGGGAGGCTAGGGCTGGATATAGAGATCTAGTGGCTACTTGCATAGAAATGATAACTAAACACATGAGATTTGATGAGGCTACATTCAACTTATTTTTTATTTGATTTTTTTTTTCAGTTATTAGGCAATTGGGGTTAAGTGAGTTGCCCAGGGTCACACAGCTAGCAAGTGTCAAGTGTTTGGTCTGAGGCCGAATTTGAACTCAGGTCCACTTGACTTCAGGCCCGGTGCTCTATCCACTGTACCACCTAGCTGCCCCTACATTCAACTTTAAAGAGGAAACTTGTTATTTTGTCCATAACAACTACAAAATTCTACAGAGCTAAACAATGTAATTAAAAGAAGCCACCCACAGTCAAAGTTTAATAAAGAAATGAAAGATTATAATTCAATACAAACTTTCATCCCAGATAAAAAACATTCAGGGATACATTTGAACAAAAATTTATTGAGCATATACTATACACAATGTTTATGACAGATGGCTGCAAAGATAAAGTAATAGATAAACTGTGCTCTATTAAGCAACTACTTTGTGCAAGACACTGTACTGAGTACTAAGGATGCAAAGATAAAATTTTAAAACTTCCTATCTTCAAGGGTCAGGGAATAGATGGCTGCAAAGATATAGAGTGTAGTTTGTGCCTTTGAGGAGTCCTCTTTGACACTTTTCTCTCCTTCACTCCTCATTGCCAATCAGCTGTCAAGTCCAATCAGTTTCCCCTCTACAACATTTCTTGGATCCATTTCTTTCTCTCCACAATAGGCTACCATGCTGGTTTGGTCCCTCATCTGTTCTCATCTATAATATTGCAATAGCCCCCTAACTGGAATCCCAGTTTCCTGTTTCTCCCTTCTCCAATTAATTCTTCACACAAGTCCTAAAATAATGTTCCTAAAGAATAGGTCTGATTATGTCACTCCTCTGCTCAAGAAGAGTTAGTTTTAGTGGCTCCCTATTGCTTTTAGGATAAAATGCAAACTCCTCAATTTGTCATTAAAAGCCCTCTGGCTCCAGCCTGTCTTTCCAGACTTATTGTTATCACTCCTTCTTACATTCTCTACTTTTTAGCCACATTGGTTTACTATTTCCTGAACTCATGATCATATACTTCTTAACAGGAGTTTTTCTGGATCTCTCTAGTCGCTAGTGCTTTCTCCTTTCTCAAATTATCATGTATATACTTATCTATTTACAAGTTCTATTTCTCTTTCTCCCTTTCCCCCTCCCCCAACTATAATGTAAGCTCTTTGAGGGTAGGAAGCTTTAAAATTTTACCTTTGTATCCTTAGCACTTAATACAGTGTCTTGCATGCAGTAAATACTTGATAAATGCTTATTGGATTGGACTAGGTGGATAGCACACTTATCAAATTTGAAGACAGTACAAAGCGGGAATTATAAAATCAATACCTAAAAACACAACAAAACCCTTTCAACATGTTTATATGATGGGTCAAATATAACATAACGCAATTTAACAGCACTAATGCTTTTTAAATGGGTTGGATTGGAAAGAATTTACAATCTAGTAAATTAGACCTAGTTGGGATAAAACATACTTAAATAGCTAGAATAACATTTCAGTATTGTCTATGTATCACTAGTACCTGGTACAGTGCCTTGCATATAGTTGCTTACTAAATGTTTTTTGAATTGAATTAAAAGTAAAAGTATGACTACAATATAGTGGTATGAGTTATTCAAGGACTAAGAGATCATTTCCTGCTTGAGGGATTAAGGAAAGTTTCATGGAAGAAGTAGCATATGAACTATGCTTTGAAAGAAGGGAAATATATTCTAGGTAGAGAAAGCATATGGAGGGTGTAGGAAATCCATTCTAGCTTTGAGGAGGAGATGCACAAAAATGGAATCAATGGGATGAGATTGGGATGCCTACAAGTTTTCCAATCTGGCCATAATGCAGAGTGCAACTTAAGGAGGCAAATGTAGGTTGGAGTTAGATTTTAGAAGGCCTAGAATGTTAGACAAAGGAGTCTATATTGTATGAAGTAAGAAGTATGGAACTACTGAAGATATAGAAAGTTTAGGGTCCCCAGGACAGTGATAACATGTGGGGTCCCCAGAATAAATATCCAGGTTCAAGGTACTATGTGGGTCTGCATCCACTCAAAGCAATAGCTCATGGGGCCCCACGAATGTGTTGCCTTTTCTCTATTCAGTCAGAGGACATAATTAATTCAAAGCAAATACATTCGATGAAACAGCAATAAAGCATTTATCCTCCCCTAAATACAGACCACATTCTCTCACAAATATATTCAAAAGAAGTGAGGAGAGGAGAGTGAATATACATTAGGATCATGCATGAGAAACCCACACCTGGGAATACAGGATCACTTTTGAGAATATAATTTCTATTTCACTGAAGTTAGTAAAGGACATCTTTCATGTTTCTGCTATTCTACATTTGTGAGACTCTTATGCCCTAATACATTGTCAATTTTTGTAAAAATTCCATATATTGCTTACAAGTATGTACACTCCTTTCTATTCCCATTTAGTAATCACCAGAGACACCAGATACAGCTATCCCTTCCACATCATGACTTTTCATGTCATGGTTTTGATATATCACAGGTCTACATAAGAAATTAAATAAGAATTTTTTGGGAATTTTGCAGAAGCCACAGATGACACACAAAGGCCAGCAGACAACACAGAAAAAGTTTAGAAACTCAGAAATGCATAAAATATATGTATAGTATTGTATAGTATCAACAGATTTTATCTTTTAATATATATTTTTATCTTTTTAATAACAATTTTAAATTATCTTTTTATAACATATCTTTTAATATCATAATATTTTTCTTTTAATAAGACCTTTTAACATCATAATAATTCAGACTTCTACTCTGGTATGAAGGGAAAGCCAAAAAATTTTATGCAGATTTTCCAGATTGCCAGGCCAGGGGGGTTTGAGAGGGTGCCATGCTCCTAACCCCTGTGATGTGGAAAAGATAACTGTATAGAGCTGTTTTATACATATTCAAATCTTTAACTTTTTGCTTGTTTTTTTTTTTAGTGGGAGGGGGTCCTAGTTTTCTCCCAGTCTGAAAGGGGTATATTGGGGTCTCCATCTAGTTTAACTTTCTATTTCTCTTCCTCCTTTTTCATTTAACCACTAAAACCTTAAGTATCTTTGTCTATGGTGCCTTTAAGCATAATGTCATTTCTCTGTTAATCTTTTTCAATTATATTTTAATTATATTTTTGCTATTGCCTTGTGTGAGATTATAATTTTTCACCTTGCTTTTTTGAGTTCATCTGAAGCATACTAAATTTTGTTCCTGCTCTTAAACAAAATAGTGTGAATCTTGTTTTATGCTTCAAATGTCTTTCTTGTAAACAACATATGGTTAGATCTGCTTTCTAATCCATACTGGTTTCCCCACTACCGCCACCATTTTATAGGTGAGCTCATCTCATTCACATTCACACTTATGACAATTAATAGTGTATTTTTTTCTGTCCTATTCTCTTATACTTTTTCCTCTGTTGCCCCTCACATCTTTACAAAAAAGAAAGTGTGCTCAGCAGTAGGGATTTATGTTTGATAAAATTTGTTACTACTTTCAACACTTTTATCTTCTCACTCAGATCTTGATCATAGTTTCTTAACCTTTATTTCTTTCCTTTTACATCCTGTTGTACATTACACCCTCCAAGATTTTAGTTTTTTTTTTTGACTAATCCTTCCCATGATCAATCCTTTTTCTTGTTCCCACCTCTCCAGTCTCCTAGTTGAGTTTAACTCTGATTAAAGTAATATTCAGGTGAAGCATACTTCTTTTACTGCTTCCTCCATATTTGTATAGTCTTCTTCTTGCACACTCCAATTAGGTGAGGTAGTAAGTTTCCCATCCAATTCTCCCTTTTTTCCCCTATAGTGTATCTCTTTTCCTTTCCTTTTCTTTCTTCTTTTAAGATAATCAAAATGGCAAAAGGCTTTTTTTCTTACACAATTCAATGATTCTCAATGACATTAGGATTCTAAGGGGACAGTTACAGAAACAAAAATCTTCCTATCAGAATATAAATATGTTATCCTTATATAGTCCCTTCAAATTGTTCAAAGGTATTTACCTTTTTGTGTTTCTTTTGACTTATGTGTTTGTATTTCAAAGTTTCTACTCAGCTCTAGACTTTTCATCAAGAATGCTCGAAAGCCCTCTATTTCATTAAATATACATTTTTCTTCTTACAAGATCATGCTCATTTTTTTTTCAAATTGCTATTCTTGGTTGTAAGCCTTTATTTTTTGTCTTTTAGAATAGCATATTCCATGTTTATCTCTTCTTTATAGTGATAGCTGCCAAATCTTTTGTAATACTTAGTATGCCTTTTTTCTTTATGACTGTTCACATTATTTTTACTTTGACTTGAAAGCATTAGATTTTGGATATGATATTCTTGAGCATTTCCAGTTTGGATTTCTTTCAGGACATGACTGGTAGATTCTTTCTATTTGCATTTTTCCTTCTAGTCCTAACAGGTCGGAGCAATCTGTGTTCATGATTTCTTGAAATGTGGTATACAGACTCCTTTTTGTTTTTGGCAGTGGTTTTCAAGCTAATCAATCAATAAAGATTTATTAAGTGCCTACTATGTGCCAGGCACTGTGATAAGTGATGGGGATACAAAAAGAGGCAAAAGATAGTCCCTGCCCTCAAGAAGTATACAATCTAATGGGGAGAAAACAAACAAATATATACAAACAAGGTATAAATCAGGTTGAGGGTAACCAACAGGCCTTAAACCTGTTGGTGAGTTAGAAGGATATCTACCCCAAGCATGTGAAGACTTTCCCCAGTAGAATAGGTGAATAAAAACAATTTGTTCCAAAGGTCATGAAGCAACTAAAGCAGGTGCTGTGGAGTGCTTAGAGCTTGTCAGGCATCAAAGATGTCAAGGTCATCCACTACATCCTGGGCCATCACCAGTTGTCTTGGTTTTTGTCCTGCCACTGGACTTCAATGACTCATGAAGAGAGATGGAGGCTAACAGCTTTACTGCACTTAAATACAATTCATGAGCAACTTAAGACATTATCCGTGGTGTCATTTGTCCTCTTTGAAAATGAAGAACAAATAACATACAAGACAAGTGGGAAATAATTAATAAAGGAAAAGCTCTAGAATTTAAAAGGTTTGGAAAAGGCTTCCTACAGAAGATGGAATTTTAGCCAGGGAAGCCAGCAGGCAGAGACCAGGAGGGAAAACATTCCTGTCATGAGGGGCTGTCAGAGAAAATGCTTGAAGACAAGAGATGGAGTGTCTTGTTTGTAGAACAGTAAGGAAGCCAGTGTCACTGGATCAAAGAATACATGGAAAGGAGTAGGGTATAAGAGACTGGAAAGGCAGGAGGCAGATAGGTTATGGAGGGATTTGAACACCAAGTAAATCTTGTATTTGATTCCGGAGGAAATATGGAGCCACTGGAGTTTATTGAGTGGTGTGTGTGTGTGTGTATGGTGTGTGTGTGTGTGTGATATGATCGAACCTTTACTTTAGGAAAATCATACTGGTGGTCAATGGAGGATGGAATGGAGTGAAGAGAGACTTGAGATAGGCAGACCCACTAGCAGGCTATTGTAACAATGCAGGTGTGAGGTGATGACAGCCTGTACTAGAATAGTGGCAGTATCAGAAGGGAGTAGGGGTCATATTGGAGAGATGTTACAAAGGCCAAATCAGCAGGCCTTGACAATAGATTGTACATGAGGGGTAAAAGACAGCGAGGAATCAAAGATAATGCCTAGGTTGTGAACCTGGGGGACTGGAATGTTGGTGTATCCCTCTACAGTAATAGAGAATTTAGGAGGAAAGATAATAAATTCAGTTCTGGACATCTTTGAGTTTAAGACTTCTGCTGGGAGGGGCGGAGCCAAGATGGTGGAGTGAAAGCAGTGACTTGCTTGAGCTCTCCTCCAAACCCTTCCAAATACTCATAAAAAATGGCTCTAAACAAATTCTGAAGCAGCAGAACCCACAAAAAGACAGAGTGAAACAAATTTCCAGCCCAAGACAACCTGGATGATTGATCAGAAAGGCGTATCGTGCCGGGCTGGAAGCGCAGCGCAGCGCGGTGTGGGTGCACAGGCCGCAGCATGGGCGCGCAGGCTGCAGCAAACCTGGAGCGGGCCTCAGAGGACTGAATCTCAGGCAGCTGTGGAGGTTTCCAGACTCCTCAATCCACCAATGCCAAAGACAAATTAGAAGGTCAGTGGGAAAAGTCTGTTTCTGTTGGTGCCTGAGAAAGGAAGGTGGGGTTTCAGCTCCATTTCCCAAGAGCGTGGCCCGGGGGGAGGGGGGGGGTGCTTCCCAGCTTCAGCCCACAGACTGAGGGAGAATCCAGTGGCTGATCAGAGAGGGATTGCAGGGATCTCTTTGCCAGAGTTGAGGCAGGAATCTCTTGCTTTGCCCGTGTTTGGATCTGGGCCACAGTTCTGGGCAGTGGTGCTGGGGGGAGGAGGAGCGCTGGCTTGGTGGAGCTTGTAGTGGTTGTGGTGCCCCTCATCACAGTTACAGGACAGAAAGGAGTACTTGTAGTCACAGGCCAGGAAAGGAGTAAACACCTTGCCCCTTATCATACCACCTTGGAAGAACTGAAAATTTACAGGTCCCTACAAGTATCTCTGAAAACAGCTGTACAAACCCCCGAAGCTTGGGACAGTACATTCTCCACATTGGAAGCAGATTCGTACCTTAACAAAGAGTTTAAAACTCAAGTAATTGGCTGGGATCATGAGCAAGCAGCGCAAAAAGTCAGACTATATTATCTTACTTTGGTGAAAAAGAAGACCAAAATATACAACCAGAAGAAGACAACAAAGTCAAAGCCCCTACATCCAAAGCCTCCAAGAAAAATATGAATTGGTCCCAGGCCATGGAAGAGCTCAAAAATGATTTTGAGAAGCAAGTTAGAGAAGTAGAGGAAAAACTGAGAGTGATGCTAAAGGAGACCCAAAAAAATACTGCAGAAAATAACACCTTAAAAAACAGCCTAACCCAAATGGCAAAAGAGGTCCAAAAAGCCAATGAGGAGAAAAATGCCCTAAAAAGCAAAATTGGCCAGATGGAAAAGGAAGTCCAAAAGATTACTGAAGAAAATACTTCCTTAAAAATTAGAATGGAGCAATTGGAAGATAGTGACTTTATGAGAAATCACGACACAGTAGAACAAATCCAAACAATGTGAAATATCTCATTGGAAAAACAACTGACCTGGAAAAATAGATCCAGGAGAGAGAATTTAAAAATTATTGGACTATCTGAAAGCCATGATCAAAAGAAGAGCCTAGACATCATCTTTCAAGAAATTATCAAGGAAAACTGCCCTGATATAGTAGAACCAGAGGGCAAAATAGAAATTGAAAGAATCCACAGATCTCCTCCTGAAAGAGATCCCCAAAGGAAAACTCCTAGGAATATTATAGCCAAATTCCAGAGTTCCCAGGTCAAGGAGAAAATATTACAAGCTGCCAGAAGGAAACAGTTCAAGTACTGTGGAAACACAATCAGGATAACACAAGATTTAGCAGCTTCTACATTAAAGGACCGCAGGGCATGGAATATAATATTCCAGAGGGCAAAGGAGATAGGATTACAACCAAGAATCACCTACCCAGCAAAACTGAGTATAATCCTTCAGGGGAAAAAATGGTCATTCAGTGAAATAGAGGACTTTCAAGCATTCTTGATGAAAAGACCAGAGCTGAATAGAAAATTTGACTTTCAAATACAGGACTCAAGTGGAACATGAAGAGGTAAACAGGAAAGAGAAATCATAAGAGACTTATTAAGATTGAACTGTTTACATTCCTGCATGGAAAGATGATATTTATAACTCATGAGACCTTTGTCAGTATCAGGGTAGTTGGAGGAAAAAAATTATATGTATGTATGTATAGATAGATAGAGGGCACAGGGTGTGCTGAAGATTAAGGGGTCATATCTGGAGAATAAAATTAAGGGATGAGAGAGGATTATACTTGGAGAAGAAGAAAGGGAGAGGTAGAATGGGGTAAATTATCTCACAAAAAAACAGAAAAGTCTCTTACAGTGGAAGGGGAAACAGGGGAAGGTGAGAGGGAATGAGTGAATCTTATTCTCATAGGATTTGGCTTAAGGAGGGAATAACATACACATTCAATTGGGTATGGAAATCTGTCTTACCCTACAGGAAAATAGGGGGGAAAGGGGACAAGAGAGCAGGGGGATGATAGAGAGGAGGGCAGATTGGGAAAGGGGTTAATCAGAAGTAAATACTTCTGAGGAGAGACAGGGTCAAAAGAAAGAATAGAATAAATGGGAGGGCAGGATAGGATTAAGGGAAATAGAGTTAGTTTTTCACAACATGTCTACTATGGATGCATTTTGCATAACTGCACATGTACAACTTATATTGAGTTGCTTGCCTTTTCAATGAGGGTGGGTGGGGAGGGAGGAAGAGAGAAAATTTGAAACCTAAAGTTTTAAAAACATATGTTTAAAAATAATGTTTTCACATGCTACTGGGAAATAAATATAGGAAATGGGGTACAGAAGTCTATCCTGCCCTACAGGAAAATAGGAGGGGAAGGGGATAAGAGAAGGGGAGAGAGATAGAAGAGAGGACAGAGTAGGGGAAGGGATATTCAGAACACATGACATCTTGGGGTGGGGGAGGGGGGAGATGGGTGAAAATTTGGAGCTCAAAAACTTGTGGAAGGGAATGTTGAAAATAAATTTATATTTTTTAAAAAAAAGACTTCTGCTGGAATCCAGTTTGATATGTCTGAAAGGCAGTTGGAGATTAGAGATTGGAGTTCAGCAGAGAGTTTGGGACTGGATAAATTTCAAAATCATTAGCATAGATATGGTAATTAAATCCATGGGAGCTGATGAGACCACCAAGTGAAGAAGTATACAGGGAGAAACATAGAAGACTGAGGATAAAACCTGGAGGGACATCCATGGTTAGAAGGTGTGATCTGGATGAAGATCTAACAAAAGAGACTAAGGTGTAGTCATATAGGTAGGAGGAAAACTAGAATAGAGTTGTGTCCCAAAAATCTAAAGGTAGTAGCAGGGAGGAGAGGGTAATCAACAGTATGAAGAACTGTGGAGAGATTGAGGAAAATGAAATAATTTCAGGAAATCCAGTGATTCTTAGATTTTTTTTCTCCTTGATCTGATTTCTAGGTCTTTTGATTTGTTTTTCTTATTTCCTATTATTTCATGGAATCTTTAAGATCTGTTTGGCTCATTCTAATTTTTAAGGAGTCAGTTACTTGGTAATGGTTTTATACCTTTTATAATAAGCTTAGACTAATTCTCCTTCTAATTCTTTCTTCCAGAATTCTCATTTCTTTTCTATTTCTTTTCTATAGAGTTTTTATTTTATTTATACATCATTTTAAAACTCTTACTTCATTTCTTTCTATAATTCTATATTTCTACTTGAAGCTTTGCATGTAGTTGTTATGAAGTTAGACTCTTATTCTTAGTATATGTCTTTGTCATCCTGAATACTTAATATTACTTTTTTTTTAAAAAAAACCTCATTTTCCCAGCCTTACTTCCTCAATTAGAATTTTATATCATGGTCAGTACATTTTTTGTACTTGGTTGGTACATGTATCATGGTCTATAAATTTTTGGAGGGACATTGTTTGGTCCTGATGAATACTATCTGAGGTCCTGTCTCTGCTTTTTCTTGGTATTGATTGTTGTACTCTTTGAGATCTCAAAAAATTATTGAGGCCAGCAAACTCCAAAATTTCAAGGAGGAGGTTTCACCTATAATGTAGTCTTATCACTGCTTTCCTGTTCTGAGCTTTGTGGTCCCTAGATCCCATTTCAAAGTCTAGGCAACACAACTACAGGTTTGCCCCTAGTCAAAGGTGCAGTAGACACTGCTAAGGTTGACAGGGTTCACAGGTTCAGAGCAATAGATGTAGTTTTGCCTCTGATCCACCCTCCCTACCTTAGTTACTCACTTATAGGCCCCGCCCAAGTTTATGTCCTGGGTCCATAGCTTTCTTCCTGGGCCACAGCAACAGCTACAGGCTCACCCCAGGCCTAAGCAGGAGTAAAGCTGTGGATCCAGGACATAGACATAGGTAGGTGGATATTCTATGATGAGGCCATAGATAATGATGGATGTTCCAGGGTGAGACGGCCCTAAGCACTAAAAGAAGTTCCTAGGTGATACAGCAGTGGACCAATGGTATCAAAGTCGAGAAAGTCAGAAGCAGAGCCAGGAAGGGAATTTCTTCAGCTTCAGGCTAGAACCTCTCCATTGTAAGGGTAGGGTGGTAGCTCTTTAGTCATAGCTACTATATTCAGCCAATAATAGCCAGGTAGAGTGCCCAGACTAATATTAGGTCTTTACTTTTTGACCTCTATATCTGGGTAGAGATCAAAGCCTTCTGTTGTAGATGACTATCTAACAGGGTTCCTATACTTACACACTCCTGAGATTCTTTCTGGGTTAATTGCAAATGAATTTGAATCAGAACAAAGGGTAGGCTAAAGAGGAAAAGTTGTTATTCTTCACCCACATAGACTAAATTATTATCTTCATCATATATATATATATATATATATATATATATATATATATATATATATATGATAACGACAAAGTCAAAGTACAGCAAAAACCCTCAATTTCCCCACGAAGGTTTTTGAAGCCAGGGATGATAAAATTAGATCTATGTTAGAAGAAATTTCTAAGATTACTCTGAGAATAGTATAAAAGATGGATTGGACAGGGCAGACTAGATTCAAGGAGATGATTAGAAGAATGTCTTGGGAGGAGGTGATGAAAGGCAAAACCAGTGTGGATGCTGTTGTAAATGCATAGGAGCTTGCATCTTGCATCCCAAGTACACTAGATTTTTTTCTTAGAATGTTGGAGACCCCTCTAACATTTTCTCAAAACAAGGAAAAACTAGATGGAATCAGAAACTTTATGCCCTATGACATCAACCACTGTTCAAGTCCTACCCCAATGGTATAGGAGCAACCCTGAGGTCTCAAAGGCTATATGTAGCAAGGGAGAAACATCCTGGTAAAACTGTCTTGGCAGATGGGCTAAACCAGGTTGAAGGTAACTGATAGACCTTGAACCCATCAAGGAATTAGGGGGATGTCAACCCCAAGCATGTGAAGACTTCTTAGGGCAAAGTGGGCAGATAAGAACAATTTGTTCCAATGGCGATGAAGGTGGCTAAAACTGTGGAGTGCTTAGAGCTTGGTCAGACATTGAAGTTGCCAAGGTCATCCACTACATCCTGGGCCACTGTCAAGTCATCCTGACTTTTGTCTTGCCACTGAACTTTGATGACTCTGGAAGAGAGGGCGAAGCTGATGACTGTGCAATTCTGCCTCACTTAAATCCAACTCATGCATAAGTCAAGACATCATCTTGTGATATCATTGGTCCTCTTTGAAATGATGGATAAACAACAGCAAGGGAGCACAAGCTGTGTTAAGTCCTACCAAGATAGAAAGATTTTGAGCAAAGTTTGGGCAAGAAACTCAATATCTATTATCTGAGGACCAGTCTAGACATTTTTTGGCCATAGCCACCCTTGAACACAATCTGCCAAGTCATATAGGGGTTATGATTTGCATTTTTGGAGGGAGTGCCCAAACTTACAAAATCATGGATCTACCAAGTATTCAAGACATAAGTAATCCTATTATTGGGCATATATCTTTGGGAGGTGAAAGAAGAAAGAAATGTTCGAGATATTCCAAAATATTCACAGTGCTGCTTTTTGTTGAAGTTAAAAAAAAAGAAACAAACAAAAATTCTGGAAACAAAGTGGGTGCCCATTGACTGAGAATGGCCAAACAAATTGTGGCATATGAATATAATGGAATGTTAATGCAATATCAGATATGACATGAAAGGCAAGATGGAAGATAAAGAGTAGAGCTGGCCTGAGAGTCAAGACAACCTGGTTTCCAGAACCACCTCTGCCATGCCTTCTGTGTGACCCCAGGCAAGTCATTTCATCTCAGTGACCTAGGTAACTTTCTAAGATGATAAGTTGCAGAGCAGTTGCCACCCTAAACCAACACATTTACAGGTCTGCATAAAAATTTTGAAAAGAAATGAGAAGTATGGAGAATTCAGAGAAACAAGAGAAGACATGAACTGATAAAGAAAGCAGAACCATATTAATAATATAGAGTATCTTTAGAAATGCACATAAGGGGCACCTAGGTGGTGCAGTGGATAGAGCACCAACCTTGGAGTCAGGAGGACCTGAGTTCAAATTCGGCCTCAGACATATAACACTCACTAGCTGTGTGACCCTAGGCAAGTCACTTAACCCCAACTGCCTTCACAAAAAAAAAAGAAAGAAATGCCCATGAAAACAATACCAAAAGGCATGTAAACATGAGTTAAATGTAATGATTAATTTTATTTCCAGAGGAAACACACCTCTCTTCTCTCACCTGTGGTGGGGTATATGACCTTTGGGTATTACTACAATTACTGATAACAATAACTAGCATTTATATAGTACTCTAAGGTTTGCAAAGTGCTTTACAAATATTGTCTCATTTTGTCCTCATAACAACCCTTGGAGGCAGGTGCTATTATCCCCCTTTTACAGTAGGTAAAAACTACAATAGTAAGTTTGTTATAAGGGATGTTTCTGAGTTGGGGGGGTAGTTATTGGGAGGGGAAAACTATTGCGTACATAACAAAAGGCATTAACAAAACTCGTTAAAGAGTAAGTACCTAAATATTTTCAAAGTAATAAGTACTAAAGTTTAGGACAAATATCCTTATGGAATGAGGTCTAATATATTTAGCATATATGATCACATGCTATTGGAGTTCCTTATTTGTACAACCTATGGCATATATTTTGTTTTTGAGGTTGTTTCATTTCTGTTAACTTAATATGAAAACAAATTAAGGTAAAACGTTTAAAGGAAGGGTTAGTTTGAGGAATGTATCAAGCTGTGGTTGTGCTTGTAATAAGATGAAAATAGTGGAGGTTTTTTCTTACTGTGACCAAACATAACATGAGTGATGTGAGACAATATTTTCCAGATAAGACTTTGCATTACTTAGGAGTTCCAGACCATAAGTTGTTAGGAAAGACTGTTGCTCTTTAGCTTTATTCCAATTTTTCAGGCCTCAGAAATATGTGCCACAGGATTTTCCCCAATGAGGACTTGTTGGGACAGAGCATGTTTGTAAAATTATTATTGTTCTAGGATTCCTTCCATCTTTGTCATCTCCTGAATTCCTTTCCTGCATACTTCATAATGTGGCACAGAGATTTCTTATTCAGCAGTTAAGTGATTCCTGTGTATTAGTGATTACTTTCTTATGACCCAGTTAAAGCAGGATTACTCATTCTGGCACTGAAAGTTCAGGTTTCAGAAATGCTTCTTAGGACTAAAAAGCATATGTCTCATCTGAATAGAAAAACTGATACTGGAAATTTTGCATCTACACTGAGACTGCTTAGAGGACATAGACTATATCTTAAACGAGCCCTGAGGCTGCTGGCTGTCCTCTATTTACTCTCCAGAAAGAAAAAAAAATTCCCAATTGAACTAGCTTTGGTTTCCGGCAAAAAACTGTCCTTTACTCACTGGTTTCTCCCCTCACCCCAGCAGTCTTTTTAGTTTAGATTTTTAGGGTCTATGTATTGTTCCAAACACAAACCACACATTTTCTCCCAGATCTGACTTGTACAAATCATAAAAGCAATATATAATCAATGCTATTTTTTAACACCCACACACATTTTTATTTCAAAGATTTCGTTGTAGGGATGCAACCTATATTGAGGAATGACTATGTTTGGACCAGTGAGGTATGTACTCGATCAAGTGTTGTACTTGGTACTCCCAGGAAATTTCTTTCTATGGGATAAGTAATCTCATCTTTATCCCACAATCTTAGACTTTGGTCTAATTTCCTTTTCTACTGGGCCAGCTGCTCTACATGAATGTCTAGGTTTTGCAGGCAGTGTCTTATGAAAACAGGCAGATACACTTCCTTGCCCCATGCAATCTGAGTGGCAGCCCTTGAGAGACAGTTGGACTGCTTTTTGGATAGGGCTGGCCTACATATCACCTCCGACCCCCTGGATTCTTTCTTAACCCTACAGTTTTATGGACAGGTTGCTAACACCAATGAATGATCTCTCCTCCTTACATTAACTCAGTCAACTTACTTAAAGTGATCAATTTTCTCATCCACAAATGACTAAACCCCTCTCTGTCTTCCCCTAACGGGAGTCTGTTATGGAGGCATATGTAAATGTGAAGAGGCAGGGATGGGAGCAGTAGAAGATAATAAGAGCTCTGGGTATTCTGGGGTTGGAGGGAGAAATATGCTCCAAAGGGGCCTGAGACCCAAAGATAAACTTCACCTGCACAATGATTTTGCCTCTTCCTTTGTCAAAATGACTCTGAAGCTAATAATGAACAGTAGGAGATTGTGATACATGGTAGAATCTTAACACTGAAATTATGTTCTTAGAAAACAGCATGTCATATAAAAATGCTTCATATCAACTAAACAACGGCAACAATAGAGCTACATTTCCAGGTGAGAAAGTTATCGAGGGTGAATTTTCACTTGACATTATGATTTAATATATACATTACTACATACTCTATGTCTGAATATAGGCCATCAAAATTTGCCTTCCTTTGGGCAGAGCACCTTCAGGAAAGGGAGAAGAGAAGAAGGGAGGGGAGGGGAAGAGAGGAGAAGAGAGGAGAAGAGAGGGGAAGACAAGGGAGGGTAGGACAGAAGAGGGGAGGATAGGGGAGGGGAGAAGAGGAGAGGACGAGCTGAGTTGCCCAACTGGAACTGGCCAGCTGGGTCCCCATGAAGGCAGCTCAGACTACTCTGGTTGTGGTTTGTCCTTCACTCAAGAAAAGAACCATGACATCAGGGAAATGATGACGTGACTTGCAATTGACTTTGGTTTGAGTGAGGGAGGGCTGTGCAAAGCCTCACTTTGTCCTCCAGAGCCATCTGGGTCCAGTGGCCAGATACTGATCAGGACAACTGGAGATGCAGTGCAAGACCTGTGCCCTTTTAAATTAAGGTGTTTTCAGGTATCACTTTGAGTCAGGCAACGGCCCATTCAGTGAATAGGCTTCTTTAAGAAGTAAGTCAAGGTTTGGCCCCTTTAATAAAAAAAAAAAATCAAACTGGGAGGGGAAGACCCTCAGGGTTGCTGGCCAGAAGAGAAGCAGTTACTATTTACATTCACTCTGAGCCTGAACCACACACGCTACAAATACAGGGTACTTAGAGTCCTTGTAATATAAAGTTGGCAACATAGGATTGAAAGTTGGAAGACACCCTAGAGATCAGCTTCCTTATTTTATAGAAAAGAAGAATGAGGCACAGAGGGGTCAAGGTCTCACTGATGACCTTAGTGGAAGAAGGATTCAAACCCTGGTCCTTTGACTCTGGATTTAGTATACTTGTGACTACATTTCCAAATCCCTTCGTTTTATGAATGGAAAAGAGGAGTCCAGAGCGACTGAATGACTTACCACTTTTTGCTCAGGTCTTAGTGAGAGGCTTCTGGCTCCAGATGTTTTGGCTTTTGTACTTGTTGGCTGCCAGGACATGGTTCAAACCTTGATTTCTTGAGTCAATTAAAATTCAAGGATGGTTTTAATATCTTTCAAGGAAAATTTAGCCTATCCTATATAATAATTTATAAATAACATTCATATAATGTTTACTATGTACCAGATGATTTACAATTTTTATTTTATTTTATCCTCACAACAACCCTGGGAGGTAAGTGCTGTTATTATCTCCATTTTACAGATGAGGAAACTGAGGCAAACAGAGGGTTATTTGACTTGTCCCACAGCTATGAAGCATCTGAGGCCAGACCTGATGCTCTACCCGCTGCACCTTCTAGCTGCTCATATGTACCCCATATATTGGGTAGAGCTTAGCCTACACAGCAAAACCTTAGGAAATACTGCTCTAACTGCTTACTACCACTTAATGACAAAATCCTAAAGTCCTTCTAGAGACCTTCTGCCATTTAGCCTTAGAAATGTTACTGGAAATCCCTGACCTTAGGGATTTAAGAAACCTGGCATACGAAACACTGGAGATAAGCAGGAGAAGAAAAATAAAAAGAGAGTTAACTAACAAATAAATGATAGCACAGGGCCATCTCCAGTCGTCCTGACCTATGTCTTACCACTGGACTCAGATGATTCTGGAGGAGAGAGTGAGGCTGACGACTTTGCACAGCCCTGCCTTACTTAAATCCACCTCACTTGCAAGTCAAGACATCACCCTCCTGATGTCATTGGTCCTTTTCTAGAATGAAGAATCGAAGACAACAACAAATGACAGCAATAAGCAATGTCATGCTTCCTCTGAAGGAGCGACACAATATGAAAAATAAAGGCCAGAAAGGCTGGGACTTGCTCCCCAAACTTCGGAAGGACTGAGTCATGGATCTTAACCATCCGGTTCATGTGGTTGTTGATACTAAGCCTCATGGTATGGCCAGCATCCCCAGAAACACTGCCAAAAGCATGGAGGCTACCTAGAGTGCCCCTTCCTTTGTATCATCTTTCCCCCACTTCAATAAAGCCATTCCAATCCAACCTTACTGATGATCACCAAATGTTATGCTCTAGGCCTACCTCGGGCTGGTCTGGTTCCCTTGGTATGAAATTGGGGGGAAAAAATGTAACACCATCTAATTAGTTAACAAAATGTGGTCTACTTATCTATAAAGAAAGAATATAAGAAAAAAAAAGAAAGAAAGAATATGCGGCATTTATTTAGTTGGGTACAGCCTCCTTGCCTATGAGTCATGCTGGTCTACCAGTCAGAAAACTGAGGGATTGGCCCCCAATTCCTCTTGTGCCAGTTGTACTTATTGTCGACCACTGGAGAGCTTTAACTCTCTGAACCAATTGTTTTAAAGATGGTTTGAAAACCTAGTTTAGTCTGTGTCAGATAGGACCCCAGGATTCTGTATGGTAGGGCCTTAGGACATACATATTTCTCCAACTGCAACCTATTTGCGCATGGGGAAATCTTGTCATTTTATATGCTGTGTTGTTTTTATTAAATGTCTTGTTTTGAACCTATAACCACGCCTCAAAGCAAGCCTGGGATATTTTGCATGCTGCTGCATTTGCAAAAAGAAACAACTCCTAATTGGTGGAAAGAATGCTGACATGATGGCTATGGAGCTGCATTAGCAGCAGGGTTGGTCAAAAAACTTTTTCAAAGAGAAACTCATATGGTTCCAGATATTCTTCAGAACAGAGACACATAACAAGACTTTGAAGGCTACAAATGTGTTGGGGAAACTGGCTCTTCAACATGTACCCCATTTTCCAGTTTATCTCCCTAGAGACTTTGGAGACTTTCCCCTTGGGTAGGTTTGGGCCTCACTATTAGTTTAAGATGAGATCTCATCTCACTCCCACAAAGAACTCATTCATTCATATATTTTCTGGTGTATTATAGCCTGTAGAACTTCAATGATTTCTGTTTGCAATTTTGAGGGATAAATGGGATTCTAGTCTTTAGTGTAGCTGACTTAGCCAAAAATTATAAATTTAGGCTATGATATTATTCTCCCTTAAGAGTGACCAGGGAAGTGGCTTTTCTTCTGATCCCCTGAAAAATCACACTCCTAGACCAGCAGTGTATACACACAGAGACACATACACACATATGTATATGTATACACATGTATGCACACACATATATATGTACATACTGAAATGACTGAACAACAAATATATAGACATATATTTACATATCTATCCTCTCAAATACATACATACATATATATGTGTATATATATTGTATATATATATATATGTTTGTCATATATATGTGCGTGCACGTGCATACACACACACACAAACATTTTGTAGCTCTTCTCCTGCTTCCTTCATGGTGGCAATCACGATCACATTCCAGAGATCACTATCCACTCCATCTGAGAACCATGGCTATATGTTCAGACAACCCATTTGGACAAATATGTCTTATATGAGCATGCCTATACATATATTATAAATATTATAAATCATGGGCTCTTAACCTTTTTTTTTTGTCCTAGATTCTTTTGGAAGTCTAATGAAGCCTACAAACTTCTCAGAAAAATTTTTAATTGTGTAAAACATATGACTATAAAGGAAATTGATTATATAGAAACCAATCATATACATATATATGTATATATATATATGTGTGTATAAAAGTTCACAGACATCAAATTAAGAACCGCTATTATAAACCAATATATACTCTAGGTACCTGGTCAGACAATCAATAAACATTTATTAAGAACCTATCAAGTGCCAGGCACTGTGCTAAATGTTGGGGATATAAAAAAAAGGCAAAAATAGTCTCTGTCCTCAAGCTCACAACTGAATGGTAGAGACGGCAAGCAAATAACTATGTACAAATGAGCTATATATAGAAAAATTGGAAATAATTAAAAGAGAAAAGGCACTAAAATTTAGAGGGGTTGCAATGAGAATAGAGGTGTCACACATGTTGTGGGGGCATTGTGGCCTGAAGTGTTCTTAAGTACTGCCCTAGCCAGATTAAAATGCAATTGGAAAATAAAAAACACAATAAATGAAAATATAATAGAACATAGATAATGTTAATATGTATTTTTCTAAGGCAATATGTGGCCTGCTAGGATTCTTATGTATGGAGGCCCCTATTTGTATTTTAATTTGACCTACTGTTGTAGAAGGTGGGATTTTATTTGGAAATTAAGAGAGGTCAAGGAAGCCAGCAGGCAGAGATGAAGAGGGAGATCATTACAGACAGCTAGAGAACATTGTTGGAGATAAGAAATACAGAATCTTGTTTGTGGAAGAACATGAAGGCTGGTGTCACTAGATCACAGAGTACATGGAAAGAAGTATGGTATAAGAAGACTAGAAAGGTAGGAAAGGGGTAGGTTATGATGGGCTTTGAACACTAAATAAAGGATTTTGTGTCTGATCATAGGGGTAATAGCGAGTCACTGGAGTTTATTGAGTAGGGGGAATGATATGGTTGGACCTGTGCTTTAGGAAAAATCACAATGTAGCTGAATGGAGGGTGGCATGGAGTGGGAGAAACTTGAGACAGGCAGACCCATCTGCAGACTATTGTAACAGTGCAGGTGTGAGGTGATGACAGCCTGTACTTGAATAGCGGCAGTACCAGAGGAGAAAAGGGAGTGTATTGGAGAGATGTTACAGAGGTGAAATTGGCAGGCCTTTAGATATGGGGGTGAGAGACAGTGAAGAGTCAAAGATGACATCTATGTTGCAAGCCCGGGCAACTGAAAGGTTGGTGTATCCCTCTATAGTAATAAGGGAATTAGGAGGGAGGGAAGGTTTAGGCAGAAATATAATGAGTTCAGTTTTGGACATCTTGAGTTTAAGATGTCTTCTGGACATCCAATTTGAGATGTCTGAAAGGCAGTTGAAGATTAGAAACTGGAGGTTAGCAGAGAAGTTATGCAGGATAGGAAGATCTGAGAATCCTTAATATAGAGATAGTAAGTAAATCCATGGGAGCTGATGTGATCACCAAATGAAGTAGTATAGAGGGAGAAGAGATGAGGACCCAGAACAGAACCCTGTGGGACACCTACTGTTAGAGGTGTGATCTGGATGGAGATCCATCAAAGGACACTGAGAGACAATCTGATAGGTAAGATGAGTACCAAAAGAGTGTGGTATTCCAAAAACCTGGAGAGGAGAGAGCATCAAAGAGGAGATGGTGATCAATAGTGTCAAAGGCTACAAAGAGCTCAAGCAGAATAAGGATTGGATTTGTCAATTAAGAGATCATTAGTGAGAGTCAATACATCACTGAGGGCTTGAGAGCTATGGTTTTGACCCGTCATGGCTTTTCTGGGGATCCTAGTGCCTCATGAATAAGGCTTCTAAAGGCTTCTAGTAGATAACATAGGCTAGGAAAGTTTGTTAAAATATTTTCCATATGCAGTCGGACTTTCTGTATCCAAATGTCCTGTTACAGTTCTATTAACGTGACCCTGGTGTCTTCTTAGGTAAGCTCAAGAGCAAAAAATCCCTCTATTTTCACTCATTTCGGTGATGTAATTAAAATCAGGTAATGTGGTGTCATGTAAAAAACTTTGAACTGGAAATCAGGAAACCTGGGTATTAGTCTTAGTTTGTGTGACATGGGTCATAGTTCAGGAATTCTTACTTAACCTTTCTTTTGTTATGGATCCCTTGGGGAGTCTTGTGAACCCCAAGGAACCTGTCTCAGAATAATGTTTTAAATACATAAAATTAAACACATAGGATTAAAATATAACCAATCATATTGAAATTATAGTTTTTTATTAAAATATTTTAAAAACAAATTCATAGACCTTACATTTAAGAACCCTAGTTTAAGACTAGATGATAATGAAAGTCCCTACTCATCTTGAAATCCTACAATAGTTTTTGGAGCAGTGGTTCTTAAAGTATGGTATGGAGGTCCCCAACATCCCCGAGACCTATTAGATTGTAAACTACTTGAGGGCAAGGATTGTCTTTTGTCTCTTAGCAGAAGATGCTAATGTAACTCTTAAGAACTTTATCAATATTAAGATAGAAGAAGTTTACATGGACAGGGGGCATAGATGTGAGTCAAGAACAGTGCCTGGTATGTAATAGGTGCTTAATATATGTTTATTGATTGATTGTGAGATCAAAACTATTTTTACAATATTAAGAAGTTTCATTTTTTAATATGATAAATATCAACAGTTATAAACCACATAAAAGCTCTTTAGAGGGACTTCTCAATAATTGTTAAATAAAGCGGTCCTCAAACAAACAAACAAACAAAAAGATTGAGAACCATTGCTTTGGGAAAATGCTTTAGTAATTGAGAAATAATTTTTCCTGTTAGCTCTACATGTATTTCATGTTTTTGAAATTATATTTCTCATATCAAGGCAGCATGGTGTAATGAATAAAGAGATGGCCTCAAAGCCAGGAAGGCCCAGGTTCAAATCCCACCTCTGATATATCCTAGCTGTATGATTCTGGACAAGTCACTTCCTAATGTCTTATGTGACTGTCTAAGACTCTAAGTTGCAGAGAAGATGTTGGCTTGTCTTGATGGAGGGAATTTCCCCACGTGGGAATTTCTTATAACACCAGTGAAATAACTTATCTAGTTTGTACCTCTGCCAAAGCAGAAACTGTTTTTCTGAAAGGTGAGAGCAGAGCTGTAGGTAACAAAGAATGAATGACAACATCCAGTTAAGTCCCAGGCTCTGAAACTATATTCTAATAAACAAGTAGGATTTTAAGACAGAGATGGGGATAGTTTCAAGTTCAATGGGTAAAAGCTACCCCAACTGATAAATAGTTAAAGAATATGAACAGGCAGTTTTCAGATGAAGAAATCAAAGTTATCTATAGTCATATAATGAAGTGCTCTAACTCACTTTTGATCAGAGAAATGAAAATTAAAACAACTCTGAGGTACCACCTCACACCTATCAGGATAGATAATATGACAAGGGAAATGATAAGTGCTGGAGAAGATGTGAGAAAATTGAGACACTAATGCACTGTTGGTGAACTGATTTAACTGTTCTGGAGAGCAATTTGGAACTATGCCCAAAGGGCAACTGTGTATACACTTTGATCCAGCTACTAGGTTTATCTCAAGGAGATCATAAAAAGGGAAAAGGACCTACATGTGCAAAAATATTTACAGCAATCTTTTTCATGGTGGCTGAGGGGAAGCCCATAATTTAGGGAATGGCTGAATAAGCTGTAGTGTATGAATGTAATGCAATACTACTGTGCAATAAGAAATTATTTCAGAAAAACCTGGAAGGACTTGTATGAACTGATGCAAAGTGAAATGAGCAGAACCAGGAAAACATTGTACACAATATCAGCAATATTATGTGATGATCAACTATGAATGACTCTCATCTTAGCAACACAATGATCTAGGACAAGTACAAAGGACTCACAAATGAAAATGCTATCCACATCCAAGTAGAGAACTAATGAACTCTGAATGCAGATAGAAGCGTACTTTTTTCTACTTATTTTATTTTTTTGGTGTTTTTTTCCCTTTTGATCCATTTCTTCTTTCACAACTGTAAATAATACGGAAATGTGTTTTACATAATTGCACATTTATAACCTACATCAAATTGCCTACCATTTTAGGAAGAGGGGAAGGGAGGCAGGAAGGGAGAAAAATTTGGAACTCAAAATCTTGTAAAAAATGAATGCTAAAAATTGTCTTGACATATAATTGGGGGAAAAAATAAAATGTTATTAAAAATTTTTTTTAAAAGGGTAAGAGCTAGGGGTAAGAAGGGATACCCAGAGGTGGTAAAAAAGGAGAATAAATGTTTGTGTAGACATTTTGGAGGTCTCTAATCATATCACACTTAAGTGGCAAATCTTTCTTTCCATGCCTCAAGCAAGTATTTGATTGAAAAATAAGAAGAGGAGACTTATGGAAGAGCAGTTAATTATGGTTAGCATCTGTACTTATTCTTTCTTTTACTGTCTAGAAACAAGATCATTCTGCCTCCTTCAATTGCTTTGCCCAGGTATCCATAATACACTAGCTTAGGCAGCCCACCAGAGAAGAAATAATATGCAAGAGAAGAAAAGCACACTTCCCCCTTAAACTTCAGGATGAGAAATATAATTGAAATGTTAGCTGGTGAGGGTAACTAAATGTCTGCTGAATCGAAGGCTGAAGTACTTAATAAATGTTTGTTGAATTGAAATTTCTTGAATTCTATCTAATTTTGCTTCTATTTTCTTTGCCAAGAATAAATGGAAAATGGCCGAATAAAAACAGTTAATCAAAGAAGTTTTTATTTAGTGCCTACAATGGGCCAGGCACTTTGCTAGGCTCTGGGCATATAAATATAAAGAATGAAACAATCTCTACTCTTAAAGAGCCCGCATTTTATGGGGGAGAAAACAAATACTCATGTAAGTATTTGCAGAATAAATTTCAATATAATAAATACAAGATGCTTAGGGAAGAGGGAGCTAGCAGTTGGGGGGATCAACTGACACAATAAATAAAAAGATAGGAAAAGGACACCTCATTGACCTTAATGAATTCAAGTCATCTGACCCAGATGAACTGTATCCTTGAACTCTGAAAGAACTAGTGAGGTGATTGCTAAGCCATTGTCAGCCATATTTGAAAGATAATAGAGAACAGATGTACCATAGGATTGGAGAAGAGCAAATATTGTTATGATTTAAAAAAAAAAAGAAAAGTGAATAGAATCTGAAGATTTTATTCCAATAGGTATAACTCTGATTACTGCAAAAAGTACTGAATGGATCATTGAGGACATGGTTAGTGAACAAAAATCACAATAGGGGTTCATCAATAGGTCATGACAGACTAACCCGATTTCCTTTCCTGATAAAGTTACTAAACTAGTAGATCAGGTAAATACTATAAATATAGTTTGTCTGGATTCTAGCAAGTATTTTATAGTGTCTCACTCTATTTATATGAAAAAGATGGAAAGCCTTAAATGATAGTGCATCTATGTATTCTGTCCACATGACCAGAATCAAAGAGTAGTTGTTCATGGTTCAAATGTCAGCTTGACCAATGGTATGTCCCAGAGATCTATGTTTGCCCTTATGTGATGTAACACTTTTTATTAATGGCTTAGATGAAAGTATAGGTGTATATACTTAACAAATTTGCAGGTGACACAAAGTTGGGAGGGATAGATGACAGAGAGAATCCAAGAAAGTCTTGACAGGTATGAGCAGTTCTCTTCAAACGGAGGGCAGGGGTACTATGGCATAACCCAAAAGGAGCTATGGTCTAACCTCAAAGGATATGTGATCAGCCAGTTAGGAATGGAAATAACGTTCTCCACAATAAGCAATTATGGGGTTTGTCTCCTGCACAACTATGCCTACCTTTTATTCCCCAGCATGCTGGCACTCTTCCTCCTTCTTCGGATGTGCAATTTTCCAGACTTTCCCCTTCCTAACTCCCTTCTGAACTGAGTATTAACTTTTTGGGGCAGCTATAACCCAAAGTAGATACAAAATAATATAACAGTGGATTTTAAGGTGCTATTGAACAAGTCAAATCAACATACAAACCTTACCCTTGCCCCTCAGATCACTTCAAGAATGCAGCAGGCATCCCTTGGAGGATGTGATCAGGGATGGGTGAGCTGCAAAAAGATCACAGATCTCATAACACTATTAGTCCCCTTGAACTCACACTTCTTCCAAATTTGCCAGTTATTGCTGAGGGCTGAAGTAACTTCTAGTCACCTTGGTTCACAACCTTGATGTCATCTTCAACTTCTCACTCTCCCCCATCCCACACATCCAATAAGTTGCCCAATCTTGTTATTCTACCTCCACATCTCTCACATCTGTCCCCTTCTCTCTACTCATGTGCCCTATTTCTGGCCCCCATCAACTCTCACCTGAACAGTTACAATAGTCTCCTAATTGGTATCCTTGTTTCAAATCTTTCTCCTGTAGTCCATCTTTTATACATCTGCCAAAGTGATTTTCTTAAAATGACATCTGACCATGTCACTCCCCTACTCAATAAAATTTAATGGCTCCCTATTAACTCTAAGATCATATGTTATTTCATCTTTATCTCATTTCTTTTAACTTATATTTTTGTGTTTTATAATGTACCCATAGGACATGCATATACTCTATGAATGGGTAAATATATATGTATGTATTTATATTTATATAAATATATATTTTGATTACATTCTCAAACATTTTTACTGATGGGGAACACCATTAAAAAGGTTTGAAGACCACTAGGTTAAAGCAAAGATTGCCAAACTATGGCTGGTGACTGTGGGAGTTAAGCATGGCTTTTACTTTTAAAATGAAGTTTTATTGTACAGTTATCCTTTCCACATTGAGGGGGTTAGGGGTGCAGTACTTCATGACCTGGAAAATCTGCATAAAATTTTTTGGCCCTCCCTTCATACCAGAGAAGAAGTCTAAATTATTATGGTATTAAAAGATAAAATGTGATGATATTATGCAATACTATACATACATTTTATGCATTTCTGAGTTTCTAAACCTTTTCTGTGTTGTCTGCTGGCCTTCGCGTGTCGTCTGTGGCTTCTGCAAAACTCCCAAAAAATTCCCATTTAATTTCTTATGCTGACCCACAATATATATAAACCACAGTGGGAAAAATCATGATGTTGAAGGAATAACTGTATTTAAAAATGTAAAAATCATTCTTAGCTCTCTAGCAGTACAAAAAACATTCTTGGCCCCCTGAGCTACAGAGCTGTGTTGAATATAGGGTGAAATTCAACAGACATAACCATAATGTCTGATATTTGGGTTCAAAAATTCAATGTCACAAGTACAGGATAAGAGAGGCATAATTAGACAGTAGTTTGTCTGAAAAAGATCTGGGGGTTTTAGTGAACTTCAAGCTGATTATGAGCCAGCAACATGATGTGGAAGTCAAAAAATGTAATGTGATCTTGGGTTGTACCAAGTGAGGCATAGCTTCTAGGATGAGAAAGACTGAAGAATGCCCAGAGGAGAGCAACCAAGATAATGGATAGTCCTGAGATTGTGTGAGGAGAGACACCTGAGAAGAGATTGAAGGATGTAAGAGCAAGTGGAAGCCATATTCTGAAGGACTTTAAGTACTGAACAGAGGAGTCTATATTTGGTCCTAAAGGAAACAGGAAGCTACTGAATATACTGAAGTATATTATGCAAGGGATTGACATAGTCAGATAGATTCTCTTGGAGTATCATTTTGTTAGCTCCATGGAAGAAAAATTGGAGAGGGGAGAGACTGGAGGAAGAGAGCCCAATTAGAAGGCCATAGCATAGGGCAACTAGGTGGCACAGTGCATAGAGCACCGGCCCTGGAGTCAGGAGGACCTGAGTTCAAATTCAGCCTCAGACACATAACACTAGCTATGTGACCCTGGGCAAGTCACTTAATCCCAAAAAGGGGACAAAAAAAAAGAATATTGTAATCAATCAGGTTCATGACAATTTGGGCAGAATGGCTAGATATTTTCAGACTTAGGTCTGTAGAATAGTACTACTATCTAAGGCATTTGAGGATAGGCTAGCATGGAAAGTTTACTGTATGACAGGCCTGCACAATGTATGGCCCACAGGCTGCTTGTGGCCCACCAAAGGATTTCAGGTGGCTCATGGAAAATGGAGTAAAGTAAATGAAAGTAAAGATGAAGCAAGTGCTTTGTCCATGCCCTGCTTAACCCACCTTCCACTAGTCACTATGGTGCCCACCTTGTATCTTGGCAGGTGGGTTGCCACTGCGCACTCTTTCCGTTTGTCACGTGACCCGTGGTTACCAACCATCATCAGTCTGTCTCTAGTCTGAGAGGAGCAAGAGTCATATCTTTTTACTGTGTTTTCGGTCATTACTGGCATTGAACAGCGACAAAGTGAACGCAGTCATGTACCAATGCATGTGATGAGTGGCAACGCAAGGGTTTCTTCCCCTTCCTCACTGCACGGCTGCCCTCCAAGTTATATGAGTGTCTGGCGCTCTCTCCAAGGTCAGACACTCAGTTCAGTATGTCTTTGTGCATGAGCAATTGCTGTGGAGATTTTTTGGTTCTAACATTGAAGTTTTTGGAGTGACTTTGTAAAACAAGTGATAAAAAGAAACGGAAGATCGAATCAGAGGGCAGAGTGTTTAATCCAGAGTGGACAAATGGATACTTACTTACATTAGAAACAAAATACTGTGCCTTGTTTGCCGAGAAGTAATAGCTATTCTGAAGGAATAAAATCTTTGTTGCCATTTTGAATCAAAATATCCTGACGTAAGAAATTGGACACCAATGAAAAACAAATTAAAGCATCCAAATTGTTGAAAAATCTCAGTGGGGAACAATCGTTTTTCATGAAAGTAAATTCAGAAAATGAGGTGGCTGCTAAGATTAGTTTTCAGATTTGTAAAGAAATGTATTTCAAATGTGATTCTAGAGTATGATAAACTGATTGCTGACAATAAGTGTAATATGTCCCATTAACTAAATGTAAACAGTAAGAAAACCTGAAAAATGTATTAAAACTTGTACTGCTTAGCAAAGTAATTTTTTAACATTAATATGATTTCATGATAAATAAAAATCTTAAGTAATAATTGTAATTAATTGATATTAATTTAAATTTCCCTTTTAAAAATATAGTTTATTTGCAGAATAGTTTAATCATTAATTATACCTTTACTTGGAAAGTAAAAACCTATCTGTGCCCTGAAGAAGTTTAACCTATTTTAATTTTGGTCCCTACCTACTGTCAAGTTGTGTAGGCCCCCTTGATGACAACCTAGTCTCTGACTTAAGCAAATGCTGCCCTCCTTTCTTACAGAAGATGCTATCAAGCTTTGAATTTTAAAGAAAAATGTGCACTTATTGGGAATTTTCCTAGGAATTTAGGTCAAGCTTATTGGCCTGTATTTTGAAGAAACTATACAATCTTGAGTTGATGATTTTTTTTTTGAAATCAGGACATTTGTGCTTTTTCATTTCTGCAGAATTTCTCCTGTTCTCCATGATCATTCAGCTTATTAGCCATTGACAGTGACTCAGCAAACACATCTAGCAATTCTGTCATTACTCTGGGATATAATTTATCTAGGGCTGGTAATCTGAACTCATCAAAAGCAGCTTGGCCAATAAGTCAAGTATTTGTTGATCAAGGGAGTTTTTAGGCTCTTTTGGTCTCTTCATCATGGTAATTGATTTACACTGATTAAATGTAAGCAAGCATGTAATAGATGTTGTTCTTTGCTGTTCAGTCATTTTTCAGTCGTGTCCAACTCTTTGTGTGGGTTTTCTTGGTGAAGATACTGGATGGATTTGCCATTTCCTTCTTTAGCTTATTTTACAGATGAGGAAACTGAGGTAAACAGGGTTAAGTGACTTACCCAGGGCCGTACAGCTAGTTAAGTATCTGAGGCCAGATTTAAACTCAGGTCTTCCTGACTTCAGGCCCAGTGCTCTATCTACTGCCCCACTTCAATGCTTGTTGAGTATAGCCTGTCATGGTAAAAGCAAGGTACAAAACAATGGACTGCTCATGGGTTACATTGGTATACATGTAATATGAAAGAAGAAAGACTCTTTACTAAACTCCTTGGGATGATTTAGAGGAGGACATGGAGGAGAGCTGGGAGCAATTAGGTGGTGCAGCGGGTAGAATGCCAGGCCTGGAGCCAGGAAGACTCCTCTTCCTGAATTCAAATCTGGCCACAGACACTAGCTATGTGACTTGCAAGGCCAACTACCCAAAAAAGGCACCCTGAGGCTGAGGGGATGATAAAAAGTGGGAGATATGCAATGCAACACTGTGTTGACCTATTACTAATTCTGCACGTGGTCAGAGCCAGCAGGTGCTGTTCCCTGATCCATGGCTACGAAGGCCCTCTAAGATGATTTTAGACATGTGGGTGAAGTGAAAACGATGGAATGGATGCAGGGCAGGTCCTAGTGGACAGCAGACATTTGTAAAGAGTGGTACTTGATTTGTTCAATAGACAGTATTGCCAACTCAAGTTGCTTATCTGGTGGGCCTAAATAACAAGTCCTGGAGCTATTGTGCATGTACTCCTTTTTTCTCTGGCAGTGAGGTACCATTTTGTAAGAATGCACAGGCTTATCCAACAGGAACCAGGAAACTCCTACACTAGTCAATTTATTATGGTGACAGCAGTATTTCCTTGGCTTCCCTGCCAGGATTGATTCTAATCAGAGTTGAGAGCAAGCTACAGAAGTTGGTGATAGTTTTGGAAGGAATTAAGAAATCTAGAACTACACCACATATCAGAACACATAGGATCATTTTTTGACCTCCTTGGAGATACATGTCCAGTAAGTAGGTATAAACAATTTAGTGACTTTTCTCACATAATTACAAATTGTTTTCCAGA
Source organism: Phascolarctos cinereus (assembly GCF_003287225.1). Taxonomy (NCBI): domain Eukaryota; kingdom Metazoa; phylum Chordata; class Mammalia; order Diprotodontia; family Phascolarctidae; genus Phascolarctos; species Phascolarctos cinereus. The sequence goes on along the minus strand of NW_027555625.1, from coordinate 339,055,232 downwards.
AAGTTGAGATAATTCGTAGTTTTACCTTTAATGTATTAATGGACCTGTAGTCCCACAGTCCCCTAAACATCCACTGTTACCATCTTTGCTACTTTGAGTGTGAGGTAAAACTTGAATTTTTCAAATTTGCATTTTTCTTATTGTTAGTGATTTGACACAAATCTTTCTGAATGGTGGTGGATTCTTGAAATAGTTTTGTGATACATGAATATAATTGAACAACAACCACAAAACAAGTGAAAATAAATGCTCTAAAATTATAAAGGACAAGCTTGGCCTCCGAAGAAGAGATATGAAAAAACATTTCCCCCTATCTCCTTTGCTGAGATGTATATGGTGGAGTGGGGTGGGGAGCAAGGATAGAGAGAGCATAAGATTTGTTAAATATATTGTCAGGTGGTTTTTTTTAGAAACACTTTAAAAAAATTTTCTGCAATATTTTTGGAAAGCTTCTAGCACTTAATGAGTTCGTCATCAGCCCAGCTGAACTACATCTTGAAAGAACTAACACATGTGAATTACTGTGAATGATTTTGGGGTGATTATGGACAATGAGAAAGGTACTGAAGATAAGAAAAAATAAAGGAGTGTGCCAAGTGTAATCCTGTCTTATTCTTAGACAAATTCTAGGAATTATTGGTAAAGGGCTGATTGGTGAATATTTAGAAAAAGAAGAAGCAATCACAAGGAGCCAAAAATGACATGTGGCTTCATGAAGAACAAACTAACCAACACTTAGGAAATGGCTGAGCAAATTACAGTATATGACTGTACTGTAATATTGTTGTGCTAAAAGAAATGAGGAAAGAGACAGTTTCAGACAAACTTGGAGAGACTTAAAGGAACTAAAAGTGAAATGAGTAGAACTAGATAACAATTTGTATAATATAACAATATTTTTGTTGTTTAGTTAATTCATTATGTCCAACTCTTTCATGACCCCATTTGGGTTTTCTTGGCAAAGATACTGGAGTGGTTTGCCACTTCCTTCTCTAGTTCATTTTATAGATGAGGAAACTGAGGCAAATAGGGTTAAATGACTTGCCCAGGGTCACTCAGCTAGTAAATATCTGAGGCCAGATTTGAACTTGGGTTCTCCTGGTAGAGCCAGGGCTCTATCCACTGTGCAACCTAGCTGCCCCATAACAATATTGTGAAGATAAACAACTTAAAAATAGTTAAGATCAATGTAGTAACCATGATTCCAAAAGACCAATGTCTCTTAAAGCTTGCTACCCACCCAGCTGACAGAGGTAATGGATTCTAGTTGCAGAATGAGATGTGTATTTTAAAATATGGCCAATGTAGGCATTTATTTTGCTTGATTATAGATATTTGTTACAAGGGTTTTCTTTTTCTTTGGGGAGTGGGGAAGTGGGAGGAAAGGAAAATAATGCATGTTAATTGAAAAAAAAATAAACTAACTTCATTTCCTCTTTTGAGAGTCTACTTAGATTGGAGGATCAAAATATAGTTTACCTAGATATAACAGATATAGTTCACCTACATTTTAGTAGGACATTTGATAAAATGCCTCAGACTATTCTTGTGAAAGAAATGGAGAGATGTGGGTTAGATTACAAATCCAATTGATGGATTCAAAATTGGTTGAATAGCCAGACTTAAAGACTATTATTTTTAATGAAAAATCATCAGTAATTCAGCATCAACCTGGAGTTGTGCTTAGTCCTTTGTGGGTTAACATTTGTATTAATGATCTGGACAAAGTGTTAGATGCAATGCCTATCAGAGGTGCAGACAACAGGAAGCTAGGAGTGATAGCTACCATATTGGATGGCAGAGTTAAGATGCAAAGAGATCTTGAAAATCCAGAAGATGCCCTCCCCCAAAATGTGCTCTTCTCCCAACTTTCTCTATTTCTATTTTTTATTCAAAATGTAAGAAATTTTAAAATGTCTTTAAAATATAACCATTTCCATGACAAAGTAGGACAGAAAGAGTATTGCGCATAAAATTGCAAATCTGATATGTGTAATTTGCTTTTCCTTTTAAATATATAATAGTTATCATAGTTCTTTTTTTCCCCTCCCTCCCCATCCCTTTCTAGAGATGGCTCCTGTTTGACACAAATATGTATAAACACACACACACACACACACACACACACACACACGTGTAAAACTACCCTATTTCTATTGAAGGCACTAGCATTCTCTCAGATATCCAGGTTCTTAAACTCTGACCCCTCCCTCATGGTATTTAACCAATTGCTAACTCTTCTTGGTTCTATATCGACAACATCTCCTATTCATCTTTTTTTTTTTTCTGATTCTTATACAGCCACTGCCTTAATGGAATCCTTCTCACCCAGACTATTATAAGAGCCACCTAAATGGGTTTTTTTTCTGCTTCAATCTCTCATTTCCAATCCATCCTCCACAGAGTTGCCAAAATAATCTTCCTAAAGCACAAGCCTGACCATATTACTCTTCTACTCAAAAATCTTCAATGCCTTCAAAAACTCCCCACTACCTACAGGATGAAATATTGACTTAGAATAAAATTAAAGGCCTTTGTAATATGATTCCCACCTTTCTTCCAGCTATATTTCATGATACTCTTCTTTACAAACTCTATGTTCCAGTCAAACTGGACTATTAACCATTCTTTTTTTTTTTTAAAGGAAGGAAGAACATGTTTTTAATTTGAAAAAAAAAATTAAGTAGCTGGAGAAAATAAACACATCTTTTTTTTTCCTAAAAATTTTGGAATGCCAGAATGAAAGGGGAGTGGAGAGCCAGCATCCTTTTTCTAAAGTATATTTTATTTCTCCCCAATTTATTAGCCATTTTTGATACTCCTTGCATTCACAAGAGTGGTTCCCCATGCCTGGAATTCACTCCTTCCCTACATCCACCTATCAGAATCTTTATTTTCAACTCAGGTTCAACTCAGAGACCACCTGGATGCTCCCACTTGTCTGAGTTTTCCTTACAAATATATGTTGTGTCTCCCAAGATAATGTAAACTCATTGAGGCCAGAAAGTATGTTTTGTTTGTTTTTTATCTTTGTTTCACCAGAACTTTGCACATCACAGGTAAGCTTAATATTTATTTTTTAATCGAACTGAATTAGGAATAAATGCAATAATTTAACTTCCTTTTTTTTCCCTGAAAAATCTACTTCCCAAAGAGGCATAAACCAACAGCAGTTGGTCTAGAAAAGATCTGGGGATTTCAGTGAACCATAAGCTCAGTATGAATCAACAGTGTGATATGGCAGTCAAAAAGGCCGTGTAATCTTGGGATACATTATGACAGGCATAGTAGGTAGAGAGGAGATAGTCTTAGTAGGGGATCTGGCCTAGGGAAGTGATGGTCCCACTACGGTACATGAGTTAAAGTCTTGACTTTGCCACTTAGTACCTATGTGACTTCAGGCAATTCATTTCACCCCTCTGAGTTTCAACTTCCTCATCTGTTAAATTAGGGGGTTACCCAGAAGTCCTGGTTCCTTCCAGCTCTAAATCTCTGACTTTATGACCTAAGATCTATGATCTACTTTGTCTTGGCCAGGTATACAAAGAAAAATAAAATAGTCCCTGATCTCAAGGAGCCCATGGTCTAATGATAGAGACAACATGCAAACAATTATGTGTAAACAAGATATATGCAGGATAAATTAGAGATAATCAACAGAGGGAAGGCACTAGCCTTAGGGGGATCAGAAAAGGCTATATATATGGAAGATGGAGTTTTAGCTGAGGCTTTAAGGGAATCAGGGAATTCATGCAATTAGAGATAAATAGGAGAGCATTCCAAGCATGGGGGACAACCAGAGAAAATGGCCAGGGTTTGGAAATGGAGTGGCTTGTTTAAGGAACAGCAAGGAGGCCAGTGTCACTGGGTCACAGAGTACCTAGGTGTAAGATGACTAGAAAAGTAGGAGAGGGGAAGGGGCAGAGATTATGATGGACATTGAATTACAAAAAGAAGATTTTATATTTGATCCTGGAGGTGATAGAGAATGGCTGGAGTTTATTTCCTACGGAGGTGACATGGTGAGACCTTAACTTAGGGAAATTAATTTGACACCTGAATGGAGGGTGGATTAGAGGGAAGAGAGATTTGAGGCACAGAGACCAACTAGTACCTTACTGCAATAGTGCAAGTATGAGGTAGTAAGGAGACACATTTTAGGAAAGATATTAATAAGCTAGATAGCATTCAGAAGAATGTGAAAGGCCTTGAGAACATGCCACATGAGGATTAGTTAAAGAAACTAGAGATAAGAAAAGACTTATGGGAAACCTTGTAGCTGTTATGGAATATTTAAATTGCTTTTATATGGAAGAGAAGTTAGACTTCTGGTTGGCTCCTAAGCAGCAGACTCAGAAGCAATAGGTGGAAGATGCAAAGAGTAGATTTAGGCTTGATGTGAAGATAACTTTATAACATTTAGAACTATCTCAAAGTTCTTCAGGCATGCCCCCTCATTAAAGATCTTGAAACAAAAGCTAGAAAACCACTTATCAAATGTGGGACCTTTTCAATATGTCATAGAAAGGACTTTTGTTCACATTTTGGTTAGAATAGATGAGATAGTGTCTCGTGTCTCTTCCACTACTGAAATTTTATAATTTGCTCAGTTCACACTCATTTGAAAATGAGTATGGAAATTTATTTTGCTGTTACTTTGCAAAGACTCTCCTGATTAAATGTTATACTGTTCCAGGAACTAGTTAACTTCAGTGACTGTTAGAAGTTCCCAGGCTACTGGGGGCTCAAGCCGTTGTGTTCTGAGAGGTTGAGACCCCTCAAAAACTGTAGTACAGGACGGGGTCATCTGGAATGAATTCACAGACTCACGCATTCTTTAACTCAAGTTGGCAAAAAGTTTATTGTTAATGCTTTTCAGCAGGCAAGGATTCTTAAGAAACCTGAGACTTTAAAGGGGGTACAGTTAAAGTATATATAGGATAAAATATAATAAAACATGTGCCAAATATGCTAACTAGGATATTCAGGGAGGGATTAGGGAGTGATTAAAGAGTGGTCAGTTCTTAAAGGAACATGCACTTTTTTGCATGTACTGAACCCCCTCCCCCCAAGGAGGGGCCACATGGAGATGTGATTTTAGGCCTGCTATGATACTAAGTTAACTAGAGGTCAGGGGTAACTGAGAGTTGTCCAGTCTGCCACCAATCAATGTCTTATTTGACGAGATAGACATAGGGAGCATACATATGTCTTAGGTCTAGAATATAGATAACGAGGAGTCTAGGATGTAGATAATGAGGTAGGGCAGTAGTATAGATAGCCCAGTGGGTAAGAATATTTTTATGATCTAGTGCAAAGCCAGTTAAAACTAGTAATTCCTTTGGGTGCTGTCTGTAACTGCACCAGGAAGAGAGATAAGGGTCTTGCTAGGGCCCACTCATGAGTAATTGCTAGGCACAGTGACCTTGGGCTAGGGAGAAACTGCCAGGGATAGCGTTTCTGAGGCTAGGAAGAAACATGGTCATAGAACTAGAGTCCTAGTAAAAGCACCCAAACACCCCATCAAAGCCAGCTGAAATGAAATATAACTATTGGCTAAAATGCCTCCATATTGAACCCTTTAATATGTGTGATCCAGAATTGGAGCACTCAGAAAGAGTTAAGCTGATGTAGAAGGGGGTGTGTTGGAGTGCATGGAGTATGTATGTAGAGGGGCCACCCCATGGAGTGTGTGGGGAACACCAGACTTCAGAAAACTAGAGTTTAGTCCCAGCTCTATGACTAACTATGTGACCTTGGACAAGCCCCTTTAAGCTTCAGTTGCCTCATTGATAAAGTGACTCCTAAATCCTCTTCTACCTCTGACATGCTATGAATTCGGAAGCAAAGATCTCTGTATAGCAGTACTGTTCCTGCCTTTGAATTTGTTTTAAGCCTAAAGAAGTTAATTTTCTTCTCCCAACAAATTTTATTTTAGTCTAATATCTTACAGATTACTAACCTTGAGAAAGTGTGCTATTCTACAAAAGTTAGTTTATAAGAAATAAATATTTAGATTATGTGCACCTTTCTTCTTTACAAGGGTGAAAATGCACGCCACTGTAAACTAATATATAACTCGTATATGACATCAACAGATGAGGAACCAGGTACATCAAATAGCCTTTAGCTCTTTAGTTTCCATCTGAGTTGCTGAGATAACCAACTGGAAGCCAGTTTATTTGAAGTTCCTGATGATTTGGATTCATAAACTCGCGTTATAGTTACACACCCTGGTTTGGAGATTGGCTGACAGCCATGTTTGCAGTTATATTTCAAAGGATGTCTGTGTTTAATTCAGAAATTCCTATGACACAGGTCCCAAGTCCACTTGGTCTTTTTGTTGTGGTGGTTAAACCCATCTTTTAAGTTTAAAAACTTTTTGTTTCTGCTGAGCAAGTATAGGTTTACAGCCTAGATCTATGTGCTTTCAAACCACACCTGGCATTTCATCAGGAAAGGAAGCAAAGTTTATGTACCTGGTTACAATCTCTTGATCCATTTTGAGAGTAAAAGGAAGTTTATCAGTATGAGGTTGGAATTGTTATGTGCAGGGATCACTGAGACTGACAGATAGTCCAATTTCAGGCTAGGCATGAGTTGCAAGGAATTCAAGCACACCAACAGTAGGTCCTTGTGTGCTGGATGTACAACAAGGTAAATAGAATCCCCTTCTTCTGTTATAAGGCATGATAATTTAGTCCCATGTTAGAGTCAGAATTAGAAGGAAATGCTTCAGCTTTCAACATATATCACTATGATATAAATAATTGCAATTTCTTAGAAATAGAAATAGAACTGACTTCCTCTTGAATTAGGGTTCCACTTCCCCTAGAATGGTCATATCTACCTAGCTGTGTTCAAACAGCACATTATCCTCTTCCCAGGAGATTCAACTGTATCAGAATTTTTGGATGCAGAATATTGAGTGAAGGAGAAAAAGTATTATCAAAATTCAATTCAGCTGAAGGAAGGAGATTAAGTATCATTGTAACTAATATTATGTAGTACTTTCTACTCAACATTCTTACTTCATATTCCAATATTTCTATTAGGGGCACTACCATTCACCCAGTCTCCTATGCTCAAAGCCTTCTTTTCATCTTTGACTCTTTCCTCTTTCTCACTTCTCATATTCATGCATCATCCACCCCTCCCCCAAGTCCTATCAGTTCTACTTTGGCGATCCTGATCACAGAGATCCTGATCACAAGACTTAGAGCTATGGAACCAACCAATCCAATGTCCCCTCATTTTACAGAGGAGGAAACTGAGGTCCAGGGAAGTTAAGTAACTTATCCAAGGATACACAGGCAGTGTCAGAGACAGAATTAAAACTCAGGCCCTCTGACTCCAGACTTTCTGCTGTATAACAGTGCCTATTACCTGTCCCTTCCTCTCTATTCTTACTCCTACTACCTTGGCATAGGATGTCATTGTTACCCATAACAATAATTGCCTCCTAGCCATTGTTCTCTCTCTAGAAACCATCTGTACACTGCTGCTAAACTTTCCTCATGCATATGTAAGGTCATACAATTTCTTTACTGAAAATCCTTTACTATTTCCTCATAGTGTAAAGTTCAAAATCCTTTGCCTGGCATTTAAGAACCTCCACAATATGGTGCCATCTTACACCTTATATTGAATCATCCTTTGTCTCCTATTTGTCAACTGAATGCTCCAGTCTCTGACCATTGCTTAAGTTATTCCCTATGCCTAGGATACTGAATTCTTTCTGTTGAATTCCTACGCACCCTTTAAAGTCTCTCTCATATGCCATCTCTTCCAAAATGCATTTTCTGATTCCCTTGAATCCTTGAATCTCACAGAGCACATTTTATCTCTTTTTTTGCACTTGAGTCTTTTATTAAGGATATATAATATGGATGATCAGAGGATCAGATCCCCTGATGTGTTGAGCTGAAATATATTCCATGGATTTGGAGAGGGACTTGGCCTGTTGTTGAGGGGCATGTGTTTTGTTTTGTTTTGTTTTTTTGATGACACAGAAACTCCTGATTGATTCCCATAACTGAGGAGGGAGGATTGTGTTGAAAGCAATTGGCAACTGAAAATCAAGAGAACAGACTCTTGGGGAGGACCCTCCTCCTTTCTGTGATCTATAAGAAAGAGGAGGAGAAAGGGGTCTCACTCTTCATTGAGCTTCATTTCCAGTACTTTCTGTCTCTTTGACTTCTAGCAGGTGAGGCATAGAGAGGAATTTATCTCCTCTTTCAACCCTCCCCTCTCTGCAGGAATGGCAGCTTATAACACAAACACATGGGAATGGAATGGGAAAATGTGCTTGCTAGGTAGACCTGACGGTTGACTTCAAGTCCCTGGCTGCCTTCTTCTGCTTTCTACTTCCTTCCCTCATTTCAGTGACCAGCAAGCCCAAGAAATTCACATTTCCAACCTCATGATGATAACCTTGTGGATAAAATTTTTGAGCTCAGGATTCAGGCGTCAGCTGACCAGAGGGAGACAATTTCCATGTACAGCATTCTTCCTAGCAGAGATGAGGATCCCATACCCCAAAGCCTAAACAAAGTCACACCCTGCCTTGGCCAGGAATTAGTGCCCTTGTGAGTTACTGGCAGATCTACCAAGGTGAATGTGAAATAGCTGCTCATTCACCCCACAATATAGGTTTTATAGTAACCTTTACTTTTTGAAGAAGTATAATGAGCATAAAGGAATAATTGAATGTTTTATGTTTTCTAAATGAGTTTATGAATGTCTGTTAATCTTCTGAATCTTATGCAGTGGTAACCACATTGTACAATGGTTACCTTTTCTAGGAGGAACGATGTTACTTACCTCTTGGGGAAACCCTGGACAGAAGATTATACCAAAGCTTCATTTTAGAGATTTCCTTGAAATTATCCTGGGTTGGGGGAAAATCTTGCCTCTTTTTGGTAGGTCAAGCCCTCCAGGATTAAATCTTGACACATATGAGCCAGGACTCCTTAAGTCCTGCTTCTGCATGGGGCCCCCCTGGGCCACAGGGTACATATCAATTTGTGCATAAGTGTTAGAAGGGGCTGTGGTGTAGTGGATAAAGTGCTTTCCTTAGGGCCAGGAAGAACTGGGTTGAAGGCCTGCCTCTGATACATAGTGACTGTGTGATCCTGGGCAAATTACTTAACCTCTGATGCTCTAGGCAACTCCCAAACATGTTAAATTGTAGAAAAGGTTCTCACCTGCATTGGTAGAGGGAGTTTCTTGACCTGAGAGCTCCCTATAGCAATAAAATCCCTCAGTTCTCCCCTAACTATTTGTATAGGCCATATTTCTCTACTAAATTATAAATTCCACAAGGCCAGAGACCATGTTCTATCTAAATTTTTTATCTCATTCAATGTTGTCACAGTATTTTTTCTGCTCTTGTACTCTAAGTGCTTAAATGTTTGTTAATTGAAATTGAATGAAGAGGCAAGGGTGGCAGTGAATAGAGAAACTGGACATTGGAGGAAGACCAGGGTTCAAGCATATTAGGATGCATGACCCTGTGCAAATCACTTAACACCTCAATTTCTAAGGCAATTTTCTAGAACTATGAGCAATATTAGTCCCCCTTGCCCAGAAGACCAGGTGTGCTAGATTTCTTCTCTCCCCCAGGGTTCTGTGGTACCTTTAAAGGGGTTGGGTGTGTCTTGGCTCTCTGCAGATGTCTCCAGGGCCCACCAATGGTATTTGCCCAAGTGTAGGGGGTTAGTCCCCTTCACCCCAGCTCCATTAACCACTAATATCAGATTAGCTTTTGCAAGGAAATATCTAGTTCAAACAATATAATTAAAAATATAAATTTATTCTTCCAACACATGGGAGGCATCATCCTCCTCCCCTCCCTCTTGTACCACCTCAGTCCCTGAGGAGTGGAAAGGGATTAGGTTCATTGGTTAGCTCAGTTCCTATGGAGCACAATCCCAAATTCCAAGTCCAAAAGCCCTCTTGAGCTTGAGCACCAGGCTCCCTGACTTTTCAGGGCTTTTCTGCCAGGCTGGCTGGTTACACCGTCCTCCCTGCAATTCTGGCTCCAAGGTTGCCATGACTTGAACTTCAGTGGGGACCACTTCCTGCAACCGAAACTGAGGACAAACAAACAAGCACAAACACTCCCAGACCCATTTCTCAACCTCAGTATAAGAAGGAGAGAGAACATAGGAAAAGAATCCTCCTCCTCCCACTGGTTCAATCCATGGTGCCTGTGTTGTGATCTTAATCCTCTGTATGCAGAAGGAAAGAGTACACAGGAAAAATCTCAGTGACCCAAGCAGCCTCTTCCAGATAGAAAGTCATTTGAGGATGATTGCTGATTGATACTATATTTATGTGGTAGGGGACAAAGACTGCCTCCATCTTAGGAGATGTAAGTATGCCTAGGCAAGCCCCTCAAAGTGCCTACCTGTTAGGTAGTATCTGGCAGGCTCCAAAGTCCTCATTACATATAGATCCGCAGGTGCAGATCTGCATTAATAGAATTCCCTTATTAGGAGCTCTACCATAACAATTAAATTAGTGATCTGCTTCAAAATAAATGAATGAATAGAATAACATAGAAATGATGCTGGCTTACAGGTATAGAGATAAATGTTTCTGATTATGAAAATTCCACATATATTTATTGAGCGGCAACTATTTGCAAGACTAGGTGGTTAGGAATATACAAAGATCCAGAAGACATGACCCCTACCTTCAAAGAGTTTATAATTCAGTAGGAGGGAAAATAAGAGTACAGTCCAAGATAAATACAAAGAGTTTGCAATGTGCACGAGAGATGGGGAGTGTTATAAGTTAACTAGGAAGGATTATTTCTGGCCTGGGAAAAGGGGAGAAAGGGAGAAATTAGAAAAGGCTCTCTGGAGGAGGGAGGATTTAGGCTGAAGGAGATCTAGAATAGGATATTTTTCCTAGGCCTGTCCAAAAAGACAATACCCTCAGTTTAACAGTGAGTGAGTGGTTCAACTATTGGCTATTGTAAAAAATGACCACACAATGAAAGAATTTACAAATAGTATAGAAACCATTATCTGCAAAACTTATGTAACCAAATTCATAGGTTAAGGCATTCAAGAAATAAAACTGCTTATAGATCATTTCTAATTACATCTCTGAAAATTTGCCAACAGAACTATTTCCAATAAAATCAGCATAGATGGGCAACATTTGTGTGTTTATCGCAGAAGCTTTAAACTAAATTCTTTGTCCAACTAAAGAAGAAGTTTCTTTCTTATCCTAACCTCAGCTCAGCACATTAGTGCTATACCTCATTGACTAAATATCACTGAAAAGCCCTTCAGGAATATGCGTAAGGAAAGAAATGAAAGCGAACTAAGAAAATCCACATCATACTGTGGGACTATGAGAATTCTCAGTGTACAGTTCACAAAACCAAGAAATCATACATTACAGCACTACCCATTAACCAATATGAAAAACCAGGATGAAGGCAGCACTGTGTAGCAGAAATAGCACTGGATTGGACCTTGGAAGATCTGGGTTTGAATCCCAGTTCTTCTGCTTACTCCCTGTATGACCTTGAGCAAGATCCCTCTGACTTTGTTTCTTCATCAGTAAAATGAAGGGGCTTCAGTAGATAAATTTCTGAAGTACCTTCTAATTCTAAATTCTGTGGAATTCTAATTCCCTCAACAGAAAGGTCAGGCCCATTAACCTAGAGTATCCCCCAAGGCTCTTCAGCCAGATCTCCCTTGGGGATCCCATTAGATCCCAAGGGTTCAGTTGTTATCAGATGCAGCTGATTTCCAGATCTGTGTTCCATCCCTAACCTCTTTCTCCTGAGCTCCAGTCTCACATCACCTTTTGGACATCTCACACTGGATGTTCTGTAAACATCTCAAATTCAACATACCCAAAACAGAGCTCATTATGTTTCCCCACCAAATTATCCTCTCTTCCCAACTTCCCCACTGTTGCTGAGGGCATCATCACCACCACCTTCATAGTCATCCAAAATCCAAACCTTGGTGTCACACCTGACTCCTCTTTCATATTTCACATATCTTCTGTTGCTAACTCTTGTCATTTCTACCTTCATATTTCTTGTTATACGTACTTTTCTCTCTAATCACATAGCCACCACCCTGGTGCAGGTCACCATCACCTCATCCATAGAATACTACAACAGTTTCTTATTTGGTCTACCTAACTCAAGTCTTTCCTCATTCCAATCCATCCTCCACTTGGCTGCCAAAATGATTTTCCTAAGTGATTAAAAAAAATAGCCTCTGCCCTCAAGGGGCTTATAAGGCTTCTGGAAAATTTAAAACAAACAAACAAAAAAAACCAACCCTGATAAGTAAATACAGATAACCCAGGAATGAAAGAGCAGTAAAAGAGTTATGCTTTGAACTGGACTGACTCCTGCTCCATCCATCATGCATCTTTCCATTGGCCTTTGAATCATGGACAACGCTGATTCTTTAGAGAGTGTGGTGTTCCAAGATTCTCAAACATAAGAGCATTACTAGGAGAATAGCACGGGTCTGACCATGTCATACACAGACACACACACACACACACACACACGCGCGCGCGCACCTACTCAATAAATTCCAATAGCTCCCTATCAGTAAGAAAGTACAAAACTGAAAGTTCATACTAAGAACTAAGTCATACTAAGAACTAAGTCAGTAGCACTATAGTCTACACCCCTGATGGGAACTCCTTATGGGTTATTCCCCTAATTGGGAAATTAATCTCTAGCATGAAGAATGGCTTGTCAGACTAGAGTTCCACCTCTCACCCCACCTTCTATATCCAAACAACTCTAAAAAAGCTGACAAATAGATTCTATCATTGCCTTAAAACATAAATCCATGGTAGCAGGGAAAAATTCTATTTCAAAACTCCATATGTACACACTAGAATCATCAATAAATATTTGACTACCTGTGTGTATAGTACAGTGGTTATAACAATCTTAACACTTGGAATAATTATATTGACATAAAACCTCTTAAGATTTCAAATTCTTGCTCCTATTTAAAATTTTGGTGTGGAATGAACTAGAGGTGAAGGTTCCAGGTGAAGATTGCTTTTGTTATTTGCCAGAGACTTAAGCTAACACTGTGATGTTATCCATGCTTATTAACTATAATTTGGGAGTGAGGAAGAAGCAGGAGAAGATAAAAATTAAATATATAAATAACATAAAAATATAATTGTATTTATCTTCCTAGTGTTAGAAAATAAATTAAAATCTAGTGTTGCTGACAATAAAAGTAAAATTTCAAATTCTATTACAAAACCAAGTTGGTGTCTCTCTTTGGTCAAAATACAATATGCAGTTGTGGTTTTCTTTTAGCATCAAACCCTGAGAAATCATACATTTTTTTCTAAGCCAAATACTACCTTATAATCTCAAATTCTGAAGTCAGAAATACTAGCTTCCATTGAGGTCTAAGGAAAAGCATGTAAAATACTTCTCTAGAACTTTCTGTTTTCAAAGACCTTTATATAATAATTAACTTATATTCATCCAAGGGTGGGGCATCCATTGGTTCCCATATATTTAATTCTTCACTTCTACTGGCTGCCAACTTCCTTTGGAATGTAAGGACATTTGTTGTATGTCTAGAAACAGCACCTTATCAACGTATGTCATGATTCAACACCGCATATTATGGAAACTAAGGAGTATCTTCAAAGTGAGATGAGAATGAATGACTGGGAGAAGTTGACAATGCTATTTTCATTATGCTATAAAAGAATAAAAAATCCCTCTGCTATTTTTATCCCATAACATTACCCTTCTCTTCCTCGACAACCCCAAAAAGAATAGAATAGACTCTTCCCTTTATCTGTCCAGGACACCACCCTACTTGCAGTCACTCAGGTTTTCAACTTCAGAGTTACTGTTGACTCCTCACTCTCCTTCACCTCCAAAGAGCTAATTGATTGCCAGGTCTGTCCTCTATTCTCTACTCACATGGTCCCTACTCTAGTTCGGTCCTTCATCATCTCTAATCTGGACTATTGTAATAGCCTCTTAATTGGCCTCCCTGCCTCCAGTCCTTTCCCCATCCTTCACACAGCTGTGAAGTGGTTTTCTAAAAGAGCAAGTCTGATCATGTCTCTCTTCTATTCAATAATCTCTATTTAGCTTTTAAAACTCTTCATAACCTGACTCCAACCTTCCTTTCCAGCTTAATTATAAATTAGCCCCTTTTCTGTATTCTACATTCTATACAAACTGGTGTCTGCTGTTCCTCACAAGAGATACTCATTTCCCATTAGTGACTTTCACTGGCTGTCCCCAGGTACCTGGAATGCATTACACCTCACTTTCACTTTTCAGAATTCATTGTTTTCCTCAAAAATTACTTCTAGAAACTCCTTCTTCATGAAGGTTTTCCTGATCCTCCCATATGCTTGTATACATCCTCACTAAAAAAAAATTAACTTTGTATTTATTTTGCATATTTTTATTTCAGATATATTGTCTTCCTCAATAGATTGCTAATTGATTGACTGGGAATAACTTTGTATTCAATTCAATTCCAACTTTACCATTGATGCTTAATGAACATCTAAAGAACAGATACATAACCAGATGTCCTGGAGGTATCTCAAATTCAACAAGTCCAAAATAGAATTCATTATTTTTCTCCCCCCACACTGCCCCAAAGTATTATCCCTCTTCTAAACTTCACTTTCTGTTGAGGGCAGTACCATCCTTTGAATCACCCAGACTCCTTACTCTCACTCACTCCACATGTCCACTCAGTCATTAAACCTTGCCATTTCTATCTTTATAACCTTCCTCCCAGATATCTCCCTCTCTCCTAGCACCTTGCCACCACCTTACTTCAGACCTTTATCACCTTTCACTTAGGCTATTGCAATAGCCTCTTAATTGGTTTCCCTGTCTCCTATCTCCCTATTCCAATCCATCTCCTGTACAACTGCTACCTTGATTTTTCCTAAAGTTTCTGAGTATGTCATCCCCCTCCAGACACACCTCTCCATATCCCTCTCAACTCACACACTCAGTAAATTAGTATTTAGCCAGTAAAGCTGAAGGGATCATCTGCATTTTTCTTCTCTCTCTCCCTCCCAGCCATCAGGATCCTTTCTTATCCAAGGCAAAATTATTTGGTCACTTAGACTATAGAGGTTTCTTCTGTAATGTTGGTGAACCAGGGCAACATTACAGAGTTTGTGGATCTCAGAGTGGCATCTGGTCATCATGGTAATTGTAGTCACATTTCCACACCCTCAGCCTGAGAGAAAATGAAGAAATTTTGGGAGTTGGGGTATGAGATCTGGCATTTTGTGGAATTTGAGTAGAGTGGGGACTAGAGGAAGAGTCAGAACTATAGAGATAAGAAGTAGGATAGGGCCTGTTAAATGCAGTTTAGAACAACCAGGCTCCTCCAAAGATATCCAGCTTCATTTTCCATAGTAGGCAGATGGCCCTAAAGGAATTTGTATTTTATAGACTGGAGCCTCCAGGTTTGGTTTGGGAGATTAAAAGACATTCCTGGTGCCTACTGAGCCATAGTTTAGGTTTAATGGATGACCCTATAACTAGTCCAAGAAGATACCAAAAACTTGAACTTGGGACTCCCTTAGGTTTACCCTAGAAGAATATGGCCTTTAGAACCTTGGCCCAGCTGAGGGCAGAGGTCAGATCCTCAAGGTAAAATTCTACCCTTGGATTCAAAGAGAAAGAGGAGGGAGGGATTTAGGAGGGACTGGAAGAGGAGATCAAACAGCACTCAACTCCACCCCTTTCTGGTTGGGAGGAAAAAATGAGAGCACAGATAACCCTTCTTCCCCCAGCACCCATTCTCCTCAGCAAGCCTACTTTTGCATTTCTATTTCTTCAGAAAGAAATAAGTAATGAGGAGGGTAGGACAAAAAAAAAAAAAGATGGTACTAACCCAGTATTAAAAGTCCCACTAACTACCAAGTAACACCCTGTGTGTGTATTTAAGAATGATATCCTGATTCCTGCGTGAGTCAGGGCCTCCCACACCCACCAGGGCAAAGTCCTTGACTGGAACTTCCATCAGAACAAGCCAGGCAGGTAAAACATTCTCCTGCAGCCAACTTGATAAATTGTGCAATACAGCCTAAAGGTGACTGGCAGACAAAGGCTGAGCAAGACAGGCCGCTAGAGAACTGCAAGAAGGCTTTAGAGATTTAACCTCACCCACACCTCAACCTACGTCCACAGGAGGATCTGGAAGCAGCATTAAGGTGAGAGAGGACAGACAGGTCACTAGCAAGCACCTTGTCCTGGGCAGAGAGTAAACAGCTTGGGAAATGTAAGTTTAAGAACCTACCCTCTTGAGTAATAAGCACAATATGGACACTCTTTCTACATCAGATTTCTCCCTCCTCTCAATCCTGTCTCCAAGTATTATGCTCTGTAGTGGAAGAAACAACAATCGTATTTATGTACCCATTAGAACTGGTTAATAAGTTAAGGATTTAAACTAAATCAAAGGAAAGAAAACATTTGACTAAAAATACAACCATTCAAAGCACTAAAACTGAACTATTTTAAATTGTGGTCTCTCATAACAGCTATGTTACTTTGCAGCACTGTTCAAAGTGAGAAGGGTTAGTGACAACTTTATGAGCCTGAAAATGTTTTCAATTTCTCTGGCAAAGTAAACCAATGATACCTACTGAACTTCTCAGATCTTGTTAGAATTCATCTTCTTTTTGATAACTAGAAAGTGTACAAAATGATAATGATGATGATAGCAAATATTATCATAGTAATATTATAATATAATAATAGTATGATATACAATGTAGTTATTAACATATTATGTATTATATAATAATATAGTATGTATATAATAATAGCATATTATTATAGTAATAAAAATAATATTATGTGTAACATAGTGCTTTAAGCTTAGTGATGTGCTTTGCAAATATCTCATTTTATCCTCGCAACAGCCTTCAGTCAATTAACATTTATTAAGTGCCTATTATGTCCCAGGCATTGTGTTAAGTGCTAGGGATATAAAAAGAGCCAAAAGATAGTCTCTAGCCTCAAAGAACTCACAATCTAATGGAGGGAGAAATGTGTTACTATTATACCCATTTTAGAGATGAATAAACTAAAGGCCAACAGAGGTGAAAGGACTTGTCTGGGATCACACAGCTAATATGAGATTGAGGCTGTATTTGAACTCAGGTCTTCCTGACTCCAGGTCCAGTGCTGAATCTGCATCCCGGGCCTAATTCTTACAATAGCTCATTTCCTCATTAAACATTTATTAAACACCTATTGACTCAGTGTTTTCCCTATTATTGACTTAGGCCTTCTTGTGCTTTCACTTTGAACCACAAAGTAGTCAAAAGTAATACTTAATCAGTGTTCAGGAATTATTTATGCCCTTTGGAATTTCTATACTGACATGAACTGCTTTTGACAACAGATTTTCATTGTAAGCAAGTGCTAAAATAGGGAGTTATAATTAGCTCTCCGGGGATGCAAGTTTGGTGCAGAATAAGACTCAGCAGGAAAGAGTCAAGGTAGGAATTGAAAAAAAAGAAAGTGAAATTAAATTATGTTATTCAGAGTTATTGAGAAGTTTGAGCTACATCATGTTTCTGTCAATAAAAAATGAAAAGGAGAGGAAAGCATTACCAATTTTATGATAGCAGGTACATGTCATAGGGTTCAGAGACCATTTGCACAATTTATCTGAAAGTCTTTCAATCCTGGAAACTTAGTAGATTTAATGCAAGATAAAAATAAATATGACCTTCCAAAGAAATTAATGAAAAATTACTCTAACCTTTTAATATCAAAATTGAAGAGCAAAGTCCAATTTGAAAATTTCATTATTTACAGATTCAGTTACCCTACTTCTGTACTAGAATTTTTGTAATGATGACCATCTTTTTTTCTCTTCTCTTTAAAATAGGGCTTTTAATTTGAGGTTCATGAACTTATTTTTTAAAAAATGTTGATAACTATATTTTAATGTAATAGGTCCCCTTTTTAATCCTATGTATTTTATTTTATACATTTTTAAAAATTATTCTGAGAAGGGTCCCTAGTCTTCACCAGATTGCCAAGGGGGTCTATGACACAAAGAAGGTTGAAAACTTTTTAAAGCAAAAGTGATGGAAAGTCTGATCACTTCCACCTCATTCCCTTCATATTAAGTACCCAGCTTTCTCTTTCATACCACTCACTAGCACTGGGATAGATAATGTGTGACATTAGCATCTGAGAAAACTCAAAGTGACACTCTATCACTCTCTATGACTCATACCTTTTTTCTTTTTCTTGTATTAACTCTCTCATGGTCTCACATACTTTGCACATATCTGAGGACTGAGTTTCCCTTCAATTTACCAGTTTATATATTTGGACAAGAGCTCACCAAATTCGACGTGGGTTAATCATTAATCCTTTGAGGCTCAACTGAAATTAAGAAAATACCATTTCAACTATAGTTAGCCTAACAGGTGAACACAAGCATCTTCTTTTAACTAATAGAATCTTGCTATTCAAATGATCTGTGATCTCATCAATTTGGTTGTTCCCTCCAACAATGCAAATTGCCAGTGAAAGATGTCCACCCACGCTTTGTGACTCTTGTCCATGCATATCCATGAACGATAAGCAAAGTAGGGTATCGTAGACTCCACATTTGTTTTCTTGCCATGTGGGAACACCCAACACGATGGGAGCCTTCTTCTATCTTTCTCCTAATATTGTGAAAACACAAGTGGACAAATCAAACTGTCCTCCCGTGATCTCTTGTCCTTGCAGCTTGACCACCCCATCTTCTTTTCTTTGCTCCTCTGCTCCTTTTCTTTGAAGTTCCTTGTTTGTTATATGTTTCTCACTACTCACACCCACACCTCTTTGTAATATGTCTTCATTTTCATTTCTTCAGAGACTACTGAGTTTCATGTTTTGAAGCCATATAATAATACTAGTAGAATATTGGTATTAAAAGAATAGACCTTGTTTCCAAGAGAAGTTTGGAACCATCGGAGGAGTTTTGCAATTTTGTCAAGGCAATATAGCCCACTCTCCTCCTCCTGTTCCATTTTGAGCCTAATTCATTGTCCATTTCTACTTCCTGTCTGAGGCGTGTATAGTGATAGTTAAGCTCTATTGGTTATCTTTCCAACTACATGTCATAATCTGGATAAGAGACATTTTTGATCTTTTCCCATGTGGATGTTTGAGTCAGATTTTTTTGAGTGGTTGCAGATTTCTTCCAATAGGTTCTGCAGTGGTGTGGTACTTGATGCAAACAAGAACAATGTTATCCACTAATAGGAAGACTTCACCATCCCTAAGGAACTGCTTTTCAACTTGGACTCTGTATTGGATCTCCTTTATAGCAATGGC
This sequence comes from Phascolarctos cinereus, assembly GCF_003287225.1. Taxonomy (NCBI): domain Eukaryota; kingdom Metazoa; phylum Chordata; class Mammalia; order Diprotodontia; family Phascolarctidae; genus Phascolarctos; species Phascolarctos cinereus. The sequence continues at coordinate 339,035,860 of NW_027555625.1, read as the reverse complement.
GAACGCCTTTGACAAGCCTATATCTCCTTGTTTTATGCCTTTCCTGTTGTTTATCATCAGAGGATCATTGAACAAGTTATTGTTATTTTTTCAAGGAATTTTGAATCATTTTTTTCTTTTTTCTTTTTTTTTTTTTGGTTAGGCAATGGGGTTAAGTGACTTGCCCAGGGTCACATAGCTAGTAAGTGTTATGTGTCTGAGACTGGATTTGAACTCAGGTGCTCCTGAATCCAGGGCCAGTGTTCTATCCACTGCACTACCTAGCTGCCCCCAAATCATTTTGATATAAGAATGAAAGACATCTTGTTGGAAGAAACTATTTTTTTTGTGAGGCAATTGGGGTTAAGTGACTTGCCCAGAGTCACACAGCTAGTGAGCTTTTGAGCTTTTATGTGTCTGAGGCCAAATTTGAACTCAGGTCCTCCTGACTCTGGAGCTGGTGCTCTATCCACTGTGCCACCTAGCTGCCCCAAAAGAAATTCTTAAAGGTAATATTTTGCTATATTAAATAAAATGCTCATCGAATCAATGAACAATAAGCACAGTGGAATTTTATATTTTCTATATCTTTTTAGTCAGTTGTGTGACAGAAGAGAAAGGGAATATTGTTCCTACCTTCTTCACCCAGATGCCCTCAGTGCATGTGCATATGACTCATAGCAAACTTTTACATAGATAGGAAAGTAGGCATTTAGGTCATTAGTGTTTTCTTAGCTGCCTTTTTTTTTCAATATTAATAAAGTCCGAGAATTTTTTCTACATCATTGGAATCTTCTTTTCTTTAGTGTGAACTAGTCCCTTGATTCCCTCACAATTGTGTTGCATGGAAGTCTTGTGTTCCATGTGACATTTTCCTTCTTTGTTTTTTATTTAGTACCATTTCTACCTTCTCTATAAGCACATCTACTACTGTAGCATTAGAATCCAAGGGTAGTGACTCTATTATTCTTAATGGTGAAAAAGCTTGTTTTAAAAATTATTTGCAGATTTTTTCCATTTTTCTCATTGTTGTTGACCTTCCATTTTCATGTTTAAATGCCCTTGTTCAATTGGACCTCTAGTCAAGTTTTCTTCAAATTAATTTCACCCTCCACTTATCTTTGCTCTGCCAAGTAATACTGCTCACCCATTGTCCTTATAACATTTTATAAATGAGTTTACATTCTAATCTTTCATTCCATTTCTCTACCATTTCATTCCATTTAGCAAATAAGTCAGGGTTTGCTGATTAAGGTGCTTTTTATACTCTTTTGATCTCCTTGTTTCTGTTCTTATAATCTCTTCAATTTCCACTGGTTGAACTGTAACCTACATTAAATTATTATAATCAGTGTAGTTTTCTTCCTTATTTCATTATCTATAATCTCTCCTAGTCCAAAGTGAGTCGTTCAAATCACATGCCTTTCCCTCCCTCATGTTCATTCTTTCTTTTAGCTTTGTTAGTATTCTGTTTTGACAACTTGGTGGTCTGATACCAGCAAATGATTCAGGAATGACTCCCACATCAGGAAAAAGTCATTTCTTGTCTTTTAAAGTAGCACCGAGTCCATTTTTTGTGATGCTATTCAGGTCTTACTTATACATTGTGTGTGTGGGAAAAAATTCGTTTTACAAATGTCCTGATAGTTTTTGTCCATTGCTTTGAGGAAAATGGCTAATGAACCAAATAAAAGGAGACAGGCATCTTTTCTGATAAAATAGTTCATTTTTTATTTGCTGTAATTTAGGCATTCAGTTGTCTGCCTCTTCATGATCCCATGGACCATAACATTCCAGGCCCTTCTATCCTCCATTATTTCTTAATGTCTGTCCAAGTTCATGTTCATCGTTCTGATGACCATATCTGTCTCATCCTCTGCTGTCCTCTTTTCTTTTGCCTTCAGTCTTCCCTAACATCATGAGTTCTGTCTTCTCATTATGTGACCAAAGTATTTAAGATTCAGCTTAGTATTTGATCTTCCAGTAAATAGTCTGAATTAATTTCTTTTAGTATTGACTGATTTGATCTCCTTGCTGTCCAAGGGACTCTCAAAAGTCTTCTCCAGCACCACAATTCTAACTTGTCAATTCTGTGGCACTCGGCTTTCCTTATAGTCCAACTCTCACAGCCTTACATTGCTACTAGAAAAACCATAGCTTTGACTATACAAACCTTTGTCAGCAAGGTGATGTCTCTGCTTTTTAGTGTATAGACTAATTAAAAAAATAAACTTTCTTGAGGAGGATGAGGAAACAGAAATCCAGAGAGAGCTGATGAGTTTTTAAAGACCACTTAGTAAATCACTGAAAGAACTAGATCTAGACCCCAAATCTCCTGACTCCTAGACCAATGCTATTTCTATTGACAAAAGTAATAGCTCATGTTTATATTGTGCTTTAAAGTTTTCAGAACACTTTTCTCACAACAATCCCATGAGGTAGTTAGTGCAAATATTATCACCACCATTTTATTGATGAAGAACCTAATGTTCAGAAAAATTTAGTTATCTTAGTTCATATGACTATTCAGTAGCACAGCCAGAACATGAACTCAATTTTCCTGATTCTAAGTCCACTGACACTATATTACACCACCCTTTTGGACATCAATGTCTCATACTCTCAAATACTCAAATGGACCTTTGATCTCATAGAGCTCCAGCTATACAGATTGTAAGCTATCTTGGCCTGCCCATCCTGAATCATTCTTAACAATTAACTACCACCCACCATGCTGGAAGGCTTCTCCTACCTTTTTCCCCTAAAATCATAAGAATATCATTAGAACACTTAAGTTGTCACTCATTCCCTTACCTTTACCACTTGACCACCCATCTTCTTTTTCTATTATTTCCCAAACATTTCCCTGATGACACCTTTCATTCCTACTCTTCTTCAAACTTATTCATTGCTTATCTTGCTCACACCCATGCCCTCTGAGTGATACCATTTTCACTTCTTCAGAGACTATTGAGTTTCATGTTTTGCAGCCATATAGCTGCGCTGGTAGAATGTTGGCATTAAAAAGATTAGCCTTTGTTTCTGAGACAATTTGGGGTCATCAGAGGATCATTTTAATTTCTTGAAAGAAATTTAGCCCACTATTCCTCTTGTTCCAGTCTGGGCCCAATTCACAAGCTAATGTTTTACGGCAATTTGCAAATCTTAAAGCATTATGTAACTCTTATTACTATTTGCACTGTCTGTCCCAGACATATAAATGGCAAGCTAAAATTTTCTGAGGACTTAGAGCTTTATTCCAGTAGGCCATGCACTAGCCCAAGGGCATCCATAAATAAGAGCATTTGGAGGATCTCATCATCCACAGGGGTCCCTCTTCAACTTAAGCTCTATACTGGCTTACCTATGTCATAGTGGTGAAAACCACCGGCAAGGTACATCTGCTTATTTTATGCCACATCTGATATTTATGAATACATGACCATTGAACATGATTATCTCTGTTTTTTGATTGTTTGTTTGTTTGTTTAGTTTTTAAAGGCTCTTCAATGATTTTTATCACTAAGGAGATGGTTGGGGAACATATGGAAAAGAAAGCAATAGTTACAAAGAAGTATCAGGGTTTAGTTAAGAATAAGGGATACCAGATGAATCTCATCTCCTTTCTTTGTTAAGCTTAGTAAATGAAGCCCCTGAGAGGAAGACTATAGATATAGTTTACCTGTAGATTTTAGCAAAGCATTTGATAGAATATCTCATACAATTCTCATGGAGATGATAGAGAAATGGTGACTGGATGATAATTCAAGTAGATGGGTTCCAAACAGATTGAATGGCCACACTTAGAGAATAGTAGTTAATGATTCAAAATCATGTGGCAGGAGGCCTGTAACTGAGCACCCCTGGGATTTGTTCTTGGCCTTTTGTTATTTAACACTTTTATCAATGACTTGGATAATGGCATTGTTAGGGGTGGGTTTATGCTAGGACCCAGTGAGTTCGGATTTGATTTGGGATAAAATGAGGTATTTGCAAGTCATTGAACAGTTAACAAATGCTGTATTGCCCTAACAAAGCAAGGATATGCAACAAGGATATGGTAGAATTTAGCTTTTCTGGACACAGCCCATCTCATCTCCATGTGGAAACTCATCTAATCAGAAGAGCAAGATGTGGTAACTTAAGTGGTCTGAAATCTACCAAGGCAAAGAGACCTCAGTTTCTTGTGTGTAGGATGTTTTATGCCCTTAAGAGACCAGGAAATCAAGGCAAGAAAGGTAAAGATCAATCAAGTGCTAGGGACAGCTTTGTTGTCTTTTAGGGAAAAAAAAAACCAAACTAGGCCCTATTGGGTTGAATGGTGAAATCTGTTCCTACCACAAACATGCTTATCAAATTTGGCCATGACACCAAGTTGGGAGGCATAGGATCCAGAAAGATGTTTATAGGCAATAGCAGTGGTATCCAAACTTTTTTGATTATGCAACTCAGCAATAAAAAGGTTTTTTTAAACAAACTCTCCCAAGAAGCACATTTATTAATTTATAAATATATATAGATATTACTCAGTTAATAATTATGTACATTATAAAATTTACACAAAAATAAAAATCTAAAAGGAGTGGGTTGAAGACGAAATAATATTTGTTCCTAGAGTCAACAGACCCTGCAATTTATTGAACATGGGAACGACACATTAGACCTGTACTTGAGTAAAAACACTTTACAACTATAGGAAGGATGAATTGAAGAGAAGAGAGATTTGAGACAGGGAAGCAAATTAGAAGGCAATTGCAATCCAGATGAGAGATGAGGAGGGCCTGAACTACAGTGGTGGTTACATGAGTCCAGAGAAGGGGATAGATGTGAGATTTGGAAGTAGAAATGGCAAGATTTAGCAACTGATCATATATTTGAGTAAAAAGTTAAATATTATGCCAAGGTTGTGAGAACCTTGGGTACTGGAAAGATAGTGCTGCATTTGATACTTACTAGATAATGTAATGAGATCAAGGATCTAGTTCACAACCCACCCATGCTTGCTCATCCTGGGTGCATTTCCTTGAAATCACAAACCCAAGGGCAGAGATCTGGGAGGAAGAGAGTAGGGTGGAATTTTCCCACTGCCACTTATACAGCTGCTATTATGTACTCTTAACATAACTGGGAGTCCTGAGGCACAAGCTTCAGAAGGTAGGAGACTGAACGCTTGCAAAGCAAAAGAAGCAGGTGAGTGGAAGAGGGTTGGGGAATAAAGGTAGGTGTGGTTGTGTTGAAGACATGCCCCTAGAGTGGCTATGTCAGCAGGGCTGGCATAACCCCATCTTCCCATTCTCTAATTGGTTGATGACATACCCTTTGGGGTTATGGCAGTGAAAGATATAACAACTGAGGAAACAAAGGTTCAAGCTTCTTAGCAAATCAATTTATTAAGCAATGCATGCCAATTGCATAACAAATTGGCTCCAGGCCTCTCAGCTTTGGCATTGGACCTCGAGTACAGGGGGAGATAAATTTTCATACATTAAAAACAATTACTCATATAAGACCTATTAATTAAAAGAAAACAATTAATTAGATACAAAATAGGCCACCTGATTTCTTATTGGAGGAAAAATTAGGGACTTTCCGAGTTGAGAGAGGGAGAACAAACAGGTGAATTTCCCTGAAATCAGAAAAAAGGTATCCTCAAGTATTTGTATTCAGTCAAAGGAACATAAAAACAATAACTGATTAATTAGCATGGGACTAGTTTTCAGATAAGACATATGGGTTGCTTAAGATGTATAATTGTCAGAAAACTTTCATTGATTTTCAGATCTGACCAGGTTTCTGGTCAGCATAACCTATGTGCTTAGTTAAGAGTCTAAAAAGCAGGTAGAGGTGGTCCAGCTTCCCAGCCACTCAGGGCTAGCAAACAATGCAATAAAATTTTCTACCATTCCAACAACTGAATAGTTTTCTCACAAGACAGAAATTGGACTAGACCCATAATTGAATAGAAAGGGAACTGAGCTAGTTCCAGAATTGAGTCACAAGGTGGAATAAATGTGGTTCACTCAATTCCCACTAACACTTGTCATTCTAATCCCCTTAGGGTCCATCCATGCCCTGACTTAGGGTATCACCAGAGGACCCTGGTCCCCACTTTGAAGAACACTAAGCTAGAACATTGGGTTAAATATAATAAGATGATTTTCAATAGGGATAAATGTGTTATGATTGGGTTCAAAAATACTAATCCCAAAAGGACAGGATAGGGGAAGCATGGCTAGACATCAGTTTGTCTGAAAAAGATAGGGAGATTTTTAGGAAACTGGAAGCTGCATATGACCCTGCAGGATGCTATGGCAGCCAAAAGGCTTAATTGCGCTTAATTTTAGGTTGCAATAAGAGAGGTATAGCTTTCAGGAACAAGTGGGTGATGGGCCCTCTATATTTTGCCCTGGTCAGACTTCATCTGTAGAAGTGTACTCGGTTCATTTCAAAAGGACATTGAAAATCTGGGGAGAAAAGGAGATATACATATTGTCCTAAGAGTAGGGAAACTAGGATGGTTCAGGGTCTTGAGGCCATATCATTTGAGAATCAGTTGAAGTAAGTGGGATGTTTGGCTTGGAGAAGGGAAGACTCAGGGATAATATGATAGCAGCCTTCAAATATGTGAAGGATTGTCAAGGGGAAGAAGAATTAAAGTTATTCTGTTTGGTCCCAAAGGGAAGAACCAGAAGCAATGGGTGGATATTGCAGAAGAGTCAATGTTGACTTGATATCAGGAAAAAATTCCTTAACACTGGAGCTACCTGAGAATGGAATGAGCTGATCTGAGAAGTGGTTGGGTCTCCATCCTCAGACACCTTCAAACAGAGGCTGGATGACCAGCTGTCACATATTTCATAGAGGCATCTTCTTGGTCCCTTCCAAATATGGATCAAATGGTTTTGCATACCTAATAAGCAATAAGCACAGGGATGCTTCATTATTCTTTCACTCAATTGCATGATGGGAAATTTGGGCCATTGCAAAATATGCCTCTTTCCTATTAAAGGATTCCCCTCAACATATGTGTAGATGAGTCTCATAAAGATGTATTGGTAACATCCTCTTGGTAGCCTTTTGTTATGAATCTATTAATAAAGTCAGATTTTTTTCCCCCCCACACCTTTCTTGTCTTCCTCTTCTTCACATACCTCGTAAATCAAGTTCTCAGTGCCCTTGCCATGTATCACCTTCAGCACAGTCTCCTAATACCTCCACTAAAATCCTGCTGAAATGCCTTATAAAGGGATGGAAGTGACCCTGGGCTCTTAAAGGTTATGCCTATGTAGTGCAACTTCTGACAGGTCCTACCAGGATAGAAGGGCTTTGAGAGGAGCATGGTGGAGAGCAATGGTATTAAACTCAAATAGAAACAGGGAACACTAAACCATACATAAGGATCCCTGCATGCCACATATTGACTTAGAAAACCAGAAATTAATATTACCTATGCTTTATTACATTTTTATTTAATTCATTAAATATTTCCCAATTACATTATAATCTGGTTCCCACTTCACTTGGAAGTGTTGTAGGTTGCAGTGTGTCTCCCTGGCCACATATTTGACATCTCTGGTGTAGGGGAAAGAATGCTAGACCTGAGTTCAAATTTTAGCTCCAGCACTTATTAGCTACATGACCATTGTCAAGTTTCAAATTCTCTGAGCCTCAGTTTCGTCATCTGTAAAGTTGATCTAATAATACCTAGAAGAGCTGCCTCATGGGATGATTGTGATACTTCATTTCCCATCAGCTGTTCTGCTTGGTTTGGACTCCATGAGCATCATGCCTCCCACAGGATAAACTCATTACTTGAAATATCATCGTGAATATTGATTCAGTTTTGATGCTCAACACCTCCTCAGCATTCTCAGTTATCTCAGTTGTTTGATTGGAGGGCAGAGCAATGAACTCTTCCCAAGGCCTCCCATTATAGAGGCCTCGAGCTTTTCCAGCTAACTTCATTTCCCATCAACTGCTCTTTAGTTTACACTCCACTAATATTTTGACCCAGTGCCAGGAACCCTGTGGTAGTGTCCACCCCCTTCTTTCAGTTTCCTTTTGTGTACGGTCTTCTCATTAGCTCCTAAGCCCCTTGAGGACCAGGAACTTTTTCTTTTCATATTTGTACCCTCAGTGCTTAGTCCAGTGCTTGGGATGTAGTAGCTGTTTAATAAATGTTTATTGACTATGACTATTATGTAGATTAAATAAGATAAAATGTGTCAAGGCACTTTACAAACCTTAAAGTGCTGTAGTAGTCAGTGCTCTATAGACCCAGACCAGGTAATGGACTGTATCAATGGTTAAAGAATCATTTAGTTTAGTTAAGAACTTAGCACCAAGGGATAATTATTCTATTTGCTCGTTCATTTGTTCGTTTATTGACCACAGAAACTCCTGAAGACTTACTTTTTCTTTCTAAGTCATAGAGGGATTATTATCTTCTTTGGTTGAGAGAGTATTTCCTCCAATAAACTATAGAGCTCTGGAAGTATTGAAGTCACCTACTAAAAGTTTTTATAACAGTTGTAGAAATGGCCACTTAGGATAGCTGATACTAATTTTTGGGGGGGAGGAGTGTAGTAAGTATGATGGAAAGGATCTTCTTGAAAAGCAACATGTCTAGGATTTTAGTAACAGGATAAGAGACACTGACTGGTTCTTTCCATACTGGGAAGTTCCATGGTAGAAATAGATCCACCCAGGCATAGTGTTACTATGCTAGGGCTCAGTACAGCCATAGGTGAACAGGGATTACTCATAAGGCTGTAGGAGTGGATCAGTCAAATTCAGTGTTTACCCTGAAAAGTAAACCAGAAAATCATTCTCATTCAGAAACCAAAACAGCTAAAATTGCATCAATGAAAGTTTCTTACTACCCTTCTACTATTCAATTACAAAACTAAACTTATAAGTTAGCTTCTAAAAATGAAAAAAAAGCTTCGATTTTTTAAAAAATCACTTGTTCTTTCATTTTGAAACATATGATGTTCATGCTTCCATGAGCCCTGAAAAGAATATGTTCAAAAGGCATAAAATCACACTTTTTCCAGAATACTTAATATGCGAGCATACCATTGAGAAGAGATAAGTAAAAATCATTTTCATATGATGATGGCATTTAATTAATCTTTTATTAAAACATTTGAATGAAAAAACTCAAGATGGAGTGATATGTGTATTTCTAGGTGATATTAAGAAAAGGAAGCGATTGTTAAGCTGGTGAAATAGTAGTCAAAATGGTCACATGGTAGAAATCTCAACATACTAGAAAATCTTGCTTGATCTGCCCATAGCCAGTTTTCCAATGTCAATCAACAAATATTTACTGAGCTCCTGCTATTACCACAAAGAAGGCATTGGGAAGGCATGTGCTAGGTTATAGTAGGACATAAAAGTCATGAAGTTGTCCTTGCCCACAAGGAACTAACTGTTCAGTTGGAGAGCTAAGTAATACATTTATGAAAAGAAAACTACTAATATGAGGCAGTAAATGTTTTATGCCAAATGAATGATTTACAGACAGCAGATGATGTCACAGCTCAGAAGAGGAAGAGATCACTTCTACCCAGCTGGGTGAGCAAAGAGGGAAGAAGATATATGTAGGAGAAAGATTGGAGCACTGCCCTGAAGGACACATAGCAATTAAACAGGCAAAGAAATTAGAGAAGATATTTTGCTGAGGGGAAACTATGAAGAAGGGTGAAGAGGCAGAAAAAGAGAGAGATGTTTAGAGAATGTCATGAAGATTATTCTGTCTTGAGCAGAGGATTTTGTGTGGTTGGCATATAAGAATAAAAACTAGAAATATGGGTGGCCACAGATTGTTTAGGACCTTGACCATAAGGCTAAGGAGTTTGAGCTTTTGTTAAAGCAGGGTGATGATATGATTAAAGTGGTATGTTAAGTAGTTAAAGTCAATGGCAATGTGTAGTATGTATTGGGAAGGGAAGAGGCATAAGTTAAAAGGCTATTGGGGGTAGTGAAGTGGTGCTATGGATAGAGCTCTGGGCTTGCAGTCATGAAAATCTGAGCTCAAATTCAGCCTCAGAAACTTCCTAGCTATATGACCTTGGGCAGGTCACTTCTGTTTGCCACCAGAGAAGGAAAGGGCAAACCACTCCAGCATATTTGCCAAGAAAACCCCAAACGGAGTTATAAAGGTTCACACATGACTGAAACCACTAAACAACAACAAAAGGCTATTGACTTCCAATAAAGACAGTAAAGTAACGGGAAAAGCCCAGTTCTATTGTACTCCAGAATGAAACAAAATAGAAGACCAAATAATGATTATGAAATAAAGAGAGAAACTACAGTGAGTATCTTCATCCAGCCTAGTCAACCAAAGAGGACTCTCAGAAGCCTGCAGATACTTAGGAAGGTGGTCCAGGCAGAGGAGCTGTGTGTAGTAAAGCAAGCACAATTCTAAAAGCCATGCAGCAACCACAGCCTCTATGCTGCCCCAGGGCACTCAAGCATTGTCTTGAAAGCTAGAGGACTGGAAGATCTGCGTGTTCCAGTCAGAAAGTCCTGAGGCACTCAAGCAGAACCCTAATGCAGGAACCAAAAGACCATAGATGAAGCCTGAGGTCAGTTAAGTCCCCTTAGAAGGGAAGCTCCTACTAAGAAGGAATTTGTCAGTCTGCAAGCCCCAGGGGCTCTGACAGTTTACAGGCACAGAACAGAACAACTCCCCCAACAGCCTTGAAGAGCCCAGCCTCTGTATTCACAGGATATGGGTACAATACTTTGTACCGCACACAGCAGATGCTAGGGTAAAGAATGGCAACAGGATTTCAAAGAGTACAAATAGAAGGAAAACAGGGGCTTACCATCTTATTCAAATGTGCAGGAATAGTTGAGCCTGACCCTAATAAAGAGTCCCAATTGGTGGGGAGGAAGGTGAGAGGTTCGAAATATGAAAAAACAGAAGAAAACACTGACAACAAAGAAATTTTACACATCCAAGGAAATACAGAAACAAGGAATAGCACCATAGTCCCTATGGCCAGAGCCTCACATAAAGGTTTGCTTGTGCCAAGCACAATTAGAATTCCTAGAAGAAATGAAACAAGAGATTTGTTTCTAAAAAAAGATACTGCAAATAAAATAAGAGCTCTAGAGAAATGATTCTCAAACTTTCTGGTCTCAGGACTCCTTTATAATCCTAAAATTATTGAGGACCCCCCCCCAAAGAACTTTTATTTATGTGGGTTATATCTATCAATATTGAATTAGAAATATTAGAAATTAAAACTTTAATATTATTATGAAAATATCTGGCAGATGACCCAAAAGGATCTCAGGGACCCTTTATCATCCTGTCTTTAGAAAGAAGATAGTGAGAAGAGTAGAAAAAGTAAGAGATTAGGACAGAAGGCAATATAAAATTAATTATCATTACTATGAAGATAAGTGGGATGAACTAACTTGTAAAGTGGGAAAAGATGGCAGAGTAGATTAGAAAATAGAATCCAACAATATTTATAAACACACTTGAAATAGAAATATCGTCTCAGACTTAAAATAAGGGACTGGGGTAGAATTCATTATTGTCCGGTTGAATGAACCTCAAAAAGTAAGGGTAGCAATCATAATCTCAGACATTTCAATATTAAAGTAGATATGAGTTAAAAAATAAACAGGGTAATTACATTATTTTTAAGGGTACCTGAAACAGCAAATTAATATTAATATGTGTGTATCAAATGATGGAATTTAGGGATGGAAAGGAAAAGTTAATCAATTTACAGGGGAAAATATACAGTAAAACTACAATACTTGAGAACCTTAATGTACCTCTTTAAGACTGTGACAAATCTGTGACAAAAGATAATCAAGAAAAAATTTAAGGACCTGAATAGAATTTTAGAAAAATTAGGTATGATAGAGCTCAAGTAATCTGAATTGGGAATATAAAATGGGTATACATATTGCTAAGGTGTGTGTGATATTTTTACAAAAATTGAGAGCATAAAAACTACATCAACAAAGACAGGAAAAAATCAATCACATTTTATACAATGCAACAAAAGTATATTAAATAAAGAGCCTTTGAAGAAGGGATTTAAAATAATTAGATACAAAATAACTTAATCCTAAAGAATTGGTGGGTCTGAGGACAAATCATAAAAACAGTAGAATATTTATGAAAGAAAATAAAAACAGTACAACAATATATCAAAACTTTACAGATGCAGACAAAACAGTCCTTAAAGGAATATTTATATTTCCCAACACTTTCATCAACAATTGTGAGAAAGAACAGATCAATAAATTGGATATGCAAATAAAAAAATTTAAGTAACAAAAAAAGTAAAACTCCATCTAAACAATGTAGAAAGTCTGAAAATCAGAAATCAATAAAAGCAAAAGAAAAAAATTGAATTGAAAATCAAACTTGAAACTGTTCTTAGAAAAATAAAATATAACTAGTATAACTTTTTTAAAAAAGAAAAAACCTAAATTATCAATATCAAAAAATAAAAATGAGAAATCACAGCAAAAAGTAAAAATAAGGGAAATTATTAGAAAATATTTGGCCCAATTATGTTCCAAAATTTTTTTACAATTTAAATGAAATGGACAAACGCCTACAAAAATACATGATATCCAGAATTATAGCAGAAATAGAGAGTTTAAATATATCAATCTTAGAATGAGAAATTGGACAAGCCATTGAAGAAGCCATTAATAAAGAAAAAACTGAAAACAAAATGTATATATGTGTGAATTGTCTCAAGCATTCAAAGAACAACTAATTCCAATATCATATAAACTGAGAAAATAGAAAAAAGAAGAAATCCTACCAAATTGCCTGTATGATACAAATATGTTCTTGATACCTAAAGCAGGGAGAGACGAAACAGAATAAGAAAACTATAGATCAATGTCCCCAGTGAATATCAAGGAAAAATCTTAGTTAAAAGACTACAAAAACGTACTTAAAAGATCATACACTATGAGCAGATTGATTTATATACTTGATCAAGAATGCAGAATTGGTTCAATATATGGAAAACTATAACCATAGCAGATTATATTAATAACAAAACAATAATAATAGCTAGATGTTACAATGCTTTAGGGTTTGTAAAGCATTTGTTCTCTTATTTGATCCTTACAACAACCTTGGTAGGTAAATGCTATTATTATCCTCATTTTATAGATGTTAGGAAGTTGAGGCTGAGAGAAGTTAAGTGATTTGTCTCAGGACACAAAGCTGGTAAGCATCTGATGCAAGACTTGAATTCAGGTCTTCCTGACTCTTACTACTACCTCATAGATGGCGTGTGTGTGTGTGTGTGTGGTGTGTGTGTGTGTGTGTGTATGTATGTATGTGTATGTATCCAGATACATCTATTTCTGTTTAAAAAACAAACATTAAAGGCATAAGAATAAATGGATCTTTTTTTAATATGGTAGATAGAATCTGTCAAAAACCAAAAGTCAGCATTAAAATCTGCATAAAGACTAGAGGCATTTCTGACAACATCAGGGGTAAAGCCAGTATGTCCATAATCAGTATTATTATTCAATATAGTGTTAGAAATTAAAGTTCTAGCAATGAACATAGGCAAAGAAGAAACAAACTATAACTTTTTGAAGATATTGTGATAGTCTGTTGAAAAAGACTATAAAAATACAACTATATTGGACTAATTTATAACTTCAGTAAAGTATCAAGATATAAAATAAAACACCATAAAATGTCAGCTTTTAAGTATATCGTCAATAAAACTCAATAGGAAGAAATAAGAAAAGAAATTCCATTCAGCATCACAGCAGGATATATAAACTATTTGGGAGTCTACCTATCACGACACACATAGGAACTATAAGAATATAACTGTATAATAGTTCTTACAGAAATATAGACACATAGAAATATGTAAATTGGAAAAACAGTAACTATTGTTTAGAGCTATGCCAATATAATAAAAAATGACAATACTATCTAAATATAGCAATTTACATTTTTAGTACAATATCAAGCAGACACCAAAAAATAATTTTATAAAGCTAGGAAAAAGATGAAATTCAACTGAAGGAATCAGAAACTGGTCAAGAATCTCAAGAAATAATGGAAAAAAGTGGGAAGAAGACGGACTAGCAGTATCAGATCTCAAACTATACTACAAAGTAGTAACCATTAAAACTATTTGGTACTGGTTAAAAAATTGAAAAGTTGATCAGTGGAACATATTGTATACATAGAACATAAAAGAAAAACACAGTAATATAGTGTTTGAAAAAACCCAAATCCCTACCACTAGGGCAAGGAATTGCTTTTTCAATGAAAATTGTCGGGAAAACTAGAAAGCAATATGGCAGATTATCAGGTTTAAACTCCTCCATCTCAAAACATATACCAAGAAAAGTTCTAAGCAGATATATGACTTTGATATTAAAAGTAACATATTAAGCAAATTAGAAGAAAAGGATGAAGATACCTTTCACATCTACAGATAGAATTCTTAACCAAAGAAGGGATAGAGGACACCATAGAAGATAAAATGGACAATTTTGTTTACATAAAATTGAAATACTTTTTTTAAAAAAAGTCATAGAGATTCATGCTTTCATATACAACCCTCCTTTTCTGTTATTCTTTGAATATAGAAATGTTCACATTAATTGCTCTTTGTAAATACAGAATAACCAAAAGTAAAAATCATTTTTACATGTCCTATGACAGCAGTTTGCACTATATATTTATTTCTAACATCCAGGTAGGGTCTCCACATGCTTTTACTTTCATACTACATGCAATACAATTATGACAATATTTCTACTAAAGTTGGTAAATGTAGCCAACAGCTACAAAAGTTGAGATACACAGGGGCAGTTAGGTGGTGCAGTGGATAAAGCACTGGCCCTGGGGTCAGGAGGACCTGAGTTCAAATCTGGCCTCAGACGCTTGATACTTAACTAGCTGTGTGACCCTGGGCAAGTCACTTAACCCCATTGCCTAGCCAAAAAAAAAAAAAGAGTTGAGATGTAGGAATAAAAAGTATAAAATTATTTAAAAAATCTCTAACACACAGTCCCCATTACACAAAAGGATTAGCTGTAAAAGTTTGTAATCTGACTGAAAAACATTTTCTCAGAGAAACAAAATTGCAAACAGTACTTAGGTTCCCAGGTCAGTCCACAAAAGCCTATTTAATCCATAACATACTTGAACCATATAACTAATAGTATGATAAACTCAACCATTATTTATAACTTTGTACAAAATAATGTTTAAAGTAGCACTTCTAAGAAGCTAGAAATAAATACATGCATTACAGCAAAAGAATTGCGAATTATAACGCTGGTTGAGCCCACGGAACCAGGGCACCACTCCATCATTCTCCAATAAGGGACACTTTTGCTCTGAACTCATGTATTTGGTGACTAAGCCCAGACTGGGAGAGCTTCATACATGGCTGTTACCTTTATGACTGTATGTCCGCAGTAGTTGGAAGCAATAGTAATTAGTGAGAATGTCTGGATCCTGCTGTCTAGAGGAATTTCAAGAGTTCCAGAACACAGACTACCTGAGAGGAGAAGCTGGCTAGACCAAAAAATAGCAGAAGCCAGAGGCAGCTAGGTGGTACAGTGGATAGAGCACCGGCGCTGAAGTCAGGAGGGCCTGAGTTCAAAACCAGCTGCAGACCAAACACTTGACACTCACTAACTTTAGTCTGACCCTGGGCAAGTCACTTAACCCCAACTGCTTAAAAAAAAAATAGCAGAAGCCACAGGCAATGATGAAATGGTTAAAGAGCCCAGGTCCAAGTGTTTTCAAGAGAAGAACACATGTCCCTAGAGCTAGAGAATGAAGGGACTGAGGCACAGAGCAGCAAACCAGAGTCTTCCCTAAATTATTTGGATAGTATAGGCCAGATGGGAAGACAGTTGCTCTTTAGCAGCCCCAAGTATATTTCCTTTTTTGATGGAGTTCAAAACCTTACGGAAATATTATGAGGTTGCAAGTTTGTTTGGTCCCTGGGGTGGAAAGTGTCATTCACCATAGAGGACAGTATCTTTCTTATTATGGGCTTCTGTAATTACCTTGCATTTTTCTAGATTCTTTCTGTTGGGTAAAATAAAGCATCTGATATGCATTACTGCTTTGAATTTTGACAGAAGAGCTAGGAAAATCAGGCTCCTTTTAATTAAGTCTAAAGTGATCTAGACATGATACTCTGGGTTTCCTAGGGAAGCCTGGGAAACAAACAGCCAGCTCAAACTGGTTCGGAGAGCTAATTGTTAAATTTTCAGCATGAATATTTACACCTTGCAAATGAGCAAATACTGCAAATCAGAGATTGATTTATTGTTCTGGTGATTGTCTAGCCATAAAGATATAATCGAAACTTTCAACATAGGGGAAGTAAAAGGAGAAGAGAAATGAAGAAATATGGACAAAGACAGAGGGGAATGACTAACATAGCCAAGGGTGGACAGCAAATGAATGACGCTTCCTCTAAATTCCTTGGCAAAAGGGAGAGGAGGAGGGTTGAAGGAGAAAGGGTGAAGCAGCATTAGGTAGGGATTAAGTCTGGGGGATGGAAAGGGAAGTCTCAACCCAAAGGGAGAAAAGGTTCAATGGAAAAGCACTCTTATGGGTGAAGATGTTAGTTCCTGAAATAGAAAACAAATATCTCATGATGGATTTAGTCTTGGACAGGTAGGAAGGGTTGATATTTTGGGTGACTACTTTCTGTGAAAGAATATTTTCCCTACATAGATAACATTCTGGCCCAGAGTAAAGGATATACAAACTCCTAGGTGCATCTGCTACCCTGTTAAGAGTGAACATGTAGGGGCAGCTAGGTGGCACAGTGGATAGAACACCAGCCCTGGATTCAGGAGGACCTGAGTTCAAATCCGGCCTCAGACACATAACACTTACTAGCTGTATGACCCTGGGCAAGTCACTTAATCCCATTGCCTAGCCAAAAAAAAAAAAAGAAAAAGAAAAAGAGTGAACATGTACCCAGAGATGAGATGGTATGTCTATTGGGAGATAATAATCATGGGGAGGGAATGAGGTGGAATTTGATGCTGCTTGTATCCAACATTATTTCCACCACAAATTAATACTTGTAAGAGTGAGGCAGAGAAAAGGTGTGACTGGATGAAATCTCTATCAGAAATTTATGAGAAAATGAAGTTCAAATAATATGCCTCAGAAGTTTTAATCCCATGAGAAATATGAAAAGCTTAAAGAAGGAATAAATAAGTCTATCATAGCACATGAAGCAGAGAGTAAAAAATTCAGAATCGGTAAGAAGGAAAGAGAATGAAGGAAGAAAACAAAGCTAAGAAAAATTTCATTTAAAAAGGAATAGGACAGTGGCTGATTCACCTTCCTTTGCATCAAGTCCCCTTCCCCCACTTTCTCTGAAATCATTCTAATCCAATAGTGTCAACTACCACCAACATTCCTACACTATCTAACAATGAACAAAAAGATGCTTACTTAGCCAGAATAGAGCGAGTACACACCCTTGATTCATGTCAATGCAACTTTCCCATGCTTCTCTTGGTCTAGATGCTGGTCTGAAGCCTGAGTGGGGAGCCAGGTAACTACACACACTGGCCTTTATACTAAGGGCACCAGAAAGCTGCGTCAACAACCTGAGGTTCAAATCCAGCCTTAGATGTTTACTAGCTGTATGACCCTGGTCAAGTCACTTAGCCCCCCTTTGCCTCAGTTCCTCAACTGTAGAATGGGGATATTAAGAGCACCTACCTCTGAGGGTTGTTGTGAGGATCAAATGAGGTAATATTTGAAAAATGCTTAGCAGAGTGCTTACAGAGTAGACACTTCATAAATGCTTGTTTCCTCCCCCTTTCCCACATCCTATATAAGGCCTTTCCTGATTCTTCCAGCGTCCCCCCAAAAAAAGTTATCTTGCATTTTCTTTTTACCTATGTTACATTGATATGTGTGTACATGGTTTCCCCCAATGGAATATACACTCCTTCTGGGACTGTTTTGCTTTATGTTAGTATCCTCAGATAATTAATTCAGTGCTTGACACATAGAAAGAGCTTAATAAATGCTTATTGATTAAGGTCAAACAGCAGTCAAAAGCCAAAGTGAGATGTCCCTGGAGTAGGTTGAGTAACACTAGTGGTTTCCAATGTATTAATGTTCCACTTTTTACCACAAACAAAAAACAAACAAAAAAACCTCACACACCCCCATACGCATTTTAGAAAATGATTTGTATAATTCATATTTATAAAATGTAATTATATAATAGTTATTAATAATTGTATAACAAGTATAATTACATAAGCAATGCTGATTGATAAGTATACATTTTTATATAATTTATAATTCACGTTCCATACTTGGTATAGATTATAATTTTTATAAAACAAATCAGTCATAATATAAACATGAAAAACTTTTTTACTGAGAAAATTGTTTTCATTTTTACAACAAGAATAATGATAATAAGAACAGTATTGATATAATGGGTAGGCTTGTAAAAATGTGGCAGTATCGATTATATTTTGATTTTGGAATTATTTTCAACCACCAAAGCAAGATTAATATATTGTCTATTTATCGTGTTGATTTTCTCCTTAGTCTGGTTCAAGAAAATTCAAAGAAAATGTTACAAATCATAATAAAATTAATATTGTTTTGTTTGCTAAACCAGAATACTCTTTATTCATTCACAACCACACGTAAGATTTATCAGGTTCAATTATTTCTTTTCACCATACTATCACAAGAGAAGTCTGTGGGAACATACTAATGCTCCCCTTAATTCTGCTTTTGCCAGGCATATAGTGGATAGAGGGCCAGGCCTGAAGGCAGGAAGATTCATCTTTTTTATTTTTTTTAGTTTTCAACGTTAACTTCCATAAGACTTTGAGATGGTGCGCAATCTGATATAGGGTCTATTCATATTAAACATTCATATACATTCACATTAAACATATTTTCACATTAGTCATGTTGTAAAGAATTAGAACCAAAGGCAGGAACCACAAGAAAGAAGAAACAAACAAACAAAAAAACCAAAAAGAGAAAGAGAGAGCGGAGCTTTGATCTGCATTCAGACTCCATAGTTATTTTTTTGGATGTGGATAGCATTTTCCATCATGAGTCTTCTGGAGTTGGAAGACTCATCTTCTTGAGTTCAAATCTGGCCTCTGATGCTTACTAATTATGTGACCCTGGGCAAGTCGCTTAATCCTGTTTGTCTCTGTTTCCTCATCTGCATAATGAGCTGGAAAAGGAGATGGCAAACCACTCCACTATCTTTGCCAAGAAAACCCCAAAAAGAGTCATGAAGAGTTTGAGATGACTGAACAACAATCCTGCTTTCAGAAATATTAAGAAATCTTAATTTCTGTGTCCTAGTCTGAAGCCTTCATTTGAATGGAATAAACCTTGTCAGTACTTAATCAAATGCCCAGGAGACACTGTCCTAGCCTGAAATTCATCAGTTTGAAAGCCCTAACAAAGTCCTAAGTCAAAGTTCAGGTAAGAACTTTGATCTCCCAGAAAACAAAGTGATAACACAGAGAAGCATAGAATTGATAAACTGATTAATCCAATTAAAATCATTCCTCCTTTCTTCACTCCTGAATGATTTAGGAAAATGATTCTGACATTGTAATGTATATTAATTTCATTTTAATTAATTTAATGTAATTTAATATATATTCTGACATTAAATACACTGATGTTTTGAGTTATTATTGTTCTAGTTGGTTCATCAAAGACTATTAGCCTATATTCTTTACCCTTGCTTAATCTTAACTGTGAAGTTTTTGTCTTTATTTCTGAATACTGTATGCCTGAGTTGGGAAAATTTCATTTAGCAGTGATTTGAATTTCCATCTAAGCAGCAATACTTGTTTATCATAGTATGTATGTATATGTACATATATCTTTATGTGCATGTGTGCTTGCATGTGCATATTTGTATTTTGTGTATATGCATGTATTAATCAAATGTCTCTTACAGATTTGAAATAAAAAGAATGCTATTTTTGTTCTCTATAGTTAAATATATGGTAAAAAAAAATTCAAACATCAGCATGATTTTGGCTAGTTGGACTCCGAAAAACTTCCATGGCCAACTAAATAGAGGTGAGGGAACTTTGGAATCCTTATAGGAACTTCTTTGGGGTAGAATTGTTGTGGTCTAGGGTGCTGGGAACCCAAAATTCAAGGGCGAGCAATGCAAGTCCTGACTCAAATGAATTCAACACAAGCCTTCTTTCAGACAAAGACAAGGTTTATTAGAACACTGGTCAGGGTGAGCAAGATTTTAAGAACCCGAGCATTGTGACCCTTGTATTAAATGAATGAGACTGTTAAGGAATCTGAGCCTTTGTGATGCCAATACAACAGGGACAGATTCTTAAGGAATCTGAGTGATTTAATGGGGGGGGGGAGCGCAAGATGGACCTTATATACAGTAAGACTATAAGAAGAATTTAGGAGTGGCCAAGTAATCTGGAGGTGATGAGAAGGACCCAGAAGTGCTGGGTGCCCCCGGTGGAACGCCAGAGATCTGGGCCACATGGAAGGGGTCTAGATGAAATCGAGGAGTGGCAATCTAGGGTACGGCCAGGTGCAGACAGTGAGGGACACAATGAAAGGGCAGTTGAAAAGGTTAACTGGGAAGGGCCAGGTGCCCCAGACAAACACCAGGGCTTTTCCTTTTTGGGGTCCAGATCTCAAAGACATGGTCTTTTCCTTTTAGGGTTCAGATGCCATCCCCATCAGAATGGCTGTCTTAGTATCTCTTCTTTTACGTTCATGGACTGACAAAGGCTAATTATGCCAAACACACTAAGAGGTATTTGGGCATGTTTCTATTTATGTTCACAGCTGTGGCTGCCTTACATGTTACATACACGGCACCTAGGAAGCATCATGCATGGAGCGCTGGATTTGCATTCAGGAAGACCCAAGTTCAAATCCTTCCTCAGTCACTTGTATGTGTGACCCTGGGCAAACCACCTAACCTCTATTCACCTCAGTTTCATCATCTGTAAAATGAGGGGTAATAATAGCACCTACCTCCCAGGGTTGTTGTGAGGAACAAATGAAATAACAGATATATAGTAAGGGGTGGTGCATGTGGCCCACGGGGCAAACCCTAGCTTTCCCCAGGCTTCCCTGGTTTTTTCATGTGTCTGAAGAGAGATTATAATACCAGAACTCAAAGATACTCAAGAGACCAGATCCCTCTTCTCTTCTGTTCTCACCAATTCTGCCCTGTCCCTCTTATAGCCATAGAGCATTGATCTCCACCAACAAGGAGAGAGTCTCCTACCAATGGTTTGAAACTGGGGTTACATGTGTAAAACATTTTGAAAACTAAAAAGCCAAAGTGATACCACTCGTTATCAGTCACCTACCCATTTCGGGATTATGGTCACTTGCAGCCATGTCAAACTGTTTGTGAACTCCCTGAGGGAAAGGACCAAAATGCACTCTAAAAGAAAGGAATATTAATCTGACCCTGTAGCTTGATGATAAGGACTTTTCTTTATACTTTCTCTAGCTATAGGAAAGAAACCAAGCCAGGACCACGTAGTAAGCAAGAGCTTAATTGCTCCTACCTACTCTGAGAATTCCACAAACTTCATGGATTTCTGTTCAGGATCTCCCAACTGGCACACAAGTGGCAAATTTGGTGTTTTTCACACTTTGTTGGTGGCTTGTTTAATGTATCAGACTTGTTCTGTGGTTAGAGATGTAAAGGCCACCCCTCTCTGGTCACGGAATTAGAAGAACAGAGAAGTTTCGGCAATAGAACCACTATAGCAGCAGCAGGACCACAGTAAAAAGCAACCGGAATTATTCAGGCTGGGGCTTAGTCTAGGCTCCTGCAAGTCAGTGAGATCTAAAGCCACATTCCCAAGGTGCGTGAAGTTCCAATCGAGTCTTTTCTGGCCAATGAACTTTGAGACCAATATTAAAACTTTGAGACCATTACTAAAAAGGTGGACTCCAGCATGGAGAATAAGAGTATCTAAGAATCTTAATGCCGTTGACCTTCAAAAAAGGGAAGCCAACATTTTTTTGCGTACAACTGCAGTAGACATGAACACTTTGTTTTTTTCTCAGGAAAGCAAAGAAAATCCACCAAAGCAGCTTTTTGTGCAAGTGTAGCAGCTGTTTTCTCTGATGCTTCAGAACCCCACCCTGTCAGTATTGTGCTTGTAACTTTTTCCCTTCTCTTTTCAACTTGAAGAAGGAAGTTTATTTTTCAGCTCCTAGAAAACAGTTTGAAGGGAAGGGTGTGCCTTAAGGAAAAAGGCAAGTAAAATAATGAAAAGGCAATATTTCAGTTTTAAAAATATAGTTGTATTGCCTGACCACAGTAGGCTTTTCTGAATGATTTTGGCAGAACTTAATTATCTAATAATTTTGAAGTATATTTATCTAAAAGTGATTAGATACAGGTAGGTCCTGATTAGTACAAATAATGAATCCTATAAAGTGATCATATTATTTAAATTTGAATTGCATATTTCCATTGGACTAGGATCAATTACCATACACTTCACAATTATAATTTTCAATATGATATTCATTACACACACTAATAGGGATAGCTGTATAAAAGAAATATTAGAATACATCAAGTAGTCTTAAGAAAAAAAACTGGGGAAGTGAATATTGAAAACTAAAAAATAATTAATTAGTTAATTTTTAAAAGAGAAAAAAACAGAAAATATTTCTGATGACAAAAGGAGAATGTCTATAAACCTAAAAGTATGACATGTGATCAATCACCCAGTTGAAGAAAGTTAATGCAACAGATTTGTGAAACAGGAAAAATAGTGTGCCAATTTTCAAAAGAGATTCAATGATAAAGAAGAAATTGGATCTAGCAATACAATTGGAATGTTTGAATTATTATTTCAACGAAGTATAAAAATAAAAAAATGAACTACAGTGTCATTAGGAAAATGAAATATTGAATCGATACAAAGAGAAATTCAATTTGCAATTTTTAATAAAATCAGTCTGGTTAACCAGAGTCCAGAACAGGAAAAAGAATTAAAAGAATTTAGAGATAGTTTCAACTGAGACAGTGTAGACTTTAGGCTTGATTGGAACGTAAGACCTGCACAATAGATATGCTCTTGACCCTAGAAAGTAAGAAATGTAAAAGTGCAACTAATGTTAAGCCCTAATGAGAAGCTCTAATTTTTGATATTCCAGCAGCAGGAAGATGGAACTAGAAACTATTTAAACAGGGATTGAGACAAAAATTTCATTTTTGTGAAAGCTATAAGTGCCAACTAGAAAATAGCAGAAAAGAAAAGCTCAGCTTGTAGAAGTTGAAACGCAAATTGAAGGCCTTTTTTCAGATCTTATTGAGGCAGTAGGAGAAGAGCAAGATTGCCAGGAGTTTATAGACTGCTGTGCCTGGAACTGAACACTTGGAGAAATACTTATCATCAATGGGGTGTGCCTCACTTATACAAGAAAAAACAATCTCTATCACTGGTAATAAGAGCTCACACTAAACTCAAGAAATTAATATAAAATTCCAGAGCCAGAAAGGCAATGGAGAAAATTTAGGACAATTGGGAAAGAATTTGATCATCAAAAAGGGAGAGCCCTTTAATGGTTGACTTTTATAAGAAAATTTTTTCATCCCTATAATTCCAACACTTAAGAGTTTAAGGATAAAGAATAAGAGTGAAACTTTTCATTAAAAGTTCACTATTCAGATTTACATTAAGGGACAGAGGGAGTGGAATATGATTGTAATAATGTTAAAATATCTGGCAGGCCTGGGTCTGCAAAGGCCAGACTGTAGAGGGTTTGGAAGTGACCAAAGGAAGAAGTAGAGGCATAAAACATAGATGGATTTCTCAAGGAACTTAATCACAAAGAAGTGGGAAAATATCAGGTGACAGCAGGGATATTACATCAAGTAAGTATTTTTACAGGATGGGGTGGGGAATTTGAAGAGCTCTTGGTGAGGACTCTCAATTTTTTCAATGGAGTATAAAATATGAAATTAGTTGAGAGGCTGAGTTTAATTTGGTTCTGTGGGAGGCTTGTGGAGAGATGAGAATATTTGAAACAGCCACTGTGTTGAATGAAATAATGAACTGATTTGTTGTAGTTATCTTTCAGTTTCAGTCACATCCAACTTTTCATGACCCCATGTGGGGTTTTCGTCACAAAGATACTGGAGTGGTTCGCCATATCCTTCTCCAGTTCATTTTACAAATGTGGAAACTGAGGCAAACAGGGTTAAGCGACTTGCCAAGGTCAGCTAGTAAGTGGCTGAGGCCATATTTGAACGCATGTTTTCCTGACTTGGAGTCAGGACCTGATGCTCTCTCCTCTGTGCCACCCAGCTGCCCTAATAAATTGATTAGGTAGATTTAAAAAGATTGCCATGCTACAGTGAAAGTCCAGTTGAAATTATGTGATTATACATTATGTATTTTATATATAGGTATAATGTATTATACACAATACATATATGTATGTATGTATGTATGTATGTGTGTGTATCCACTTAGCATGGTTTCATGGATTTCTCCAGGTCCATTCAGTAGCACATGTATTTGAAACAAAGCAGGTAGATTGTGGGAGTAATCCAACTCTGGGTTTTGGCAACACATGATTACCAATTGGACAAGGGAAGTCTTCCAAATGAGTCTGTTTATGGTTGACATGTTGTTTACTGCATCACTGTCCAGGATATTGTAGTCTCCTGGAAGAGATCTGTAATCACTCAAAGGAATTTGACCTGACCATCCATACAGGCAAGACCAAGTAGGTAAAGAATGTCTGGTGCTATTACAATATGCATTTGGATGGACAACCTCATAGATCTCTTCTTTCTGTGTTTAGCTGGGACAGACGTTATCTATGGTCAACAAGCTGGGTCCAGAGTAGGACAAAAATAGAAGTGGGGTCTGGATAGCCTTCATGTAATAACAAAGCTCTTTTAACAATTCCAACTTTTCCATGAAAGGAAATATCCTTCTTTTTAACACTGCATTCTATTACTGTGGCTATATGGCCATAAAATGTGGAATACAAAACTCCTGAAGAATTAAAAAGGAATGTCCTGCGGAGAGCATTGGAGAAGTTCATGGTGGATGTGAGCAGGCTGCAGAACGTAACAACTGAGGAACTTCAAAAAACAAGAGCTAAAGATTTCTTTAAGGAATTGGATGATGGGAATTTTAGTTGGTGACATGTTAGGGTTGAGGGCAGTCAAGCTGATAGCCACAAACCTCCACTAGTGCCCTTGAAATGTTAAGAAAAACTGAGGAAGGCCTCTACTGGAAAATATTCTTTTGAGAATGAGACAAGTGAAAAGCCTGAGAGATGGAGCTTCTGGGTAATGAATAATCAATTTATTAATTAGGCTATCTGATAATAAATTGATGGCCAGTGGTTTCTCTCTGTAACCAAAGACAACCCATGGAGATTTGTGAATGTTTAAATACCTTTGGAAAAGGAGATGCCCATGACAGTTGAAAATCAACTCTGATCGGTGAACAATTAATGAGGAGGTAGACATATTAATGAGAAGGTGGGCTAAAAGTCCTCAGCTCCTGGTGAGAATGTGACTTGATCATGAGACTCAGCCGCATCTAGCAATCTGGACAAAGGAATCTATTTCTACCCAGACCACTCTGGTTGATTCTCTACTTCACAAACTGAGTTCCCCTAAACTTCAGTAGAATGGTCCAAAGGCATAGGCTTGATGCTGCAGGGATGAAATGAACCTAGATTAGATTCTGTTTACATGGTAAACAAGAAAAAGGTCCCATAGTTGGGTGGGATCACACTCAAGATCACGGAGCATGTACCCAGGGGATTTGGCCAATCTCATCTATTAGCCTTGTCCTTCAGAGATTGGCCAAATGACCTACAGGGACTGGTCCCTGAGTGAAGAAATAGAAAAGAAAAACCTTAATCTTTATTTGATGATTGGTTATTAACATAATAGAAAAATAATCACTTCTCTCAAGAATTTATGGGAGGACATGGACAAGAGTCCATGGGCAGATGTAAATGGGTCATGATCTGCACTGCTGGATAGAACTTCCAAATTGATGTGATTAAAGGTTCAGTTGAGTATTTAAAAGATTGCTATAAAATTCCCAATTTATACAAAACTTTGTTGGATTGAAAGGCCTAACCAAAACCTCCTTCTGCAATTGAATTTAATCATCTCAAAGACTCTTAGGTAGAGTCTATCATTCTTAAGTACAACATATAAAGGATTGATGATCAGCTCTTTATCTGCTTGGAGCACAAAACAAAAAGGAATGGGCTTCTACTGTAGCACAAGGAATTTAGATCAGGGATCCAGTGGGAGTTGATTAAAAACTGAAATAAGATTACTTACCAAGGAAGGCTATGATGATTCCTTTTCTTGAAGTTTTTAAGAATAGTATACATTTTTATTTATCTCTAGGTAGACTGTCCTCTGGGTTGCCCTGAGTATCTTTGCATTGGAGCCCCTCTGACATAATGGTAACAGCACTGAACTTGAAGTCAGGAAAACAATATCAATATGACTTCTGGTAAATCACAGCCTCTCTAAGCCTCAGTTTCCTGGTTTATAAGATGAGGACAATAGTAGCAACTACCTCCCAGAGTTGTTGTGAGGATAAAATAAGATAATGTATGCAAAACACTTTGCAAACCTCAAAGAGCCATATAAATGCAAGCTATTATTATTTTGTTACTGTAAATTCTTCATTTCTGCAGATGTCTTCATTTAATTATCACTCTACATATCGAAAAAAATGGAGAAAAAGAAAATTGGAAACAAAAATAAAGACCGTTTCAACAAAACCAGATCCCCTATACCAAGTAAACAGTTACAAAGTTACTCCAAAATTAAAATATGTCATTCAACCCAAGTAATCCTTCAAACAAGATTTTTAATTCCTATGAATCATTGCCTTGCACTGGATTCATTTTCATTACCATACATAATATTAAACTTGGAATAAGGACATAACTTCAGCGCTCATTTTTTCTTTTCCTTTCCTATTTGCTTGTCTATACATGTACGATTTAGAATGCCAACTAAGTACTATTCCTTTGTAACTAGGACTCTGCAAGGCATTTGCAGAGTTTCCCTGACTGATTTTGATAAACCGTATATGCTAATTCATCACTGGCACCCCTGGCCAAGAGTGACTTAGTATTGATGGGTGCTTAGGGAATAACAAGCAAACCCCTGAGCAGGAAGAGCCAGCGACTCAGTGGACCTTTAAAAAGGAGCAGTGAGGGGCAGCGAGGTCGCAGTGGCATCAGGAGGACCTGAGTTCAAATCTTGACCTCAGATACTTGCTAGCTGTGTGACTCTGGGCAGATCACTTAACACCAGTTGTCTCCAACAACAACAAAAAAAGGAGTAAATGATCCCTGCTTGGTTGTCTTTTCTCTTTCTGGCTGCAGAGAATGTGAATATCCTTCAAGTTTGTCTTTTGAGAGGTAGCGGAACAGTGGTAATCTTCCCCCCACCCTGGCAGAATGGTGATTGGCAGTTACAACAGGAAACACGGAGATGAATTTGAGCCTGGGCTTCTGGCTGCCTTTGCCATTTTGTGTTTGTTCTTTCCTGAGAATGGATGGCAGAATAGTGATTTTGAAGTGAAGATTTTCTATTTTGGAAGCCACTTTGTTAATGTAAGGGGTTCAGAGATCCCAGGTCCTCAGTAAGTGCTGGCTGCACTTCAAGAGGAGCTACAGACTTTGAGAAAATAAGTTATTTTGACTGTTATAAATAACCAAATTAACTATGAAGGGCATATGAAGAAAGATAATATCTGCATCCACAGAAAGAACTGATAAACACAAACATATATAGAATAATTTACATATATACACACACACACACACACATATACCTATATGTATCTAATGGTAGCTATGGGGGGGGAGAAAAAAAAGAAATTTACATGATAAATTGCTGTATATTTAGAGGGAAGAACAAGTTGTACATAATGGATTTGCAGTTTCATGTGCAGTCATCTTTTTTATTATACTGTTATGGAAATGCTTGTTTTATTCCATAAATTAAAAATTAAATTAAATTTAAAAAGAAACTACTCCAGTTCTCTGGGGGAGGATTTGCCACCAGCTGAAGGATTAGCTCAACATCTAACATGACGATAAATGATATCTATTCTGATGGGTCAGTGCAGGGTGAAGTAAAATGTAAAATGCCTAAATTCACCAGTCTTGAAAATTCCTACCACAATTTCTTCCTTTAAGTCTCTTTTAACAAGGGCTTTTAGGAGATTTTTGTGTTAAGCATTTCTTTTGTGTGTCAAAAACTTGCCCTATACCTTTATGTATTGTATACTAAGTATCTTTCTACTCTGCCCTCTGAGGAGACTTTGGACATGAACTGAAAATTCAGCTTTAAGTAATTTTACCCCCTGGCCACCAGGTTGGGGGACTAATAAACTAAAGACTATGAGAAAAAAAAGCCTGACACGTCTAGGGGTTAGGTTCCCAGAGGACTGGACCCTATGTGCACATCCAAAGAGAAAGGCCCTTAGTGGACGGGTAGAAGATGAAGCATCCCAGCCCATCTAGCTATGATTCTTATTGTTAGACCTATACCATTCTCATTCACCTTAAAACTTAGGCTACAACCTTTAGAAATATGAATGTAGGTTGCTAACATAGTCTAAAAAACTCAAACGTATTGTGGGAATTGTTTTGATCATGTAGGTTATGTGTGTCCATGTGGGTCTGTCTACATGTGGTGATGAAACAAGAATAGATTTTCTCTAGAATCTCCTCCTGTCCCCAACCCCCTTCTCCAAAGGGAGACTTTGAGTCCATTCAGGAGGGGAAACAGGTGGCTGGGGCCAGAGGCTGGCCACTCTGCTCTCCTCAGAGAGAAGGGATACTAGGTTCTGCTTGCTTAAATATTGATAGTTTAGGGGGAGTAATTTTTGAGTTCAGGCTGCTCTCCTGATTGCTATTCTTTAACAGGGAAGAAGGGCCCCAAGCTATATAATCAGGTCTTGACTTCCTTCCCACCAAGTGCCAGTTCTAAAATAAACATAGAGCAGAATAAAAAATAGCAAATAAACTCCTTTATCCAAGTTGATGGCAAAATAGAAATCAGACAAAGTATACATAGAAGAATATATGCTCAACAATACAAAGTGAATGAACTCTCTCAGCTCAAATAAGCAAGAAAGTCCTAGATCACACCCAAGGAGAAATTCCCTAAAGCCTTTATGTAGTAAGCTGGGGATAAGGACATACTGGATGGAGACTGCTAGTTCCTGTTATGTTGTCCTCTTCCCAGAGTCACTCTCTCTCTTCAGGAACAGAAGGAGAGTCTGGAATAGTGTGATTTCTTTCTTAAGACTGGAAGTCAGAAAACCAAGTTCTCTCTTCTCTCAAGCTCTCACTAATTCTACCCTTCATATAGGTTCAGAACACTGAATAATCAATCTCCACCAAAGAGGAGAGTTTTATGCCATAGGTAAGTTAAAATTTCTCTTCAAAATCCTCTCAACAACAGAGTAAACGTGGTCTTGATGAGGTCTAGAGGTTAGGACTCCTGGAATCCCAAAATCATGACACACAGGTCCTGCCCAAAAGAATTAGACCCACACCTTCTTTCAGCCAAAAACAAGGTTTATTGAAGATTTGCCATATTAGCCAGACTCTCAAGGAATCTGAGCATCTGTGGGATATTGGCTAGATTGTGAAAATCTGAGCACTGGCTAGATTATAAGAATCAGAACCCCTCAATGGAGACAAGATGGACCCCACACACAGCCTGTGGGAGAGATCTAGGAGTTGTCAGATAGTTTGGGGTGATGGGAGGAGGGGCCTAAGGAGATCTGGATGGGAGTGGCCAGCAAGTTGGGGTGAACAGACCTCCTGGGACCAGGACAATGGAGCCTAGCTAGGATCAAGTGTGTGAAATGGCCAGGGGCCATAGGGAGGCAAGATGATGGAGGGGAGATTGGGTATAGCCAAAACAAAAAGGCCAAATTGATGGAATCTTGGCCTCAGCCAGAGATCTCCTTGAACAAGTGGGAGATTTCTTAGTGAAAGTGACTAACCCAAAATGTGCTGATGAACAGATGGAAAGCTATGATAACCTTACTTTTTAAAGAATTAGAATATAAGCCTAAGGGATCCTTGGATTGGATATGAAATCAAAACAAATTTAATTTGTTTTATTTAATTTATTTAATTAATTAGACACCAACAAACAAAATAAATACTTTAATAGAGCACATAGATTTAATAAATAAATGTATTAATTTAATGTGTGTTTCATTTCAGTTATTGTTATTTAAGCTAATATTAATTTGATAATTCTTTAATTAGATTTTGTTTATTTAATTAATTTTGAGGAATTAGAAGACAAGCCTAAGAGATCCTTGGATTGAATATTAAATCATAGCAACCCAAAATAATAAAATGATTAAGTCTAATAAGTATCTAAACTGATTAAAAAACTTTTTTTTGTTTTTTTAAATGCCAGAATCCCTTCTCAGTTTCTCTCCCCATAACACACACACACACACACACACACACACACACCCATCCCTCATAAAAAAGGAAACCATTAAAGTCAATCAACAAACACTATATCTAGGAGGGTAGCAATATTCCATACTTATAGTCCACCACCTCTCTACTGGGAGGGAAATACATTTCTTCCTTGGTGCTGTAGGGGGAAAAAAATGGTCATTACATTCAGTCTAATTTTTGATGTTTTTATTTACTTTACATTATTAAGTCATTGTATATATTACTCTCCTGGTTAAAATGGCCTTTGGAGACATGGAGAAAATTGTAGAAGAGCAGTGACATATGTAACAATGTAAAAGTAGCTGACTTCTATTTTCCTAAGATGCATTTTTTCTCTATTTTCTCCTTTCCAAATTGAAAAAAAAATCAGTTATCTGTGATGAGGATGGGATCTAGACCCCAGAAAGGAAAATCCCTGGACTTTCCCACCTGGCCAACTCTCTGGCATTTTCTTGAGGCTATAATCCCACCAACTGGCCTTTCATTGTGGCTACACCCAATCTCCCTTCCTTTGTTTTACCTCCCTGTGGTCCTGGCCATTTCCCACACTTAATTCTAGGTAGGCTCCATTGTCCAGGTCTCAGGAGTTCTGTTCACCCCAGCTTACTGGCCACTCCCATTCAGATCCACTTCTAGATCCCTCCCACAGTCTTTCTGCATATAAAGTCCATTTTGTCTCCATTAAGATGCTTAGATTCTTATAATCTAGCCAATAAGCCAATAGTTTACTAATGTTCAGACTCCTTAAGAGTCTGCGTAATATGACGGATGTTCTAATAAACCCAGTCTTTGGCTGAAAGAAGGCTTGGGTTGAATTCTTTCGGACAAGACCCGTGTCCCAGGACCCCTGAACCCCTAAACCGCATCAATCTGGAATTCAGCTTTACTCTAAAACACTGTACTTACCTGCTAAGTACTGCCAAGAGTGTTTCTACAGAACAAGCATGAATTGCAAACTATGAACACATTAACTAGAGAAAAAGCTGAGTACATACTTGAGAGAATTGTACATTAAGCTCTCTCAGAGGCAAAGAGGGATAAAAGAAAGGACGAAGAAGCACTGCTGGAGAAAAGAAATGTTTACTTTCATTCTCTTCCTTGAAAGAGGAAGAAAGATCTTTACCTAGCAGTGTGACCTTGGGCAAGTCACATAACTCTTCAAGATCATTTTCCACAGAAGCAAAATGAAGGAGTTGTATTAGATTAGTGGTGTCAAACTCAAAAAGAAATGGATTCCTGATGGCTAAAGCAAAACCACAAATTAACATTATCTTTTATTAGATTTATTTTATTTTGTTTTGTTAAACATTTCCAAATTACATTTTAATCTAGTTGTACTGCACTGGGGAGTGTTGCAGGCCTCACTGACTTTGCGCTCTGAGTTTGACACCTCTGGATTAGATTAAAGGTCCCTTCTCTAAAACTGAAATAGAACATTAGATAATCAGATTATAGGTAGAAAATAGGTGTTTTTTAACTAAGAATACAATTCTTTCGTGTCAAGCTTTCTGTGATCATAGAATTAACAATCTTTAGAACTAAAGGATATCTTGAATTCACCTGAAACTGAGCCCATCACTTCCAACTAAATCCAGTGCTCTTTCTTCCACACCAGTTTTCTCCAGGCTTTACTTCATGAATATAGGCTCAGGAATATACATAAAAGTTGCCCTCAGTCAGGTAGCTACGTTTTACTGTAAGCCTACAATAAACAACCTCGGTTTCATTTATTAATAATAGTTAGCATTTATATAGCATTTTAAGGTTTGTAAAGTCCTATAAAAACAATATCCCATTTGATCCTCATAACTGCCCTAAGAGATAAGTCCTATTATTACTCCCATTTTACAACTGAGGAAATGTGAACTCAGAGAGGTTAAGTGATTTGTCCGTGGGTCCCAAGGCTAGTAAACATCTGAGGTCAAATTCAAAATTAGGTCTTCTTGATTCTAGGTCCAGCATTCTATCTGCTACACCGTCTACTCGTTTGATCATTTTAAATCATAACCAATATGTGAATATGGGCGGGGTTCTGTGCTAGATACTGAATAGCATTAATAATAGGCAATCAAATCTGTCTTAATATAGTTTGAATGAGGTTTGGGATTCCAGTACCAGGAGTGCATGACAATCTTCCTCCTATGCCACTTATATTGAAGCCAAGAAGGATTTGATTCAGGGACGACCCCTAGTCACAGCCCTAGCCTGGGGAAAGTAATGAAGTTGTACCATAGGGCATGGGGTTTCCCACCTAGCCCTGCCTCCCCTGAGCCATGACTTGGGAAGTAGGAGCAGCTGCCAAAACCGTTAGCTGGCAACAGCAGGTACTTCTAAAGCAGAGAATCGGCATGCCCAGGAAGCAAAGCAAGACAAGAAAACACATCACAAGATGGTAAGGCAAGCAAGCTTTGTCAAGAGGAAATACAATAGAAGGGAGGAAGTCAGGCAGGGTGGAAACAGGTCAGGTCTGCTCCTGAGATCTCTGGTAGAACAAGGTACCAAACCCAATGGTGTTTTCTTCTCTAGGTCAAACGGGATCAGAAACATTGAGGGGAGGGAGCACGAAGGCCGTACCTCACGTGCAGGCCAGCATAAACATAAACTAAAGCCAAATCATGCTGGAATGAGTAGACAACAGAAGTAGCAACTAGCTGCTATTTAAACTGCAGGAAGTAAGAATGGGGGCTTTTGACCTCTGCCACAGGCTTACTTTGGCCAGGTGACTCAGGGGATCTGGACTTCCCCTGCTTCTTCATTTAGCTGGGCAAGGAAGCTACTGGGTCCTGCAAGACCTCTCGTATCAAGGAGCTTACAAACTCCTGACTGTAAACTAGACATATTGTTGTAAAGGCAAAGTAGTATTACTTGGTACGGTGCTTTTTAAAAAAGCATTTTCTAATTCACATGTCATTCATGGTCCAGGGAACCCACGAAGAGTCGGTTTACACTGACTATGGGTCAATCCAGAAAGCCTAATCCTTAAGAGGGATAGTTTCTCTCTTTGGTTCTTTGCCCCCAACTAGAAGTAATTCAGGAAAGTCTAAATAAATTTAGGTATCACAGTGTGTCAATGGTTTCCCCAGATGTGGGAAATGAGTTTCTCCTAGCTCTTACACAGGAAGTGCACACATAACTGCTAAAAGTCTGATTTTCAAGATATATAGAAAATTGACACATATATATGACCGACAGTCACTCTCCAATTGCTAAGTGCACAAAGGATATGAATAGTTTTTAAAAGAGGTGCAAATTATCAACAACACCATAGAAATATCCCAAATCATTAATAATAGAAATACAAATTAAAACAACTGAGTTTTTACCACATACCCAGCAAATGGGTAAATCAAAGTTGATATAAGACAAAGTCAATGTTGGAGGACTTATGAGAAGCCAGACACACTAATATATTGTTGGTGGAACTGGAAATTGGTCCAACCGTTCTAGAAAACAATATGTATGAGAAGTTACTAAACTGTTAATACCCTTTAACTCAGCAAATCCACTATTAGAAATATATACCTAAGAAGTCAAAGACAAAAAGAAAAGTTCTCCTATGTACCAAAATTATAATGGCAGTACTTTATGTAGTAGCCAAAAAAAAAAAAGCACAAAAAAACCCTAGAAACAAAGAGAGTACCCGTAAGGATTTAAAAAATAATAATCTCTGGCTGTTCATTTTCATATTTTGCTCTTTTCCAACATACAAAGTAGAAAAAAATGTGGAATATGAATGTAATTGAGCAACGGATATGAAGAAATTTAGACAAACATAAGGATATTAATTGTACAAAGAAAAGCTATACATGATGATTATAATGATGTAAATTTAAAAAATCAAAAAGACAATTGAACTAAAATTAAATGTGATGACCAATTCCAGAAGACAGAGGGCAAAATATTCTTCTCCCTGTTCTCAGTAGGTATATGGAATGGTGCACTACAGGCACAGAATGTGGCAGACAAGAAAAGATTGGTTTTGCTTTTCTTTATTTTTCTTTATTACTAGGAAGCTACATGGGTGAGGGGGAAGGATATGTCAGGAAATAACACATATACTGTCAGATATAAGAAGAATGTTAATTTAGTTTCCTCAGTATCTTTATTACAAAGGAGGTCTTTACACTGAGATGGGAGAGGTGGGTAATTGGGAACTGAGTAATTTTTTTTAAAAGGAGCAATAAAACAAAAAATTAGACTTAAAAAAATCCTTTTTTTTTTTCTCTTGAATGAGTTCTACTAAGTTGGTCTCTTTACAAGATGAAGGCCCCAAAGTAAACACAAGGGATCATTCCTCTAATATGCTTTTTGTTAGCCACAATTTCACGACTTGTATTCAAACAAAAGCTTCCAGAACTCCACAGTCATGCCATGTCTGGATCAGCTAAGAAATAAGAATTTTTTTTTAAATGATCAACAGCTGTTCATTTTCATATTTCACCCTTTCCCAACATATAACTCCTCCAATTTAATAACTTATCTAGTTGAAATTATTTTAAAAATCTCATTAATTTGTACTGGGTTTATTTTCCCCTTCATTTTCACTTCCACATCCTTTCAAGATTAATTTTCTGAGAATTTACAGCAGCCATTATACAAAGAGGTACTGGACACAAACCACTGAAAAGCAAAAAAAAAAAAGTATATGTGACTTCTATAAATACACCTCTAAAATGTCTTGGAATTTTGATTTTTACATGGTATCCAATTGCCTCCAGAAGAAAAATGTTCTGTTCAATAGTCAGTAGCCATGCCTATGGGGGAAATACCCAAAATAAAATACTGATTTACTTCTTTATAGATTAACTCATCACTAGACAACTTTACAATCTCCTTAAATATTGAACCAAAGAGTAAGACAGACCCAACTTTCCAGTGCTTTGAATTTAGTCCTTCCAACTATTGAGCACTGCCTAGTAAACTCCTGCGACAACTAGGTGGTGCAGTGGGTAGAGCACAGGACCTGGAGTCAGGAAGACTCTGAGTTCAAATCTGACCTCAGACACTAGCTGTGGGACCCTGGGCAAGTCATTTAACCCTGTTTGCCTCAGTTTCCTCATCTGTAAAATGATCTGGAGAAGGAAAGAACAAACCACTCCAGTATCTATGCTAAGAAAACCCCAAGGGGGAGGGAGTTACGAAGAGTTGGACAGGACTTAATGACAACAAAAAACAAACCCCTCCACTTGTGACCTTAAAAAAGGTTGGAGGGGGCAGCTAGGTGGTGCAGTGGATAAAGCACCGGCCCTGGATTCAGGAGGAGCTAAGTTCAAATTTTTTAGACACATAACCCTTACTAGCTGTGTGACCCTGGGCAAATCACTTAACCCCATTGCATAGCCAATAAATAAAATAAATAAATAAAAATTTTAAAGGTTGGAGAGACATAGTTTCTGGGTAATTTAATCATTTTATTAATAAGGTCAGCAGATTATTAATAAAAGGATGGTCATTTGGCCATCTCTCAGTCAAAGATAATCATGGGGCAGACTCACAGTTTATATGCCCTTCAAAACACTAGGTGGTCCATCAAACAGCAATTAAATTGGCTAACATGATTAAGGGAAGCTATATTAAAATGAAGGGCTGAGTATCTCTCAGAGACAAAGGTATCTCCTATACCATACCACCCACAGCCACCAGGGTGGGGCATTGAACAAGAAAGGGTGTCCAGTATGATCATCAGCAACGTCCTTAAGAACTGAACTTACAGTCAAGACTTTGTAAGAAGGGGGCGGGGGAGGGGGGGGAGCTCTGAATCTCCCCAACACACACTTCACATCTTGCTACCTTTCCTTGCTTACTCCATGGTATATACCGAAGCCACCAAACATGCTCAAATAGCACAAAATATGCTCAGTCACCTTTACCACAGTGGTTAGAAGAAGTGATACAAGGACACTCTCAAGGTCTCTCTCAAGAACTCTGGAATTGATTGTACGACATGGGAGACGCTGGCCCAGGACTGCTCGGCATGGCGTGCCCACATCAGAGAAGGTGCTGTGCTCTATGAGCAAAGCAGAATTGAAGTAATTCAAAAGAAATGCAAGATATGCAAATTTAGAGAATCCACCCCAAATATTCACATGGGACTATTTGTACCCGACCTGCGGTAGAACAAAAATCAGCCACAGTTAGATAACCCGTAACTTGACTGCAGCACAGTGCTCCTCTTGGAGAATATAGGACAACAATCAACTTTGATATTTCCAGGAGTAAACTGTTCAAAGAGGAAACCCCCTGCATGCCAGGTTCAACAAACCATGTCACTCCTGAATTTCCTCCAGAGGCTCCTCACTGAAAAGTGGATCAAATTTAAAAGTAAAGTAGAAGGTCTGTGCAAGGTGTATTAGGAGATGACAAGGTTAAGGTTATTGAAATTCCAACTTGAACTTGACCCAAGCAAATGTACTCAGCTTTGCTGGTACATGATTCTAACTTTTCCGTCACTGCCTTGAAAAACTGTCTCTCCCCTGTCATTCCATATCTCTCTTGTTTTTAAAAACTGCTCGAAATCTACCTTTTGCAAGAAAGCTCATACCTTCACCATCTCATGACATCTAACTAGTTCTCACGTCTAAGTATTATATGCCTTACTATATTGCAGTTTCTCTAACACTGTTTTCTATAGAATTCAATAAACGCAAGTCCATCTTAGACTCTACCCAAGGGGCTCACTCCTTGAAATACCACAGGACATCATTTTAAGATGTCCTTACTTAAGAGTAGTGCTAAAACAAGGCCTCAATGTAAGCAAATTTTTCGGTGACCTAATTCAATAGAGCATCATTTTATTGAATTGTTCACTATTTTAAAAAATCTGTGTTGTCTTATCTTTCTCACTCTACTACGGTTCCTTGGTGGCCATCTAATATAATCAAAACTGCAAACCTTTTATTTGCTGAAATCATTAATTAACACTTACAGTTGAGCCCAATAGGACTAGATGTTCAAGTCAACCTCATAACACTAAAAGATGATGTATACATATATATATAATATATATACATACATACACACACACACACACACACACACACACACACACATATATATAAAACAAACCATGTCAGGATTTGTTCTTACACTGAAGCCTCCTTCCCTCATCCTCTAACTAAAATACAGAATAAAAGTAATGTCCTTACTACTTTCACATTATATTTAATAACTTCATATAAATGTAGTTGTCATTAAAAATTAACATAAGCCAAACCCAGTGAAAGCTACTTTAAAACTTTGGAGGAATATTATTATTATTAATGACCACATTAACAGCATTGATATAGCAGTTTTTGGTTTGAAAGGCCCTTTATATATATATTAACTCATTTGATCTTCACAACAATTCTGAGAGGTAAGTGCCATTATTATCCCTATTTTGAAGATGAAGAAACAAGGTTAGAAGTTAAATGACTTGCCTAGGGTCACACATCTGAGGCAGGATTAGAACTTGGGTCTTCCTGATTTCAAGTCTCACATTCTATCTACTGTACTACTTAGCTTCTACTTAGCAAGAGGTGCACAGATAGTTACAGAATTTTTAGAACATTATTCAACATGCATTTATTGAGCACCTACTGTACTCAGCATAACAGTATGAATAATGGGAGTTACTAAAAAAGTAGGACATGGTTTCAGACCTTAAAATTTGAAATTAATTTAATTCTACCAACCTACATAATAAAGTGTACTGTATTCTGAGCAAGTAAGTATTTGCGATATTGATACAATCATCTTATTGGTATAAGGGACTGTTGTTGATTTTCACATTACGTATAATTATTAATATCTTAAGATATGAAGGTGATTTGGATCCTGAATTCTCTGTGTTCCATGGAAACCACATCTCATTTATTTTCATTTTTATTAATTAGAAAACAAATACTTTCACCTTTCGAACATCTCTCAAATATCATACACACACACACACACACACACACACACACACACACACCCCTCTCTAGAGCAGGCCCTCCTCAGTCCACTCCTGGACAATAGTCTGCTGGTGAGTCCGTCCATCTCAGTTCTCTTTCTGCTCCAATCTGTCCTCCATTCAGCCACTAAAATGATTTTCCTAAAGTGCAGGCCCAACTATGTCATCTCTTTAATCAATAAACTCTAGTGGCTCCCTGTTGCCTCCAGGATAAAATACAAAATCTTCTGTTTTGTGTTCAAAGTCCTTGGTAACCTTTCCAATCTTTTTACACCTTACTTTCTGGGTCAGACTCTTTGATCCAGTAGCACTGGCCTCTTTGTTGTTCCACGAACAAGACACTCCATCTTTCAGCTCCAGACATTTTCTCTGGCAATCTCCGTGCCTGGAATGCTTTACCTCCTTATCTCTGCTTCCTGGCTTTCCCTAGATTCCTTTAAGTCCCAACTAAAATTTCATCTTCTACAGGAAGCCTTTCCTAACTCCTCTTAATTGTAGTGCCTTCTCTCTGTTTTCTCCTATTTTTCTTGTACATAGCTGGCTCTTGTGTTGCCTCTCCCATCACATTGTGAACTCCTTGAGGTCAGGAACTGTCTTTCTTCTTGCTTGGAATGTGTATTCTCAGCACTTAGCACAATGCCTGGTGCATAGAAGGTGCTTGATAAGTGTTTACTGACAAATATACAACTTGGAACAGAGACAAAATGAGCCATAAGCAGAATTTTTTTTTAAAGACACTAAACAAAACTTTTAAAGTAACAAATAGTAGGAGAAAATACATTCTGGCATGGGACAAACAGTACTAAAAAACACCCACCTGTTTTGCAATAGTGT
This sequence comes from Phascolarctos cinereus, assembly GCF_003287225.1. Taxonomy (NCBI): domain Eukaryota; kingdom Metazoa; phylum Chordata; class Mammalia; order Diprotodontia; family Phascolarctidae; genus Phascolarctos; species Phascolarctos cinereus. Next base: position 338,996,546 of record NW_027555625.1, on the reverse strand, counting down.
AACTAATTTCATATTATTGACTGTCCATAGTCCATGCAGAGTTGCAACTCCACATTCAACAGTAACATGCTGATACTGCCTAAAGAAAACTACTTCTTTAAAAACAAACAAAAAAAGTCCTAGCCCAAATGTTCCCACATTTGACTAACTCTAAGTTTAGATATGCAGAGGGGTTTTTAGACAAAACCAGAGTGAGCCACAAACAACATGGTACTTGTTCCATTTTCCAAAATAAAGTTGCAAGACAGACAGTAAAGGAAAAGGAAGAACACTGTGAAGGAATGAAGCCCTAATTACTATGCATGCATAGCTTTTTGACAGTGGGGGTGAGTGAGAACCTCTTACAGATAAATAATAAAGAAAAAACACCTAATGAAAAATTTCGTATAAGAAATTTAATAGATTCTGCGTAATGTCTTCATACCGTCACAATTTGTACAAACCTGGACCTGGAGTCAAGAAGACCTGTGTTCAGATTTGACCTCAGATCAAATTTTACTAGCTATGTGACCTTGGACAAGTCACTTAACCACTGCCTTAATTTTCTCAACTGTGAAATGAGATTAATAACAGCACCTATCTCCCAGGGATTGTTATGAGGATGAAATGAGGTAACACATGAAATGATATGTAAATGCTATTATTATTACATTGTAGACATAATAGATTATTATATAGAAACCAGTGCTTTCTATATAATAATAGTATATATATTATTTTATAATTTATATGTAATTTAATGGTATTTATATTTCATTTCCTTTCATTCACTCCAATATAACTCCATAAAGTTATGAATTAGCCTATATCTAATGGCTTTTAGTATGGATCCCACAAGACACTGAGCGCTGCCAGGGGACCAATATAACTAAACCAGAAGAAAGTCAAGAGCTTTTCTTAGGATCCAAGGAAACAGGAAAAAAAAAATGACCTTTGCTTTAGAAGCTAAGGATCACATAATTCTTTCATACATACATACATACATATATATATGTATATATATGTGTGTGTGTATATATATATATATATATATATATATATATATTATACACACACACACACACACACATATATTCAATGAACATTAGCTTAACTATAGTTATTTTCCATCTGTGGACTTTGGCCAATGACCAACAAGTTGACATGCTTGGAAAAAAAATTGAACCACATCAGTATTGATAATTTAATGATAAGCAAAAGCAGGAATAAATAGAAAGTTGACACTAAAGGGGAGGACAGCTCACAGGCTCTGCCTAAAGAGGCAGAGGAGCTGTCAGTTGCTTTTATCATGTACCCAAAGATAACAAGAAACATAATTTCATGGGACACTTGGTCATCTCATCTTTCAATGTATGTGCAAAGGAACCATCATGAAGAAAGTAGCGGCTCTTACACTACCACCTGATGCAGAGGGCAAAGAGGGAGGGAAACTACAAATAACTTGACAAGATGCTTCACATCAAGTGACCTATATACTCTGACTCCACTGCAGAAGTAAACTCAGGAGAGGATAGTAAAAAGTAGGTTTGAGAAATGAAAAGGGCCAAAGACTTAAAGACTCCTCGGAAACCTTATAACTATATATCATGAATATTTCTTTCAAGAAAAAGTCAGAAAGCATTGGTCTAGAGATGAATACTGAACATCACAACACATGCACAAAATGGAATTGGTCATATCTAACAAAAAGGAAATCAGTCACTAATCAGCAACTTGTGTGCAGTCAAATCATCAACGGTAGAGCAAAGGTCAAAATTATCAAATTAAAAGAAAGGAGAAAGATGGGAAGAAGATACTGTAAACATTTGCAACAGCATCATCTCTACCTATCCAAACCAGCTGTCGAAACCAAAAAATAGAAAAAGAAAAAAATGTAAAAAACATTAACTTTGATTTTCACCAGTTTCTGGGGGAAAAAAAGAGCAATAGTTATTATTACATGAAGACCAAAAATGCCCATAACTGTGTTAGACTGGAAATAATTGATCTTTTTAACAACCATAGTAGTCAAGGGTGTCATCAATTTGGAATACCACTCCATTTATAAGACACTAGAGAGGAGAATAAAGGAAAACTATAAGCAGAACTGTCTCATAAAACAGGAAAGCAGTGGAAGTGAAAACAAGTTTTTAGAAATTGTTGGTACGTTGAAAAGAATGTGGGACATGGAATCAGGGGTCCTAGGTTCAAATTCTAGCTCTGCCTTTACTGAATGACTTCAGGCAAGTAACTTGGGCCTCAATTTCTTCATCTGTAAAATAAAAGGATTTAGACCAAATGTCTCTTTTTGTCTTTCTTCTTTTTAAATTACATATTTTTTTAATTTTTTATTAAGAACTAAAGTACCCACAAAATGAACATTTCAATACACAAGTAACAGAACAGGATTACATATGAAAAGGAACTTGTGTTATATACAGAGTAACAAAATTGCCCTGCATTCTGTGCCCTCTTTTGGCCTTCCTTTTGCTCTCCTCTGTGTATTCTTTTAAAGCAATAAGGTACTTTTCAATAAGCTCTTTATGTGAATTCACCAGAATATTATTTTGCATTTTGATGTTGTATTTCTTACAAAATAAAATATTTTCACTGTTGTCAAAGTTTTCTTTTTAATTTAATTTATTTTCAATGAATGAAATCTATTTTTTTCTCCCTCCTGCCTTCCCCCAACTTAAAAAAAAGATAAAGAAAACCCTTGTAACCAATGTGCATAGTCAAGTACAGCAAATTCCTGCATCAACCACATCCAGAAAATATATATCTCATTCTACACCATGAATCCACCACTTTGTCAAGAGGTGAGTACAATGTGTCACCATTTTTCCTCTGGAATTTTCTGTGTGTTTTTAATGTTTCCTTGATGTTATTTTCTTTCTTTTCTTATCACCCACCAACTCCAGCCTGCTGCCTAAAAGAAGTTATCCTTTGTGACCAGTAAGTGTAGTCAAACAAAACAAGTCAGCACATTGGCTGTGTCTATAAATTATCAGAATTATCATAATAGTTAATATTTATGAAGTACTCTTCCTGCATCTCTAGTTCGTCACCTCTCTATCAAGACCTGGGAAGCATATTTTACCGTCAGTCTTCTGACGTCATGATTTGTTGCCACATTGAAGTATTCTGAAGCTGTTTTCCTTTACCAGATGCTCTTCTTTCTCAGATCTCTTCTAATTCTAAACCTAAATTTGTTCCTCTAGATTCCAAAGTTTTGTATAAGACACAATAGATCTACATGATCTTGAGACTATTAGATAAAATTTGGCAGGATAAAATAAAATAAAATGAAAACATTTTAAAAATGGAACAAATTTGTCTGCCCTTCTGCAACAATCTATCTCACCATTACTGGTAGCAGAGCCACAAGATTTGGACCCTAACACTTTTATCCCCAGTGAGGACACCATTTCAGTTTCCTCATTTCAGCACTGAAATGAAGAATTCAGTGCCATTTCAGCACTGAAAGCTGACAAAGTGGGGAAGAGTGGTAGACCAGACCAAACGTCTCAATCAATGAGGTTCATTCTGGAAGTGACACAATCTTCAAAGCATTGAGGGAACATTTTACAAAATCTCAAAAAGGGATTTAAAAGATCTCAGTAAGGTTTAAAATATGTCAAAAGAATGGAAAATCACATATTACTACTCTAGAAGGTAAGAAAACGTCAATATCCATTCATTCATATACTTACTTTTTCATCTTTATGAGACTGTTTCACATATATATATATATATATCAAAGGGATAGGGATAAGGATGAGGCCTGGATCTATGATTTCATCAGTATTAAGAACTGTCAGGTGAGAAAATTAGAGACTATAAGCCTAGAGAACTGGAAGGTTAAATGAATTACCCAGGATCACACACAATTATATGTCAGGGACAGATCTTGAACCCAGGTCTTTAAGACAGCTTTCTATCCATTATGCCAAGAAGGCAGCAGTAGGTTTTCACAAACTATTTTCTAGAGCAGACCACATCATAACAGTCACACAACTGGCTGAAACTTCCACTGAGCTTACTACTTGTTAATTACAAAAGAGCATTTAATAGATCAAAACACAGCCTCAAATGATCTCTTTGAAAAAGGCATAGTTCCTATCTATGTTAAGGTCATAAAACATTTTAAAATAAATACAGCTAAACAGATAATTCTATTCAACAATTAAGAGCACGTAAAACATAAAAGAGCTCATCAAGTTTTTTCTACTTGAGAGAGAGATGCCCTGTAGATATAAGGTGGATGCTATCATTTGTAACTGATACTGCAGTCATTGCATCAAATCACTGAAGAATTACTAAATTCAAGCAGAGTTTGGATGACACTGGGATATTGGGGAAAGAATTTCAAGATCAGTCTTAGTTGGACTAAATGACGTCCAAGGTCATTAACACCAAAATTCTCTGATTCCAATTACTATTGCAAATTAATATATCCTTTCGCCTTGATAAGTGTCCTTGGCGGTAGGTGGTGGTAATGGGACTTAAATCTTAAAAATCATTCCAAGTTGTAGAAGAATATTTCACTAAAATAATAGATTCTGCAAAAGCAATAAGGGTTGTTCTTCTCTGATTTGACTCATATGCTAAATAATGTCACTGTCTTCTAAAAATTGAAGGAGTCTCTGAGGAACAAGGAATTTGGCTTCTTTGCTTGTTTTCATAAGCACTTTAAAAGAAAAAAAAAAGATCCATTGTTCCTCCTGTGGAAACCAAAGCTCCTACTGGGATGCAGCAAGTTCATAGTAAAAAGAACCCTGCTCTAAGAGTAAGATCCAAGTTCTGGTCCTGGTTCTGCTACTGAGGAAACATACCCTCCCCCATTTCCTTTTTAGGCTACATATTACAAAATAATATTAGGACAATACTTTAGTCTGAAGTCCTTGGTCTAATCTTAATGAGAAGTACTTATCAGTCTTTCCTTAACAATCAGTTCTGAAACAATGTCCTTCAATGAAATATATTTACATCATTTTTCACCCAACCAGTTTCTAAAAGGAGAAGCCTTTTCAGCTCATACCCCTCCGTGGATATATAAGGTTAATGATCAGACTAAGAGAGGGAAGACTGATTAATTCAATTACCAGAAGTAATATTAAACTTAGAAACTTTAGAGGGAATAGTTAAAGAGGGACTGAATGGATTTAGGAAAATTATTCTCTAGGATGTGCCAAAAATTAAGTGGTTATTGTTCTGTCTGATGAATCAGAACTGTTAGCTGAACTTTCATCAGACCTCTGTAACTATGTTTTATCTTGTGGAATTGTGTGTTTTGTTTGGGAATACATTAAATTGTAAGGGGGAAATAGCTTGTGTCAGAGAGATTTGCAAAGACATAGGGGAACTCTGCCCCTTTTGGATTTCCCTCTGTCTAAGAAGAAATGCTTAGAATTAGATCTATGAAATTAATATATTGGTCTTTGCAGGCTTGTTGCACAGAACAGAATGTTTATTCATGCTGTTAACTAGGTATGTGATGTGGTCAAGTCATTCCAGGTCTCTTTCTCAGTTTCCTCATCTATACACTGATAGAGTTAAGGTAGATGTTTTCTAAGGTTTCTTCTGGCATTTAAATTCTATGATCTTAAAGAAGAGAAAAACTCTACTCGTAATACAATGATTACCTTTATTTTTCACCATTCTATATTAAGTATCCAAAGTACATGCCTTTTTCTGTTCTTTCTTTGTTGTGAAAATATTTTTTACTGATTTTCAAAGTTAAAAACCAGTGTAATAAAATGAAACCCTAGTCCTAATCATTAGCCACACAAACCCTGCAAGGTTTGGAGGTCCAAAGGCTGAAAAGACCTCATTAAACTCACTAGCCTTCCTGCAGACCAAGGTTAATTAATCTGTTTTCAGAAACTTCTACAAAGCCTTGACTCCTCACTTTCTCTCACCCTTCATACTCAATTTGTTGCCAAGGCCTATCAATTTTACCTTTGTAACATCTCAAACACGGTCCTTTCTCTTCTCTCATATTGGCACCACCCTCATGCAGGCCCTCATCTCCTTGTGTTTGGACAACTGCAACAGCCTGCAGGTTGGTCAGCCTGCCTTAAGTTTCTTCCCTCTCCAGACTTCACTCCACTTGGCAGCCAAAGTGATCTTCACTCTGCTACTTAAATAACTCCAGTGACTTTCTATTATCTCCAGGATCTAATATAAAATTCTCTATTTGGCTTCCACAGACCTTCAGAACCTAGACTCCTCCTGCTTTTCCAGTCTTCTTATGCCTTATATTCCGCCCTCTCATATTCTGTCATCCAGTGACACCAGCTCCTTGTTGATAGTTCAATAAGATGCCCCATATCTTGACTCTGGGCATTTTTCCTGGCTGTCCCACACGCCTGTAATATTCTCCTTCATCACACCTACCTCCTGACTCCCCTGGCTTCCTTTAAGTCCCAATTAAAATTCCGCCTTCTACAGGGAGGCTTTCCCAGCTTCTATTTATCCTGTCTACAGCTTGTTTGTAAATAGTTATTTGCATGTTGCCTTTCCCCATTAGGTTATGAGCTCCTCAAAGGCAAGGACTGTATTTTTGCCTTTCTTTGTATCTCTAGTACTTAGCACTGGCATACAGCAGGCACTTAATAAATATTTATTGACTGACTTACGAGTGACATTATATGCCACTAGTTATCTGTAACAGTCTCCACAGTTCTGCTGTCTTCCCTCCTCATAGCAAGCAGCATGCTTAAAGCGTATCAACTCAAGATCTCTGCAGGTGCTCTATTCAGTCCTCTTCATGTGGCTCCCCTGGGTTCTAATCTCTTCCTTTTCTGCTTCCCAAGATATTTGTTTCTTCTCTATGCCAGAGAAAAAATTCTAGGGAAAAAAAAAAAGTCCTGGCCAGACAACCTATCTGCTACATGGGACACTGTGAAATACAGATTTGCCATCATCCATCTTTTCTCATCATCCCAATAACATCAATATACTATATGTGACTGTGTAATTTATAACCATTTAATTATCATAATTTTATGAGATGCTATTCTTTTCTCTTTGACAAATGGGGAATTTAATACATGGAGGTATCAAAATGGAAAACTAAATCTGACCAATAATAATACTGTTTAAGGTGAAACACAAAAAGAATATTTTTACTTTAAAAAATCAGTCATCTGGGACAATGTTATGTATGGTTTCATTCAAGAGAGTTACTGAATACATAACTAAATTTTTAAAGATACATTAATTCTGGAATCCACAAAAAACAGTCTTGTGGTGGAATTTTTAAAATCTCAGCTTTCTTCAGTTATTGCTTATTAAAATATACTTTTAATTGACACTGTAGTTTATTTTTCAGGGGTATTAAACAACCATAAAAATGAAAGATGTGCTCATTTTTGTCCCAATACTCATGAATCTGTTTTACAAATCAACTGTACCTCCAAGAGTAAGTTACTCACATTTCTTTACACTCTATGACCCTTTCAAATATGGTTAGAAATTTGCATACATTCAGTTGAGGATGAACTTATATCTCATTCTCATTTTTTCGTAAGGGGAGGCAGAAAATGACTGTATATGAAGCTAATTCTAATACTATATTAGTCACCTTGGTTACTGAGTTTCTAGGTCAAAACTACATTGTTTCTAACTGAATATTATGCTGGCAGGAAGCCATGCCGCAGAACCTCAACCCTGAAGAGTGATTAAGGATTAGCCCAAAGACTTAAAACTTCTTTTTTTATTTTTTTTCAGACTTCTCTTGACACCCCTTTCTCTTGCCCAAAGAACTAATGACTGTATTCTCAACATCTGGTTGAAATAATTATTGTATTAGAATGGAATTTTAACATCTGAGGAATTGTAGTACCCATAATAATACACATTCACCTGTTTTACCAATTATTTTTTTTTGATTTACTGTTTCATTTTCCCTTCAATTAGTTTTAAAAACAATTTTTAACATTTTCTTTACATTTTGAGTTCCAAATTCTCTCATATCCCTCTCTTCTCCCTTCCCCCCTTTCCTCCCCCCACCCCCCCATTGAGAAGGCAAGCAATTTGACATAAGTTCTACATGGGCAGTCATACAAAATATATTTCCACATTAGTCACATGAAAGAAAACACAAAAAAAGAAAAAGAAAGTAAATAAAAAGCATGCTTCAATCTGCATTCAGACTCCATCAGTTCTTTCTTTACAGATTGTACCAATTATTAAATATAAGGGAAGTGTTTCATAATAAATAGGTAGGTGCCTTGGCCCTTTTAGATAATAATACACCTTTGTTTTCATATCCTAGAGCATAAATTTTTCGTTTGTATCTCTATAGGGAGATCTAAAAGTGTTTTCATACTACCATCTGATTCACGCATCATGCTAGAGGCCTTCCTCTTGGTCTTTTTACATTTTGTGGGTACCAGTACAACATATGGGCTCTCCATCTGTTATACCTTGCTCTTGCTACATGACTGGTTTGCCTCCTTCTCCTGTTGTACATTTCCTGAATGATAGACATACCTTATGCCACTTTTCATACAATAGGTCATCAATTCTCTAATAGGGATAGGGACTGGACCTATGATTTCATTGATATCAGAAATTCCTAGATGAGGAAAATCCCTTTACTCATGCAGGTCAGCACCTTCTCTGCACGTTAGAGACTTAGAGAGTTGCTAAGAGTTTGAAGAGATTAAAAGACTGGCGCAGAGTCTCACAGCCGACCTGTCTAAGGTGAAATTTGAACCCATATCTTCCTGGCTTTGAGGACAACTCTATCCGTTAACATGCTACCTTTGCTTTAAGATTAAATGAAAAACAAAGCACGGCTATGCTTCTCCCCATGAATGATGTACCATTATTTAGTAACACTGCCCCGTCAGGTTATGCAATCCAAACACGTAATTCTCTCTGGCAAATGTGCTACCAAGTGGCTCTTATCATAAAGAAGCCAGGGTCAATCCGGGGAAGTAAATTACTTTTAGTCTTTCTTTTGTTGTAGCACCCTAGTTTTATAGTGACCAAGATAGATCTGCATCATTCAACCATGCAGACGTAATCCAAATTATTAAAAAAGAAATAGAAAAGCCAGGGAGAGGAAAGACAGAAAGATAAATAAAAGGATAAATAGACTTTCTTTTTTTTTCCTATTGGAACTGCTATTGATACAAAATAGGGGAAAGTGTCTGAGAATCAGAATTTAAAGCTTGCTTCTATATATCAGATTCACCCATCAATCAATCAGTAAACATTTGTTAAGTTGACAGGCACTGGGGACATAGAGGCAAAAAACACAAGAGACAGTCACATAAAATCATGATAAATAAATGGTGGTAGCCATAACCCAGAATCCTGTGTTGACAAGAGTTTGGATATTTTTTGGTCTCCATTAAGCTACTGCTATGATAGTTTAAAAGTAAAGATAAAGTGAAACATTGTTTTTAACCTTCTGATGCTTAATTGCTCAATATTAAGTCTGTTTAATTTTGAAATTGAGGAAAATTTAATTGCCACCAAAGGATATGAACAACAGCATAATAAAATTAGTTATCAGAACTGAAGCTAGAATTTACAACTGCCACATTTTGTTAGATAATGGAGGACAGAATAGAGTCAAGGTCAGCTCTCTCAATTAGAATTGCAGCACACCTAGTGGAAAAACCTGGAGGAGGCTGAATGATAGCAGTTCTTCATCTTCCTCTCACTCCCCTCCCTGCCCTACATACAGAGCGTGGAAACTCAGTAGGGAAGAGGATGAGGTCAGTTCTTTCAATCCAGGATCCACAACACACATGAAGAAGATGTATGTTTCTTGAAGAAGTAATTACAACTATTCATTTTCTTTTCTTCCCAGTAATGATGAACTATTTAAGAGGTGTAATAATGCCTGTAAAATGTGAACTATCATATAAATGATATGAGATAGTATTATTAAAAAAAATTTCTCTCTTCTGTTATTGAATTAATTTCTGGATATAATAGGGAGGAAATAGTTTTGAGAGAATGTTAGCTGGAGGAGGGTGCGATCTTCACAGGCTGACCCCATTACAAAGCCTTAGAAAGAGAACATGGCTGCAAAATGCAGAGGATGGGGGAACCCCATTGCCCATGGAGAGGTCATAACTCTTCTGCCTTCACATTAGCCATCATGATACTGACTGGGAATTCTTTCATTATTATGAAGTGTGCAACATATACAGGACAACTTTAGTACCTCTATTTCTACTCCAGACTATAGCATGGGAGATGAGCCCAGATTCACTCAGATCTTCCAGTTCAGGATAAGGAGGGGTTGTCAAGAGCTGGCACTTGAGTGACTCATATAAAATTGTGCACTAGAGCATGTAGGCACTAAGGTAACTCAGAACCTCTCCCAATTAGCTCATACTATGATTTTCAGTACAAATGCCCATGCATAAACTTCCTGACCTCAATCCTGGATCTCCCAAGATATTGATGCCTCATGATCAAGTCATTAAGCCAAGTCATACCATTGATGTGACTTAGCAGTCATACCAATTTGGGACCCAGTGCAATCCTCTGTCCTCACAGAAGACATAAACATGCCTCTCCTATAAATTTCAGAGAAATCCTAGACATCAAATGATTAAACTATTGCCTGAGCAAAGCCAAATCCCTTTAGATAGCCTAGAGTCTAAGCACAGGGGTCCAAATTTCATAGAACAGTCAAAGGGCCTCACTTGAGGACCTAGAAGGTCACATGTGGCCTCAAGGCCACAGATTTCCTACCCCTGGCCTAGGGCCTAGACCCTAGGCCCCCTAGACCTTTTGAAGATTGGGATGAGCAATCCCAGAATTACATTAAAACATGGCACCTGCCATGGTAAAGGAGAACCACCAATCTGTGATCTGCCAGATCACCTTCTAAATCCAAAATAACTAAATGTCTTCAAGTAAAGACTAGATGACCACTTACAGGTATATTGAAGTAGGGATCCTTTATCCACTATGGGTTGGCTACTGAAATCCTTTCCAGCTCTGAAATTCTATGATTCGGTGATAAAATTCTAATTCTTTATGCTTAATATTTTGCTCTGGGGGGTGGGTGGGAAGAGGGAGGGAACACCAACAATTTTCAGAGTCTCTTGCTGCCATGAGCATGAAGAAAAAGTGTTATCAAAATGGCGGGCGGGGGAGGGAAGATTAAAGTCAGGAAAGGCTTCCTAAAGAAAGCGACATTTGAGTTCAGCTTTTAAAAATGGGTAGGAGGGGCAGCTAGGTGGTGCAGTGGATAGAGCACTGGCCCTGAAGTCAGGAGGACCTGAGTTCAAATCCAGCCTCAGACCAAACACTTGACACTTACTAGCTATGTGACCCTGGGCAAGTTACTTAACCCCAATTGCCTTAAAAAAAAAATGGGTAGGAGAGAGAAGGGCAGATTAAGGTGGTAGAGGAGAGCATTATAGGCCTAGGGAACATGAAAAGAGTCCCATGGGTCAGGTCTGTGGTAAAGTGGGCTTCAGTTCAATAACAGATGGACAAGCTTCTGAAGCCTTTTCTGACTAAGAGTCTATAATTATCTGAGGATTAATTGCAGCATCTCTATTGGTTAATTTCTGGGAAGGGAGCCATGCCACAGCAATATGCCTCCAGGTCAGTTAACAAACAAATTTATCAAGTACCTACTAAGTGCAAGGCATTTGCTAGATTCTAGATGTAAAGGGCAAAAAAGAAGCATTCCCTGCCCCATGGGAGTTTACATTCTCCTGTCATATTGGCTCTTTAGACTGCCCAGTATCAATCAATCAGTAAACATTCTTTTAGGCATGCAGATTCCACTATTCCCTCCATTTTCAAACCCCATAGGGAAGAGTGAATCCTATATATGAAAAAAGAGGAAAGTACTAATGTGAGCCTCCTAGGACACATTAAAAAAAAGTCACATCATAAGGAAATTATTAAAGAAACGTGGAAAAAATTACCTATCAGATCTATGGATAGACAAAAAATTCATGATCAAATAAGGGATAGAGAGGATTACAGAAAATAAAAGTGGATAATTTTGATTATAGAAAATTTAAAAGGTTTTGCAGAAATTTAACAAAATTAATATTAAATGGGAAATAATTAACTGGGGGAAATTCTTTGCAGTAAGTTCATCTGATAAAGATCTGATTTCCAAGATATATAAGGAACTAATTAAAATGTATAAGCATAAAAGTCATTCCCCAACTGATAAACGGTCTAAGGATATGACCAGGTATTTCTCAAGAGAAGAAATCTAAGCTATCTACGACCATATGAAAAAATTACTCCCAATTGCTATTAATTAGAGAAATGAAAATTAAAATTATTCTGAACTTCTACTTTATACCCATAAGACTAGCAAAGATGGCCAAAAAAAAAAAAGACAAATTTTGGAGGGGCTATGGGAAAACAGGTAAAGGGGTACAGCAATTCTGAAAAGAAATTTGGAACTATACACAAAGAGTTACAAAATAGTGCATGCCTTTTGACCTAGCTATACCACTGCTAGGCCTATACCCCAAAGAGATCAAAGCAAGTGTATTACTGCACCAAACTCTTTATGTGTATGCTTTCATGCATATCTGCATATTCAATCTTCTTCTCTCCAATTCAGATGAGAGTGAAGTTCATGTGATGTCCATTTCCTCTACTCCTTCCTCTATTTCTATATATTCTTCTCTCACATCCCAATTATGAGTAACGTGAAGTATCCCCCTTCCTCCTCATTTCTTCCTAACATGTTTCTTAAGACCATCAAAACAGAATAAAAACACCCTGCTCTTTCTGTTTTTCTTTTTCTTTTTTGGCAATTGGGGTTAAGTGATTTGCCCAGGGTCACACAGCTAGTAAGTGTCAAGTGTTTGGTCTGAGGCTGGATTTGAACTCAGGTTCTCCTGACTTCAGGGCCAGTGCTCTATGCACTATACCACCTAGCTGCCCCTCTTTCTGTTTTTCTTATTTAATTCCTGTTATGAACCTGGAAGTCGTTAAAAAAATAAGTACTTTATCATCATTTAGTCCCTTAAAGTTGCTCAGCTGTGTTTACCTTTCTACTCATGACTCCTCTATTTGTATTTCAAAATTTCTGCTCAGTTTTTGCCTCTTCATTGGAAATGTTTGAAAGTCCTCAGCTGCATTACAGATCCATTTTTCCCCCTGTGGGCTTATACTGTCTGGTAAGGTAAGTCATTCTTAGTTGGAAGTCTTTCTCATTTGCCTTTTGGAATATTTTATTATCAAATATTCTCTCCTTTACGTAATAGAGACCATGTATGGGGTGATCCTGACTTTCAGAATTCTTTGGCACCTGAATGCTTTCTTTCTGTTGGTTTAGGATATTTTTTATTTTATATAGAAATTATGGGTTCTAGCTACGTCATTTCTGGATATCTTCATCCTGGGATTTCTCTCAGGAAGTGATTAGTAGAATCTTTCAGTTTCACTTTACCTTCTGATTCTAGTAGAGCTGGCAAGTTTTCATTTAGCACTTCTTGAAATATGGCAGCCAAGCTTTTTTTTTTGTCTTAGTTTTCATGTAGTTCAATAATGTTATAGCAAGTTATGTTATGTATCAAGTTATAGCACCTTGAGTTGTTTTCCAAGTCAGTTGTTTTTGATATTAGATATCTTAAGTTTTCTTCTCATTTTTAAATTTTCAAAATTTTATTTTAATTTTTTTCTTTTGTCTCATGAAGCTATTGATTTCTGTTTGGACCACTTTAATTTTCCAGCAGTCCATCACTGGATAAAGTTTAGCACTTTTTATTCTAAGCTACTAATTTTCCTTCCAATTTTATTCTCCATAATTCTCGTTTCATTTAAATTCTATTTTCTAAAATCTCATGCTTCATTTCTTCCAGGTACTCTTGTAATGGGGTAGCTAGGTGGCACAGTGGATAGAATGCCAGGCCTGGAGTCAGGAAGCCCTGAGTTCCAATCTGGCCTCAGATACTTATTAGCTGTGTGACACTTGGAAAGTCACTTAACCCTGTTTGCTTCAGTTTCCTCACATAAAATGAGCTGAAGAAGGAAATGGCAAACCATTCTAGCATCTCTGCCAAGAACACCTCAAAATGGGTTCATAAAAAGTCAGACATGACTGAAAACAACTCAGTGACAACATTCTTGTAATCCTTGTGACTGTGCTACTTTTTAATCTGAGGTTCTGTGTGCAATTGTGGAATTAGTCTCTCCTTTAGAGTTTTCTCTTAGGTGATTCTCATTCACATTTTTTGATATTGTTCGGTGTCTTCTGTTTACTGGCCTCTAGCCTCTGTCCTTGATTTGGGACTTTTGCTATATCTAGATTCCTCTCTCTCTCTCTTTCTCTCTCTCTCTCTCTCTCTTTCTCTCTCTCTCTCTCTCTCTCTCTCTCTCTCTCTCTCTCTCTCTCTCTTTCTCTCTCTCTCTCACTCTCTCTCTTTCTCTCTCTTCCTTGATAGGTGGGATTGTGAAGTTTGATACTGACCCCACTTTAATGGATTTCTGCTGGTATCTTTTACTTCCCTTGGTGTGCCTATCTCTGAGTGTTGGTGGTATTCAATGTCCTTGTGGTTGGCTGTTCCTGATCAAGGGATTCCCATGGTTTTCTAAAGTATTAGGAATATTCTTCCACCACCTGGGGATTCCCTGATTAAGTTCTTTGATTAGGCTACTGAGTGGTCTTCTCTCCCCTTTGTCAAGGGGCTTCACTAGTTAAGGTGCTGCCATTTTTACCCATCTTGGGTCTTCTCCTATCTGGGCATTGTCAAGGTCTTCCCCATTCTGGATACTGTTATGAGCTTCAGACCCATTTACCTAGGCTTTCACTGGCTTCTTTGGCAGCATCCCTTTCTTCTAATATCTGTAGCTTCTGGTTGTCTTTTTTTTTTATGAAATCTTAATCTGGATGGTGAGGTTACTGATGTTTCTCTTTGGGTTTCTGGGTCATTGTTCTATCTGGAGCTCTTTCTAGCTCATTGCTGGAGTAACATGGGAGAATTAGGCTCCTTTGTGGCCTTTCAGGCAGTCATCTTATTTAGAAGTCCAAGGACTTTTATTTTTCAGAGGGAGAGTTATGGCAAAAAGGATAGTTGGGTAGTGAAGAAGAAGAAAGAAGAAGAAGGAGAAGAAGAAGAAGAAGAAGAAGAAGAAGAAGAAGAAGAAGAAGAAGAAGAAGGAGAAGAAGAAGAAGAAGAAGAAGAAGAAGAAGAAAAAGGAGGAGGAGGAGGAGGAGGAGGAGGAAGAAGAGGAGGAAGAGGAGGAGGAGAAAATGTGAATAAAACATTTAAAAATACAGAGAAAGCAGAAGGAAGTTCAGAAAAAGACAATTAGGATAAGGCTGGTATTATGTTAACTTTAATAAACATTCTTAAAGAAAAGATAAGGTGTACATAATAGAAATTCACAATTTCATCTATAATACCCTTTTTTCTGTTCTTTGTGTATTGAAATATTTGTGTTTAAGCTTATAATAAGAAGAAAGACATTTAAAAAGTGAGACAAGATCATTGGCAACTTCGCAGAAAGGAATTTCAGTAGAGGTTGTATAGAGCAGTAGGTTGGATGCCAGATAGAAAAGGGACTGGGAAGTGAACGAGAGCAAGAAAGTACAGGCAAACTGTTTCCTATGTTAGAAACATAGGTAAGCAAAGAAACAAGTTTAGGGCACATTTTACGCCGTTTTCTCCAACATTTTAATGGATCTGTGATCTCACTAGTGTGAATATTTCTTTCATCAAAGAAGATTTCAACCCAACCGTGCCTGTTCATTCTATGTGCTCTGTCCATTTACTCCCATAAGCTCACCTTGGAGGGAATGGGTTGGAGACCTTGGAGGGAATGGGTTGGAGAAGAGAGATCTGCTCACCCTCACTTTCTCTTGACATAACCAGGATATGAGTACAGTACATAGACTGTCATCCATTGGTTATTCTCCTACCTAACCATTTGACCAAACTATCTTCTATTTTTTTAATCAAAAATTTCTTTGATATCATCCTTTACACTACTTTTCCTTCTTAGTTCTTTATTTCTTTATTTATATATGCCTCTCTATTGCCCTCTGAGAGATACTCATTTTTAACTCTTCAGAGACTGTAGTGTTTTATGATTTGCAGTTACACAATACATGTGGAATATAGGTATAATAAAGATGGACCTTTGTTGCCAGGACTGGGAATAATTAAAGGAACTTTCCAATTTCCAGAAGTGAACCATCCTACTTTACTCCTTTTGTTTAATTCTGGGCCCAGTTCACTGTTCATTTGCAGTACTTGTCCAGGATACATACATACACACACACACACACATACATACACACACACAGAGACTGATGAGCTTTTTAGGTTGTCCATCTGTCAGTTAGATGGTGCAGCGGACATAGTGCTAGATGGGGAAACAGGAAGATCTGAGTTCAAATGTAGCCTCAGGCACTTACTAGCTGTGTGATCCTGGTCAAGTCTCCTAACCTCTCTGAGCCTCAGTTTCCTCATCTGTTATATAAGTATACTATAATAGTGCCTAAAGTGCTTTCCAGACTATAAAGCGCTATATAAATGCTAGCTACAGCTGCAGCTGCAGCTGCTACTTCTACTACTACTACCAGCACATGATTCTTTGTCATAATCTGGAAAACAGGAACTCTTCAAGTATTTGCTTAATTCTTTTGATTAGTGATGGATCTAGTCTAGAAGGCTCTATATTGTTCCATGGTTTGGGGTAGCAACACCATGTCATCTATAAACAAGGACATAGAGAATATCAGTATCCATAAGGAATTCTTCAGTTTGGTCTTTGTGCTAGAATTCTTCTATGGCAGAGACAAACACTTTTGGTAAGCACACTTTTCCATTTTATGCCTTTCGTGATAATGACTAGAGGGTCAAACAAGATTTACTCTGTTATGACTTTCAAAGAATCTTACATAATGTTGACATATGCAAGGGAGATACCATGCTGGAGGAAGGACAGTGAGAGGGGAGTGTTTTGCTCTACTGAATCAAATGCTTTCTTAGTGTTGATGAAAAATAGGGGGTGCAGACAAAACGGCAGAGTGAAAACAGTGACTTGCTTGAGCTCTCCTCCAAACCCCTGCAAATACTCATAAAAAATGGCTCTAAACAAATTCTGAAGCAGCAGAACCCACAAAAAAGACAGAGTGAAACAAATTTCCAGCCCAAGATAACCTGGATGATTGATCAGAAAGGTGTATCGCGCAGGGCTGGGAGCACAGCTTGGCATGGGCACGCAGGCCACAGCGAACCTGGAGCAGGCCTCAGATGACTGAATCTCAGGCAGCTGTGGAGGTTTCCAGACTCCTCAATCCACCAATGCCAAAGACAACTTAGAAGGTCAGTGGGAAAAGGCTGTTTCTGTCGGTGCTGAGAAAGGAAGGTGGGGTCTCAGCTCCATTCCCCAAGAGTGTGGCCCTGGGGGGGGGGGGCAGTTGCTTCCCAAGCTTCTGGCCCACAGACTGAGGGAGAATCCAGTGGCTGATCAGAGAGGGATTGCAGGGATCTCTTTGCCAGTGCTGAGGCAGGAATCTCTTGCTTTGCCCGTGTTTAGATCTGGGTCACAGTTCTGGGCGGTGGTGCTGGGGGGAGGAGGAGCGCTGGCGTGGTGGACCTTGTAGTGGCTGTGAAGAGAAACCCCTCCTCACAGTTACAGGACAGAAAGGAGTACTTGTAGTCACAGGCCAGGAAAGGAGTAAATACCTCGCCCCTTATCATACCACCTTGGAAGAACTGAAAATTTACAGGTCCCTACAAGTATCTCTGAAAACAGCTTGGGACAGTACATTCTCCACATTGGAAGCAGATTTACCTTAATAAAGGGTTTAAAACTCAAGTAATTGGCTGGGATCTGAGCAAGCAGTCAAAAAGAGTCAGACTATATTATCTTACTTTGGTGAAAAAGAAGATCAAAATATACAACCAGAAGAAGACAACAAAGTCAAAGCTCCTACATCCAAAGCCTCCAAGAAAAATATGAATCAGTCCCAGGCCTTGGAAGAGCTCAAAAGGGATCTTGAGAAGCAAGTAAGGGAAGTAGAGGAAAAACTGAGAATGATGCAAGAAAATCAAGAAAAACAAGTCAACAGCTTGCTAAAGGAGACCCAAAAAAATACTGAAGAAAATAACACCTTAAAAAATAGCCTAACCCAAATGGCAAAAGAGGTCCAAAAAGCCAATGAGGAGAAGAATGCCCTAAAAAGCAAAATTGGCCAAATGGAAAAGGAAGTCCAAAAGATTACTGAAGAAAATACTTCCTTAAAAATTAGAATAGAGCAATTGGAAGATAGTGACTTTATGAGAAATCAGACAGTAAACAAATCCAAAAGAATGAAAAATTAGAAAACAATGTGAAATATCTCATTGGAAAAACAACTGACCTGGAAAATAGATCCAGGAGAGAGAATTTAAAAATTATTGGACTATCTGAAAGCCATGATCAAAAAAAGAGCCTAGACATCATCTTTCAAGAAATTATCAAGGAAAACTGCCCTGATATAGTAGAACCAGAGGGCAAAATAGAAATTGAAAGAATCCACAGATCTCCTCCTGAAAGAGATCCCCAAAGGAAAACTCCTAGGAATTTAAGCCAAATTCCAGAGTTCCCAGGTCAAGGAGAAAATATTACAAGCTGCCAGAAGGAAAATTCAAGTACTGTGGAAACACAATCAGGATAACACAAGATTTAGCAGCTTCTACATTAAAGGACCGCAGGGCATGGAATATAATATTTCGGAGGGCAAAGGAGATAGGATTACAACCAAGAATCACCTACCCAGCAAAACTGAGTATAATCCTTCAGGGGCAAAAAATGGTCATTCAGTGAAATAGAGGACTTTCAAGCATTCTTGATGAAAAGACCAGAGCTGAATAGAAAATTTGACTTTCAAATACAGGACTCAAGTGGAACATGAAGAGGTAAACAGGAAAGAGAAATCATAAGAGACTTATTAAGATTGAACTGTTTACATTCCTGCATGGAAAGATGATATTTATAACTCATGAGACCTTTGTCAGTATTAGGGTAGTTGGAGGAAAAAAATTATATGTATGTATATGTAGATAGATAGATAGAGGGCACAGGGTGAGTTGAAGATTAAGGGGTCATATCTGGAGAATAAAATTAAGGGATGAGAGAGGATTATACTCGGAGAAGAAGAAAGGGAGAGGTAGAATGGGGTAAATTATCTCACACAAAAAAAAAACAGAAAAGTCTCTTACAGTGGAGGGGAAACAGGGGAAGGTGAGAGGGAATGAGTGAATCTTATTCTCATAGGATTTGGCTTAAGGAGGAATAACATACACATTCAATTGGGTATGGAAGTGTGTCTTACCCTACAGGAAAATAGGGGGAGAAGAGGACAAGAGAGCAGGGGGATGATAGAGAGCAGATTGGGCAGAGCAAATACTTCTGAGGAGGGACAGGGTCAAAAGAAAGAATAGAATAAATGGGAGGGCAGGATAGAATTAAGGGAAATAGAGTTAGTTTTTCACAACATGTCTACTATGGAGTGTTTTGCATAACTGCACATGTACAACCTATATTGAGTTGCTTGCCTTTTCAATGAGGGTGGGTGGGGAGGGAGGAAGAGAGAAAATTTGAAACCTAAAGTTTTAAAAACATATGTTTAAAAAAATGTTTTCACATGCTACTGGGAAATAAGAAATACAGGAAATGGGGTACCGAAGTCTATCCTGCCCTGCAGGAAAATAGAAGGGGAAGGGAATAAGAGAAGGGGAGAGAGATAGAAGAGAGGACAGACTAGGGGAAGGGATATTCAGAATGCATGCCATCTTGGGGTGGGGGAGGGGGAGATGGGTGAAAATTTGGAACTCAAAAGCTTGTGGAAGTGAATGTTGGAAACTAAAAATAAATATTATATATATATATATATATATATACGTATATATATATATATATATGTATATATATATATATATATATATATGTATATAAGCATGGCAGGATCTTGAATTTACAAAATCTTTCAGTCAACAGTGTGATGGAAAACCTAGAGTCTTCTGAGGAATATTGCTTGCAAATTCCTGCCAATTCCCTGTTAATATCCTTATCAAGGATAGTCTATATGCATCTATAGATTATTTCCATGAAATGTTTATACAGATGGGAAAATAAGCACATCGATTTATAGTTGTTCATTTGGTAGTAATGAGTTCTGAAATATTTGTCCACACCTGTGGTATTTTCTCTCCTTTAGAATCAATCTTCAAAGCCTTCATAATTATGTCATTCTAAGTATGAACCTTATACTACAATAAATTCAAAATGAATAAACAATCTGAATATAGTCATACTATTTACAAATTAGAGGATATATTTAACAAATACAAATATGGGGAAAATTTGTAGGCAAATAGGATAGAAGAGATCATAAGACAAATACAATCAATCAATAAACATTTATTGAGCACTTATTATGTACTAGGTACTATCCTGATTATAAAAAAAGTTAAGCTTTTGCATAATTTAAATCAACACAGCTAGAAATAGAAAAATATACAGATTGGGAATAAACATTTGCAATAAATTTCTCTTACAAAAGTCTTATGTAAAAAAAAATCTATGAATAATTGCCACAACTTTATAAGATTTTAAGAATGATTATTCAAAAGACAAGTGATCAAATGTCAGGAAAGAGCTTGAATTTCTTTTAAAATTGTCAACAACTGTCTGAAAACATATTCTAAATCACTAATACACAGAAAAAGTATGAAATAAATACAACCCTGAAAAATCACCTCATATTAATTAAATTAGCAAAAATGCTAAAAGAAGAAAAAAATATTTTGACTAGAGGTATGAATTAGTTCAAACATTCTGGAATACAATTTGCAATTAGGTGAGAAAAGTTCCTAAACTGTCCATACAATATGACCAAGAAATCGCACTAGTGGGACTGTATCCTAAGGTCTAGAATCCAGTACTAATCAATCAATATTTATTAAATCAATAAATATTTATTAAATATGTGCTAGCACTAGGGATATAAAGATAAAATGAAATAGTCAATGACCCCAAGGAGTTTGTATTTTAATGGGGGAGACAACACATATGTATATAAGTATATGCAAAATATATCCAGTGTGAGAGGGAACGCAAAAGAATGGGGGAGATGAGAGTCAGGAAAGACATCATGTAAAAGGTGATGAGCAGAGTTTTGGAAATTAGTTCTATGAATTGGAAGTGAAGAGGGAATACATTACACATATGAGAAGCAATCAGTGCGTGAGGCCGCATGAAAGTATGGGAAAGGCCATAATATATTGTCAGGTTTGGGTCAGAAGAGGTTGTATAAGCATGTGATGCTAAAGAACTACAGGTATCTTGTCTCCCCGGGGCCACTATTTTCTAAACCAGATGTGATCTCCCAGTTGGAACTAAGAAAAATACCAAAGGTGCTGGATAGAGAAGACTTGTATGAAATCTTGTAAGAAGCATCTATGTGCTGAGGCGAGGTGAAGTGAGCCTTACCAAGAGTACAATCTATACAATGAAAACAAGACCATAAAGGGGAAAAAGGGAAAGAATTCAGTATGATCAATGTGATGACCAATCACAACTCTAGGAGACTAATGATGAGTCATGCCTACCTCCTGCAAGAGGCTGACTAGAGGTGCAAATTGAAACGTACATTTTCAGACACAGTTAATTCATGGATCTGTTTTGCTTTACTATTCTCATTTGTTGTAACAGAGGGTTTTTATTTTCAAGGTGGGGTAGGATAGTAATAGTGATGTGGGGGTGGGAGGAGAAAATAAATAACAGAGTATCAGTGAAACATTTAGAAAATGGAAAGAAGGGGGCAGCTAGGGGCACAGTGGATAGAGCACTGGCTTTGGAGTCAGGAGGACCTGAGTTCAAAT
Organism: Phascolarctos cinereus; assembly: GCF_003287225.1. Lineage (NCBI taxonomy): Eukaryota > Metazoa > Chordata > Mammalia > Diprotodontia > Phascolarctidae > Phascolarctos > Phascolarctos cinereus. Next base: position 338,974,725 of record NW_027555625.1, on the reverse strand, counting down.
GTGGCTCAGACACATAACACTCACTACCTGTGTGACCCTGGGCAAGTCACTTAACCCCAATTGCCTCACCAAAAAAAAAATGGAAAGAAGAAAGTTCAAAAGACAAATGGGACAATTTTGTTACTATCATTTTTTATTTGATATACACTTTAAAACAAACTGCATAATACAAAGACATGATTTTATATATAATCTTCCTTTCTATTTTGTTTATTGAAATATTTATATTTGATAAATTCTTAATAAAAACAAAATTTTAAAGGGAAAAAACAAGATGGTCCCTGAAAATGGAATTCTGAAATATAGCTTAAAACAAAGATTTGACATATTCCTGACCAAAGAGGGCATGTACCTAATGAAAACTATTAAGAGTATATTTACTTGGCATCTTACAAATCAACTTTAAAATGAAAATTGTGGCTGCCTTTCAGATGCCAAGAAGATATCAATTTTAGAGATGAATGACTGCCAGTCAGGATAGAAACCCTCATACTGTTCCACTCCTTGACCATCAAGAGGTTAACCCTGACACAGACTGATTCAGTCCTACTGTAATTTCCAAGTGAGACTTCATTTCCTAAGGGAAATGGAAGGCAGAAGACTTAAGAGAGGAGCAAGAATGAACAACATGGAGTATGAGGCAAGCATGAAGACAAGGCAAAGATGGAGGCAGATGGAAAATGGATGAGCAGAGAGGTCTGGGACCCTAGGTGCTGCTGCCACCTCAGTGGCCACTATGGTAGCAGCTGTGAACAAACCGGCAAGACAGCAAAAGCTGAGACACTAAAACAAGGACTGTAGTCAATCTCTATGGAAGCCATATAGAATATATGCAATGACCAGAATAGTTCATGCTCCTGAGAACAGAGCTAGTGATGCTAGACTTTCCTGTCCTTTGCTTTATTCTCAACTCTCCCTCTTTTTCTCTCTGGAGAGAGAAACGAGCTAGCTTTCTGATGCCAGTTTCTTCAGTTTGTTTTGCTTTCTGTTTTTTGTTTGTTTGTTTCTAGGATAAAGTATCTAACAGTTGGGTAACAGGGATAAAACACACAAAAGAAAGGTTTGATCTTGGAACATTTCCTGGAACAATGGGGGCTCACAGCTGTACAGAAGAGAGAGCCTTTACTGATTCATATTCTATAGCAACCCCAAAATAGGGAATAATATGAACATGGGCTATCCTAGACACAAAATGAACCCAGTAACTTGGTTCAGAATGAAATTTCAAGTGGATAATACCCAGAAACATCAGAGCTGAAATCTAGAGCTTCCAGATCAAAGAAAATAGCAAGCAGCTAGAAACTGAGCTCAAATACCATGGAACCACAGTCAAGATCACACAAGACAGGCAGCATCTACTATAAAGGAAAAAATAATCTTTGAATGTAATATTAAGGACAAAGGCTTACAATCAAGAATAACTCACCCTCAAAAAATGAGTATAATTCTATAGGGGGGGACGAATTTTTAATAGAAGACTTTCAAGCCTTCCTGATGAAAAAGCCAGAGCTGAATAGATACTATGAAATGCAAACATTTAAGTCAAGAGAAAACTAAAAAGGCAAATATATTTGTTCATTGGGAGGAGCAAAACAATGATGAAGCACTTAGAGTCTAATAGAGAAGGAAGGTACAAGTATAGTTTTAATGTCTGATGGGTAGCAGGGAGCTAGGTAAGACAAACCCAGGGCCAACATATGTTCATGTTCTATTTTGTTGTTTTTAAAAGGTGGAAGAATGGAAGGAAAAAAGAAATACACAGGAAAGAAATAAGAGGAAAGGAGGAGGAACTTTTATTTCCACACAAGTGGGGTGAATATAAAAAGTATACAAACGTGGAGAAGTGAAGGTAGTTCATCTCATGAACTTCACTCTTCTCTGAACAAGAGGATAGATGAGGATAGACTACACATGCACACAAAGAGTTTGGCATAGTAATACATTAAACTCAATGACATACAGGTAGAAAAATGGAAAGGGGAAGGAAGTATAAGAGACAGAGTTGGGAAGGAAATAGGAACAAGGAAAATACTCATCATTTCAACTTCTGGGGGCTGATCATACAGGGTAATTAAAAAGAGGCAAAGAAAGTATAAGAACCGGGGATGGTGAAGAAGGGAGAGGCAGAGGAGTTGGAAAAGGCCACTTTGTTTATATTTTCTACTGTTGATCAGATTCCTTCTCTTTCTTCACCTCATTCTTCATAAGAGGATGGTAGGAAAAAGGGGAAGAAGAAATGGCAAACCACTTCAGTATCTTTGCCAAGAAAACTCCAAATGGGGTCGCAAAGAGTTGGACACAACTGAAACAACTGAAAAACTAAAAGGAAAAGACGGAACGATATTTGAAGTAATAATGCAAGGATTATTGTTAACAACAATTAACAATAAATTAACAACCCTTACCATGAATATCAATGGGATGAACTAACACATAAAACAGAGGGCAGTAGCAGAATAGATTAGAAAGTAGAATGTAACAATATATTTTTAACAAAAAAAAAAGATTCATACAGCCTTAAAATAAAACGGATGAAGAAGAATTATGCTTCAGACAAATTCAGGTAAGCAAGAATAAGAATCATAATCTCAGATAGATATGGTTAAAAGAAATAAGTATGGAACCATAAAATTTTAAAAGGCATCATACATAATAAAATGATATTAATAATTTTATATATATATATATATATATATATACATATATGCACTGAATGGCATACTGACTTGAAGGAAAAGTTAATAAAATTGCAGAGTAAGATAGATAGCAAAATGATAATAGTTGGATACCTCAAGGTGTCCTCTTCAAACCTAGAAAAATCTAAGATAAAAAAAAAGAACAATGATAAAGACTTAAATAGAATTTTAGAAAAGTTAGATATGATAGAAACTTAGTGGATAATTAATGGGAATAGATACAGATATACACACACATATATGTATTACTCAGATGAATATAAAGCAAATTGACAACATACTTGGGCATAAAAATATCTTAGACAAGTTCATAAAGCAAATATTAAGGACATGCTTTACTAGTAATTTAAAAAAAATAGGATCAGTAAAGGGCATTTGAAAAAAAATGACTCATACTTAAATGGAGATTAAACAGCTTCATCCTAAAAAATTGGCGCTTCAAAAAACAAATTACAGAAACAAGAAATAATTTTATTTAGAAAATAACAACAACAATAAGACAACACCTAGAAATTTTTGGAATACAGCCAGAGCAGCCCTTAGGGGAAAATTTATACATACTTTATTTAAATTAAATACTTTATCAATAAAGAATGAAAGAACAAGTAAATGAATTTGCAGTGTAACAAGGAAAAAAACTAAGAAAACAACAAAGTTTTTAAATGCCAGACAAAAAAATAAAATTCTAAAAATCAAAAAAAGAGATAAAATTAAAAATAAAAAGACCACATTGATAAAAACTAGGAGTTGGCTTCTTGACAAAACTTATAAAAATAGATTAACTATTAGTTAATCTTATTTTTGAAAAGTAGGATAACCAAACTCCCAATATATAAAAAAGAGAACTCAACAACAAAAAAATTTTTAAAAAGGAAACTATTAGAAATTATTTTGCCCAATTACATGTAATTAAAGCTGATAATTAAAAATTTTATAAACATATAAAATATGTAGATTAACAATAAATTAATGATATAGAGAATCTAAATGATTTCATACTATAAAAATAAACTGAGCAAGTCATTAAGCAAATCCTAAAGGAAGAAATGAAAAACGAGATGGATTTACAAAGTGAATTCTATAAAACATTTGAAGGGAAAAAAATGATAACATTGTATAAATTGTTTACAAAAAAGAAGGGTTGGTATGAAACTATGAGAAAAATATGTCTCCAACACCTAAACCTAGGAAAGATAAAGTAGGAAAAAACTATAGATTGATATCCCTAATGAAATATTGATTAAAACATTAGCCAAGATTTCACAGTAACATATTAAAAGAATATACACAGGAGGCAGAGCCAAGTTGCTTTCTGCTCAGAACAGCAAGAAGTACAGCTGAGCTCCACCACCACATCTCCTCCACAAAGTTCTAGAAAACATACCAGAACAAATTCTGATTGAGAAATTTTTTTTAAAATCATGTTTACATATTATAACCAAAATAACCATAATCAGGCATTTATCCAGCCCAGGTCAGCACAGGAAACAAAGAAGTATGTGGACACTGGGTTGGGTCCTGGTCAATAGTACACCTCAAGGAGCACTCTAGACCCAAGAGAGGCTGTGCTCCAGGTCAAGAGGAGGTCTTCGACCCATACCAAGGTACTGCAACATTTTATGGGGTACAGGAATAAGTGCCAACCAGAAGATTTGTTGCTCATTACCCAGTTTTAAGTCACAGATTCAAGACATTCTGAAGAGGAACCTGTTCCTAGGGGTGGTTACACACTATGAGGAGTGGTAGTGGGCTCCGAGAGATTCAGTGAGATACAGTGAGCAAGAAAGACATTCAGAAGCAAGCAGCAGTAGTCTCTAAGTCTAGGAATGGAGTAGGATCTCTATTCCAGCCTCCATCTCAGTTTGAAACCTGTGGAGGAGTAACCAGAACAGGCATCCAGAACAAAGGAAAGCTTGCAGTTCTGACCCTCTAAACCAGCAGAGCTTCCCAGCTGTCCTGAATCAGACTATTTTGAAAGCACTGAAAGCTTGCAGTTCCCCTGCATGAATTATTTATCCCTTGAGGAGCAAGAAATGTGATTTTTATCTAAGTACTGCTTTGATTGCATCTCCAAAATTTTACTATATTGTCTCATTGTTGGCATTATCTTTAATGTAGTTAGCTATTTCTATGATTTGTTCTTTGACTCACTAGTTCTTTAGAAATTATTTGGTCTCCAAATAATTTTAATCCTTTTTTAATGGCTTTTTATTGAATATAATTTTATTGCATTGTAGTCACTAAAGGATGTGTTTAATTTTTCTGTATTTCTTTAGGATGTTTTATGCATTAATACATGGTCAATTTTTATAAAGCCTCATTCACAAAAATATGTATATTTCTTTCTATTTATATTATCTAATCACCAGAAATGTCCTTAATTTCCTTAATTTCCTTTCTAATGGTTTTTGTTAGATTCATCTAGTTCTGAAAAGGATAACTTGAGATCCCCCACATTATTCTTTTACTATTTCTCCCTGTAATTTGATTATACTTTCTTTTAGGTCAGGGGTTCTTAGCCTGGAGTCCATGAATTTTCCAAGGGGTATATGGATAGATTTCACAGTCTGTGAACTTTTAAAAAAATATTTTGATAACTGCATTTCAACCTAACTTGCTTTCTTTGCAATTTTGTGAATTTTATTTTATTCTGAGGAGTCCATAGACTCCACCAGACTGCTAAATATCCATGAGACCAAAAGAAAAAAAAGATTTAAAATGCCTGCTTTAAGTATTTAAATACTATGCCACTTGTTATGTTAGGGTATGTTAAATATTAATATTAATTCATTGTCTTTGTTACCTTTAAGTATACAATGCAGTTTTCCTGTTTATCTGTTTTAATAAAATTTATTTTTGCTATTACCTTATCTAAAATCACAATTGCTATGTCTGCATTTTTTAAAAAGATCAGCTGAAACACAATTACTTTTGCTTGAGGCTGTAGTTCTAACTGTATGAGTTTTTATGTTTCAAGTGTGTTTCTTGTATATATATGTGTGACTATATATATGTGTGTATATATATATATATGTGTGTATATATATATATACACACACACATATACATAGTCAGATTCTGCATTCTAATTCATTATGCTATCTTCCATAATATAGGTGAGTTTACCTCATTTACATTCACAGTCGTAATAATTAATTAATAATTTTCCCTTGTCCTTATTCTCTTATAATTTTTCCTCTCTTTGCTCCCTGCATCTTCTTTACACAGAAAAGTGACAGAGATGAATGTGCTTAGCACTAGACCTCTATTCTTGATGCAATCTGCTTCTGCTTCCCTGTCCCTCTTCCTTTCCTCTTACCCAGACTCCAAACAAAAAGTTTCTTTTATTTCTTTCCTTTTAAAGGAAATAATCCACCCTCCAAGATTAGAATTTATTTTGCTTATGACTACACCCTCCCTGTATCTACCCTTCTTATTCCTCCCTCTTCCCATTCCCTCCTGACTCCTGATTTAGTTTAATTTATTTCTAAACCAAATTCTTTGTGTTATGTGGGTATGTATGTGTGTGAACTTTGTATGTGTGAACTTTGATCAATTCAGATGAAAAGGAAGATATAAGTGACACTTAACTTGCCTCATCCTTCCTCCTTGTTTATATATTCTACTTGCACATTCCAGCTATGTAACATCTAAGAATTCTAGTTGACCTTGTGGCCAATTTGTGTTTTTTCTTTGTTGATTTTGAAGTCATTCTCTTCTACATTTTTGCTTTGGGTATTCTTGTTTATTATTCATCCTTCTAGCTTTACTTCTCAAATTAGGACTTTTTATTAGAGAAAAGCTCTGCATACTTCTGAGGCAATTTGGGGGTCTTATTTGGCCCTGACTTATGTTTTCCATGGTCCTGCTAGTGCTTTTTTCTGAATGTTTAATGGTATGGTTTTCAAGGATCTCAGGAGTAGCTCATGTCAGAGGCCTACAGACTTTCAGTGCATCCTAAGCAGTCTGATCCAGAATGAAGTCTGATTGCTATCCCCTGGTCTATGCATACTTATCAGAATCTAAGTGATACAACTATAGATTTGATCCTGGTTGGTGTTCAGTACACTACTGTTGGTCTAGCCCAGTCAGCTAGCTGAAAGGTTTTATGAGTTCAGAACAACAGAACTTTTGGTCTGAGCTCCCTGCCCTAATCATTCAGTTGCAGGCTTGTTCATTGGCTGAATCCATGATGCCATTCCACACAGTTGCTACTCTCTTCTATTCTTGCTCTTTGTCCAGTACTCAGCCTCAGGCCATTTATGAGCTGGATCTGGGACTGCCCCTTCCCTGGAACACAAATGCAAGCCAGCTTCATTACTGGTTATAGGTCCCTTCCTTATTTTACACTGGTTCTACAATACAGCTAGGGCCAGTGTGACATAGCACCCCAGCTGGCTCCTGTTCCTGCTCCCTATTCAGTACACAGTCAGATGCTGTCCCTGCTAAATCTCCTACTTCTTACCCCAGAACACAGCTATGGGTCAGCCCAGTGCCTAGACACAGTTTCTCTCTATGGTTCAAGCTATTTCCACAGAACAGCTCTGGAGTAAGAGTAACATAACTGCCAGTTGGCTCTTATTTCTGTTCCCTGAGCTGGAAAATTTATTTATTGTGTATTCTCTTTGGATTTTCCAATCCAAAGTCTGAAATTCTTCCTCAATTTTTATTGGAGTTATGGGGGAGAGAGAGACTGAATTGCTTCCTCCTACTCTGTCATCTTGGCTGGTCTCTTCATGATCTCTTTATCTATTAGCATTGTTGATGCTAAATACTTATTTTTATTTTTATTTATTTATTTATTTTTTTAGTGAGACAATTGGCATTAAGTGACTTGCCCAGAGTCACACAGCTAGTGAGTTTTTTTATGTGTCTGAGGCCAAATTTGAACTCAGGTCATCCTGACTCCAGAGCCAGTGCTCTATGCACTGAGCCACCTAGCTGCCCCCTGTTGATGCTAAATAACACAAGACTGAGACAGAATTTTGTGGCACTCTCCTAGAGACCTCCTTCAAAGCCGACATTTAAGAATAACTATTCTTTGGGGCCAGCCATTCAACCCCTTATGGATGTACCTATCATCTAGCTCACATCTCTGCATATTTTTTTCCATAAGTCTAGAAGAAATATTTTATAAAATACTGTGCCAAAATATAAATAAATGATAGCATAAGCAAACAACATTCCCCAGATTTACTGGTCTAGTAACACAGTCTCCCACAAAAATAAAGTTAATCTGGCATAAATTGTTCATGATAAACCCATGCTGACTTCCTTATGCTGGCTATTTCTTTTCTTGGATGTTCACTAACCATCTCTTCAGTAGAACATTTTAGAATTTTGCCAGTACTAGAAATTTTGCTAATTGGTTTAGAGTTTGCTAGGTCCAAATTTTTTTAAAATTAAATAATTAATCCTTCTCTAGTTATGGTACTTCTCCCATTTTCTATAATCCTCACAGATTACTGACAGATGATCAACAATCATATTGACCAATTTTACCGAAGAAGTCATTCATCTGGGCTTTTTGACTTGAACATACCAAAGGCAATTAGCTGGATAGATAGATAACATTAGAAAACAAAGTCAAAAGATTGCGAGAAGATGGTGGAGTAGATCAGAAAACGTTTGGCTCTCCAAATTTTCTCCATAAACACAGATAGAACATCATGTGAGAGGGAATGTAGAGCAGTGGAAATAAACAAAAGTCGGGGTAAAGCAGTTGTCTTTCTAAGACAATCTAAGAAGTCCTCAGGAAAGACCTGACCTCCAGGGGCAGAGGTTCTGCCTGACTGAATTGCAAACATCTCCGTGCTGACTCTGCAGAATCTACAAACAACAAACCCTAGGAGCAGATGGGTTGGGAGGTAGCTTCAACCTCAGAGGCTTTCACCTCACAGACAGTATGGGGGTAAGAAGGTTGATTAGAAGAAGATTGGAGTACCTTTCACTGTCAAGGGAAGCCATGCACAGACATTTCCTGGGCTGTGGCTGCAGAGAGAAGGAGCAAGCACATGCCTGGTGAGTGCAGTAGCAGAAGGGCAGGTGACCCTGCTGGCTGTGGCCACTTGCAGGAGAGCAGAGTTCCTGGTTTCAGTTCCAGGGCAGATAGGGCAGTCTGCAGTCACTGGAGGGACTGCAGGGGACAGTGCAGCTGGGGGCCCTGGCCATGGCTGAGGAGTGAAGAGGAAAGCTCAAGCTTGGGCCCCAGGACAGACCTCAGAAAATAACAGCAAACAACATCATTCCCCACACCTTGGGAGTAGAACTCAATTATATTAATAGCTGCTAACAACAAAATAAAATAAAATAAAAGTAAAAATGAGCAAGCAAAGGAGAAAGAATCCAACCATAGATAGCTTCTATGGGGATAGGGAAGATCCAGATCCCTATTCAGTGGAAGATAATGGAGCTAAAAAGCTATTCCACTTTTAATGAGACATGCCAAATGGTCCCAAGCACAAAAAGAGTTCTTGGAAGAACTTAAAAGGACTTTAAAAATCAAGTAAGAGAGATCAAGGAAAGATTAGAAAAAAAAAATAAGAGCAATCCGAGAAAACCAAGAAAATTATGAAAAGAAAGGTAACCAAATTGAAACAGAAAATCAAAAATTTAAGGAAGAAAATAATTCCTTGAAAACTAGAATTGGGCAAAAAGGGACTGACACCAATAAATAATTTTTAAAAATCAAAAGAATGAAAAAATAGAAGAGAATGTGAAACATCTCATCAGAAAAAAACAACTGATCTGGAGAACAGATCAAGGAGAAATAATATAAGAATAGTTGGACTACCTGAAAATTATGATTAAAAAAAAGAATCTTGACACAATATTTCAAGAAATCATCAAGGAAAATTGCCCCTGAAGTTCTAGAACAAGAAGGCAAAGCAGAAATAGAAAAAATCCCCCAATCACCACCTGAAAGAGATACCAGGAGGAAAACTTACAGGAATATAATAGCCAAGTTTCAAAGCTCCCAGATTAAGAACAAAATATTGCAACTAACTAGAAAAAAATTTTCTTAATATCATGGAGCTACAATAAGGATTACACAAGACCTAGCAGCTACTATGTTGAAGAACTGTAGGTCTTAGAATACTATATTTCATAGAGCAAAAGAGCTGGGGTTACAACCAAAGGTGACTTACCCAGCAAAGTTAAGTATAATCCTGAAGGGGGGGGGGGGGAAATGGATATTGAATGAACTGAATGACTTTCAAGTATTTATGACCAAAAAAACCCAAAACCAAAATAACAACAATAACAAAAACTAAAAACACAAAAAAAGGAAGAACTTAATGGAAAATTCAACATATAAGATTCAGGAGGAATATAAAGTAAACATTAGAGACCAATTATAAGGCACTCAATAAGGTCAAATTTTTTACTTCTTATATGTGAAAATGTTATTAGTACTTTTAACACTGTTGCTATTGTTTGGTTAGTTTGAAAGAAAGTCTTGGGCTGAGCTCTGTATGATGGGGTGATTCTAAAAAAAACTGTGGGGAGAGATAAAAAGGAGTACTTATCTCAAACAAACAAGGCATAAAAGGAAGAATTGCTGCAGAAGAAGTTAGTAAGAGGGAGGGCAAGTAGGGCTGGAACCTTACTCTCATTAGGAATGGGTTAAAGAGGGAAATACATACATGCATGTATGTATGTATGTATAAAAGTCTTCTAAATTCAGAAAGAAATAAGAGGGCAAAGGGATAGGGCAGCAGAGGATAAGGGAAGGCTCTTAGAGGGGTGGATAGGTTAAGGAACAGGAGGGCAAGATAAGTAAAGTAGAGGAGTGAGGAGGGATGGGGTAAATAGAATGACAAGGACAGTGAGGAAAAATAGGAAGGAGGAAAATACACAACAAATAATTATAGCTTAGAATGTGAATGAGATGAATTTACCCATAAAATGGAAGTGTATGAATTCAACAATATATGACTTTCAAGATATATAATAAAAATCAGAGATACACACAAAGATAAAATAAAGGGCAGGATTATGTTTTTTTTTAAAAAAAAAAAGGAGGGGTAGTAATCATGATCTCAAACAAAGTTAAAGCTAAAATAGACTTAATTAAAAGAGAAAAATAGGGAAACTGCATTATGTGTCAGCAATATTATTCAATATTATTTTAGGCCATTTAAAATAACTAGGCAATATAACATACCTGAGAATCTACTTGCCAAAACAGATACAGGAACTATATGAACATAAACATTAAAAACTTTTTATACAAATAAGGTCAGATCTAAATAAATGGAATGATATTTATTGTTCATGGGTAGGTAAAGCCAATATAATTTTTAAAATTATAATTTTACCTAACTAATCTATTTATTCAATGCCATTCCAATTAAATTGCTAAAAATTTATCTTACTGAGTCAGAAAAAATAATACCGAAGATTATTTATAAGAATAAAAGGTCAGGAATTTGAAAGAAACCAGGGAAAAAAGATGTAAAGGAAGGAGATTCAGCAGTATCAGACCTGAAACTATATTATAACATGAAAGCATTGTTGAAGTGTAAAATGGATAATGTTTATTATTTTAAATTAAAGTATTATTGCATAAATAAAACCAATATAGCCAAAAATTGAAGGAATGCAGAAAATTGGGGAAAAACTTTCAAAGACAATCTCTCAGATGGTATATGACTGTGTTGGAATATTGCTTGTGGTGTGGGAAATGATAACTAGTTGATTTTAAAGAACAAGTAAAGATTTGGACCTATGAATGAAGATGTTATCTACCTTTAGAGAAAGAGATCACAAATGGAAATTACATTGTATGGTCTCATATATATGTGTATGTTTATAGATATTTATGTATATGCATGTGTATATGTGTATATATGTGTGTGTGTATATACATATATATGTATATACACACACATATATACATATATATCTGTGTTTAATTGTACCCTTCTTTATGGCATAGGTAAAGAGGGGGAAAAAATAAAGCAAAAAGTGCAGAGCAGAGAACAAAAGAAAACTTACGGGGAAGCAAAGAAAAGCTGAGTAGCTTGGAAAACAATGTGAAGTATTTATTATATAGGTTTTCTTGAAATGAACATTTATTTTATATTGAATCCTCTCTTATGTTCTGCTATGCACATAGCAATGCTTGGTTTTTTTTTCTTTTCTCATCTTGAATTTGAATTTTAAATGAATAAAAACTTTACAAAAAAAGAAGAAAACAAAGTCAGGATCAAAAAAAGTCTTAAGAGGTCAAAGGTCATAAGGTGAAATTTAAAAAGGATAGTGCTATATCTACTCTAACATTGTAAATCATAACCCTTCCTTGTGAGACTCTCATCTGTGGACTCCCGTAAGGCCAGCAGAATGGTTTCACTGAATTTGGGAGCCCATCCAAATTGCTGGAGGCTTTCTCAAGTTCTCTTGCCATTTTGAGGCTCCCAAGGAAGCATGGGTTGTCCATATTGTCCACCTTTGCAAACCACCTTTTTTGATTATATATTTCTGTCATTAATAAAAGATGGGGGGGCAAAAATAGGCAGCAGTTGATCTGAAAAAAAAATCAGGGGGATTTTAATTGAGTCAATAGCGTGAGAGGGCAGTCAAAACAACAACCACCACCACCGAAACCCCTGCTGCTGTTTTAGGCTGCATTGAAAGGCACAGAGTAACTTTTAATCCTTTGAAGCATCTCTATTTTCCCAATCCATCTCTCCTGCTCTAGCTTTCCTTGTCTTCATACTCAACTTTACATATATATGTATAAATATATGTGCATATACATATGTGTGTATACACATATACACACATACACAGAAATGTATGTATGCATATGTTACAGGTTTAAAGACCAAATAAAATGAGCATATACAAAGAAGAACAGAATACCTACAACTGAACTCATAGTTTTTCCTCCAAATGTGACATACTTTCTGACTTCATAATGACATCACAGTTCACCTGTCTCCCATATTTGTAACATTGAAGCTATTTTTGATTCTGTTCTTTCCCTTACCTCTCACATTTAGTTAACTGATTCAGTGCAACAGGTGTGCATCATCTTTATAATCCTTCCCTTCCTTCTCTTTCTACTTCCAACACTCTACTATAGAACCTCATTACCTTCACATCGCTTTTCAGAGTGATCTTCTTATGCAAATATATAGTTATGTCACCTTTCTCCCATTATGACTTCAGTGGCATTCAAGGTCTTCCATATTGTGGCACCACTCTTCCTTTACGGCTGTAACTCATATTGCTATTTTCTATGCCCTGTCTGGCTCTAACTAAACTGGCAGTTCTCTGCTACTCCCATCCCTACCCTACCTTCTAGGTAGCAAAGAATTGGAAACAAAGTAGATGCCCATTAATTGGGGAATGACTAAATAAGTTGTGGTCATGGAATGTCACTTTATCACAAGAAATTATGAATATGAAGAATTCAGGGAAGCATATAAAACCTTATATGAGCTTATAACAGAGTGAAGTAAGTAGAAATCAGGAAAACAATATATACAATGACTATAGCAACATAAATGGAAAGAACAAACAAAATGAAATGCAACATTGTATAATTACAATAACCAAGTTTAGTTCCAAAGAAGAGCTGAAAAAAAATGCCTCCTTGCCTTCCTTGCAAAGGGAGGGGACTATGAGTACATAACATTGCATATAATGCCAATGTTTTGATGGTGGGTTTTTTTTTCTGAACTGCTTTTTCCTCCATCACACAATTCCATGATGAGATATTTTACTCCTATTCTTCAGAGTTCCTCATTGGCTATATATAGTACAACCAACTCACACCCAGCACTCCATTGCTGTCTGAGTGATATTGTTAGTTCTTCAAAAACTGTTACATTCCAAGTCTTGCTGATAAACATCAACAATGATAGAATGTTTGTATGTTTTTTTTTAAAAATGAGACTCTGTTTCCATAAGAAATTTGGAATCATGAAAGGAGTTCAGTAGTTTCCTAAAGACAATTCGGCCCACTATGCCCCTTCTGTTCAATTCTGGGCCCAAAGCATTATACTATATATATCATTATCATTATCATTATACTATACTGTCTTTCAGATACAACAGTGATGGAAAAGTGCTATAGTTGTCCATTCGTATGCATGTCATAATCTGAACATTAGATATTCTTTATCCACTTGTTCTTTTTATGTAAATGACCAGGCCGAGCTCCTGAGTGGTCATAGATCTCTTTCAGGAGACGGTGCAGTGTTCCGTAGCTTGATGCCCTGTCCAACGTCACCTGCAAACAAAAGCTTCTCAACCACCTCACCATGCCCAGAGAATTCCTCTTCAGCCTAGATTCTACATTGGATCTCTTCTGTTACAATAGCAAATAACTTCTGGCAAGTACAAATTTCCCAGATCTATGCCTCCTTTAATGTTGATGATCACTGAGTCGTTGAATAATAATGATGATGATAATAATAATAATAATAATAATAGCTAATAATATAGCACTTCACTATGTGCCAGGCACTGTGCTAAGTGCTTTATAATTATCTCATTTGATCTTCATAACAACACTGCAATGTAGTTGCTATTATTATCCTCATTTTACAGATTAGAAAACTGAGGCAAACAGAGGCTTAGTGACTTGCCCAGGTCATACAGCTAATAAATGTCTGAGGCTAGATTAATTCAAGTGCTGTGTCTTGCAAAGAATCTTAAATAATTTTAAGGCTTGGATAGTAGCAATCATGTTGGAAGATACTTTAAGATGGCATTTCGCACCACTGAATCAAATGCCTTTCCATATTAACAGATAATTCTATTCAATAAATACTTATTAGGTGCCTACTGTGTGCCAGGAACTGTGCTAAGCACTGGAGATACAAAAATAGGCAAAAGGCAATAAACATATTTTCTAAATGTTTCAGTGTATTGCAAAATGGCCAAGATATAAATGGTCCATTGTTGAATATCACTTATAAAAAGCCTGCTTCTTCTCTACTAATACTCTTATCAAGAATAACTCACACCAAGACTTTTTATAAGTAGAAAAACGGGCATATAGGTCAATAGTTGCTGATGCTTGGTCACATTTTTTGCTATTAAAGCCCAGGAATTTTTCCATGCCTCTGGTTTCTTCCTATCCTTTAGGTATATACTAGGTATGTATTTAGGCATATGTATATATTACTCAGTGTTCTCATAATTGTGTTTCCTCCAGCACGGCTCTCCTCTAACCATTCTTGGTGCAATTTGGCTGTTATTCCCATCTTAATTCATTTAGTGCCATTTCTATCTCCTCTATAAGTACATCTGGGACTATGTTATAAAAATCTTCATAAGTCTTTTCCAGTTTATTTCTATTTTGTTGCCCTTCCAATTTTGTCCTTAAAAACTGTGTTGGCTTTGCTTAATTGGACCCCTTGCCAGGTTGTTCTTAAAATGGTTTTTACCTTTCACTGCTTTTGTCTGCTTTATGAGGAGATAGTGC
The DNA here is from genome assembly GCF_003287225.1 of Phascolarctos cinereus. Classification (NCBI taxonomy): domain Eukaryota; kingdom Metazoa; phylum Chordata; class Mammalia; order Diprotodontia; family Phascolarctidae; genus Phascolarctos; species Phascolarctos cinereus. The sequence goes on along the minus strand of NW_027555625.1, from coordinate 338,959,587 downwards.
TCATAATTTTTCACTATTCTTTTTAAGATTTTACAGATGAGTTTATATTCTAGAATGGTGTTGCCAATTGCAGCATTGTTAAATTACTATCAATCATTTCTGATTTTTCATTTCTCATGGCTGATCACTTGTTTCAAGAGCTCAGAACTGAGATGTTGCAACATCATTTTCTCAGAATTCTTTCTTCTCGCTTTTTATTGATTTTCATTTTCCCCCTGACAAATTGGTGATTTACACATCTACACATAGCTGAAACAGGGATAAGTCCAATACCAACAACAAGTTCTTTCCTGTCTGTTAAAATGTAGTCTATTTCTTTTTCTCTTTCTCTTTTTCCTTCTTTTTTGTTTTTGTTTTGCAATGTACCTTGGCGCTTTTAAAATCTAGGACCTGAAAATTATTTTCTTGAAATTTTTATAATTGTGTGAGACTTCTGAACAGTCAACAAATCTTTGGTTTTCTCTCATTTCATTTTTTCTAAGTCATGTTTTCTTAAATATTTCTCATCATCCTTAGAAACTTAGTCATATACAGTAAATTATTTGTTGGATATATTGCTATAGTCCTTTTGCTAGGATTAAAAATTTGTATCAATGTTTATTATTTACATTGGTCTATAATTCTTCAAATTGCTTTATCCCTTTTTGTTTAAGTATTAGAACATTTGTCTCATAAAGAGAGTTTGGTAGAGTGTTTTCTACTGTTAAATCCTGTAGATGCTACCTTTACAACATCTCTAGTATAAACCCCCTTCTCTCCTCTAACATTGCCATGATCTGTTAGAGGCCCTCATCACCTCATGCCTAGACCATTGCAATAGCCAGATGGCTAGTCCCTCTGCTTCAGGTCTCTCCCCACTTTATTTCTTCTCCACTCAGCTACCAAAGTGATCTTCCTTAAAACTCAGGTCTGACCAAGTCACCCTCCTATTCAGTGGCACCCAGTTATCTCGAGAACCAAATATTAAATGTTCTGGTTGCCTTTTAAAGTCCTTCACACCCTGGTCACTATCTTTCCAGTCAAAACGCTATTTCCAGCCTGCTCAGTGGTAATGCCTTTCCTCTTAGATTACCTCCAAATTACCCTGCGTATATCTTGTGTGTTTGCTTCTTGGCTCCTCTTTTAGAATGTAAGCTCCTTGAGGGCACAGACTATTTTTACTTTTCTTTGTATCCTCAGTGCTTTGCATAGAACCTGGCACATAGTAAGTGCTTACTAAATGCTGACTGACTTGTTCACTTTCTTTGTCAAAAAAAAATTTTAGAATAATTTGTGTAGCATAGGGATTAAATGCTCTTTAAAATGTATCAGAAAATTTACCTGTAAATTCACATAAACCTATGTTTATAAACCTCTTTCTTTATCATTCCTCCTCTATGCTTATTCCACTTTATTTTCTGAGTTTGGGTTGTTTGGGAGTTCTATTTCATATTCTGTTAATTTGGCCATTTTCCATTTTTATAATCATTTTCCTACCATATAATTATGTATAGTGGATTCTAATTTTGTTCTTCATTGTTGAGACATCACTTTGTTCATCTTTTATTTTGGAAATTTAATTCTTTTCTTTTTTTTTAAGATTAGCTAACGATATATTAGCTTTGTTAGCCTTCTTAAAGAATCAGCTTTCAATTTTATCTTTTTGTCTTCCATTTCATTTCATTTCAGATGCTCACATTTTCCTTGTTTGGGTATATTTTGGCTTTATTTTCTTGGTTCTTAAATTTTCATATTCAGTTGATTAATCCTTTCATTTCCTTAACATATATTTTCATATCTGTGAATTTATTATCCCCTGAGGAGTGCTTTAATGGCATCTCACAAATTTTAGTATGTCTCATTACTTTTCTCTTTTCACAGAGCTATTGTTTCTGTGATGTATTCCTGGAGTCACTTGCTTGTCAGGATATCATTAAGTCTTTTAGGTCTGCAACTTTTGCCTATGTTTCCTGTATTAATCATTTTTATTGCTTTATGGTCTATAAAGGATGTGTTAAATATTTTTTGATACTTATAACTTGTCTAAGACATGATGTATTTTTATAAAGATGCCAAGAAACATGTATTTTTTAATGTTCCAATTCCAAAGATGCCATGTCTTTCATATCCGTTCAATTTTATATTGTCTTTATTTTAATCTTTCTATTTAATTTTCCTCTCAATTAACAATTAATTCCATTGTGATTTTAGATGCTACTCCATTTGGTGCATCAGCATTTAGTATTGATGTTGCTTCATTATGTACCTTTAAACATAATTTAATTCCCCTATTTCTTTCTTTTACCATTGTGAAACTTATTTTTGTTTTGTCTGATACCATAGTTACAACTCTGGCTTTTTTGGAATAACATCATGAATTGTAAATTTTTTCCAACGTCTCATTTTCATTATGTATTCTTTAGTTTTAGTTTCTTATATAAAGCAAATCGTTAGGCTTTATTTTATTTTCTTATCCATTCTGTCACTAATTGATCCATTCACATTTCAGTTAATGATTGCTAGGCCTGTTTCCATATACATATATACATACTTTGTGTTGATTTAATCCCTATAACTAGTTTTGCTTCCACTGAATTTTGCTACTGTCCTTTTTCCAAACCACCCCATTCTTATTTGCCCTACCCCAAATTCCTTGAATTTACTTAATCTCTCCTTATTTCTATTTGTTTTTCACTCTTTTGATCCTTATTTTTCCCTACCCTGCAAGGTGTGTGGTTCAAATGTCTCCTCCTTGCCCACCAATTTTTGGGGGGGGGCGCTAGGCAATTGGGGTTAAGTGACTTGCCCAAGGTCACACAGCTAGTAAGTGTTATGTGTGAGGCCGGATTTGAACTCAGGTCCTCCTGACTCCAGAGCCACTGCTCTATTCACTACACCACCTAGCTGCCACCTAGCTGCCCCTTTATCCTCCTGATTTTTTAACTTCCTCTTAAATCCTCAGCTCTTTAGGTTCATTTTGTCCCTTGTTCTTTCCTTTGCCTTTCAGCTCAACTTCTTATCTTCAAACAACCACAAACCTAAGAGAATTGATTTCATTACCTGATCTTTCCTTGTTAACTATGTTTTTATGTTCCTCTCTTTTAAAATATTTGCAAGTAAAATACTCTACTGGCCTCTGAGATTACCTTCCTATCCCCTGAGGAATACCTCCAGTGCTTCCTCCAATACACACCTTGGTTTTTTTTTGGCTGAATCCAATTTTGCTCACCAATTAGCCTTAGCTTTGTAGGATATGTTACTCTGGGTTGCATGTTGATTCCTTTTACTTTTGGGGGTGTCCTATTCTTTATGCCCTTCTTACGACATTGAAATACTCCTGGGTTATTCAAATTGACCTTCCTTCATAGGTGAAGGTAGTTTTACTTGGTAATATCTGTTTTTTTATTATAATTATGAAATTTCACCCACTACTTGGAGTTTTAAGCCTATTTTCCACTGGTGGTAATCTGCAGTTCAATTATTAGTACTTTGTCTTCTGTATTCACAAGTTCTGGGAAGTATATTTATGTTATTTCCTAACATAAAGCATTCAGGTTTGTTTTTAATCTATCATGTTCTTCCAAAAGATCTCTGTTCCCCAGGTTATTTCTATGAATCATCTTCAAGATCAGTTCTGTCATGTTGTTTTTCTTTAACTCTGTTGAGAGCTCTGATTGCCAACCTAATATTATCTTTAATATCTTATATTAGAATTTTTATCTATTTTTAAAAAATCATTCTCAAGTTTCTTGGTGTTATACATGAGGTTAAGGGAATCCATAAGCTTCCCTTTTTCATTGAGGAAGTGCATTTTCCTTCACAGCATATTACTTGTTTGTTGTATCCTGGCCTTTCTTTGCATTTTTTTTTTCATCTTTCCCTCTATCCTTATGAACCTTTCTATTGGTTTATCTGCTTTGTGAGCTAGGAAAAATCCCTTAGAATTTTGGTCATTCAGTTTTCTTCTCCTAATACTAGATTTTTGTCTCTGGTTTCTTTCCTCATTCTTTGGCTCCTTTCCTTTCTACTGCTGTACAGATATCCCCAAGGATGGTTGTCATCCTCCTTGTATAGAGAATTATGGAGGCTCACCCAGGGCCTTTGGCAGAAAAGACTATAGACCGAGCTAGGTTTCCTTCTCTTGTTCTCATTGCCTGAGAAACCTCTTTCCTCTGCCCACATCTTCCAGCCCTCCTCAGGTGATCTCCCTTTCCATTGAGGAGTGTACAGAATTACTACCTGCCACTTCTTGTAGGATGTGGGGCAACTCAACTAGTCATTGCCATGGGGGTATGAGGCAAGATTCCCCCCACAAGACCATGAAGCACAGCTGCTGAGAACTTCAAATAGAGGTTGGATACTCATCTTGACATCTGGGTTATAATGAGGATTCCTTTTGGGCACAGGTTTCACAAAATGTGTAAGTCCTTTCCAACTCTCAAATTCTATGATTCTGGTGGCTTTGAACACCTCCAATGTGAAGTATGGATTGGAGGAAGGATACTAAGTGAGAAATCTGAAGTAAATTCTCAGTTATTTCATAATATTTTTACTTTGTGTCGTGTTTCTATCACATGGATTCATTTTTAGCTACTCTGACACATAATTCCATTTTCTGAGTTTTGAGGACAGCAGAAGTTTGAAGAGAACTACTCTAACACTTTGCTGATTAAACCATCCTTGCCCATCACTGTTAACTTTCAATACTCTATATTTAATTCAAGATGATACTTCCAAGTTTACTACGCTTAGAAACAAAGTTATCAATGATTTTGAAACATTAGTGCAAATGACAAATGTGTCTTTTGGTAAGAATACAAGTTTATGATTACATTTAGAGAAATCAGAAACAATATTTTTTGCTGAACACATTTTGCTTAGGAAGCAACTAGGTGGTTCAATGGATAGAGCACTGGGGCTGGAGTCAGGAAGCCTGAGTTCAAATCCAGCCTCAGACGTGTCTAGTTATGGGCAAGTCACCCCCTCCATTTGCCTCAATCCACCAAAGAAGGAAATGGCAAACCCCTCCAGGGTCTTTGCCAAGAAAATCTCATGGACAGTATGGGGTCATGGACCTCTGCGGTCATGAAGAATTGGACATGACTGAACAAGAACATGTTTTTCTTCCATGGTAAATACCAGATTCTTTAATACTAAGTTTTTTTAAATTAAATTGGTTATTAGCCCAAATTTCAAAATATGATCTGTACTTTAAGCTTTTGTTATGAAATACATCCGATAGTTTATATGCAACATTTTATGTAAAGAGAAAGTGGGGAAGGGAATAAAATTTGATGGACAAATTGAACACAAGTAATAAAGGTTAAAAGGCTGATAATTTTTAGATGACATACTATCCACTTAAATGTATTTATATTTAATTTCTGCATTAGAGATATTTCAGCTTCCCAAAATCCCAAAGGAAAACATGATATAAAGTACTCCTGTTTGAGAAATGGACTTGAGATATCTAAGAAATAAACAGCAGAGAAAACAAACTGAGTCACATGCACTTGTTCTAGCAGTAAATACCAGCAACCTGGGATTTAGAAGCTGCATGACTGGGTAGATAAAGAGCTGGACTTGCAGCCAGGAAGACCTGGGCTGAAATCCTACCTCTAAGACATACTGGTTATATGACTGGATAAGTCACAACCTTTCAGAAAGCTATGCAACCCTTCTAAGACTAAGTTGTAGAGTTCCCTGTGCCACTCAAATTACAGGTCTAGTCTCTATTTCTATTCCATATTTGTACTATTAAAGAGTAAAACAAGTCATTCATTGGTAATGAACCTATAAAATCTCATTTAAAATTTGGGATGTTATTGGTCACCTACAGTTAAATACATACAAAAATATCCTCTCTTGGAGCATATATATATATATATATATATATATATATATATATATATATATATATATATATATATATATATGAAGACTATATGAATACTACATAACTCTTAATTTGAAGAATATAGCTATTTCATAATTTTTTTTTACTGTATTTCCTAAAATTACCTAAATTCTAATGTAAAAAGTACCCTGATTAAGTGTATGATTTAGGATCATAGACCACTTAGAGCTAGAAGAGAATTTAGAGGATATCTACCGTAAAAGTCTCATTTTAGAGAAGAGGGAAATTGAGGCCCAGAAAGGTTGTGACTTGCTCAGGATCATGGTTAGTAAGGTGCTGGAGATTAAAATGTGAACCCAGCTCTTCTGACCCCAAACCCAAACGCTCTTCCAAGTGTATCATGCTGCCAAAAACAAACAAACAAATCCACAAATACTCACTGACAGGAAGAAAGGCACACAAGATTTCAAAAAGATTTTTAACATTAAGATTTCAAAGTCAAATTTCCCATAAAAAGAAAAGTTATAGTTTAGTCACTGATGCATTTCCTTGGATGATTCACTTTTGTGGCCTTAAAGCTAAATCCATTGCAAAAGCATGCATAACTTTAACACTACAGGACTAATGTGTATGTTTTACTTCACTATAACCTTCAAAAATTACATTCATCTTTACTTTTTTTGAATGATTCTCTGTTAATTTATTCAATTTCCAAATAACTTAAAAGAGCTACATATACATCTGAAAACACTTTTTCAAAATCAAAACAAGGTATAACTTTTTTTTTCCTTTCTGAAAAATTAACTGTTGGAGTAGTTTTTTGTTATTTCTGAGATAGTTTCCTAGAAAATGTATTTTTGTTCCTCCTTGTTTACTCCCTAACCATTTTTTTATAAAAAAAGAAATTCAAGTATCATGTTTTTGCATGTATTTTGGTACTATTTCTTGTATCAAGATACATAAATTCTCATTAAATGTTTCTAAATTTGAGAGAACTAGCTAAAAACTAAACTTTCATTCTACTGTATCCATTTCCTTATTGACTTAATCCCAAAGTTTTACCTAATGTAACAAAAAGTACAGAACCATGAAGGGAGCTAAAACAGAAGAGTAACACATCAAGGGCATGTCTGCACATGTGTTTGACACCCAGCCAAACGCACAAACGGAAATGCCATGTAACTGGAAGAACTGGCCAAGTACACAAGGTTCAGTCATCACATGTACTGTTGTTGCTGGGAAAATGTAATTTTCAAACCATGCTTAGTGCCACTCTGAGATGCATTTTCAAGTTAAATACATGAACAAGTGAGGAGGGTCACTATCAAGTGTTGAAAGCCTGAATTCCCCTATTTATTTCCTACAGCCACTGGGAAATGTGACAGAAGGAGGGAAGGGGAAAGCTTAAAGCTGACAATTCCCTGTCACAAGCACACTGCAGGATCACACTTTAAACAAGCTCCCTCCCCTCCAATACGGGCTTCTCTTTACTGACATACAGACCAGACCCCAAACTAGCAAACTGGTTGAAGCCAAAGGCAAAAAGCAAGTTCGTGATGGCAGAATGAAATGTTAGTACATACATTTTTTCTGCTATAGTTAGTGAATCAGCATCCAAGATGATATTCAAAGCACTGGATCAAGTCAGAAGACCTGCTACTACCAGAGCATCTAAGACAATGGAAGTTTCATATCTAAGACAAAATTGTAATTAATAACAATTTCAGGCAGTCAGTAGAATTCCTTTTCTGTGTGCCAATTCTTTTAAATCTTGCTATGTATCTACATGTGTTTATGACCATACATATATGTCCATACACATAGATGTATATACCTTATCTATATATATATGTGTGTGTGTGTTCATATGTGTATAAATATATGTATATAAATATTTCTACATGTATATGTACATATAGATACAGACAAATTAATATTTATACACATTATATTCACACATACATGTGAGTAAATATTTACATACATGTTAATATATTTATATATACTTATATAAGGAGATGGATTGACACGTGAGGAACAGAGATAATATATGTGCATTTGTACATAAATACATTTTATTTATATATTTATGTGTGTATATACACATATATGCATATGAATTTGTTTATACATGATCTTATATTTATAACTTCCTCTGATTGGCTGGCTCCTCCCAGAACCTCCATTTAGTCCAGCCCTGCCTTTATTCCTCTCCAGGCTGCATTCCTGACTCCTGAAGTAAGATCCTCCAAAGAAGCTAAAGGGTAATAGAGGGATGGCACTAGGGAAGCCAGTACAAACTCAGGTAAATGGACTAGTGGCCAAGGAGGAAAGGAAAGGATCTAGTCTAGAGAAGCAGGATCGAACTCTGGGAAATGGGCTAGGATCCAGGCTAGGAAAATCAGAACAGGCTCCTACAAATAAGCCTGACGCCAGATACAAGCCCTATTCAAAACAGAACAGAAACATGAAACAGAGCCAGTCCCCAAAGACCATGGTGGAAAGATGTGTTGCTGTTGTGTACTTCTCAGAAAGCTGGCCACAGCACAAGTCAAGGTTAACTTAGCCCCCAAGCACCAGTGCTGGGGCAGAGGCAGGAGGCCTGAGACCAGAGTGATTTCCAGTAAACCATGACACAACTACTAAATGGAGATTGTCCAAAGAGGAAAATGACACTATTGGAGAACAGAATCTCAGGGGACTAAGAAAGATGCTACACACTGAGGTAAAGGTTGGTGTCTAGTACCAACCACCCCATTCAAATGAGTAGAAATAGCAGTAGCTGGATTAAAGTGAGAGCAGGGTAAAACAAGGTATATTTAACTCATCCAAGAGTGGAGGGGGGAACTAACTAGTATAAAAATCCTAATCCGTGAATGGAAGCTGAAAATAGGAGTAAATGGAAGAAAACTCAAAACATAATAAATACTGTGACATAAGAAAAGGCCAAGAAGTAAACAAAGAAGATGAGAGTAACCTTCCAAGAACTACAAGTAGAGTTTTTTTCTTTTTTGGGGGGATGGGAATAGGGATGGCTTGACCGCAAGGACAACAGTAGATGGAAAAAAATTAAGCAAGAGATAAAAAAAATTAATTATAAATGAATTTAAACTAAATATTATAGAACTGAAGGTGGAAAGCATTAACCAAATAATGGAGTCCCTAAAAAAAAATAGAAAAAGAACAATGAGAATTCAATGATTCTATGAGACAAGAAAAAAATAAAACAAAGTCAAAAGATTTATTTTTAAAGAAAAGAAAATATTAGGTAATAGTAGAAAGAGGTCAAGAACAGACCATTTAAGAATTATCAGACTCCCTGAAAACCTTAACTACAGGAAAAAAAAAACCCAAGAAATCATGAAATTGCCCAGATCTATTAGAACCAGAAGGTAAAGTGAAAAAAGAACCTACCAATCACTTCCTGGAAGAAACTCCAAATCAAAAACACCCAGGAATGTTATAGCCAAAATTCAGGTCAAAGAAGAAATACTGTAGCTAGTCAGCAATAAATATTTCTAATATCAAGGAACCACAGACACAAAATATAGCAGCATCTATGAAGGAGGGAAAACCTGGGGATACAACATTTCAAAAGCCAAAAGATAAAGCCTTAGGGCAAATAACAACTCAATCTGCAAATCTAAGTATAGTCCTATAGGGGGCTGAAGGAGAAGAATGAACCTTCAACAAAACAGAGGATTACTTGAAAGCATTCTGATGAAAATATCAAGTAAAAACTTTGGATTACAAATACAGGAGTCAATAAACACGAACAGGACAAATAGTGTCCACCTAAAACAACTGACATTATATTTAATAGAAAAATGCTAGAGGCCTTTCTTTGCTTTTTTTCCCTAGTTAGTAAAATTCTAAACTTAAACATCAAATAAAATGAACATTTCCATACACAAAGTAGAACAGCAAAAAGAAAGCAGACATGAAACTAAAAATCTCCATTACCTATAGCTGGCCTTTTCTAATATGTTAATTTCAATGTGTAATTTTCTCTTTTGCTATTACTTTTCTTTTCCTTTTTAAAAAAATTTGGCAACTCCACCGCTGCTCCCCCACCCCTCTATCCCAGAGCCAGCCACACATACACTTTGCCTATACCGAAAGAAAAAAAAAACAAACCTATTGTATCAGATACGCATAATGAAGCAAAATAAATCCTGACACCCGTCACAGTCCAAAGACATATACCTTGAGTTTTATCACTTCTCTCTCTGGAGGTAGGTAGAGCAAATGCTATTTCACCAGTAGGATGGAAACATAGTTAATCTTTATGCTAATCAAAGTTCTTTAGTCTTCCTTTACAATGTTGTTATTGTACAACTTGTATTCCAAGTTCTGCTCACTTTATACTGCATCAATTGATATAAATTTCCCAGTTTTTTGTCTTAAACCAATAACTTTCATAATTTCTTACGCTGAAATAAATTCCCATTACATTTATATGCTATAATTTATTCAACTATTCCCCAATTGTGACTGTCCTTACAGTTCTTTGCCAGTACAAAGAGTGGCTACATTTATATGTCCTTTCCTCTTTGATCTCTTGGAGGTATAGGCCTACTCGTGGCGTCACTGGGCCAAAGGCAACACAATTCAGTGACTTTTTGGTTTTAATTACATGCTGCTTTCTAGAATACTTAGGTCAGTTTTCAGCTCCAACAGTATATTAATGTGCCACAAGCCCTCTGGTAATTTCAGGTGGGTTTTTTTTGGTCATTTTTGTTAATCTAATGAATGTGAGAGTCTCAGAGTTGTTTTAATGTGCATTTCTCTAATTATCTGTGATTTTTCTAGGTTTGTTGATAGCTTGGATTTCTTCCTCTGAGAACTGCTTATTTATATCCTCTAACCACTTAGTTATCTATGGGAGAATTGTTCCTACTCATATATACTAGAGTCAATTTCAATGTTGGACTTTTATCAGAAAAATTTACTGCAAAGATTTTTTCCCCCTAATTAACTGTTTCCCTTCTAATTTTAACTACATTAATTTTGGGTATGCAAAAACTTTTTAATTTTATTTAATAAAAATTGTCTATTTTATTTTGTAATCCTTTCTATACCTTGTTCGATCATGAACACTTCCATCCATAGTTCCAATAAAATGTCCTTCCTTGGTCCTCTAATTTATAATGTTAACTTTCACATATCTATATTATGCATCCATTCAGAATTCATCTTAATACATAGTGTGAGATGATCTAAGCCTAATTTCTGCCAGACTAATTTCCAGTTTTTCTAACAGTATTTGTTGAAAATAAGGTTCTTGCCACAGAAATTTGGGTTTTAAGTATTTATCAAAAATTATGTCATTACAATGTTAATTTGCTTCTGTATATTGCATACCTAATCTGTCCCAATGATTGGTATTTTGGGGTGGGGGGTAAGATAAGGATGGGGTGGTACTAAATTGCCTATGGAGGGTAAATTGCCCCAGGTGGAAAATAGAACAGGTCAAAGCTCTCATGCCAATAACAGCATGATGGGACCCATGAGTAGCCCCTGAACTTTCAGCCTGGACAAGGTAGGGAGACTCAGCATCAAAAATAAATAAATATAGCAATTGAGAGAATAAGCCTAGACTAAAAGTAAATACTCAAATATTTAAGAACAAGAGCCATTCCCCAACAGATAAAAGGCCAAAGGATATGAATAAGGCCATTCTCAAAGGAAAAAATCCAGGCTACCAACAGAGTTATTAAAAAATACTTTAAATCGGTGGTTGCCAATATTTTTTATTCTACACCCCTTTCAACAAGACCAAAAAAAGTGTTGTGAACCCCCAGTGTAATTTAATACACTATTCATAATATTCTGTATAATTATTTACTGCTTAAACCACTATTAAAGAGTTTTTCATATGAACCCCTTGCATCATCATCACAAACCCTTTGGGGGGTATGCAAACCACTAAATAGGACCACTGCTCTAAGTCACTAATACCAAGAGAAGTGAACATCAAAACAACTCTGAGGTTCTCATATCCATCAGATTGACACACACACACAAAAAGACAAGAAAGGTAAAAATGACAACTATTGGAAGGAGTTGTGGAAAGACAAGTACACCAATATATTGGTGACGAAGCTGTGAACTGATCCAGGCTGATCAATCAAATCAGGCAAGTAATTTGGAACTTCATGAAAAAAGAGACTGAATTGTATATACCTTTGGTCACAGCAATATCACTATTAGGCACAGACCCAAAAAAGATCACATACAGAAAGGACCCATGTGTACAAAAACACTTATAGCACTTCTTTTTGTAATAACAAAGAACTGAAAATTAAGGGTCATTCATCAATAGGGGGATGGCTAACTAAATTATGGCTTACAAATGTAATGAGTATTATAGTACTGTGACAAAAGAGTTTCAGAAAAACCTTGGAAGACTTATTTGAACTGATGCAAAGTGAAGGAAGCAGAACTATAAAAACAATCTATATATTAACAATATTGTAAGGAAAAGCAACTTTGACAGACCTGAGAACTCTTACCAAAGTATAACCACGACTGTGGAAGACCAATAATGAAGCATACTTTCCATCTGTTAACAGAGACCACGCAGAGTACTACAGAATGAAACATAGTTTCAGATATGGGCAGTATTTGTGTTTGTTTACTTGACTTTGTAAAGTCAAAGTTGTTTTGGATGGGCAGAGAATTGAGGAAGATGAGGATGGATAGCATAGTGATGCCAAGAAGAAAAATGAAGTCAGCGAAGTAATTAAAAGAATGCATTGAAGAGAAGAGAAGGAGGTTCAAAGGGAGACAAACAGGACAGCTCTGAAATGAATATGTTGAATTTATTAAATACTATTAAAAAAGAAACAAACTAGACCTAATAGAGATTGACAGATTCATATGCAGTCCTCTTTTTCTGTTCTTCTTTGTATGTGTTTATGTTTATTGGTATTTTTCATGTTTAGGAGAGGAGTCGAGAGAAACCTGAAAAGGTAAACACATTTAAGCAATAATAGAACAAACATTATTTACCTAAAAACAAAACACAGCATCTGTAATGGAAAACTGCTAGAGGAAAACTGCGTGAACAGTCACTGTTATCATTATCATTTATTGTTTCTTCAAACTATCTTATTGACAGCATTAAGACAAGAAAAAAGAAACTGAGAGAATGCCTAAAAAGGGATTCAAATAAAAAATAACAGAAATAATTAATAAATTCAGTAAAGTATCAGAATATAAAATTAACCATCAGTCTTACTGTATTATCACAAACAAAAACAAGTTAGTAGAGATGGAAAAAAAAATTCCACTCAATATGACTACAGAATGTGTTGAATATCTGGTACTGACCACCAAAAAACACTAATTACATAAATGCAAGTACAAAGCCCTCTTTACAGAAATAAATACAAAATTACCAAAGGGTTACTTCAAAAGGCTAGAAAAAAATAACAAAATCCACCTGGGACAGTGGTGTCAAAATTGAATAAGAAGGGGGGGCACTAAATGACATATAAGGATGCCTGCAAGCTGGATACTGGCTTCATTTTAAAATGCAATTATTACCTATGTTTTATTATATTTTTATTTATTTTGTTAAATATTTCCCAATTACATTCTAAGGAGGGCCACATTTGGCCCACAACATGGTTCAACTGACAGTTTATAGAAAAATCACTTAAGCAACCAGAAGGTGAGTTGGACAGGGCAGAGAAATTGAGGTTTGACACTTTTGATCTAGAGGAACAAAAAGTCAGGAATTTCAAGAGAAATAATTAACCAAGGTAAAAAACAAAAATATACAACAAACTATACAACTGCAAAAGAAGTATATGACAAAGGAACAATTAAAACTATTTTGCCCTGGATGAAAAAAAAAAAGTTGGATCCAGATTGGGCACACAAAACCCAGAAACAACCCAACCTAAGTGCTTCCTATTAGATAAATCTAAGAACTCACTATTTTACAAAAACTGCTGAGAAAACTGGAAAACAGTCTTGCAGGAATTAGGTTTAGACCAGCATCTCATACCATATGCCAAAAAACTTTCTTTCCTCTTAAACTTTTTCCCTTCTCATTCTTTCCTTCTTGTTCTCATTGAGACCTGACTTCTTCCTGATGAAACAGCATCCCTGGCCACCTTCTTCAGCGCTTGTTACACTTTTACTCAAATCCTTAGACCCCATTGGTTGTGGGGGGGGGGGGGAAACCAACCATTTATTGAGACACTACTATGTGCCAGACACTTTACAAATATTATCTCATTTCATCCTGGCGACAACCCTAGAAGTAGATGCTACTTTTGTTGCCATTTTACAATAGACAAAACTGAGGCAAACTGTACCACACAACTAATAAGTGTCTGAAGCTGGATTTGAACCCAGGTCTTCCTGACTTCAGGCCCAGTGCTTTATCCACTGTATCACCTGGCTGTCAGACTGCTTCTTGCTCCCTATTGCCATTTCTAAACTCTTCCCTCCACCTCCATCGCTTTCTTCCTTTGAGCTTCATTCACTCCATATTTATTATCCAATCAAGATTCTGGTGGTAGTTATCTACCCACCTCGAAGACACTCCTTTCTCAGAGCTCATAGTCTTTTTCCCCCTCTCTAAAACCTCTCTTTATACTTGGGAACATCACCATACACAATGATAATCCCTCTAACTTCCAAATTCCTTAACTTACTCATTTCCTATGACCTAATCCTGCACCCCACCAGAGCTACACACGGATTTTTGCCATTAATCACGTGTTTCACTTACATATTCAAGAATTCTAAAATTTATCTGCTCATAATATTTTGTCATTCGACCTTCCTTCTGCTTTACAGTCCTTAACTTTGCTCTTCATCCTCACTCCCTCCAATACCTTGCCACTCTCCTTAGCTCTTTCCCAGGCCATCACCCTTGCACTAGCTACACTCTCCCTTCCTCATCTTGGTCCTTTGGTGAATCAGTTCAACTCTATATTATTTTCTTCTCTTAATTTCCTTGCCTCCTTATCCTACTGTCAGTCTTGACCTACTAAGTCAGAAACCTGGATTATTTGTGGTTTCTGCTACCTTTGCTCCTCTTCATACGCTGAACAGAACAGAAGAAAATCACAAAACCATGCTAAGTGGTTCCACTACAAATCTCTTAATCTCAACTGAACCCTCATTGCAGCAAAGCAATACTTCTATACCTCTCACCTTCTTAGCTGAGAACGTTGTTTCATATTTCACGGAAAAATCCCCTCCACCCATCATAATACCCACATCTCCCTGCAACTATCCTCCGTGAATTCACCCTTGTCTTACATAATGAGGTACCCCTTCTCCTTCTCAAAACCAGTACCTCTCTTTGTACAAGTAAATGATCTTTCCATCCCATCTTCTCCATCAGTTCTCCTCTATCATTCTTACTCTCCATGATAGTCAATCTGTCTACTGCATGTCTAAATACACTCATGTCTTCTCCATCCTCAAAAACTCACTTATTCCATCCATCCCTGTTAGCCATCATCCTATTTCTCTTGCTTTTGAGACTAACCTCCTTGAAAAGGCCATTTATATGGTGCTTCCATTTCCTTTCCTGTCACTTTCTTAACTATCTCTGCAGTCACACTTGCAATATCATCATTCAACTACAACTGCTCTAAAATTACCAGTGGTCTCTTAATTGCCAAATCTAATGGTTGTTTCTCAAGCCTCATGCTTTTTGACACCTCTGTAGCCTTTGACACTATTTATCACCCTCTTCTTGATACTCTCTTTTCTCTAGGGTTTTATCTCATTTTCTTTCACAACAATTTCTCCTGGTTCTCCTGACTGTTCCTTTTCAGTCTCTTTTGTTAGATCTTCATTCAGACCATGTCTGCTAACTGTGAGTGTCCTCCAAGGCTCTGTTCTGGACCCTTTTCTATATTTCCTCTATATTATTTTACTTGGTGACTGAACCAGTTCTCATGAATTCAATTATCATCTTGCTGATGATTCTTAGATCCATTTGTCCACCACAATCTCTCTCCTGACCTCTAGTCACTTATCTCCAGCCGCCTATTAAACATCTCAAACTAGATATACTAAAATCATCTTAAACTCAACATGTTTAAAATTGAACCCATTATCTTTGCCCTCAAATCCTCCCATATTCCTAACTTGTATCATTATCAAGGATACCACCATCCTAGGCTTACAACCTAGGTGTCATCCTTGACTCAACTCTCACCTCCAAAATCCCTTTGAAACATCTCTTGCCTATAGCCATTCTCTCCTCTGGCACTGCCACCACCTGGTACAAGCCTTCATCACCTCATGCCTGAATCATTGAAATAGCCTCTGATTGGCATTCCTGACTCAAGTCTTTCCCACTCCAATCTATCTTCCTTATCAAAGTGATCTTCCTAAAGCACAGGTCTGACCATGTCACTGCTCATGTCACAGTTCCTATTATCTCTAAGATCAAATATAAAATCCTCTTTCTCTTTCAAACTCCTTTATAACTTGGCCCCTCTCTTTTTCACATTCTTACACCTTACTCTCCTCCACATACTCTACTACAGTAGTGTAAATCTCAAACAGAAACTGGGGCCACTAATCTATATATAAGGATCCCTGCACCCACATAATGATGTGGTTTTCAAATGCAATGTTATCTATGTTTTACTGCATTTTTATTTATATTGTTAAATACTTCCTAATGACATTTTAATCTGTTTCAGGAGTGCTGCCCTGGGGCTGAGTATTTGATACCCCGTTTTACAGTATAATGACTGACCTCCTTGGTGTTCCTCACACAAGTCATTCCGTTGCCCAACTCAGGGCATTTTCACTGGTTGTCCCCATATCTGAAATTCTCCCCCTTCTCTCCTCTACCTCCATAGCTTCTCTGGCTTCCTTCAATTCTCTGCTTTTACAAAAAGCCTTTCTACTTCTCTATCTTACTGCCTCCCTGCTGAGATCATCTCTAATTTGTCATATATGTGTGTGTTTATAAATTTGCACATAGTTATTTGTATATTATCTCCCCACTGTCTCTGATTGTAAAAGAGAAAGAAAGAAAGAGAACAACAGAATAAAATGCAGTTAGAATTAGAATGGAAATATTTAAACGAGAATAAAAATCATTGCACTGTTTCTCTAATAAAGGTCTGACGTTTAAGAGAAGTAAGGAATTGATAAAAGCATATAACAACAAAAGTCATTTCCCAATACACAAATGATCAAAGGATAAAAATAGGCAGTTATTAAAAGAAAAACAAATTACCCACTATCATATGAAATTTAAAAAAGAAACTCTCCAAATCACTAAGAGAAATGCTCAATAAAACGACCTTGAGGTTACACCTAAAAACCATCACATTTGTCAAAGATGACAAAAAAGGAAAATGACAATTGTAGGAGGGGATATGGAAGTATAGGCACTCTAATGCTCTGTCAGTAGAGTAATGAAATTAGTCCAGTCATTACAGACAGCAATTTGAAACCTTACCCCAAAAGTATTAACTTCATTGTACCTACTTTTTGATTCAGTGATACCACTACTACCATGCCCCAAAGAGATAAGAGAGGGTAAGAAGTCATATATACAAAAAGATTTATAGCAGCATCCTTTATTGTAGTCAAGAACTGGAAGCAAAGTGGTTGCCCATCAATTAGGGAATGGTTGAACAAATCACAGTATTTGAATGGAATGGATTTTATGCCCTAAGAAATTACAAAAGGAACAGATTCAGAGAAGCCTGAGAGAACTTGTATGAACAGACATAAAGTGAAGTGAGCAGACACAAAACAATTGATAACTATAATATAAAGAAAAACTGTGAAAGACTTAAGAATTATCACCAACCCAACATTGTAATTATGATTCCAGAAGACAGGCAATTAATCATGTTTTCCATCTCCTGGCAGAAAGATGATGGACTAGAGGTAGCAAATGGGACTTACATTTTTTAAACATGGCCAATAGATGGATTTTTTTTGGTGATTATTTATTTATTTATTATAAAGAATGGCTTTCATTTCTTTCTGGGAGGGGGGGTGAAGGGAGCAGGGGGAGAATAATGATGATGATACTAAACATAAAGGAAGGAAGAAAAGAACATCAATAAATCATTAAAAAATAATTAACCAAAAATAAGAAAAGGAAGTTCAGAAGGAGACACAGGACAACGCTGGAACTATCATGTTTTATATATATACATATATAGATACATATATACATATTATATACATATATATATATACACCTGTGTATATATATATACATATATATACATATCTATATATATTTATAAATGTACATATAGATGCTAGCTATTATCATTATTATTTTTTTATATTCTTTGGGTCAGGAAAGGTTCATTTTTTTCCAAGTTCATAATAAAAAGAAAAATGTTTAATAAAATATATCTATAGCATCACAGGAAAATGGAAAAGACCTTAGAGATCATCTAGTCCAGTGCTCTTCAAACATTTTTTATTACATACCACATCAGTAAAAAAATTAACGATATACCCCTCAACATATGCCTATTTACTTATTTATACTTCTGTATTAAGTAGTATTAATATATATTATACATATAGCAATTATATAAGTATATACATTCTATAACACACAAAAATTGACATTTTAAAAGTAAGAGATAAATATAACATAACATGTGATCCTAGAGACAACAGGGAGCCATGGGAGGTTACTAAACAGGGGCGCAGCATAGTCCAAACTGTACTTCACCGAAAAATCAACTTTAGCAACAGGAGAGTGAGTTGGAGAGGGAAGATACTTGAGACAAGGAAATCAATTAGGAGTTTATTACAATACTCTTGGCAAGAGACGCTAAGTGTATAAACTATGGTGGTGGCTGTGTGGGTAGAGAGAAAGGGAAAGATGCAGGAGATGCTTTGGAAGAAGAAACAAGATTTAGCAATTGATTGGATATTTGTGAGGTGAAGGAGAGTGAGGAGCTAAGGATGATATTAAAGTTTCTAATTTGAATTACTAGAAGGATGTTGGTAATTTTCAGAATAACTGGGAAATTCAAAAGAAGAGGAGATTTGGGGAGGGGGTGGTGGGAATAATGTGAAGTGGTCTGCCATGGCAACTCATCTGGGCCAGTGACTCACTTTGCCCCACCTTAGAGGCAGCAGCTAGCTAGGTGGTACAGTGGATAGAGTGTTGGGCCTGCAGTAACAAAAATTTGAGTTCAAATGTGGCCTCAGATACTAACTAGCTGTGTGACCTTGAGCTAGTCAGTTATCTTTTGTCTGCCTCAGTTTCCTGAACTGTAAAATAGGGATAATAATGACATATTTATATAGTGCTTAGAACGATGCCAGCAACTTAATAATTTCTAGGGTGAGCTCTTAACAGCCCAGGACACTGCCTTCCCACCATGTTCAGTAAGTACCCTGAGGGGAGGTCAGAAGCTTGCCAAGCAAAGGGAGTAGGAGTATTGGAGGCTAAGAGTAGGTCTTGCCGTGTTAAAAAAAAAAAAAGAGCCCCAGGTTGGTTATCCTAAAGAGGTAGAATGGGTCACCCTCCAACACATACCCTCAGAGTTTCTGCTGGAGCCCCCAGTCACCAATGATACTATCCAATACTTATGTTTTACAACTAAGAAAATTGTGGCTCTGTGAAATTATGAAATAGAAAAAGATCTACTATTAAAATGTTTACTCAGAGTCAAGAATCTAATGTCATGAACAATGGAAAATAGAAATGTGTAAAGTACACTAACATAATTATCTAGTTTTAATAATCCCAGAAAGACAGTTATGCTATAGTAAACAAAAGAGTCAGGAAAAACTGGGTTCAAGATCTGCTTCTGACACATGCTGTGTAACCATGGGCAAATCATTTAAATCCTTGATGCTCCAGGCACATAAATTACAAAAGAGTTGCAACTTAGCAAGAGTTCTACACAACTGATTAAATAACAGGTATAGAAAGAAAAAGTAAGTAAATAAATAAAAAACACAAGCTCAACAGACATTTGCCTTATCTACTACCTATAAAACTGGGCTATAAACCAATGATATCTTGATTATATTCTGTCTGCATGATACAAAAATGATCACTGCATATTTCTTTGAATTACATGATAAATGAACTGGGTGCAGAAAAAGAAGGGATATGTCAGGCATTATAGTACTTGCTTATAATTCCAGTTCCTAGGAAGGCAGAAGCTAGATGATTTCTTGAGCTATGGAGTTCTAAGACCAGATGTCCAAGCTAAATTCAGCATTAATAGGGTAAGCCCCTGGAAGTAGGAACCACCAGACTGCCTAAAGAAAAGTGAATCAATCCAGATTGGAAGCAGAGCAAGTCAAAGCTCTATGCCTATCAGTGTTAGGGAGTACGTTAAGACAAAGAAAGGAAGGAAGGAAGGAAGGAGAAATTAAATGAAAAAGAAGGTGGTCGCTTGGTATTTAACATTACCTTCAAAGAAAAAATCTACGTATAATGTTCCTCTTCCCCCAGCTAAGACCCTTCCTGAAAAAATCCATTGCACATGAATGGACAAAAGGAACCTTGTGAGCACAGAGATGAGCCAGCCTCAACTTTGTTAGCCTTCCTTGGTCTTTGAACAACAGAAATATGGTCCGTTACTGGGTCCATACTAGAAGTCTTTCCAATCTATAGAACTTTCTAGACTCTGTGATGTACTGGGCACATCATTCAAGAGGGCCACTGTTACATGGCCATTAGAGGATGAGCTCAACTTTGGTAGAAGTTTTCTACTAAGCAGGTAAATTCCCAGACCTTTGTATCTGAAGCCAGTCTTTCTTCAGCACTACAATTTCTCATCACCAAATACTTAGTAGACATTACTGAATGACCCAAGGGTCTTCCAAATCTAGTTTGTCAAAAATAGAATTTTATCTCTCCCCAAAACCCAATCCTCTTTAGCTCCTTATCTATGTGAAAGCATACCACCATCCTTTCTAGTCAGATTCACAATTACCCTCAGCTCTTCACTCTCTTCCCTCAATTGCCATATCCAGTCACCAAATCTTGTCACTTGATTTCGACTATTGATCTCCACTTGATCTCTTGAAATCCTCTCCTTTTCTCCACCCACAGAGCTACCATCTTATTTTTGCCCTCCATCACATCTTGCTTGGATCAGTTTAAAAGAATCTTCTACATGGTCTCTCCACTTCCATTTTCCCCTATCCTCCACAACAAACTGCCAAATAGATATTCCAAAACCACAGATCTGACCATCACTCCTTGGCTCTAGAAGCTAGACTTACTCCTTACTGATCATAGGATCATAGATTTTGAGCTGGTAGGAACCTCAGGGGTCATCAAATCCAATCACTTCATTTGTTATACTGGTGCCAGATTGTGAAGGGCTTTATATGGCACTCTTTCCAGACTGATTTCAAATTACTTTCTCCAAGCACTCTACATTCCAGTCAAACTGGCTCACTTGCAGTTTCCCCAAATTCAACATTCCACCTCTTACTTGTGTGCACACATTTTGGATACTCTCCTTCCTCATTTTTATCTCTCAGAATCCCTAACTCCCTTCAAGGTTTAGCTAAAAAGCCACATCCTAGATGACTTTCCTGATCTCCCCATCTGTGTGGGTCCTCTTGCCACCTGAAGTTACTTGGTATATACACATCTATGTATGTGCTGTATCTTCCCTCCCCCAATAGAACATAAGCTACTTGAGGGCAAAGACCATTTTCATTTGTCTTTGTATCCCTAGTGCCTCGAAAATAGTAAGTGCTTAATAAATGTTTATTAATTTGTTGAAGTTTAAAAGTGTTTTTGCTGTCACTATGAAGTACAGGTGTATCACCGAAAGCAGCTTACCAAAAAATACTATAAAATAGGGAATAAATTTATTAAGGGTGCATCTTGGTATTTGGAAAGGTTCCACAATTGCAAGTCCAATGCTCTGTTTCAATTCTAGCATTGTTGATCCTTAGCCTTGTAACCTTGGAAGAGTTATATCCCTGAAATCAATTTCTTCATCTATAAAGTGGGGATAATATCACTCACACAGGATTGAGGGGAATATGCTTAGTAAACAATATACTATATAACTGGGAATTGCTCTGATACATCTGAATGTTTAGAGGTATTGGTAACTGGTACCAATGCCTAAAAAATAGGGATCAGGACAATGACTAGAACTACCCCTACTATGTGAAGACACAACATTATTTTACTGAGAATCCCCAAAGTGAATGAACATATAATTGAGCCAAATCATCACTACAAGATTATAAGTCAATAATTCACAGTGCTAGGTTCCATTAAAACACATTCCCTCATTAAAAGTAAGTCCACTGGTAGGATTTTCTCCTAAGAACACATCTCTGATATTAGATGTATATACCTACAAAAGTTCTGATATATAAAATTTCATTTCACACATTAACTTTTCAGAGAAACACATCAATATCATAAAATCAAGGGATATTTAGCTGTTTATAAACACATATGCACAGGTAAAATGAACTTTTCCAGGTATTTTATAATGATCTGTACTAGGCAAAATTTATCAAATATTCACATTTCATTTACATGAGTTCATTTCTTTTCATATACGCCATTTTATATATCATAGGCACTCAGTGTATTAATGAATAGCCTATTTCTCTTACAACTGGTAATAGAGACAACTTGGAAAAATAGAGTTCTTGCCAATGTACAGATAACTAAAGTCCATCATTGTTCTCATAAGACTGTGCCAAGCAGGCCCAAGATCTCATTTCTGACCTCCTCTATTTCTTTTCTCTCTGGGTACTCTGTAGTATACTCCAGTGATATTATTTCTACATCTGCTCACCTTCACCCAAATGCCCTCTATGCTAATTCCTTAAATTTAATATACAGCTACTTAAATGTATAACATAACACACAATTGTTATGCAGCATATATTATATATAATATTGCTATAGTTGATCTATAGTAACATATCTTATGATACTATATAGTAATTATACAACATAGTTATAATTAATATATAATATGTATTATCATAGTATATAATTACATATGTTATATAGCTAAGGGAAGGATAAATTTGTATACTGTGCTCCCCAATCTCCCTTTTTAATATGCATGGACTCAGGTCCTACCTCTGACAATATGGTTTTGTGAGAATGGGCAAGTCAGCTCACCTCATTTTCTTGAGGCAACCTCTTTGTATCAACAAAGGAAGTTGCTAAGTTGCCCCCACCAATGATATCACAGGTCCAAATCAAAAATAAACAAAACAAAATTTTTAAATAACTGCTCTAAAAAAGAAAAAAAAAGCTTTATGTTAGCAGTACTAAGGTGGAAAGGTTAACTACATCCTTAATTGCTGATTTATCTGAAGTATTGTATTTCACTGCATAATTGTAGCCACCATGTAATTGTCGCACCCTGTTTTTTCAGTCCAAAAATTGGTTTACACCTTTAATGGTGTAATCATCGCATGGTATAATCCTGTTTGTCACACCAGGTAAACAGAGTAGTGATGTATTCACCAGTAGCATATGGATACGCATTTACCTCTGGCGTATCATAAGCAGCAAGCCTAGAATTCTCAGCCCATCGTCAGTATATTGCCAAAAGCCAACGTGCATGCTTTGTTTAGAGTACTGCAGTACTAATGGTATTGTCACTCAACCCAATGAAAAGCCATAGATGCAAGGGGGGAGCCAGGAGGGGGCCAGGCAGGTGAAGCTGCCATGAGTAAGTCATGTGAGACTTGCATCTTCCCCATTTTAACATATATTTACAAGTATTCTGTGCATCCTAATCTTGTACCAAAGACAGTTTAGTGATTTTTAAGTAATACTGGCACAATTTTTAAAGCTCCAAATAATGGTTGCAACCCACTTTTTTGTAGAAAATTTGTCATAAAATCTATGACAACTATGCAGCGAAATACAGTACATGCTTAAAAGAATGTGGCATAGTAGATACGGAGCCTACCTTGGACCCAGGAAGGCCTGAATTCAAATCTTGCCTCTAACTGGCTATGTGACCCTGGACAAGTCTCATGTAATCACTCAATGCTCTAGGTCAGTAGCATCAAACTTAGTTTTAAAATGTAATTTCATTATTATATCTATGTTTTCTTGTATTTTTCTTTCTTTCTTTCTTTTTCATTTTGTTAACTATTTCCCAATGACATTTCAATCAGGAGGTGGCATGCAGCAGGCATTTGACACTTCTGTTTTAGGTGACTTTCTAAGTAAGACCAAGTTGCAGAGACGGTACTACTGTGTATCCATAGAGAAAGTTTCCTCATACAGGAGTTTCCTATGCCAGTGAAATTACAAGACCAGTTCCTACCTTCATCCTGTACTTTAAAGTATTCGTCTAAAAAAACCCTGAGGTTCTCCAATTTTGTCTTCATCCACTTTTACTCAAAACAGATTTATCCACTGTGCAGAATTACAACAAAATTAGACGTTAGCCAACTAATTCTAATCACACATTTCTGAGGCAGAATTATGCCAACAAACTTCCTTTTGCCCACCTGGATGCAACAGTCTCCTCAGGGCAAGGCCTCCTTATCTGGGATGATAGAAAAACTTTATGACTAAAAAAGACAGATTATTTCTTTAAAGTAATACTAAATTGTCCCTTTTTCATCTGTGAAATCTCTTCCACAGAGTTCATACTAACAATTACTTAATACTGGTCATACAACTCACAGAACTAGTAAATACTTATTTTAAAACTATGTAGACAATATAATTTTGTTAGATCATATTCACTCACCAAGAGTCTAAAAAGATTTCAGAAAGGCAATTTAGATGGATATCTTTTGCTTATGCTTCATTCCTCACCATACAAAGGATGAAGCTAGAGGAGCTGGCATTAATGAGTTCTATCCACCTTGGGTACCCAGAGCACCAGTTATTTACAGACCTTGACTGAACCAGACACCCAGGCAGAATTCCCTATTGCCTACTCACTGTCCCCAGATTGTCCAAATAGCCTCGGAAGCTGAATTCATTGCCTCTGCAATGACTATACTCACCCACTTAGTCATTATAGGACCTTGAGGTTGAGGGGGAGGGAGCAGGCCAAGAAAGGACCCCCATCAACTGATTCTTCCCTCATCCTATAAACAAGCCACTCCTGTTCCTTTTATCCCCATGAATGAGAGTACCATTTAGTGAGGCAAAAATCCCTTCACTGTAACCTCAATCCACAATCTCATCCCTACCCTTCCAGTCTCTATCTTCCCCTTCCCTCCTGTTCCATTTTTGACCTCTAGCACGCCTACTTTTTTGGTTTTTTTTTTAAAGCAAATTTCTCTTCATCATTGCTCTCTGCATACTCTTCTGATCTTTTGGTGCTAACTGAAACCTGGGTCCCTGAAGAAGACACTGGACTTCTGGCCAACTTTTCCAATATCAATGGTTTCCTTCTCTCAAATCCCAGTCCAAAATGATCCAGGAAGGATATGTACTCTTTGCTTCTCTTGTCTGCTTCCAGGTCATTTCTTTGCAGAGACTGAGCGACCTTTCCTTCTTGAGTTTTCCTGTCTGTATCACCTGGCCCAGATTCTGGTCAGAGGTTTCTACAGGCCTCCATGTCATTCTCCCTAATTCTTCAAATAACCCAATCTGGCTCCCAGTATTCATCTCAACCCCAACTGCTACCCTCAGACTCAGGGATGTGGATGCTTTCCAGGGGATCAACCTGGGAACTTGAGGATCAGCCTCAAGTTCCATGACCACAGCTTTATTCTACCTAAGCAACCCATGGGAATAATCATATCTTGAATCTCATCATTACCCCTGTGTTATCTCCTTAATCTCAAACGCTGAAACTCCTCTCTGATCACCTCTTTCCATCTGATCCTCTGCCCCACATTCCCAAACCCATCGTTTGTCCCCACTATGACCTCTCATTCTTTTATGTCTCATTGTGCCTGATCATGAGCCTGATCACCACCACCACCCCAACTGAGATGCTGAAAAGAATAATCAAAGCAACACTACCATTCCTGGCATTGACATCTTAATCAATTGCCCTCTTACTCCAGTCACTATTTCCTCCGACTGAACCTCTCCAAAACACTAGCCACCACATCCTTATGTGTTGTCATCTCTTTGACGACAACAAAGCTTCTTGAAGGCAGGAACTGTCTTGCTGGTATTTATATAACCATATGGCTTAAGACAATGCCTAGGACAAAATAAATGCTCAATTTTTTTTTTCATTTATTCTCCTCCATTTCACTACCCTACATAGGCTCTCTCCAGTCTGAGAAAGATTGGTCCTTCTCCTTGGCCAACCCCTCTACCTGTATTCTTGATCCCGCTTCAGCATCCTGTCCTCTTCATTATATTCTTGCTCATCTTGAATCACTTCTTTACCCACTGGCTCCTTCTCTGATGCCTCCAAGCCTAAGCAGTTTTCCCTGACCTTAAAAAAACATGCACTTGATCCTGCCAACCCCTCAAGCTATTGTCTTCAACCTCCTAAAATTAGCTGTTTATACTTGTTGCCTCCATTTTCTCATTTCCCACTCACTTCTCAACCCCTTGCAAACAGGATTGCAATTCCATTAGTCTACTGAAACTACCTGATCCCAAGGTTTCTAAAGACCTCTTAATTGCTAAATACTCTTCTCAGTCTTCATTCTATTTGACCCCTCTGCAGCTTTTGACACTGGTGACCACCTCTTCTTCCTGGCTATTTTTTCCTCCCTTGATTGCCATGTGACACTATTCTTTTCTTGGTTCCATGTGCTGTCTGACCATTCCTGTCTCTTTTGCTAAATCATCATCCATATCCCACTACCTCCAAGCCTTATGCTGGGCCCTCTTTTTCCTCTTTTCAGTGATCAGCAATCCTTGGGGCTCAAGGGTTCAACTATCAAATCTATATTTATATGCCTAACACTAATCTCTCACCTAAACTCCAGTCCTGCATTGCCAATTGCTGGACAGATAGCTCAGCTTGTGTGTCCCATTGGTATCTCAAACTTACTATGTCTAAAATGAAGCTCACACTAGTATCTTCTACACCCACTCTTCCTTCAAACTTTCTTAGTTCTGCTGAGGGCACCACCATCTTTCCCATCACCTAGGTTCACAGCCTCAGTCATCCTCAAATCTTCCCTCACCCCTCATATCTATTCTGTTGCCAGATCTTTTCAATTCCACAGCATCACTCAAACACCCCCTTCTCTCTGCTTATGGAACCAGCACCTCTCACCTGTACTGTTGACTGCCAACAGCCTCCTAATAGGTTTCCCTGCCTCAAGTCTCTCTTCTCTCTAATCTCTCCTCCACAGAGCTTCCAATATTCTTAAATAACAGGTTTGAACAAGTCACTCCCCTGCTCAAAAGCCTTCAATGTCTTTCTCTTGCCTCTAGGATAAAGTACATATTTCTCGGCCTAACAATTAAAACCTTCCACAATCTGGCTCTCACCTACCTTTCCAAACTGCTTCATGCACTCTCAAGTCCCAGAGTTGCCTACTAGCTGTTACCTGGACCTGACATTCTACCTCCCATTTCTGTTGCCTGGAATGAACTCCCTTCTCATTCGACCCTCTTAGAACTCCTAGCTTCTCTCAAGATTCAGCTTAGATGCCAACTACAACACAAAGCCTTTCTTGATGATACTCAAAGTTTTTAGTTTATTCTTATTTTCTTTCTCTCTCCCCTGCCCCTCCACACTTAGTCATCTATTTTATCACCCAGTGGAATGTAAGGTCAGGTCCATAAGGTCACAGGGACCTTATATTTGTACCCCCAGTGCCTTGCACATAATAAGCATTTAAATGCTTGTTGCACAATAAAGTATAATGTTCTCTTTATATGGACCTTCAAACAATAACAATAATAAAGCTAAATTGATCATCTTACTAAGTTCTAAAAACTGGTAAATTCATGAATACTTGTACAATTATGCTAACATAGTTCTTAGATTTTGCCCATGCTTACTTAGTTCAAAGTCTAAAATGTCAACAATTATAGAAACTAATTATTATAGTACAGACAACACAGGGAGAGCTCTGTAAGAAGAAATTTTTTTAATGTGGAAAAATAATGAGCAAACACAAGTCATTTGGTAGTTTAATTTTGGTTAAATGAGGAATGGAAAAAGAAGTTAGCTCTCAGCCGCCCTCTTTTGTTCCTAACTTTTAAGTCAGTAAGAAAATTTCCTTCATAAAGGGTTTCAAAATACGAAATACTGGGCTTAGGACTCAATTACAGTAACTACCACGAACCCAAAACCACATTTTAATGATGGCATAGTCAATTGGGCCAGTTCTAAACATGGCTCATCTAGAGAAAAGTGCTCTCACACAGATGCATAACAGAATGAGACGTGAACTTGAATTGAAAGTCAAATTAAGCTATCACATATGAAACTTTTCAAAAGATTTTTTTTATAATCTTAAAAGACTGGTAATTCTAGGGCCTAGAACAGTGACTCCATATGAAGAATAGGGAATGAAATAGGGCCTGGACCTGTGATTTTATTGGTGTAAGGAGTCCCAGAAGAGTAACTTCCTTTTCAGTACAGGTTGGCATCTTCTCTACAACTTAAAACTTAGAGAGTTATCTAGGGCTCTGTGAGGTTAAATAACTTAATCAAGGTGAAACACAGCAACATCAGAGATAAGCCTGGAACCCAGATGATCCCGGCACCAAGGCCAGCTCTCTAGGCACATGAAAATCAATCAATCAATCAAAAAATATTTATTAAGCACCTACTATTTGCCAGACCCTGTGTTCAGCGCTGGGGATATAAAAGGAGGCAAAACACAGTTCCTGCCCTCAAGAAGTTTATAATCTAACAGGGGAGACTATGCAAAGAAATATATACAAACAAGCTATATACTTTTTAATAGAAGAAAGGCACTGGAATTGAGAAGCTGGGAAAGGCTTCCTGTAAAAGATAGGGTTTTATGTGAGACTTAAAGAAAACCAGGGAAGTCAGTGGCAGAGTTGAGGAAGGGACAGAAGAGGGACAGACATGGGGGACAGCCAAAAAAAATACCTAGAGGTGAGAAATGGGAGCACCTTGTTCATGGAACGTCCAGGAGGCCAGGGTCATTGGATTGAAGAATATGTTCCAGGGACTAAGCAGTGTCCTGAAGATACTATTTTCCTGGCCATCCTTTCCAGCTATGCTTTCTTTCACACCCCACAAGACTCACTCATAACAGAATATTTCTTGCTCTCCATCCTACTTCAAACTCTCCCTTTTCCATCATTACTCAGCAATCTCTTCTCCTAAGTTCATTATACAAATGCATTGCCCAATTCAGATTTTCATGGCATGACTCCTAAGTCTCTCTTTTCTCATCAGTTCAGTATATAGCTCAGTGTATATACATATCTATATATGTAATTATAGATATATAGTCCTTCAAATACCTTAACTGACCAGTTCCTCATTCTACTCAGTTCCCATTACCTACTTCTCCATCTTTCAATCACTCACAGATGGTCCACTTCCACATTCATAAACTCTAAATTCCTTTATCTCATCATTCCATCTTTCTTTGTCTTGTGACCCCTATATCACTGTTCTTGTTCCTCATCCAGACCAACACTTCCACTCCTCAACCCTTTAGACCATTACTCCTGGACTGTTAACGCTGTCTTCCTCTGCCTATCTTAACCCCATGATGAACCAGTTCAACTCCATGCTATCACCTTCTCTCAAATCCCTTACCCTCTTGTCCTGTACTGCCAAGCAAACATTGACAAAAACTACAACTCCGGATTGCTCCTGCCAACCATCTCCTTCAATCCTATTCACATGCTACTAAAGAGAGCTTGAGAAAATCATACAATTATGTTGATTGAGTCCACTACAGTTTACATTACCTAACCTCACACTGGTCCTCACTTCAGCAAAATAATTCTTTATATTCCTCGTTGATTTTCTCTCATAATTTGTCTGTTCTAAACCTCCTTGACTCTCCTCAAGCCATACTCTGCAGCCCTTTTCCCATCCTTTCAGTTGAGGACCTTGATTTCTCCTTCACTGAAACTGAGACCCTTCACAAGAAATTTCTTCTCATCACAACTCACATCCCTCTGACATCATCCAACCAACTCATTCATTCCAATCTTTGATGATTTTGCCATTCTCCTTGCCAAGTCCAATTCTTCAACATGTTTCCCTGAACTGTCCCCTTGTGTCTGTCACACATACGTCCTTTCCATCCTTAAAAAAATCCTCACTTGATCGTCATCCTTGCTATTGTTTTTTACCTCATGAAAAAAAACCAATCCATTACTTCCACTTCCTCTGTTCTCTCTTCTAAACTCTGATCTGACTTCCAATCTCATCATTCAACTGAAATTGCTCTTTCCACAGTTACCAATTATGTACTTTAATTGTCAAATCTAATGGTCTTTTCTCCATCATCCTTTTTGACCTTTCTGCAGCATGATGCTAATTTGTTCACTTAGTTCTCCTCCTATTTATCTGACTTCTCCTTCTCAGGCTTCAACCATGTCACAATCCACAGTGGGTGACTGCCCCACCCACCAGGCTCTCTCCTGGGCTTTCTTTTTCCTCCCTACTCTCTGACTTGGTGATCTTATCAGCTCCCAGAAATTCAATTATCATCTCTATGCAGATGTTTCTCAGATCTATCTAGTCCATCTCTGTCCAGCACTGTAGACTCAGATCACTAACTGCCCATTAGACATTTCAAACAGTATGTCCCATAGGCATCTCAAACTCAACATGTCCAAAACAGAACTCATCCAATTCATACCGTTTTCCTCCTTAACTCACTTGTAGTTACTCCACATACCCAATACATTGACAAATTTTGCCATTTCTGCCTTCACATCTCACTTACATCCCCATCTCTACACACAGCCAACACCCTAATATAAGCCCTTATCACCTCTTACCTGGACTATTGCCAATAGCCTTCCAGTTGGTCCTTACCTCAAGATACTCCCTGCTCTCATCTTCCACTTAACTGCCAAGGTGTTTTTCCTGAAATGTGACCATGTCACTCCTCAATAAAATCCCATGGCTCACGATTACCTCTAGAATCAAATATAAAGTTCTGTTTAGCATTTAAAGCTCTTCACAAAGTGTCCCTTCTTAACTTCTTACACTTTGCTGTCTTTCACACACTCTCTGATCTAGCCATACTGAACTATCCTCACATCATCTTCACATCACACTTCATCTCCTGTCTCTAGGCCACAGTGCTGGCAGTCCCCCATACCTGCAAAGCTCTTCTTCCTCACTTCTACCTCGTCTAACATACCTACTTTTCTCAAATACTCAGTTCATTTATCTCCTTCACTAGGTTCTTCCCCTCTAAAGTTTCAACCTCATGTCTAACTTCCAACTTCAAAGTTTACTTTCCAGTACCTATTTACAGATTGTCTGCCATTAAGAAACTCCTTGAGGATAGGGGCTGTTTTTACCTTGCTTTGTATCTCCAGCACTTCAGCAATGTGCTTAATAAATGACTAATAAACTTATGTTCTATAAGTACAATAGACATTTTGTAAACATCTGAGCATGTTATTCTAGTACATCAGCAATGAAAATGCAAATGACTATCTAGGTGTTCTTAAATTAAGTATTCTCCCCATGCACACAGCCCCCACCACCCCATTTCAGACTCTTATGAACCTCTTACCTGGACTCTTTCAGTGGCCTCCTAATTGGGTCTACTCAGTCTTTTCCCTTTCCAAGCCATCCTCCATGCAGCTGCCAGCTAGTTACTCCTAAACCTTAGGTATGAATGTTATTTCCTTGCTCCGGAAACTGCACTGATTCTGGATTGCCTCTAGGAAAAAATAAACTCCTGTCTGGCATTATTAACTTTCACAATCGGACTCCAACCTATCTTCCCTGACTATACAAATTCTCTAGCCACACTGTTTCTGCCATGTATTTGCTGTGGATTGTACATGGTGCTCTATCTCCTGACTCTGTCTTTGTCCATTTTGTCCCCCATGTCCAGAAGGCCCTCCCTTCACAGTTGTGCCTCACAGAATCCTGCTCAGTGCTACACGGCCTACAGGGGGCTTTCCTTCATCTCTCTAGTCCTTAACAGTCAACTCCATACACACACACACAAAAATTAGTTTGAATATACTTAACTGCACACATGTTGTTTTCTCCTAGTAGAATGCAAGTACTTTTAAGAGCAAGGACTATTTTGTATTTATATCCACAGTGCTTAACATAAAGTAGCTCAACACACAACTGTTGAAGTCTCTATAGTATCTTAAATTGCTGCATTAAAATGGTTTTAAAAAGCAAAATAATTGGCGCAGTGGACAGAGCACCAGCCCTGAAGTCAGGAGGACCTGAGTTCAAATCTGGCCTCAGACCAAACACTTGGCACTTACTAGCTGTGTGACCCTGGGCAAGTCACTTAACCCCAATTGCCCATAAAAAAAAGGGCAAAATAATTACATCAAGTAAGCTACTTCCTTTTAAAATACTCAAAAGTGGTCATTTTTTTCCTTCTTCTGAGGGAAAATATAGAAACTTCAAAATTGAGATTCTTATTATAAATACCTTTAGGATGGTTGATATACCATAGTTAAAACAGATTTCTTATTGTTCTACTACATATTATAGACTCTTAAAGCTGACAGAGGCCTTAAAGAAAGTCTCACCCTCCCCACAGGAAATACAGGTAAGTTAAAGCCACTTGCCCCTTTATCCAGTTTTTTTGTTTTCTGTTTTGCCATGGAAAATCCTAACTTATTTTTTAAAACTATCATTTTCAGAATACTCCACAGCAAACTTCTACCTTGCCTTTAAGTCATTACTTATAATTGCTGCATAGTCATATCTCTTTTTTAGCAATAAAGAAGTAGCACTTGTCTTAACATACAGTGATACATATTTAAGAGAGGGTCAATCACTTTCATACCATCTATATTTTCTACTCACTTCAGAATACACATACAGCTTAGCAACTTTATTTGTAAATTTAATAGAGCAAGACAAAGTTACTTGTATCAACAAAGCAGTACAGTGTAACATCATGTACTAAATTTGGAATTTAGAGGACCTGAGTTCAAATCCTAGCTGTCATTCATTGCATGTGGGACCTCTAGTAAATCTTTACTATCAGTCTGGGCCTTCAGTATCTCATCTGTCAAATGAAGGGGTTGGACCAGATAACCTCTAAGGTCCCTTCGAGCTTTAAACCTGATTCTATGATCTTAAGGCTCACTTTGACCTGCCATTTTGGGATCTGCCTAATACTGACCTTTTTTTTAACCTTTAAAAATATATAATTTATATATAAATACTAAATGCAGCTACATCCCACGTAAAACTGACATTAAGCTTTTGTGCATGACTGTTTAGTCACTGAAAGTCATTTTTTATTATTGCTACATAGTTTTATATCTCTTTTTCAGCAATAAGGAAAGAGGTAGGACTTCCTTTAATATATACAGATATACATTTAAGACAGAGTTATCTCATAGCATCAGCATGCAAGTACTAACTCTGGGAATGTAGTGAACCTGTCCCCATTTGGATTGTAGCTATTGTATGTAAGCCAACATAAAAACAAGTTAAGGCTAATACATAACAAAGGATTATAAGATTTTGAGCTGGAAGAGACCTTTGGGATCATCTGGTCCAACTCCCCATACTGCAGATAAGAAAACCGAGTTGAGCAACTTTCTCAAGGTCACACAGGTAGCATAGCCTAGAGTCAAAGCCATGTCCTCTGACTCCAAAATCCAGTGTTCTTTTCCACTATACCATATCATACAATTATCACTTATCATAAATACGTGACATTTTATAAATTTTCAATTACTGTCATTGGGATGAAACTACTTAATTAACAATAAGACAGCATATAATCATGTAGATTTTCATGGGGGATGAAGGGTATTGTTTTTTTAAACAATACAAAGGTGTGACTTTTTCTAAAATAAAATTCTTTAAAAATGAAGTATCTGAAGTATCCTTCATTTACTAAGCCATTTTATAAGCAGCTGCTATTCTATCTTTATCAAAGAAACCCTCCCTGTAGGACTTCCAAAATGTAAAAAGTAAAGTAGGCCACATTCTTTGTGAATGTAACTGTATTCCAAAAATTCACATATTGTATGTGAATAATCACAAAACAAGCTGCTACATCGAAGCTTTTAAGTAGTTCTCAATTATATCTCTGGTCCATGTTCTATTTTAAAATCAAGGAATTATGACTGTTCAAGTTGGTTTTTTCTGCATAAAAATATAAAGACCCAAATGCACCTTATGAAACCAAAAACATGCACTTCCTAAAACTAGAGACAAACAAATATCAGATATCAAAGACCCCAAGTGAACAAAACCACTTTATACTCTTTTCTGTATATTGGAACCCAACATACCATATGCTTGACTGTTTCAAACAAGTAATATACCATGAGAAACCGCTGTGTAATTTCTTTATTTTCTGTATATTAGTTCTTTTCCAACACTACAGCCATTAAAAACACAATTCCAAGTACTGTACTTGTCAGGGAGATAGTCTAGAGACTCATTTACTTTTTTCAGACAAGATTAACCTCATTCAAAACTTAATGCATCTTATAAAACATGAACACAGAAGTTGATGCACTTTAAACTTCAAACTGTTACTTAAAAATAACTGGAATTCTTAAGATATGGTTTTTTTCCCTGTAGGCTGTAATTACCAGCCCCATAATTACTAATGGTTATGGCTGAATTTAACTAGAAAAATTATAATCTATTTTTCATCCATTAAGGAAAATCTGAAGTAAAATTTACAATTGCTTACTAAAAGGTATTCAAAGTTCTATTGTATTTCAAAATGTTCATTTTCTCTTTTCAGACATTTCAAAGAACCTGAAAATAATTTTCATTACTTTTTCACCTATTCAAAAGAAACCACTTAAGCATATAAAAACCTTTTAAACAACACGGTTTTAATATTAAAAAATTGAAAGCTAACCAATCCAACTGCTTGTTTCCAGAAAAAGAAATGTTAAAAAGAATTTCAAAGAACTATTAGCATGAGAGCCTCAACTTTCCTCCAGTTTGGGAATTTTCTGTGCTTATCTTATTTCAGGTGTTACTAGTACATTCTGATATTTGAATATCATTTTACAAACATATTTTATGCACCTTAAAAATTAGAATCATTCAAAAGACTATGAATTAAATTTATGATGGAGCTTAGGAATTCTTTTTTTAAGGGTACCCAAAATGTTTTCTTTAATCAACCTAATTTTCAGAGGCCTTGCCCCTGAAATTAAACTGCTAGTTACAGCAGGAATTTTAGTTCCTATTCCATACAAATTCCACAGAATCAGAAATTTATTATCTATTAGTCTATTAAGGAAAATATTTGTCCAAGTTGTTTAATGTCAAGAAGTGAATTTTCTATAACCTTAAGCCCCTCATATCTTTGGTAAAAAGCACCATCATACATTTTATGGTCAAAAAACATGCAGGATTAATACTGCACAACTGTAGTAGGGTGTCTCATTCAGACTTTTGTGGATTTTTCACAAACCCTAAATGCACACAGACATACAGACACACACACCACCTCATTTCTGGTTTTATAGTATACATTCTTTAAATTCCAAGTTTTAACTTTTTAATGAACTCTAAAAATCAATATCTGAGGCTAAAAACCAGCTGCTGCTGCACAATTCTGTACCAACTATTAACATTTGATTCAAAATACTCTCAACTATCCAGTTAACAATGTAGTCTAGTTATACTGACTGTAGCTGACAAACGGACAAACTGGTTATCTTTCACAAGACTTATAAATTTACATTCATTGTCACATGTAGGCTCATTACCTACATATTTTCCACTATTTACTTGGCATTTCTTATCAGTGGATTTTATCTAGTTATTCATCAATTTTCCTTTTCTTCTAAGTTTAAATAAATGTGAACTAATAAAATATCTGATTACCACCTTGCATGAATGAAATCTACATTCTCACAAAATTAAGTCAAACTTTTAAAAATAATGCATCTTTTTTACTGATAATTAAGATATAGATAATTCGTAAATTCTAAAAAATTACTTACTTCTTCAACTTACATCAGCTGTGATATGGAAACTGGAATGCTTGCTTTTGCAGTTAGGAAAAAAGATTGATATAATTTGAATTTTTAAAAATATTTCCAAACTGACAACAGTAAACAGACTAGTAATTATCAAAATTCACTGTTGGTTTTTGCTATTTTATCAGCCAACTAAAAAAAGTATTTGTTTTGTTAAAATGTAACAAAATGTTTCAGCTATCAAAGTGGTGTGTACCATTATTGCTCTATTGCCTGAATAATTTTTATACTACTATCAGAAGTGAACAAAAAAGCAATGAGAGAAAATTTAGCAAAATTGCTAACTTTATGGCCTGTTCAAATGTTCACATTTTCTTTCAGGGAACAGCTAGCTATGTGGTACAGCAAATTGGTTTTTATCCCTACTCATGCATGATGTATGTTCAGAACTTAATAGCTAACATTTCAAAGCACTTCTTACATTACCTGCTTTAACATTACTGATTTGCACTTGCAAGTTATTACAATGGTATCACTTGTTCGCTACTGCAGGCAAGGTCTTACCATTCTAGTTTTAGATATGAAAGGACACACCTGAAATTACTAAAGTTAGAACTCTTTAAAAAAAAAAGAGTCCTTAAATATAAAAGACAGACTGCAGTTTGATTAAGCAATAATTTTCAGTTTACTAGATGAAACAGACTTGCAACATCGTCTGCATGAATGCAAAATAAGCCATCTACAGCAAGTGATAAGGTAACTGGGTAAAAGGGGGGAGACATACATTGAAAAAAAAGATTCCCTCAAAATAATCAAACCATTATTATAAAGGACCATCTCAAAGAGTTGCTATATTTTCCCCCACCCCATTTGCTGGAAGTCAACAAGAGCACCTAGTACTTTGTGTTCATGTCAAATGTCAGACTAGAGCATCCTAAAGCAAAGCAAAAAAAAAAAAAAGAAGAAAAAAAAGAAAAAACAAACAAGAGGAACCCCCACCCCAACCCAAACCCCCCAAACTGTAAAACAGTAACTCCAGAGTCCATATTCTAAAGAAGAGAAAGTGGCATTTGGAGGTGACGGTGGTGATAATCCTATGAATGTTTTTTTTTTTTATTTCTCTCCTGAGGGGAGTTGGGGAGGGGGTGTGATGGGCGCTGAATGCTCATTAGGATTTGTAGTTAGAGGTTAACCATGTGAGGCCCTCATAGAGTCCATCCCCTGAGGTGGCGCAGGAAGGCTGCACATACCAGTTCCTGTCCCGAATCCGGGTCAGGCCCAGTTTTTCCTGGATCTCGTGGGGTTTCATGGCATCAGGCAGGTCCTGCTTGTTGGCGAAGATGAGGATGATGGCGTCCCGCATTTCCCGGTCGTTGATGATGCGGTGAAGCTCCTGGCGGGCCTCGTCGATGCGGTCTCGGTCGGCGCAGTCCACTACGAAGATCAGCCCCTGGGTCCCGGTGTAGTAATGCCGCCAGAGCGGCCGGATCTTGTCCTGGCCGCCCACGTCCCACACGTTGAACTTGACGTTTTTGTAAGTCACCGTCTCCACGTTGAAGCCCACGGTGGGGATGGTCGTCACCGACTGGCCCAGCTTCAACTTGTACAAGATAGTGGTCTTGCCGGCGGCGTCCAGCCCCAGCATCAGGATCCGCATTTCCTTGTTCCCGAAGATCTTAGACAGCACCTTCCCCATCGCGTCGGAGGAGCCGGGGCTGGGGGCATTCAGGTGTCCCGCGTCCCCTTAGCCACCACCGCCGCCGCAGCCTCCAGGAAACCGAAGCGGTCCCGCCCAGCCGCGAGGACGCCCTGCGGCCTGCAATGGGGGCGCTGCCGCCGCCGCCTAGGGGCCGAGTCCCGGGCGCCCACTCAGGCGGACATCACCGGCCCCAAGAAGGGCTGCCTCCAGTAGCCGCCGCCGGCCACAAGCTGCGCCGCGGGGAGCCGCCGCCCTGGTGAGGCCCAGCCCGGAACTGCCCTTCCCCCCCAGGCACCGAGCGACGCCGCCGCCGCCGCTCCCGCTCGGGCCGCTCCTCGGACCGCCTGCCGTCTCTCCTGGCCCCGCCGCCGCCGCCGGAGACCCCGGCCCGCCCGCCCGCCGAACCACCGACCCTCGACACCCGAGCGACAGCGGCGGCTCCGGCTCCTCGTCAGGTCATTGATTCCCGGAGGGACTCGGTGAGCTACCTGGAAGGAAACAGAGAGGAAGGAAGCAAGAATGGGATTACCGCCGGGACTCGGGGGAAATAAATGGAGGACCCGAGTAGCCGCCTTCCCCACCCAGCCCAAGCAGTTACCTCCGGCCACCGCCCTGTATGCAGGGTCCCCCGGCCGACGCTGCTGCTGCCGCCGCCGCCGCCTCCTCCTCTTCCTCCTCCCAGCTCAGCCCCAGCCACAGCCGGAAAAGGCGCCGAGGAAACCGCCTCACTTCCCCTCTCAGCCACGCAGGCGCAGCGGCGGGCAACCGACTGTTCGGAAGAAAGGGACCTCTGTAAGAGTGCTCTTAGCGCCTCGCGTCATCGGCGCCACGAGGGGAAAAGGAGAGGCGCGGAGTATGGTGGCCCGAAGGGCTCCCGTGGGTGACGGAGAGGGGCGGGTCAATGAACAGTAAGGCTTGGGAGGTGTCTGGAGCTACTCATCCGCCTTCCGCTCTCCCGCCCTCTTCTCTTCACTTCTTCCCCTACGCTTCCATTTCTTTCGTTCTGGACGCTTCACCAGTTCAAGGGTTGAGAACCCCTGGGAAGATCCGCCAGCGTGCGGGGCCAGCCTGCCCCCCCCCCGCCTACTAAATGGGCCCCTCATCTCTGTCTCAGCCTTCTCGCCTGGCCTGACCCCGTTTCCGTCGTATTTCCTTCCGCCCCCAGCACCGCGCCACACGCCCGGGCGGACCTGGGCTCCCGCGCCGCGCCAAACGCCCCCGGGGGCCTCCCGCCCTTCTTGCCCCGCGCCGCGTCGCTAGGGAAGACGTATGGAAGAAGCCCACGCGGCTGTACTGGACTTGTCACGCGCCCCGCGTTTGGCTGGGCCGGGGTTGGGTGTGCCCTGTGAGCCTCCCGGGCTGCCGATACTTCTGATGATGCAGTCAGCCGAAGAATCTCTTTTCTCTGCAGTTTTAAAACTGTGTTGTGGTTGTGTTTTGTGTGTGTGTGTGTTTGTGTTTGCGTGTTTACACTCCAGACCTGTGGTTTCCCTGAGTGGAAACTCCCGCCACCCGTACAGGGCATGGGATAATTTGAAATTTAAAACTTAGTGTTAACCCAGCCTAACCCGGACCTGGGCTACGCCTTCCACGGAAGTCAGGCTGAAGTCTGACGGTGAATCTGGACTTGGCCTCCAATCCGGCCCATGTGACCTTGGACCACCCCCCCCAGGCCTATTTCCTCATCTGTAGAATGGGGTTGGACTAAGTGACCTCAAAAGCACCTTCCAACTGTGAATCCTATCATTCTATGAAGGGATTTTCCTGTCTTAGCTTGCATTTTATTCCAAGTGAGTTTTTATTCAAAGAATTAAGGAAATCTATTTATATCAAATGCTATCTATAAAGTAGTTGAAAAAGCGCTGACTGTAGGAAGAAGTTCTGTCTTTACTTCACTCCGAGAAAAGTCTCAGTTTCATCGTGGTGGGGAAAATAAAAACTGCTCCCCCCAAACCCCGTCCACACACACACATACCTCAAAGGGTTGTAAGGATCGAATGAGTTAAAATGTGTACATAAATGTTGGTGATACCAGTACAAATCAAAACTAAAATAAGGTGAAATTTTAGAATGAGAACTTACCATGGCAGAAAGAGGAACTATTAAGAAAGAGTAGTTTTAAGTTTGGTGGTCTGTTGAACAGTTTGAGGGAACAATTGGAGGTTGCTCTTCATACAAAGGTACAAAATTAAAATATAAAATAAATTGCTATGATCATGAAAACAGAACAAAATTATTAAGTCGCTAACTCAGTGATTCACAGGGTCATTGAATATCAGCTATATGACTTCTTCCTCCATAATACAAATCACAGCTCCTACATTTTCTCACTCAGTAAGATTTTTGCTCATGCTTCTTTGTACCCAATGTGCTGGGGGCCTTCCTCTAAGTCTCTTGACACATAAATGACTGTGGGGGACACAGTCTTGTCCTTCTATTCTCCAATACCTTCTGTTATCTCTCACTTTTGCTATATGACCAGCAGACTTTCTTATATCTCACTGGTCAGCTAGGTGGTATGGTTGGTACAGTACTGAATTTGGGAGTCAGGAAGACATGAATCCAAATCCTGCCTCAGAGAAGCTGTGTGACTTGGAATCTGTAAATTGCTATTTCTACAATAAGTTGAGTTGAGGATCAAATGGGGTAATATAGGGAAAGCGCTTTGCAAATCCTAAACTTATACAAATACTAGCTACCTGTTGTACATTACTTTGATGTGTAATGAAGTATAAAAGACCACTTTTGATCTTTTGCACTGCTTCTTTTTATAATGCTTTTTTTGGTGATGTGTGACCCATAATTTTGATTCTTTAGAGAATATGATATTCCATGATCACAACCATATGGTATCACTAAAAGAATATTGAGTTTTGTTTTATGGAGAAGTTAGGGGTCATTAAAAACAACAGTCTCCTTAGCTTGCTCTTACTCCTGTTCAGTTCCACCCACCTCCCACTCTTCCCCCATTGTCTGCATTGTTTATCTAGGACATATATATACTGATAGACCATCTCACTATTTCATTTAGAAAATAGACATTCTTAATCTTTTTTTTTCCACATTGATAAATAGCCCAAACTCTTTTGAATGATTATGAATCCCAGTTACATCTACAGTGTTCCAGGTCTTAGCACAATCACAATGTCATCTACAAGGTGGCCAGAAGTGTATAGAATGTTGGACTTGGAGTGAGGAAGACATGAGTTTGAATCCTGCCTCAGGAACTTTCTAGATGTATAAACTTGGCAAGTTACAACCTCTCTCCTCCTCAGTTTCTTCATCTGTAAATTGAGATAATATCTGCCTCACAGAGTTGTGAGGATCAAATGTGATCACGTACAGAAAGTGCTATGTAAACTTTAAAGGCCATATACATGCTAGCTATCATTATCTGAAAGGAACATCACCATCTATAAGATCACCATCTTTTAGCTGGACTCAGTTCTGGAAATCTTTCATTACGGCGCCAACACCTTTGATGAACATATCTCTGTTTTAAGCTTCATTTGATATTAATAGTGAGGCCACATGGCATAGTGGTGCCCTCCTGGATCACTACTTTGTGGCAGAGGGGCTTGCATAACTCAGTGAAACTATGAGCAATGACACACGGAGTTACCCAAGATGAGCAGGTCATAATGGAGAGTTCTGACAAAAGGAGTTCCACTGGAAAACCCCATGGACAACATGGAGGGCAGAAGGGCCTGGTGTGCTGTGGGGTCACGAAGAGTTGGACACGACCGCACAACGGAACAACAATGGCATAGTGGATAGGGGGCTAGCCTCAGAGCCAGGAAGACCTAGATTCAAATGCCATCATACTGCCAGTGATCCTGTGCAAATCACTTAACATCTAGGTAACTTTCTAAGATTATGTTGCAGAGAATGGGTAAATTTACATTGTTAGAAGAAATTTCATCATCTCAGATGTCCAGTCCCTGTCCTTGATATTAATAATCAGAGGTTCATTGAATAAAGTTATATCTTTCAAGGAATCATATATGATTCTAACATGCATGGAAAACATCTTGTTGCAGGAGAGGCTTTAAGGTGATGAAAAACAATTTTTAAAAAATAAGCAGACAAGTACAATACAAGGTTTCTCTGTACCTTTCAATCAATTATACGAACTACCCTTCCAGGCTTATTATACATTATTTTCCTTACACACTCTCTACCGTACAATAAACCTAGCCTTCTTGTTCCTTCACACATAATATAACATTCCATCTTACAGGTCTGTACCTCTGCACTTGCCTTCATACCTTGAACATACCCCCTCCAACCTCATTTTACGTCTGCTTCTTAGAATTTCTAGTTTCCTTCAAAGCTTTTCTCTCCTAATGAAATGTATTCCTGATCCTCCCAGCTGCCAGTGTCTCCTCTTCTTGAAATTACCTTGTATTTATTTTGTGTGTACTATATGTGTACATGTTATTTCCTCCAGTAGACTTTAAGCTATTTTGAGGTACTGTTTCATTTTCTTTGTTTTTGTATCCCCAGCTTCTAGCAGTGTCTGGCATATATTAGGTGTTTAAGTGTTTATTGATTAATTGATCATAAAAGTGTAGTCTTCCATAGAATGTTGTTTATCTATTTCCCTCTCGTATCTTCATCAAAATGAGTTGAGACTATTGTAATAAACTATAATTTAATTTTAATTTTTTTCTACTAACAAGCATTTTCTCTCCCCAACTCACATACTATGCCACCCCCACTGAAGAAAAGAAAAAAGAAAAACAAAACCCTTGAAGGAAATATGTATAGTCAAGCAAAGTTAATTCCCACATTGGCCACATAAAAATATATATCTTATTCTGCATTCTGACTCCATCACTTCTCTGTTAGGTAGCATTCTTCATCAGCAGTCTTTTGAATTGTGGTTGATCATAGCATTGATCAGAATTCTTAAATCTTTCAAAGTTGTCTACAATGTTGTTACTATATAAATTTTTCCCCTGATTCTACTCACTTCCCTTTCAGTTCATAGAAGTCCTTCCAGGTTTCTCAAAAACTATCTCTTTTTTCATTTCTTATATCACAATAATATTCCATTACATTCACATATAATTTGTTCCCTGTTTAATGGGTACCCACTTTGTTTCCAATTCTTTGCAACTACGAAAAGAGCTGCTGCTATAAATATTTTTTTTGTACATATGAGTCCTTTTCCTCTTTCTTTGATCTCTTTGAGATACAGGCCTAGTAGTGGTATCACTGATTTGAAGCTTACACACAGCTTAATAACTCTTTAGGCATAGTTCCAAATGGCTTTCCAGAATGGCTGAACCAATTCACTGCTCTATCATGAGTGTTTTAATATGTCTGTTTTCCTGAAGCCTCCCCATTTGTCAGGTTTTTTTTTCTAATTAATTTTGCCAACATGAGGAATATGTGATGGGAGCTCAGAAATACTTTAATCTTCATTTCTCTAATTATTAGTGATTTGGAGCATTTTTCATATGATTACTGATAGCTTGAATTTCTTCCTTGCAAAACTTTAATTTCATATCTTTTGACAATTTATCAACTGGAGAATAGCTTTCATTCTTATAAATTTAAATCAGTTCCTTAATATTTTGAAACCTTTGACAGATAAAC
This sequence comes from Phascolarctos cinereus, assembly GCF_003287225.1. NCBI lineage: Eukaryota > Metazoa > Chordata > Mammalia > Diprotodontia > Phascolarctidae > Phascolarctos > Phascolarctos cinereus. Next base: position 338,916,477 of record NW_027555625.1, on the reverse strand, counting down.
TTACAGCAAGGATTTTTCCTCAATGACATTCAACTTATACCCTCATTTTGAACTTTATTTTTTCAATTAAAATACACCTTCTCTCCCTCCTACCTCCTTCTGTCCATGAAAAAGAAAGAAAAACAAAACCATCGTAACAAATTTGCATGGCTAAGCAAAATAAGTTCTCATATTGGCCATGCCCCAAAATACATATATCTCTATCTGCACCCTGGGCCCATCACTTCTTTGTTGGAAGATAGGTATTATGTATCATTATGAGTTCTCTATAATTGTGGTTGGTTATGATATCAGTCAGAGGTCTTCTCCCCTACCCCCTTTATAAAGAAGAAGATAGGGGCAGCTAGGTGGCATAGAGCACCGGCCCTGAAGTCAGGAGGACCTGAGTTCAAATCTGGCCTCAGACCAAACACTTGACACTTTCTAGCTGTGTGACCCTGGGCAAGTCACTTAACCCCAATTGCCTAAAAAAAATAAAATAAAATAAAGAAGAAGATAGTGGCAAAAGAGAAGGAATAAATTCAACACCAGTGCTGTGGATTTGGTGCAGTCAATTTATGCTCTCCTGCTGTTCTCTTTTTGCCTCGTTGTTTAGTCACTATCAGTTGTATCTGACTCTTCGTGACCCCTTTTGGGTTTTTTTTTACAAAGATACTGGATTGGTTTGCCATTTCCTTCTCCAGCTCATTTTACAGATATAGAAACTGAGGCAAACAGGGTTAAGTGACTTGCCCAGGGTCACACAGTGGCTGAGGCCAGATTTAAAATCAGGCCTTCCTGACTCTAGCCCCAGCATTCTATTCACTACCCCACCTAACTGCCCATCCAGAGTCTAATCACATATCTCCTGAGAGCCACCCTCTATGGCTAGAGTTTGTTTTACCTAGGTTAATTCCTCCCTAAACATGCCCTCCATATTATTCTCCATTCTCCCTTCTCTCATTTCCTTCCTGTTTCTTTATTGATTGTACCCAATTCCATGAGTATATTCTTCTCTCCTTTGACTTGTTTAAGTGAAAGTCATGGTTAAGTGTCCTGCTTCCTCCCCACTTATTCCTTGTTTGTATTGACTTCTACTTGTACACACAAATTGTGTGGAATAATTTTCTCTACCCTTTCTGTCTCCATTTTTATCCCCTAGTGTGTCCTTCCCCCGTCCCAGTCCCACCTTTCCCCAGCCTTTTTCTTCTTTAAACTACATTCTCTGGCCTTCTGTCTATGACCCCTGATGATGATAGGATTCTGAAGGGACATGTATCATCTTCCCATATTAGAATGAAAGTAGTTCATCCTTATTTAGTTCTTTTTCTCACTCATATTTGCCTTTTTATTTTTTTTTCTGTGTTTGTACTTCAAAGTTCCTATGCAGCTCTGGTCTTTTCATCAGGAACACTTAGAAGTCCCATATTTCATTAAAAATCCACTTTTCCCCTGGAGGAAAAACTCAGTTTTGCTGAGCAAGTTATTCTTGGTTTTAAGCCTGTATCTTTTGCCTTCTGGAATATTGTATGCCAAGCTCCCTACTCCTATAACTGTGATGGCTAATAAACCTTGGGTAAAGTACTTAGAAGTACTTGAAATCTTCAGTATTTTTTTTTCTTTGACTGGGAGCACTGGATTTGACTTATTATGTTCCTGAGAGTTTGTATATTGGGGTTTCTTTCAGGAGGCAACCTGATGGAGTCTTTCTGTTTTCACTTTGCCTTCTGATTTTAGAGATCTGAGCAGTTCCCCTTTATGATTTCTTAAAATATGACATCCAGTCCAATGATTCTTAAATTATCCCTCTGAAAGATGTATTTTTCAGGTTATATCTTTTTGATATGAGATATTTTACATTTTCTTCTATTTTTCTTTGGTCTTTTGACTTTATTTTAATAGTTTTATTGTCTTGTAGCGTTATTAACTTCTTTTTGGTCCATTTTAATTTTAAAGAAGTCTGTTGTTTGGGTAAGATTTTGTACCTCTTGTGTCAAGCTGTTAATTCTCCTTTCAATTCTTTCTTTCATAGCCCTCAATATTGATATGGTTCATATTTGTCCATTACTATGTCCACTTAGTCATTAGACAAGAATTTGAAGTAACATTGGCTAAACTCATCTTTACAGATGGTGTAGAAATTGGTTGTTAGTACCCTTTATGCAGGGATGTGATGGAACCTGCTCATATCAGCTCAAGAGAACAAGCTGTTAAATTTTCAGTGTGAGCATTTATACCTCAGAAATGAGCAAATGCTACAAATCAAGGGTCTGCTGTTTGTTTTGTTGATTGTCTAAACTTAAGAAAGGGATGGAGGAAATGTCAATAATGCATTAAGAGGGATTGTATATAAATTTTCTTCCAGAAAGTCCTTTATTAAATGTTTATCTGCACATCCCTGCCCCTGCCCTGCCTTTCCATCATATTTGCCAATGTCACTGGAGAAGCATAAATGAGCTACGCACAACTGAGGGCCATTTTATAATTTTTCTCATTGTAATGATCAAAGATTTTGTCACTTAGAGGACAACTTACTGGCAATAAGCCAGAACCAGACTAGAAGCTTTTCCAGCCCTACCAGAGCTTGTATTTCATTGGCATGACCTTTGAGAATCCAAAGTCACCTCCATACTGCAATAAGGCATTGAGTAGGACTTTTGTAGAAATTCTATAAAACATTCTCCCAAAATTAAACTTGTTGTTTGATTCACTTAAATTCATTTTTTTCTATCTATGATGTACTCAAATAGTCACATGGATCTGTCATCTCATTGATATGGATGTTCTTTACAGTGATATAGATTACAACCCATTCATGCCTGCAATAAGATTCTTGTCCATTACTGCCCATAAATTCACCACAGAGTGTTTATCCAATGTTTTGGAATCTTCCCTCAGTTTCTCTTAATGTCACATGAATAAAAATAGAATACTCACATGGCCTACTACTATTACTAGCCTTCACCATCTGGCCAGGCCACCTTTTTTCCCTACCATACTTTTCTTTAGCAACACATTTCATTCTTGTTCTTCAAAGTTCCTCATAGATGGGAACCTGTTTACCCCACATCCACACCCCATGAGCTTTTCCATGGCTGTCTGTGTGATATTTATTTTCACTACTTCAGAGATTGTTCTGCTCCATGTCTCATAACTATGCAATACCACCAGAAGACTGTTGGGATTTAAAAGGTGGGCTTTGGTGTAACAATAACAACTGCTGCTGCTGGGCCAAGGATGGAGGATTGGAGCGCCCTTTCTACTTCTAAGGGGCCCCTTTCAGTTATGAGCCCAAGAATGCAGCTAAACTGGGTTCAGTCATGGGAAATCTGACTTCTGAAGGAAGGAGTTAAATTCTTTTTCAAACTCTTTGGCTCTTAACACCACCACCTCAGTCCTAGAGAAGAATTATGTAACACTTAGATTTAGGCTCATGTCTCTGGTCTCCCCAAAGGGGAGTAGAAAAATATTTAGTGCATACTTGGATCATGTATAGGATGGCTACTTATTTTTTTTTAATTTTTAGGCAGTTGGGGTTAAGTGATTTGCCCAGGGTCACACAGCTAGTAAGTGTCAAGTGTTTGATGTGAGGCCGGATTTGAACTCATGTCCTTTTGACTTCAGGGCCAGTGCTCTATCCACTGTGCCACCTAGCTGCCCCAGGATGGCTACTTATTAAAGAAATTCTCGAAAGAGAAAGAAGGAGGGAGGGAGGAAGGAAGGAAGGAAAACATAAAGACTTAAAACAGAATGTAATAATATAACTACTGTTATACTCCCTTGAGAGGATATGAATCAGTTTATGAGACTGCTGAGTAAACATTTTACATTTCACCAAATTCTTCATTGTCCAAGTGATACCTACCAAGTCTGTTTTCTGACAAGTCAGGCCTTATTTCCCCAGCAAGTGGTTATCCTTTCCTCTGAGAAGTATTGTAGTGTGTGTAGAGTGGACACCTCACTGAGGAGCCTGGATCCCAGGTCTCTCAAATTCATAAAGTGGCCTCCAAGACTGGAAATGTCTACCTCGGATTTGATACGTGGTCACCTGTGATCGAGAAAAGAAAAACAACAACAATACAGAATAAGCAATTAAAGCTCTGAAATCCAGGTTCAGATTTGTCCAGGAAGGGCATGTATTCATGCAGCCAGGATGGGGGAAAGGCACTAGCCCTCTCTCCTACTCCTCCAGGGAGAGACTACAGTAGTGCTAAAAGGATGGATAGATGGAAGAGGCGGGGCAGAAGGCAGATCATCCCATTTTGAAGACATTGAATTAGCAACTCTTTCTGCTCAGTGGCCAAAAAGGACAAGGCATTTTTGTGTCCCTTGAAGTAAGTTTCCGGGAGAGGTCTGGCACATGCTCCTTAGGATTGTCCTGATTTCCACTCATGGGACACAACCTCTGCAACATTTGTATCCAGGAAAAACTTATTCTCATTAAAGGAGCTTTGATGTTTCCTGAAATCAATCAATCCCCTATCTTTTTCTGTTTAATTCTGGGCCCAACTTGTTATCCATTTATATTGTCTGTTCCAGATATGAATACTAATGAACAAGCTATATGAATTGCCTGTACAACTGCTTATCATAATGTGAGGAATAGACATTCTTCATGTACTTGGTCTTTTCTGTGTGGATGATCAGACCAAACTCTCTCAAGTATTTAAAGCTGTCTTCCCAAAGATTCTGCAGTGTTCCAGAGCTTGATGCAACCAGCACAATGTCATCCACAAATTAGATCATCTAAGGGATCTTGCCACACACAGGGAATCCCTCTTTAACTTTCGCTCTAAGCTGGATCTCCTCCATCACAGTGGCAAATACTTCTATTGGAGCATATTTCTCTCAGTTTGGGGCCTTCTTTGATTTTTATGGTCAGAAAGTCATTAAACGAGATTATTTCTGTTTTGATATCTTTGAAGGAATCTCAAAGAATTTTTATATTAAGATAAAAATTTTAGATAGAAATTAGGATAGAAATTTATTGGAATCAAGGCTTTAAAGTGGTGTTTTCCAAATAGGCACTATTTTCACTTTGTGCTTCTAAAGAATGGTATTGTGATAATGAGTAGTTAGAACTACAACTTGTTATTTCAACTTATCATCATAAAGTTCTTTTATTCATGCAATTAATACGACAATAATGACAACATATCATATAGCTATGCAAAATTTATCTCTGCTTTGAATTTGAAATCCATTCATAAATGTCCTAGTTTGTTCTGAGACAGAATTCCTGTGAAAATGTACAGTCATATCTATAATACATGACAATCATACTTAAAATGTTTCTAATTTTGTTGACTCTAGGTTAAAAATAGGAAAAGAAGATTATCAGTAAGATTGCTGACTAATAGGAAGAGACAAATTTATTCAAAGCAAATATTTGTATTTTTTTAGAATATCTGATATGTTGTTATTTAACTGTGTCATATATGTGTTTTCCTAACAAATAAGACCAGGTCTTGTGCTTTTTTGTATATTCCATTGTGTCTAGAACAGTGTTCACCACATAGAGAGTACTCAATACATTTTTGTCAAATGAATCATCATTTCTACATTTTTTATGGCATGCATCATTTTAGTTCCTTATCCTCAATTTACTCAGCTGTCATCCCCTCTTTTATAGAATATCTAGTTACACAGAGTATACAGATAGAAGGTAAATAATAAACAGGTTAAAATATATGTACATATATATATATATATACATATATAGGATAATATGTAACATTTATTTAGTGTTTTTAGAGTTAATAAGTTACTTTACATATGTCATCTCATCTGATCTTCACAACCATACTAGGAGATATATGCTGTTGTTATACTCATTTCATAAATGATGAAACAGGCTAAAAGATATTAAATGATTTGTCTAGGGTTAAACAGTTAGTGTCTGTGGCAGGATTTGAACTCAGGTCTTCCTAACTGTAAGTCTGTTTCTATCCCCTCAACACCTAAATACCTCTAGAAATACTGGTTGATTAAGAAGTCATAGGAACATAGTATAACATCCTCTCCTGAAGACTATAAGGTAACAAAGCTGTGGAGATACCTAAGAAGGCAGCAAAGAGAATTTTCAGGAAGCTAGTCCACAACCAGGTAGAAGAACAGCTGAGAGTATGGAACTTCCACCAACAAGACAAGCAGCATATGTGAACTATTTCATAGTAGATGACTGGCAATGAGAGCAGACAACAGATGGAGGATTTTGGGAAATAACACAAGGCAAGAGGCAAAGAATAAGATTAAAAACCCTAAGTTCCATTCCCTAAAAGGCACATGACTGTTGACACTGTTGCAGTCATTGGGCCAATTCAGCAGTGATGTACTGAACTGTAAGTGATTCCATTCATGGTCCTTAGAAGCAATCCCTTCCACTTGGGCCCTAGTGCTCTATGGCCACTACATAATGACTTTGACTAACAGGGCAAGACAGAAAACTGGAGCTATTTTTAAAAAATGATTTTTCTAGCCCAGTATTGCAGCAGATATCACTAAAAAGTGTGAGAGCTGTGCTCAGTGGGATGCAGAGAAAAGTTACTTTTCTCGTTCTGCATAGGAGAATAGAAGCACTAGTAACCTTTAGAACTTGTCTTACTGACTTTTTTTAATCTTTAGAACAAGGTAGTAATAACGTGTCATATCTTAGTAGTGATAGCAACTAATCATTTCACCAGGTGCACAGGTATCCCTAACCAAGAACAAGAAAGTGGTTGCAGAAGGATTTAACAGCAGCAATTTTCAGAACAACCTACTCAAAGAAATGCTAAAGAACTCTAATCCCATGGAAACCCACATTTCAAATGAAAAATGATGAATATGTAAGGAACACTAAGACAAAAAAACAAAAAACAAAACCCTCAGTGAAGTCAACATTTATCATCCCTAGTATACGCTTACAGCTCAATCAGAAATGATACCACGAGTTTACATTATAATTTTCTCATGTTAAGGCAGGAACCACACGTACCTGATGACCTGTGCATTTCAATTTCAGAAGATAGAGAGGATGGAAATACTCATAAGTGTCCCTGAGAGGGAGGCTGAGAGAAACTTACCAATTAGTCATTACTTTAGCTTAGAAAAACCTTGATAGAAACAAATGGTGGTATGATGATTAAATTCATTTCCTAGACTAAAAGTTCTCAGGTTTTTTTGGTTTCATGATCCCTTTATACTCTTAAAAATTATTGAAGATCCTCCTTCAAGAGATTTTGTTTATATGGGTTGTATCTATTGTTATTTAATATATTGGAAATTAAAACATTTTATATCATTATGAAAATAGTTTTCACCTCATGGACCCCATGAAATAGTCTCAGAGATTCCTGGGAGGATCCCCTCAGGGATCCCTTAGGGGTTCCTGAACCACACTTTGAGCATCACTGACCTAGACATTCAGAAAAGAGAAAGAATTTTGTTGAGAAAGCTTGGTGTTTAAGGGATACACGAGTTAGTGAATACACAGAAAAACAGTCCATGGCAAGTTGTTGAGAAACTTGACAAATTACCTATTTACAGAATACCCTCAAAGAGGGGTGAGAACTGTGTAAAGGAAATTAATCACACCCACATATTGCCCATAGCAGAGTTTGTTAGATTCTCTGATCAGCAAGAAGAAAGAAGTTGTAATTAGTAGAATGAGTAAATGATACTCACCAGTTATACAAAAACTGTCTGAACTGGACAATGGCTTAGAAGGTGATGCTGACATTGTTAAGGTAATCCAGCAACCTTGCCTCTATCTGAGGAAAACCCCAATTCAGACTGAAATTGGGGCAGTAGCTTTCCTGCCTAGCACTTTACCTATAGGAAGTCCTGCCAACCTGGGGCCTCACAAGTTCAGGTGTAGGAATCCAGACCTACAAACCTATTATGATGATGGTCAGTCCATACCGTTACCCAGCTCAAGTGTGATGCAAAAATGTCAGCAGATTGCAAGAAAGCTAGATCTACTTACCCTTTGGACCGACTAACATGAAAAACAGTTACACATGCAGCCAAATGATGATAATGTTTCCCACGTAATATATGCCTTGCCTGTAATTGCATATGTTGATTATATGTGTGTGCAGCTTCTAAGTCATTGTTTCTGTTTTATTATTTTGTACTTTATTTTTATTTGCTTATGTGCTGTCATGTACATACTAAGCTACATCTGTCTGTTAGCTAGTCATTGTTTTTCTGTTTGTCTGTGTAGTAGAAATTGAATTGGCTTGGTTAGGTCCATCCCAGGGAGCATATGCCCAGAGCTCCCCTAGAAACTTTCAGGTTCTCCATTGACAATGTGACCCAGCATTTAGGTGCATCAGAGACAACAAACTCCTCGCCTACTTCTAGTCATGTAGTGACTGAATCCTAAAAGGGTATTTGGTGTGATGCAGCAAACCTTGAATGATTCTTTTTTTTTCTTTTTCTTTTTTTTTCTTTTTGATGAGGCAATTGGGCTAAGTAACTTGCCCAAGGTCACACAGCTAGTAAGTATGAATGATTCTTTAGTCCTCCTCCTTTCCTATGACAACAGGAAAGGTAATCCTGCTCCAACAGATAAAAGTAAAAATAACTTCTGGCTTGATCTCTTCCATTGACCCTTGAGTTAGTATCTTGAAAGTCCAAGACTTCCAGTGAGGAATAGCAGTTAGAGTAGAGGGACTTCTCCTAAAACAGCTTGTGCTTTGTCCCCTAAGTGCCTTTTTCATATTGTGTTTCTTGTCTTGGCTAAGTAATTGAACATTCTTTTTTTTTTAATGTAGTATTTTATTTTTTCCAATTACATGTAAAGACAAATTTTTAATATTCATTTTTTAAATAAAATTTTGAGTTCCAAATTTTCTCCCTCCTTCCCTCCCCTCCCCCATCTTTCAGATGGTAAGCAATTTGATATATGGTATATATGTGCAATCATGTAAAGCATATTTCCATATTAGTCATGTTGTGAAAGAGGAAATAGAACAAAAGGAAAAAATACACACAATAATAAAGAAAGTGAAAACAGTATGCTTCGATTTGCATTCAGACTCCATCAGTTCTTTCTCTGGATATGGACAGCATTTTCCATAATGAGCCTTGGATCATTGTATTGCTGAGGAGAGCTAAGTCAATCATAGTTGATCATTGCACAATGTTGCTATGTACAATGTTCTCCTAGTTCTGGTCACTTTGCTTTGCATCAGCTATGTTAGTCTTTCCAGGTTTTTCTGAAATCCACCTGCTCTTCATTTCTTATAGCACAACAGTATTCCATTATATTTATATACCACAATTTGTTTAGCTAATCCCCAATTGATGGGCATTCCTTCAATTTCCAATTCTCTATCACTTCAAAAAGAGCAGCTATAAGTATTTTTGTACATATAGGTCCTTTTCCCTTTTTATCATCTCTTTGGGAAACAGACCTAGTAGTGGTATTGCTGGATCAAAGGGGATGCCTAGTTTTATTGCCCTTTGGGCATAATTCCAAATTGCTCTCCAGAATAGTTGGATCAGTTCACAAGTCCACCAATAATGCATTAGTGTTCTACTAATTAAATGTTTTTGAAGAGGATGTGTCTAGGCTTGAAATCAACTTCATGAGCTCTAGAGGTCCTAGGCTCTTGGAGTGAGGAGGCACTTTTATATACCTGTCTACCACTTACTCTCTGTTTTCACCTCCAATTTGTTGGGAGGAGAGATATAAATAGAAGAAAGCCATTTGTCTTCTTCTTGAATGACAGCCAAGCAGCCAACATTTTAGAAGTTTTATTTCTTTAGTTGCTTACCTTTGTTTCTATTCTATTAAAACTTAGATTGACATTTACCATGAGTTTGTCTGCCTATGAATAGATAATTCTGGATTGAAAAAGGTAGACTTTCCCTAGAAAGGAAAAGAAATATTACCCTCAGCTCAATTTGAATTGGGGGCAGAGCCAATTAGAGAGTGTATTTATTAAAAATAAGTAATGATTTCTGCAGTGTATATCAGTCAATATTTATTAAGTGCCTGTTATGTGCCAGGCCCTTTGCTAAGTGCTGGGAATACATAAAATGGCAAAAGTGTCCCTGCCCTCAGGGAGCTTACATTCTAAAGAGGGAGACAATATGCAAACAAATACCACATAAAGCAAGATACATACCCAATAAATAGCATGCATGTTCAGTTCCTAACCCTAGACCTTTTTTTTTTGACTTAAATATAGATAGACTGATAGTAAAAAGACACAGGAGATCTGGTTAGAAGATTGGTACCATTTTGCTTGAGGGTGCCTTGGCCCTGAAACAGCTGAGACTTGTTATTGATGCTACTTTGTTCTAGGTGTCAGAGTCTGCAGAGGTTGCTCATAGTCTTTATGCAGTGAAAGAGCCCTTTAGCCCACAAATACACTTCAAAGTCCCAGTTTCTCATTCAATAAATACCTCTGCATCATGGGAATCATTAGATATCAATGCCTCATTAAACATTCAAGGGATTGATTCCAATCAACCCTAATGACTTAATCCTTTCTGTAATTACCTTTTTGTTTTATCATCAGATGAATTTGGAGCTCTGTTTGGAATTTCCTATCGTTTTCAGGGATTCATTGGAGAAAAAGTTTTTTGTGCATTGCAAGGGTCACTAGAGAGCTTTTCTCCAGATATCTATCTCCACTGACAGCTCCATTTATTAAACTTTAATTCTGAGTTACCAAAGTATTGCTATGCTCTTTCAGCAAAAGCAAAAACCCTAAGCCTGTGATCTTCAGAGCTTTTCCAGTGTGCTCCCTTCACTGTATTCTGAGGGATTCCTGCCTCTCAGGCAAATAAATTTCAATGCAGAGAAAACTAAAGCTTTACTTCTCCAATTGGCTCCATCAGGCAGCATCCTTTCTTCCTCCAGTCAGCATGAAGTGGCAGAGGCCAAGTCTTTCTCATTTCTGCTAGCTACACCATAACTAGACACTATACATTCATGCCAAACCATGAGTTTCGAAACCATTAACTACAGAATCTTCTTATTAGTCACATGCAAATTAGATGCTAGGAAATGGGCCACTTAGGTCATCTTTAAGGGCCTTTTTTCTGGAGCTTCTTTTTTGTGTCTCTTTCTCAACTGTCCTTATTTCTGCAATTTCCATTAGCAAAACTGTCTACACTCCCTTTCGTCCTTCCATAAGTGAAATATTTGCAATTCCTACAAATCATTTGGGAGAAGTTAGGATAGCAAAGTGCACACAAATGGCATATAAACAAATAAACAGCTCAAATACTATACAGGACATTTAACACTGCTTCAATACAAATTAAAATTTTATTCATTCATGACAATCAGTAAATGTACACAATTATACAGCGCATAAGCAACCAAATGTATAACCTACATATAGCAACCTTGAAAGGCTTTTTTTTCCTCTTACTACCTTGTCTCTCACCAGATACGATCAGTAAAAGAATCACTAAAATTGTCCAAGAGGAGCTGAAGAAAAAGTGAAAGTAGTTGAAGCTGACAGGCCTTTTTGAATCCCTCCACTGCAGGTCAAAGAGGCTCTTCTTTGATGTGTAGTCAGCTAACCAAAACCAGTTACAGAATGTCTATGGATACTCTGCAATCCCTCCAAGGCCCCTTACCATCATCATCATGGTCTATCATGATATCATGATAGGTCATCACCATGACTATCACAGAAGCAGTTTCCCAGCCTCTTCATGTGAAGAGTTTGGATCGGCTGAGCAAGCTATTTGGGGTCTCTGCATGTACCAGGCACCAATTACCCTCAATTGAGACACATGTTCACCACTAGTCATTCCCTCTTCTCCATATTCTTCAACTCCAAATTACATCAATAAGTAGGCAAGGTTCTTTTCCATATATTTAACAAATATGGGATAAAAGTTATGGCATCATTTTAAGGTAGAATTCTGTGTATTCATAAGAAATGTCACATGATGACTCCTTTGTGATTTAAGTTTTGAGGTTCCTAGCATATTTAGCAAGGTGTGGTCGAGACACTCAGGTTGTGGGTCTCCCTGAGGGTGACAGGGTATGGTTCTAGATTTCTTGATTCTCACCAAGATAAACATTTCACTGATTAATTTGTTTTCAGAATCAGTGCCTTGATTCAAATGAATTCTGGCTGGGAAGCTGAATACAAAGAAATGGTCTTCCAACAATGCCTTAGGAATAGGAACAGTTTTTCAGTTTGTTAATATTGGTCTTTGTTTTTTACTTTTGGATATTTTGTATTCCAAAGTTTCCTTTCCCTTAGAGTTCAGTCAGCCAGTAAGCATTTATTAAGCACTTTCTACATGTCATACACTGGAATACCTGCTGAGGATACAAAGAAAGGCAAAAGACAGTCCTTGCCCTCAAGGAACTCACAATCTAATGGGGAAGACAACATACAATTACGTAAAACAAAATATGTACAGGATAAATAGGAAATAATCAACGGAGGGGAGGCACGGAATAAGAATGATTGGTAAAGATTTCCTGTAGAAGGTAAGATTTTTTAGCTGGGGCTTGAAGGAAGCCAGGAGGTAGAGCTGAGGAAGGAGAACATTGTAGGTATGGGGGACAGCCAGTAGAAATGTCTGGAGCTGAGAGATGAAGTATATTATTCAAGGAACAACAAGGAAGTCAGTATCACTGAACTGAAGAGTACATGGGGGAGCAGAGAGGGGGATGGCTAAGGTATAAGAAGACTGGAAAAGTAAGAGGATCTAGGTTATGAAGGGCTTTAAACAGCACACAGAGGATTTTATATTTGCTCCTGGAGGTGATAGGAATCCTCTGGAGTTTATTGAGTAGAGAGGTGAAATGTTCAGACCTGCACTTTCAGAAAATCACTTTGGTAGATGCTGTGATCCTGATAGTAGTTCCTTCTAATTTGAACTCATTCTTTCTGGATGCTTGTAGTATATTTTCTTTGACCTATAAATTGTTAAGACATTTCTTGATGTTTTCAATTGGAGGTTTCTTTCAGGTGACTACTAGTAGATTCTTTCTATTTTAACTTTGCTCTGTGGTTCTAGTAACTCGAATCAAAATTTCTAGATTTCTTGAAATATAGTGTGCAGGGTTTTTGTTTGGTCGTGTTTTGGAGGGAGTACATTGATTCTTAAATTATGTCTCCTCATCCTGTTTTCTAGGTGAGTCATTTTTCATAATAGATACCTCGTATGTTCTAATTTTCCAGTCTTTTGACCTTGTTTTAATATTTCTTGTCTCATTAAATTATCAAGTTTTCTTTGCTCTATTTTATTTTTCAGGCTGTCCACTACTTAGATAAGGTTTTCCACTTTCTATTCTAAGTTATTCCTCTTCCTCCCAACTTTTTCTCAAGAGCTCAAATTTCATCTTTTTTTCTCTTGCTCATTTCTTCCATGAGACCTTGGGAATTTGTATCTAAGTAATTATTTTTCCCCCTGAAGGCTACTTATATCTACCCATGTCTCCCTCATCCTCAAAAAACTCTCACTTGATCCATCCATCCCCCCTAACTATTATCCCATATCTCTCCTCTCTTTTGTGGTTTGACTCCTTGAGGAGGCTGTCTATAATTGGTGCCTCCACTTCCTTTTCTTTTACTCTCTTCTAAACTCTCTGTAGTCTGGCCTTAATATTCAACTGAAACTTCTGTCTTCAAAGTTATGAGTGATTTCTTAACTGCTAAATTAAAACTGCCTTTTCTCAGCCTTCATCCTTCTCGATCTCTCTACAGCTTTTGACCCTGTTGATCAACCCTGATGCTGTCTTCTCACTAAATTTTTGTGATTCCACTCTCCTAGTTCTTTTTCCACCCATGTGACTTCTCAGTCTCCTTTTCTGGATCTTCATCCAGGTTACACCAGCTAATCTTGGGTCTCCCCAAATCCTCTAACCTGGATCTTCTCCTCTTCTCCTTGTATACTATTTCACTTGGTGATCTCATCAGCTCAATTATCATCTCTATGCTGATGACTCTCAAATCTATTTAATAACCCTAACGTCTCTGCTAATCTCTAGTCTCATATATCTAAATGCCTATTGAAGAGCTCAAACTGGATGTTCTGGAGATATCTTAAACTTAATATGTACAATACTGAACTCATTATCTTTCCCCACCCCCACCCCACCCTCAAAAATCCCCTCTTCCTAACTTTCTTACTACTGTTGAGAGCACTACCAGCTTTCTGGATAGTCTCCCTGCTCAGTTCTCTCCCCTGCTATAGTCCATCATCCACTCAGCTGTCAAAATAATATTCCTAAAGTACAGGTCTGACCTTGTCAACCTCACTTTCATTCAGTAAATTCCAATGGCCTTCCTATTACCTCCAGGATCAATTATAAAATCCTGTTTGGCTTTCAAAGTCCTTCCTACATTTCCAGTCTTCTTACACCTCCTCCCTTCATGTACTCTGTGATCCAGTGACACAGTAGCCTAATGGCTGTTCCTTACATGGGATATCTATGTATCTCTCAGCTCTGGACATTTTCCCTGTCTCCTGTGCCTAGAATTCTCTCCCTCTTGATCTGTACCTCCTTGTTTCCCTGGCTTCCTTCAAGTCTCAGCTAAAGTCCTACCTTCTACAAGAAGTCTTTCTTAATCCTTGGTCTTCCTTCTGAGATTATCTCCAGTTTCCTATATGTATATATAGGAATATATAATATATATATATATAGGAATATATTATATATATGTATATATAGGAATATACATATATGTTAATGTGTAGTTACTTACATGTTGTCTTCCCCATTAGACTATGAGTTCCTTGAGAGTAGGGAATACTTTTTGCCTTTCTTTGTATAACCAGTGCTTAGTACAGTGACTGGCACATAGGTACTTAATAAATGCTTATCAACTTGATTTAACTTTTTTTCTCAGTTTATCTTTAAGCCTTCTCTTAACTCATAGTATTTTGTTGTTGTTGTATTAGGAGTTTTCTTCTGTTTATTCATCTCTCTAACTACAGTTCCTGGATTGGTACTTTGTGCTAAGGCCAGAATCTGCCATTTTTAACCTTCTTGGATGAGGTGGCTAGACCCTGACTCCCCACTTCAATCTGTATACTCCTGCTACTGTTTTTGTTTATTCGGTTTTTCAGTTGCATCCAGCTTTTTGTGACCCCATTTAGGATTTTCTTGACAAAGACACTAGAGTGGTTTACCATTTCCTTTCCAGCTCATTTTAACAGATGAGGAAATTAGGCAAACAGGGTTAAGTGAGTGATTTGCCCAGGGTCACATAGCTAGTAAGTGTCTGACACCAGATTTGAACTCAGGTCTTCTAGACTCCAAGCCCAGTACTCTATACACTTCACCACTTAGTTGCTCATTACTTGCCATTACACTGTCATAGTTTTCAGTGGGATGGCTAGATCTTGATTCCATTTCCCTGGGCCAGGACAGAGAGCTATGACTGGAGTTAGGACCAGGCTGCACCTTCTGCTTCAATTCCTGGCATCTGCCTCAGTCTCCTGACGGCCTAACACAGGTGCTAGCCTTGGCCCCATTTCTGTCTCTTTCTCCTTGTACCTCATGAAAATTGGCATTCCCCTAGAATGAGATAGGTCCTAACCAAATATTAGTGATCAATTGCTCTGATTTGAGGCCTTCTGTATGGCTCTAAAATACATACTGCCCAGTTTCATCTGCTATATCTCTGTCTCTTTGGACATTTACCTCCCAGGAGCTGACGTTTTCATCTACTATAACTCCAATAGTCCTTTGCCAAGATCCCATTGCTTTTAGGTCCTGCTTACCAGCAATCAATGCTGGCCTTAGACGTTCCCTCCCCTTATTAGTCCTGCACCAGAATGCCTTTGGCTTTCATCTGCTTCTTTTGCAGTCCTTACCTGGATAGAGGATCTTACTTATGTTTCTCTTGAGTTTCTTTGTAGCTTTGCTTCATCTGGTGCCTTTTTCTTGTTGCCATCTTTGCCAAAAATCATCAAGCTACTTTGGGGTGGAGGGGAGAAGGAGACAGAGAGAGAAAAAGAGAGAGAGAGACAGACAGACAGACAGAGACAGAGAGACAGAGAGAAAGAGAGAGAGAGAGTTCAAAGGGAATGAGTCAGAAATGAGTCAGTAGCAAAGAGAAGTGGTGATTGGTGTATTTGTTGAGATAATCACACGTCCTGTACACATCAACCTTCCTATGCCCCATCTGGTTATACTTGTTTTATGTTTTCTTCTTTCCCTCACTAGAATTAAGTTACATAAGGGCAAAAACTATATCTTCCTACTTCTTTTGAATACCTTCACAGAGTGAAGTAGGTGCTTAATAAGCATTGTCACATGGTACTTAGAAGACTCTTGTATTTTTTGGGGGGAGTGAGGCAATGGGGTGAAGTGACTTGCCCAGGGTCATACAGCTAGAAAGTGTCAAGTGTCTAAGGCCAGATTTGAACTCAGGCCTTCCTAAATCCAGGGCCAATACTCTATCCACTGTGCCATCTAGCTGCCCCTAACACTCTTATATTTTTAGGAAAGAGGTTTTTTTGAAAATATTTTGTCATAAGTTACAAGGTACAACTAGAGCATTAAGCAAACAAGATATAAGCTCTGACAAAGAAAAGCACAAACACATTGTTGTTGTACAAAAAAGAAAGATACGCATTTTTTTAATTTGAAGAGCTTAGACATTCTAAACATAATTTAATCTTACAGTATATAAAATGTCTCTACAAAGATCTGCATATAGAATTTTTCTTAGCCTTGTAAAAATTCTGTTCATTTAAATGATTACTATAATAGCTAGATATGGCTAAAAGAGGTAATTCTGGATTCCTGAAGGCTATGGCAGCAACACACAAACTTTAGCAGGTCCTGTAAAGCTGGACAGGACTTTTAATATAGGCCTGGTACCAGACTGTGTCTGTCAACTGAAGACTGAGCTAACTAAATGGTGCGTTTTCAAGACATAGGAACCTTTGAAGACAACCTGCTAAGTTATAGAGGGGCTGCAATCTGTATTGTTGAAGGGAGTGCACACAATGATGCAATTTTAGATCTTTAAAGTACTTGGTTTATTAAAATTGTTAGAGTGAGAACCATTTCAGGTTCTAAAACAATCAGCTCCTGGGCAGCTAGGTGGTGCAATGGATAGAGTATTGGCCCTGGATTCAGGAAGACCTGAGTTCAAATCTGACCTCAGACACTTGACACTTAGTAGCTGTGTGACCCTGGGCAAGTCACTTAACCCTGATTGCCTCACCAAAAAGCAAAATAAATAAAGAAAGAAACTCTTATGACAGGAATACATATTTAATCTTAATAACTTTGTCTCCAATATTAAAAAAAGTATAAAGTAACTAAGGTTATTAGAGGAACCCCTGGATATTCTATATTCAAAATCTTCCCATGTGCTCTGGCTCCTTTTAGTAGACCATATGATTTGGCCACTTGATAAAGAACATGAGAGATCAGTGGCTCATGGTTCATTTTTCCATCTCTGTGATTATTGTACATCAAAAAGAACTGGACAATCGAACTTAGAGGATTGTCCCCACCCTTTAGTAGACTTTAAAACATTAGAAGGATCAGATGTGTCCAATGACACTAAAAATTTTTAGCTACTTAAAACTTGCAAAGACTTAGATATTTCTACTTCATACTTCACAACTTTTTCTATGCCTTTGTTATAAACATTCTTTAGAATTCTAAAGATTCTTCAAGTAATAAAAGAAATAAAACATATGGTTACATCTATAAGGACCAGATGTGTCAAATGATACATGTGCTTAAACATTTTATGCTTTTGTTATAAATAAGAGGAAATGCTCCTGTACTTATTTCTATTGGGTCATTTCTTTGTCCCTATTAATCTGTTCCCCTTGGTGTATCAGTATAATTCATAAAACATTTATAAAACTTTGTGAATAATGTACTTATAGAGCAAAAAAATCCCTTTCTGTCCCTTTTTCTTTGTTTCTTTGTCTACACAGAGGTGATAGTAATTATCCTGACAGGTGAATGTTTCCAGCCTTGGTAGCTACCTTGTAAGTTTAAGAATTCCTAGGTTCCTAAGTGCTGATTGCCTAGCAGGTGGTGTTCAGCTTCCATCACTCCATTGAATAGTTCCTGAAACTACAACTGCTTCTTGGTGAAGAAGATGCATCTCTAGGAGAAACCACTGGGGAGCTGTTATTACTCAAAGAGCTAAGAAAGCTCAAGTGATTCCCTGGCTGGCCAGGCCATTCAGCCCTGTGAGTTGTGCAGACAGGACAGACCAGAAGTGAAAGTGAAACATCTGCTTATCAATCTCAAAATGAGTGCTGTACCTTTCCGGGGGATTGCAATGATAGTGGCTTATTGTTTTAAATATACATGTATACATATATGGGTACTTATATGTCTTAATGCATTCTTATGAGTCTTCTGTGTTTTAAGCATTACTTTAGTAGTGTAAGAAATGCACAACTATCCCGTGCCTGCTGTTTGCTTTGTACATCGAGGGCCTTTTCTAGAAAGGATTCTGTTACATTTTAGGGGAGATTGTATACATGAGCTGCACCTAAGGCATATTTAAGAGATTTCCTTCAGAACTCTTGGTCAGGGCAGTGAGCCAGAGAGTATGAGGAAAAAGACCTGAATCTTCTTATTTAGAATATAACTCCCTCAAGATTAAATTCAGTTTGTGAGTACAGAGCAAAGAAACCATTTTCTAGGAGGGCCCACTTAGGTGGCAGGTAACAAAAACATGACTAGCATTCAGCTAAGTCAACAATAACTTTGTAATATTGATGCTCTAAAGAGATTTTTCTTCCAAGTTATTAGGGAGGCTCAATCATTTAGATTTTTAATTAACTAAGTATCCCAGAGCTTGTAATTAAAAAGTAAAATGCAACAGTTGTATATGCTGTTTGCAGAAAGTTTATGAGCCCTATGTTGTCAATTACTCAGTCATGCCATTATGATACAACGTTATGACACTGTATATAGCCTGTAGTATTTTGGTGTGCATGGGATGATATTTAGAAAGATTTAGAGAATATTAAAGACTTAAAGACTGAAATTTGTTACCTGCCTTCATAACGGTTCCATTTTTAATTTACTTGTTAACTTAAAGTTA
The DNA here is from genome assembly GCF_003287225.1 of Phascolarctos cinereus. Lineage (NCBI taxonomy): Eukaryota > Metazoa > Chordata > Mammalia > Diprotodontia > Phascolarctidae > Phascolarctos > Phascolarctos cinereus. The sequence goes on along the minus strand of NW_027555625.1, from coordinate 338,897,485 downwards.
TTTTTCACCCTAAGTAGAGATATAAGAGGGAAATAAGAGGAATAACTCTTTGGAAAATCATAACTATTTTTTTTTATGTAAGTCATAGAAGGAATTTGTCAGTTGTATGACACTGATTCCTAGTTGATATGGGCTACCCTACTCACCAAAATGGTCACTGAGATGCTATTAGTCATGATACAAGTGAAGATAGTTTCTCATCCTGATTATCTAATTTTCTGGACAGAAGTCAAACCATTCTCTTGAAGGCTTTGTTATGGTCTAAAACTGAGAGGGAAGGCTTTCTGCCTTACACAACCAGAAAGGTTGATAAAAACAAATTTATCTAATATAACTATAAGAAGCAAGCAAAGGTCTGAAAAGTTAGACAGATTAAAATAGACCAAAAGAAAAAAAAACAATAAATGGTCTTTTAGAATATACCTAAGAATACATAAATGACTAGGAGAGAGATAAGATCTCAGCTCAGACTTCTGTTGTTATTCAATTATTTCAGTCATGTCCAACTCTTCATGACCCCATTTGGGGTTTTCTTGGCAAAGATACTGAAGCGGTTTACTGCTTCCTTCTCCAGCTCATTTTATAGATGAGGAAGCGAGGTAAACAGGGTTAGGTGACTTGCCTAGGGTCACACAGCTAGTAAGTGTCTAAGGCCTGATTTGAACTCAGGAAGATGAGTCTTCCTGACTCTAGGCCCAGCATTCTATCCACTGCAGCACCTAAGGGAGACAATTAACTCTGAATGAATCAATATTTTCTCAATCAAAAGTCACATCAGTGTAGTATGATCACAGGGCCATCCTTCAGGTCCTGCCAAACCTGAATGGGTAGAGGCATTATATATCTATATTTCCATTATTCATCTTAAATGTCCTACTGGAAATAAAACTGATTAAGTATTTTGCTTATCATTAAGCAGACCTTAATTAAATGAATAATTAGCCTTAAGGGAGAAAAAGCACAAATGGAATAGACTGGCAGAGGAAGAGGAAGGACTGTGGAAGAATAGGGTTGAATAAAGTAGAAGGGGAAAAGGACTTATGATATTGTTCCATAATATTTTACATTATATTGTATATGTTTGTATTCCCTGTTATACTATAAGCTCCTTGAAAGTAAGATTTGTGTTTTCATCTTAATAAACTTTTGTTGAATTGAAGTATTTGAACTCCCAATGTGTAGCATACAACAGGTGCTTAATATGTGTCCTTGCAGCAATAGATGCTTTAAAAATGTTTGCTGGGTAGAGGGGCAGATGATCACTTGTGCACATAAAAACATAATTAAATATCTTCCTACTAGACTGCAAGTTTCATGAGCACAAAGATAGTATGTTGTCTCAAATTTATATTTCCCCCAGGGCCTAGTATGGGGTTATGCAAATATTAAGCACTTAGAAACTGTTTATTGAATAAATAATTGTCTGTCTATCTGCCTCTCTCTCTCTCTCTTTCCCTCTTCTCCCTCTCTGTCTCTATCTCCCTATCTTTCTGTTTTCTATCTTAAAGCCTTAAACAGCACACATACATACAGAGCCTACATTTCTGCTGGCCAACAAAATAGTAGGTAAATGAGATCTAAATTGAAAGTAATATTTAAAGTACAGACAATCTAGCATACCAGAAGAGATAAAAAATGGCTTTGCTACGAAGAAAAAGAGGTCTCTGGATTGGTCCCATACCCTGGGACTGACATTTACTACCTTTGAGCTGCAGCTCAGGCACTCACATTATCTTCAACACAGAATCAGTACAGGTCTTCTGATAGCTTGCCATGGCTTATCTCTCAATATGCTGTCCGCTTCCATGGTTAGTTCTCCAGTTTCTTCTTCTTACTTGCCCAGCTCATATGTCTCCTCCTTTTCCAACTCCTACTTTTCAAAAGGAAAGATGTGACAAGGTTCTAAGTCAAGATTATTCCCCCCTCAAGTCCCTCTGTCCCAAAGGCAAGCTGCATTTCTCTCTTGGGTCAAGAAATGTTAAAGCCCCTTCCAAAACGAAAACCAATAGTATACTTGACTTTTACAATTATTCCGCACCAGCCGTAAAATAAGCAGTGGGCTGAAAAGAATAATGATAGTCATCTCAGTGTCCCAGGCAATCATCTCAGGATGCTGGTCACAGAAAATATATACCAACAGTATATGTGATCAGTAACTACATACCTAAACTACATGCAGCGTAAGTCACACACACACACACACACACACACACACACACACACACACACACAGTAATACAGGGTGTAGCAAAAGTCTCTTAAAACTTAAAACTGCACTAAGTCTTATGAGACACCCTGCATAAACATATCCAAAGAAAAAATTTAATAAGTCTAACAATTAAACGATGCAAACTAGCAATATGCCATTAATAGGATGACAATAATAGACATTTTTAAGCATTAGCATATACACAGGAAAAGCAGGAATGCATAATTAACAAGAAAATTTGGCTACTGTATTTGCGCGATACTGATACACAATCAAGTACACATAAATAGCAAAGCAGTGGCATAACTCAGCATGTAGCAATTAACATACGTATCACTAAACATATGTGATTACATGCCAAGAACATTGTAAGCATTGGAATTATTAGCTGGCTATACGTGTAATCACTTTCCTAGTTCCATTTGTAACATCATAGGTTAATCTGGAATACAGGATAGACAGATCTAGCTCTCTTATGACCTGATGACCAATTTGCCCCTGTACCTCAACTAAGTTGATGGTATCAGTTAACCATAGTTTTCTCTGGAACTACAGTCTTGCATTCCTTATTGGAATTTGTGGAGGGTCTTATCTATTACCATTACTAGGTTCTATAGAGTGAATATGTGACCTAGGAATCTCAATGCCTGAAATTCTTAGCAGGAAAGGCCCTGCTTCTGGATTCAATTCACTCCCCTTTTCAGAACTGGGCCTAACCAAAGTTATTGGGTTATAGTAAACAGTGTGTTCTTTGCTGGGGATGTAACTTTCTGAAGCAGCATCTGGTTCAGACAGTCTTTGTACTTTGTAGGTAGTCTTTTTTTTTTCAGTCTATTGAGGTAAACATCCGTCACTTGTGTCTACCTCCTCATCATAGAGTCATTGTGACCATGGTTTGTCTTTACAAGGCTCCATCAGTCTCTAGTGCTATTCTGTAAACAGTCAGGTTGCCCAAATTTACTACAAATCCAACAGGAGTTGCTTTCCATCAGTCTGCTAACTTCAACACCAACATTTTTTCAGCAGAATTCCATCTAATTTCAGAAGGTCTTGGCAATCAATCTGGGCATCATACTATCATTTGTTTCCATCAGAGCTCTTCTGAGCTAAGATTGCTGCTAGTTGGTAAACTTTTTTTAGTGTCCTCATTAAGAGATTTATTGGTTGTGAGTGTCTTCTTACCTGAGCACCTTCTTTCCTGATTGATGACTCCCTCCATTTTAGAAATTACCCCAGCTCTGCTTTACCTCACTCACCTTGACTTTCTCTGGAATTCTCATTCTTCTCCTGGCCTGTCACATTGATAGCCTGGAGAATGCTACAACTTGAGGCCCCCATCTTCTGATTAATCATCAGATTAAAGAAGGACCTCCAGGTCCCTCCTCAGGACCACCACTCAAAAAGCTCCCAGTCATACCACATCTCACTCAAACCTATAATTTCTCTTGAATCCTCATCCTTCTCCTCCCCTGCTTCATTGCCTTTATCAAGTTGCCCTTCCTCCTTTCTCCTCTAGTTTTTCAACTCCTCTTTCTGTATTGTCTTCTTCTGCTAGAACGTAAGCTCCTTGAAGGTAAGGGCTGTCTTGTTTGCTTGTATTTGTATCCCAAGTGCTTAGCCTAGAATATATTAAGTGCTTAATTATGCCTTATCTGTCTCTATCTTCAAAGCTTCCAAAGAACAAATCAATACATATGCATGCCTCTCACCCAAACACAAACAATTATGGTATAAAATTTGTTGTAAGGATTTTGTTTTTCTTTTCTTTTTTAAAAATAGAGGATAGTGAAGTAGAAAGGAGAGAAAATAAATCTTTTTAATTAAAAAATAAAAAATAATGTTTAACAATTATGGCATCAAGTCTCTGCCATCATTTTTAGTGGAGTTGCATATATTTACCAAAAATGAATGCACTGAAATTTTTGTTCTCGTCTCAGGTTAAACAGCATGGAATTGAAATATTGAGATTGTAGATTTCCTTGAGGATGATGGGAAGATATAGTTCTAGACTTCTAGAAACTTTCCAGAGCTAGTATTTCCTTGACCAACTTGCTCTCAAAGTCTCTACCTTGGTCAGAATAGATCCTGGCAGGGAATCTATTCATTTGGAAATATTTCTCTTACAATCCTTTAGCAACCATGTATACTTTTTGGTTCCTGTGTAATCCTAGTAAAATAGTCAGTCACTGACAATACATTATTTATATTTTTTCCATCTCCTTCTAAACATCAAACATCAATGTAAGTTGCAAATGTTGACTAAAGCTTACCTTCTCCAAATGTGTAGCATGAGGTAGTAGTGCCTTTATTTGAACAGAATTAATACAAGGCCTACACTTATTAGTAAAATCCGCTACATTTTTAGGTCAGCAAAATCAGTTCCTTACCGGCTCCAATATCCTTTCTCAATCTCTATGTCCAAAATCATCGTGCAATGTGTTCATGACAACAAAGCACTATGTGCTGGGCATTACCAGATGTTTCTTAGCACCATTTGTGGGATCAGTCACACTACTCTACAGCACTCCAGTTCACCTCTATCATTGTTGCAACAAGAAAGTGCATCCTTGTGAATGGTTGTTATTGTTCAGTCATTTTCAATCTTATGACCCCATTTGGCAAAGATATTGGAGAGGTTTTCCCTTTGCTTATCCAGCTCATTTTTCAAATGAGGAAACTGAGGCAAACAGGGGTAAATGACTTGCCCAGAGTGAGTCTTCCTGACTTTAGGCCTCTATTTACCGCACCACCTAGCTGCCCTGTATAAATGGTATCTGACTCCTTTAGTATCACTACCTTGTTTTTTCCTTAGTTTGTACCACTTCCTTTCAGTACATCAATAGTCATCTGCTCTCTCTGAAAGTCATTAATAGACACCTGAGGTACCAAAGGTTTGTTAAGTGCAACAAAGTTAACATATGCTACATAGGCTATCTGGTGCAAATACCAAGCCTTTAGCTAAAGCAGTAGTTCTTAATGAAATTGTGATAAATATCTACCTAAACCTAGGAAAGTCTTTAGATCTTAAAGATTATGTAGATGTGGCCAATTAAAGAGCACTTCTATCTTCTCTGAGTCAGTGCTTATATCTTGCTGTGAAACTATATGTGATGTGCATACTTGAAAGGAGCTCTGCAAAACTAGAATTTTCCATTGACAACTTTAGACCATTTTTCTGTTATTGATCCAAAACTTTTATCAGTCTCTCCTCAGGTTCTTCCATTCCAAAGGATTTTCTATCAGTCACTGGAACATAGCAGGTGCCCCTGGGATGCCTTGGAGTATGTGCTGAAACTTGCAAAATCCATCTGAGAAGATGAAAATGGTTTTGTTGCCTCCCTCCGCCATAGGAATCTGATAGTATCCACTTTGTAAGTCCAGCACTTAAGAATTACTGGATGCCTAATAGAAAGTCCAAGGTTAGAAATATTGGCATGGCATACATGTGGCATGGTCCACTTTCATTCTTTCCTTAAAGACTGTATGCATATTTTTCTATACAACCACTATAAATGATGCCTATGGACTACTGGACTCTGGGATGATACTATTGACCATCAGTTCTTTGAGATGTTTTCTAAGGTCTTTCATGTCTAATAGATAACCCTGCCTAGGTTATTTCCAGAAGTCAGGAGTCAATGAGCTGGATTTTATAAGCTGCTCCTTGGACACATCACATTCATATAGTAAAAACACACTTATCCTATCAATGAATTTCTGCCTCAACCATTCCTTTCCATTCTTCTTATATTGGAGAATCTCCAAAGTTAGATTTTTCAGGACCCGCTAGTGCTGTCATGATATTCACAAAGGCTGCTTGCCTCTATTCTCCTGTAGACTTGGGCACGTGCCACTTGAATAGTCAACATATGCAGATATTGGTTACCTTTTGTCTGTAGTATCCTACTAATATTTTGAATAAACTGGATAAACTAATCAGTTTTGAATAAACTAATCAGTGTTGATGCTTCATAAATGGTTGGCAGGTCCAGACACAAGAACCATCTATCTTCCTGTCAACAGTAACTACTTTTTTTTAAGGCAATTGGGGTTAAGTGACTTGCCCAGAGTCACACAGCTAGTAAGTGTCAAGTATTTGGTCTGGGGTCGTATTTGAACTCAGGTCCTCCTAATGTCAGGGCTGTTGCTCTATCCACTGCACCACCTAGCTGCCCCAACCTTAACTACTGCTTTACAAACTTCAAGCTTGATGTGACATATCTCAGACATAAGCAGTCTTCGACACTTAATCCACCAAGTCCCAATCTTTTCATAGGCCATAAAAACATTGTCAACAATAAAATTTGACAAAAAGGATAAACTGAGGCAATTCTCCAAGCAATATAACATTTGCTTTCAGAAGCACGTTGCCTGTCAGTAAATGAGTCAATGGATTGCCTCCCTGCAAGCCAAAGACCCCAAGCAAAGGACCATTCCCCTTTTATAGGTTTTAGGGAGTACAGAACAAAGAACAGAACAAGGTAGATGACCTTGCAAGATTGAAGGCAGTATGATTGTTTGGAACTTTGGTAATAGGGACTAACAATGATCCCCCTTCTCTCACGAGACTAAGAAGTGCTCATTGTTTCAATGCAGTTGTAAGGATTAGAGATAATGGATCAGACCTTTTGTATAGCAAACCAGACATCCTTGAAAGATAGCTTGGTGGTGTAAAGATTTTTTCTTGCGTTCACATGCATCTCCCAATGTCATCTAAATTCCTTGAGGCAAGAATAGATCAATGATTTGCAGGAGAGCTGGATTTCTAAACTTAATCCATTACAGTGCAGCTGAATCTCTGAACCAAGTTCAAAAACAAAGAGCCATAATGTAGGTGGTTACAAGACAAAACCAATTACTTGTAAATAGGATCAATAAGAAAATTATGCAGGATCAATTCAATCTTCTCAGTATTTTCCTCAAAGGTCTGTAGTTGGAATGGGATGACAACTTCAGATCTACTATATAGGACAGGGTTACATTCCACATTCTCAATATTGACCATCACTTATGAACAGATTTATTGAGTCAAAATGGGATGGACCCATAAGTATATGATAGAGATAATGCTTTCTATTTCAAGGGTTACAGGCAACTTCCTTCCCTGTCCCAATTGCTGTTTCCTAATGCTCACCCTGTAGATTTCCACTTCTCCAGGAGCAAAATTGCAGTCTCCTTATGAGTGCATCTAACCTGCACATCTTCTCTGTAGTTGTAATAGGTTATATGTCCTATAACTGATCTAATACTTCTATTAAACTCCATAATACCTCTCTGTTTGCCTCTTGATGGTAGTGCTCATTCATCGGTCTATCTTGGTCCCTGTTCTCTTGTATCTAAGAATAATTATTTTGTCCATGGATTCACCTTACACCAGACATTCTATGACTTTGTGCCATCAAATCTACATATTTATTATGACTCTGTTGCTTAGCTTTCATGGCCCATGCACAAGATTTTATTCAGATGGTTGGAGTTGAGTTTCTCTCTCTTTTTCTCTCTGTCTCTCTTTCTCTATCTCTGTCTCTCCCAGTCTCTGTCTCTGTGTGGGTGTGGGTGTGTCTGTCTATCTGTCTGTCTGTCTATCTGTCTCTCTCTCTCTCTCTGTCTCTCCCCCCACCCCAGACACACACACAAAATGTTTAATCATCAGCACCATTAGAGTAATGAAGAATATTTTTAGTTTATATTGGACCACAGATTTCTTTCAGGCCCTCTTGGAGTTATCTTATGCCATGTCAGCTTATAGTTTTTTATAGCCTAGCTATCCATTTTGTTCACCATCAACCCCCTTTGTGCCACAAAGCTTCACTAATTTTTTCATTACAGAATATTATTGACTTAGTTTATTTGCACATATCACAAAAATTTGTGAATCATCCCATCATCTTTTTCATATTTTTAAGTAATCTATCTATATCTCCCTCTATCTTCTCCCCCTCTATTAAGCAAATTTTCTAAAAACCTGAAAAACAAAACCTTCAATATATGGTCACATAGTCCATCAAAACAAGTTCCAACATTGAATATGTCTGAAAATGAATCTTAAGTTTATCATCTCTCTGCCAAGAGGCAAATGACATATTTCATCTTCACTTCTTTGGACCCAGGGTTCAGCATCATGTTGATCAGAGTTCGGAAGTCTTTCAAAGTTGTTTTTCTTTTATAAATTTGTTATCATTATGTAAGGTATTCGAGTTTTTTCAAGGTGAACTATCTGGTATATCCTCTTCAAACTGCTTGCACACTTTCATTTTGTGAATTAACTTGTCAGAAGTCAATGAATATTTTTCTATCTTCAGGGATGCTCTCAAATCAATTCCACCCAATAGTTCTTTGACCACATGGATCAATCTGATCATGACTGCTCTTTCAGGTGGTACTACTCTTCTTCCTATTCCTAGACAGGTGGCTATCCAGTTTTGTCACAAATTTGAATGACAATTCCCCTTTGTTCTTAATGATCTTGCTAAACTCAGCAAACACCATCTCAGCAAATAGACCAAGTTGTAGAATCACTCAAACTTTCAGAAAGCATCTGTGATATGGGATTCTAGAGGGTTTCTTTTCCTTAGAGATTGCAGGTATTAAATAGTGGGTCCTTCAATCAATTTGTGAAAGACTTAAGAAATCTGATCAATTGAACACGTGATTCCAAGGGACTGATAATGCATATTACCCACTTCCTGACAAAGGTGGTAGACTCACATAATATATATACACACATCTATACATATGCATACATACACACATTATACATACATCCTTATACACATATGTATGTATGTATGTATGTGTATACACACACACACACACACACACAGAGGACATAACCAATTTGTCTTGACTGACTATGCATATTTGTTGAAAGAATTATTTTTTTCCCGATAGTTAGAGAGATAGAGAAAATAAATGCTTGCTAATTGAAAAAAATAAAAATCAAGGTATATCCTCTGATATTTTCCAACATAATTCATCTTGTTCTTCTTAGATATTTGCCAATCCTGTTAGTTCTGTTTTTAACTCAGACCTTTATAAAGTCTTACCCAGGAGGACAAATGTCCCTTTCTGAGAAGACACAACCTTGGAGTATGGATCTATCTGCAATGAGACATTTAATCTTGGTTCTGCCCACAGGTGACATTTCTGTATATGACTCAAAGAATCTAGGCCTGATCTTGTCCACAGGTGAGACTTTTATTTCTAATATAGAGAATATGGACTCAGTCACACCCAGAGATAAGATGTTTATTTCTGGAAGAAAGAATCTTGCCTGCAGCCTTATTCAATCAATCAATCAATTAATTAACAATAATAAATTAACAATTAATTATTTTCAAGGAGCTTACTTACATTCTAAAGGAAAGACAACATATGTAAAAAAGCCTTCTAATTGTGACTTAAGTCCACCCCTCAGCCTCTTTGTTAAAGTGCTCCTTATTCAGTAAGACCATATATTTCTGGAAGAATTTCCTCCTACTCTCCAGGTGAAGGTTTGCAAGCCAATTCCCAGGTACTAGGATTTTATAGTTACAGAAATAAATAGATAGATGGATAGATAGATAGATAGATAGATAGATAGATAGATAGATAGATAGATGAAGAGATGAATAGGTAGATAGATAGTAGATAGATGGATGGAGAGATTAATAGATAGACCGAGAGATCATTTATTAAACATTTACTCTGTGCCTAGCATAATACTAAGTGCTGGGAATACAAATACAAGTAATGAGATAGTTCCTGCCCTCAAAGAGCTTATATTCTAATGGGGAGAATTTTATCAATAATTCACTTTCTTTCAGTTCTGAGTCCTCTGATAGAAAACTGCTCAGGCAAAATAACACAGTAATAAGTCTTTCTCTCTCACCACCCCCAGTCGCTCCAGTATAGCTCCTTTCCCCTGCATTTGAGCAAGAATACACATATCTTAGAAATGCAATGGTTAACCATACTTATAATTATGAGCTTCAAAAATAAAACAGGGGCTCTGAAACTGGGGTTCATGAACTTAGTTTTTAAATATTGTCATAACTGTATTTCAATAAACCTGGTTTCTTCTGTGATGCTATGTATTTTATTTTATGCATTCAAAAACATTATTCTGGGGAGTTTATAGTTTTCACCAGATCAACAAAGAGATCCATTACATAAGAATCCCTGCCATAAAGGTGAACAAACTTTTAAGAAACAGATGAGTCTCAGGAAATAGGCATGCACATTTTTGGGAGAGAGGGAAGGGTGAAGAGAAGGGAAACTAAAGGAATCACCACCTTGGTCTGCAGTTGAGTGATTCTCCAACATCGTGTCTATCCCAATAGTCCTCATGCATTTTCTGCCCACAAAACCCTCATGCTGAAATCTGGTGCTGAAGATCTAAGCAATGATACTATTTCCCTTCACTGCTTCCTCTCTCCTAATCTACAATGAAGTTGATTGTCAGGATGGCTTCTCTTATCTTGTTGGCTCCTATCTATCTCTTACTTTCGTCTAAAGCTCCAACTTCTCCCCATCCTCTTCATCTAAAAACCTTTCCTTCTTCTCGTACAACTCCTTAATATTAGCCCCCATTATTTATTCCTTTACTCCAATCTATGATAAAGAGATACCCTTTTTCTTTTCCAAGGTCAACCTCTCTGTATATACCTTTTATTCCCATCCCCTCCCTTTTTCTCCAGAAAATTGTCCCCAGGATCATTCCCTCCCCTTTGATCTTGTTTATCTCTATGTACCTACTGATCATTTCTCTGCTGCTTATAAATACACCTTAATCCTCCCCATCCTTTAAAAACAAAACCTTCACTAGATACCACAGTCCATGTTAGCCATCATCTTATATCACTTCTCCCTTTCTGAGCCAAACTATTTGGAAAAAGTGAATAGAAATACTCACTGCCTCCATTTCCACTCCTCTCTCTCTCTACTAAATCTTCTAAAATCTATCTTCTGAGCTCATTAATTAACTGAAACTGCTCTCTACAAAGTTACTGGTGCTTTCCTAATTGCAAAATCTAATGGTCTCTTCTCAATCCTTAACCTTTTTGACCTCTGTACAGTATTTGACACTACTTTCCATTGCTTGGATAACCTTCTCCGAGTTTTTCTGACACTGACCTCTCCTAGTTCCATTTCTATTGACTCCATCACTTATTCGTCATTCATGTCACATACCCACTGATCATGGATAGCCTCCAAGGCTCTGTCCTGGCCCTTCTTGTCTTTTCTTTCTATAGTCTCTCACTTGATTTCATCAGCTCCTGTGGGTTCAATGACCATCTTTATGTTGATGACTCCCAGACCTATATAACCAGCCCTCTTCTTCCTCCTGAGCTCCAGTATTGTATCACCAGGTACCCATTGGACATTTCAGATGGATATCCTATAGAGAGGTCAAACTCAGTATGTAAAAAAAAAAAAACAACCAACAACCTTATTCTTTTTCTTTCTAAACCCTCACCTTTCTAAATGTCCTTGTTTCTTTTGAGAGTACCATAATATTTCTAGTCACCCAGGCTAGAACTTTAGTGTTACTTTGTCTCCTCATTCTCAGTTCATATGTTTAATAAATTGCCAAATAATAATTATTAACCAATAATAATAATAGCTAACATTTATACAGTCAATAAGCCAACAAGCATTTATTAAGTGCCTACTTGCCAGGCACTGTGCTAAGCTCTGAGGATTAAAAGAAAGGCAAACACTAGTCCCAGCTCTCAAGGAGCTCACAGTCTAGTTGAAGAAACAATTGGAGAAATCTTTCTACAGAAGATGGGACTTTTCTGAGACCTGAAGGAAGCCAGGAGGTGAAGGTCAGGAGGAAAGTAATACCCCATATGGGGAATATCATTCTAAGTTTTGTAAAGCACTTTACCTATATTATCTCATTTGATCTTCACAATAACCTTATGAGAGTGGTACGATAGATATTGTTATCTTCATTTTACCAATGAGGAAATCAAAGTTGACACCCAAGGTGATAAAGCTAGTAAATAATCAGGGCAGAATTCAAACTGAGATTATTCTGATTCCAAAGCCAGCTCTTTACTGTGCCAAGTAGCTGCTGAATCTTGTCTTTCTGTCATGGCAATTAATATTTACATTATGTCAGTAAAAGAAAAAAATTTTGTACACTGAGTTATAATCCTAGGCAGGGAGTAGCAATAGTTGGCATGTAGAGAAATGTGCCTCCGTGAGTCAAATGGGCCTCTTCATTTTCTTTAGATACTTAATAATTTACAGAAAACGCGACCTCGTGAAGGTTCACAATTGGTGAGGCATTCCTCAGCATGCCTTGGAGGTAAATTTGTCATGTTTCAGGAAAGAGTAAACAGAGGATGTTCTAATCTATTAGTCTGTCATTGACCTTGGGAGTCCTAGATACCGTGGATTCTGCTTGCCTTTTGGTTGTCCTTACACAAGAACTAGAGTAAAAGAAGAAAAACTGTAGGGTTAGACGTGACTGCCCATTTATACTTGAAATGGAAGCTTATTCTAAAATGGCATTATTCATGTGTCAAGAAGGGGAAATAGAGTGTCCCTTGTTCTCTTCCAACACATTTCTATCTTCATAACAACTCTAGAATTACACCCCTTCCTCATCATTCACAAAGCCACCGCCGAAGTTCAGACCCTCATCACTTCTCACCTGGAATTCCCTTAGAATCAAATAAAAATTCTGTTTGACATTTAAAGACCTTTATAACTTGGCTCCAACCTCCATTTTCAGACTTATTTCATGCCTATGGTACAGTCAAACTGGCCTTCTTGTGTCTCCCATAATATACTTCTTTCATCTTCATCTCCATTGCCTTTCCAAGGTTGTCTCCCTTTCCTAGAATGTAGTCCCTTTTCTCTTCTCTTAGAATTCCTAGTTTCCTTCAAAGTTCAGCTCAGATCACACCTCCTACATGAGGCCTTTCCTGATATCCCCAATTCCTAATGTCAGCCTTAGCCAATAAAAATTAGCTTGTTTTTGTTTTATATGTCTCCATGCTGTCTCCCTTATTAGAATGTAAACACACTGAAAGTAGGCATTATTTCATTTTTGTCTTTGTATGCTCAGTGCCTACCATGTTCATAGCAAGTACTTAATAAGAGCTTATCGATTGATCGATTCAATAAATCCTCTATGGAAGATGAAAGAGAAAATATGGCTAAAAATACTGCAAAGTAAAAAGGCAAGGAGGATTTGTAATATGTCTAGATGAAGCAAGTATTAATACCATGAAATCATGATTCTATCAAACCTTGGTTATTATTGGATTTTTCTTTTTCACTAAACTTGTACCCAGATATCTATTAGCTAATCTCAGTACCCAAGAATGAGGACCGTTGGTTCCTTCTGTTAGTTCCATACCTGGGTTGAAACCAAGAGTTCTTCCCATTGTTTGTCAACACTGCCATCTTCTGACCAGAGGCAACATTTATATCAGCTTTTGCTCCTGCTCCATGCCCATTCCAAGTCATCCTGGCACAGTGACCACAGTAAGAGAACCCACTGCTGCTACAAGCTATCCACCTTATTGCTGGGCTAGACAAAGTGGGCTTCAAGCTACACTTGAAGCTCTTGCTGAGCTCTCTGATTTTAAAATGCAGAGTGCTATGCTGAGAATATGCCTGAAAATATTCCCTAAAAGTGATGGGTGAAATAGCACACAGATTTTAAGAAATGTAGATGCTACTTGTAGATATTATTATGTAGATGCCACATTAGAAGAAATATAATAGATATTATTGTGAAAATACTTGTTCACAATTTCACATTCTTTACATTTGATTTGCCATTCTACTTTTTCCTTCCCCTTTGGAGTTGAAACTTATAAACTAACTTTGCTATTTCTAGAAGAATTTGAACCTTTTTAGCAGCCTCAGCACTAACCATGGTGATAGATTCCCTTGTGGACTGTGTTGACTCAGCAGGCGCTACTGTTTTGCTCTTGTAGAGAAAATCTCTATCAAAAGATCTGTTATTGCTGGTGAAGTTTAAGGGTGCTGGGACCCCAAATTCAAGGGCAAGGGATGCAGGTTCTACCTCAAATGAATTTGCTCTATTGGCCAGATTTTAAGAATGGAGGCAAGATGGATCTTTTATATAGAAGACTGTAGGAACAGAAAAGGGGTCTAGATGGAATTAAGTGTGGGAAGTGGTCAAGGGTGATCCAGAGGTAACAGATAATGAAGGGCTGGGCTAGATTAGAGGTAACAGAGAATTGGGAGGTTGGGTGTAGTCCACAATGAAAGGTCAGTTGAGAGGACAGAATTATGTCTTCATGGTGTTAATACTTGCTTCATCTAGGTGAACGTCACAGACTTGGCCATGTGGGATAATTCAAGGAAAATTCAGGATGGGAAGGAGGGAGGTTTCCCAGGGCCCATACCCCATCATTGCCACAGTTGTCATAATGGTTTCCCACCTGTTAGTCTATTCACCACCAAGAGTGTTTTCTTATTCTAATATAACTCCCTTTGTTCAACTTCCACCTAGTCCCCAGACTGCATTCCTTTCCACTAAACTTTTTGTGGAAAAACTATTTCTCTGACTCCAGTCTCTGATTGAGTGATATGCAGAAGTAGCATCCATATAACCTGCAATCCTCCCTTTTTCTTTTCTTTTATTCTGTTGCATCTGCATCTTAATTCATTATGTATTCTAGTTTTGATCATAATTAGGGTTCACCTCAGTCTCTTCACAAGGTATTATGCAACACCTACAGCTGTCAATATCCCAGCTATCAACTGCCATTCCCTTCCATTTGCCAAATCATGATACTAACCATCTCTTTAATTAATTATCTAACCCACAGTTCTCTGCCAACTCCTCAGCTAAAGTGGTTAGACCTTGCAATGACTTAGTAATAGTTCCTTCTAGGACTATGCTGTTGGGCAACATTTCATCAAGATATTTTGGGGACTCATAACATATGAGAAAAGGGAGAAATTGATCAACACATTGACAAATCAAAAGGGGGGGCAGTCCCCTTAGTAAGTAGAGATACAGAGACCCAAAAGTAATAATAAACTGTCCATCTAAGGCTTCAGAAGTCTTTTCTCATACAGCTGTCTGGTGTTGTGGATATCATCCAATGAAGTTTTCTGGTCTAAGTGTCCAGCAGTGTCCAGAAGACTTTCTTCTTGCAGAGATCCTCTTTCTTGTGTCCACTCTCCTACGAGATTGATCTTAACACAATTTTTAAATTACCTTGCCAACAACCAGGGCAAATAACGAAAGTTAACTTAACTCTTATGTCTCTATTATAAATCAAAATTGGAACATTGGCCAATTGTCATGATTAAGAAATTCAAATTAGAAAAGTGGCAGAAAAATTAGAACCTAGCCTTAACACTCTGAATTACTTCTGGTTTTGTACTTTGCATTAATTCATTATTCATTCTTATTCATATTCCCCCATCAGGAGAATGAGATTCCACTAAGGAATTAATAACAGACTCCAATATACAGTAATCAATTTAAAAGCAATACATATCAAGTAATAAAACAATTCCAGCTTCTGGTCATCTACAAATAAATAATCCTTAATTAAAATGGTTGCTCTTTTAAAGCATTTATAAGATAGGCCACAAGCCATTCTTCTTTTCATGTTAATTAGTTGTAACAAACTGATACAACTTTGATATTAACTAAGCAACAGAATAATATCCTGGTTCCACAGGCTCCTGGCCTAATTATCCACATACCATTATGAGAAATTAAAGGACCCTGACTTATACAGGAATATACTAGTAACAGATGTCAAGACTGAACACAATTCTAAAATTCTAGGCAAAATAACTCAATCTTATATTTGCATCTTACTACCTCATATTATTACTTATTACCTCAGATGATCCCACATCAATCTATTATTTAATAGAAATAATTATCATGCTTACAGCACTTATGATTATAGAAATTTGCCATGAAAGAATAGGAACATAACTAAACTAATGGAACAATTCTTCCCTAGCTTCATGTCAATTCCAGGCAGAAGTTATATAATAGCCAACTGCATTGAGCCAGGCTTAAAATCTACCAGGTGTCATAGTGGGAAATTAAGTCAAAAGAATCCTACCTCAGCCATGTAGAAAAGTTGCTCTCCCAACCTTCCCATGAGAACACTTTCTGCAGTTCATAGACCCTCCACAGGGTTGCTGGCTTCATGGGTCAGTAGCTCATTCAGTTCCCTGTTAACCATACCTGGGGTTCATTAACAGCTCCCAAGATCTTTGATAGCAAATTCCCCTTATCAGCATTTCAGGCGTGACTGTATATCATATTAATTAGGGAACATCTCCAAAGTGAGCCCTAAGTAGTTTGCATGCCTTCCTACTGATGTTCTAGTTCCTAATAACATATTGAGTAAAATCAAATTTCCATTAAGATCATAACTTGCTATTCTAATATATTTGCTTCTCTGTTTCTCAAGCTTATTTATAGAAAGCACTAGTTCTAATCCTTGCTAGGCCCTGGAATGAATTCAGATCAGAAGGGCAAGATCTCCCCCCACTTACAACTCATTAAAATAGTTGCTGTAGTATTAATCACTAGCATTAGATCGCTGATGCTGCTACCATTGAGTTGCTGTTTTTGACTGTTTCTCAGAAAGCACCCATTAAGACCAGTGCAGGGATACAACAAACCTAGGAAATACAATCCTAGGAAAACAAATTCAAAATTCACAGTAAATTTGGACATAATTGTCATCAATATCAAATTATTACTTGCAACAAAACTAGCTTGCAAATAGAAATTTAGTAGGTCCTCTAAAAAAATCACACAAAAATTCTGTAAAACATTTCTTCATAAAAGTATTTCCCTTTCTTGAAAACAGCTTACAATTTCCTAATTACCACAAAATTCCTAGTAACCTAAATTCTTTATTCAAAAAAAAAGCCTTTATAATGAGTCATTTAGCCAGTAAGAATTCCACAACACAAAACTCCTGCACAGAGTTGATAAGAATTATGAGATTTTTATAAGACGTTTTCTTTGCATAATTACCAAGTTTCCTTTCACAAAAAAAAAATACTTTTACAAGAACTCCAAAGAGCTTAGTTGACAATCTTAAATTTCATAAGTGAGAACCAAATAATCTTAGCTGAAACTTCCCTTTAAATATAGACAAAACTTAGAAGTTCATATTTCTTAAATTATAGTACTTTAAAAAAATGTTACAACACAGGGTCAGATAGAATGACTTAACAGCTTCCCAACCCATTCCTTTTTCTCTTTCTCTGACAGTACAATTCTTAGTCTAACAACACTCTAGGTTATAAGAGAAATTGCTTTTCTAACAACATAGTTGATACAATTTGTTTACCAGATTACACCATATAAGAAAATTCAGAAATATAATCATACAATTAGCAACTATCATATATTTAAAGCTTGAAACAGAACTAATTAATTACTATCAGGTGACCTTAATTTAGTTAGATTGAGTAAATCAAATCTAGATTCATAATCACTAATGCTAATGATGGGATATGGGCCCAAGATGAGGCCCCCCCAAAGAAACCCCTTTCTTGAACCTTCCCTGAACCCCTCCACCTGGTCCAGCAGTCTCCCGAGGCCATTCCCACCCCTCCATCTTTTATTACTGGCCTGATAGCCCTGGACTACTGTTCCCATACCTGATCTTATCCAGATCCCATTCAACCTCCTAGACACTCCCATTGGGATTCTCCCAGGATCCTCCCCCAAGTCATCCCAGCTTACTGGCCACTCCCATCAAGATACCTGGCCACTCCTAGATTCTTCCCGTAGTCCTTCTGCATACAAAATCCATCCTGGCCACCATCCAGGGGCCATGACTTCCCCATGCCCACTGGTCCTTACAAGCATCCCAAATGTTCAGACTTCTCAAGAGTCTGGCCCACATGGCTCATCCTTAACAAACCCTGTCCTTGTTTGAAACAAGGGTTGGGTCAAATTCCTTTGGGCAGGACCCAGGTGTCTTGATTTTGGGTCCCAGCACGCTTAACCTCTAAATCTCAACAATGCATTTTAATTTCTAAGGCCCAATACTCTTAGTACTTTAAAGGAAAATATTATTATCCATAAATTCACATATTTTTTTAATTGAGGCCCTGATCTATGAGAGAATACCTAATTAATTCCAAAACAGTGCGTATCGATAAGTTGTTCACAATAAAATATGTTTGTACCACAGGACACACCATATAAACAAGTATTATTTCCACAATAATAATAACCTTTGAAACAACCAATTATCAATTTAGATGAATGCACTTCTAGATCACTTTGCACAGAAAATCATTCATCTCATAATTAATATGTTGAAACTATAACTTTAAATCAGCATATATTTTTATAATAGTCAAGATTTCAAATGAAAAATCTACTATCATAGTAAATATCAATATTATTATTACCTGCTTATAACCAAATATACCTCACTAGATATTTAACAGTTTTCAAATTATCTCATTTTTATCACATTTTTTTAAAAGACCCATTCCAGATTATGAGTTGCTTTAACACCATTTCTACCTCATAACAGTCCCTCAAATTCTAAAATCTAAGAGGATTTTAGAAATACAATACAATTTAGAAATATAGTAATAACACAAACAGTAAACTTCAGATAACATCAATTGCATTTCTGGATTATCACATATAGAAATCATTGATCTTATTACTCTTGGTACTTTTAACAATTACATTAAATTAGACAAATAATAATAATGCCATGTCTAACATGTGCCATTGTATTAAGCACTTTACAATCATTATATCACTTTTTGATCCCATAACAACCATTATTTTTTTTCCTTTATGGAACAGTAAACTTAGATCTGAATTTATAATCACTAATGATAAACATATAAAAACATTTTTGTTTTAAATCCAATACTCTTGGCCCTTTAAAAGGAAATATTCTCCACAAATTCATATATTCCCTTAAAAAGATATGTGGTGACAATTCCTACTCTGAATAATTCTCTTCCCCCCCCCAGGCAGAAAGCCTCTAGAGTTCCAATAATTAATTGAATGGCCCAGAAAAACATTTTAGGATTAACAATCTCCAATCACAATAACCAATATCTTTGCCATAGCCAAAATTTATGCAAGGCCAGATTTAATAAAGCCCTTCTGCAGATTTATCCTGAGAGGTGGATGGCCTTTTATAACTTCATTGGTTTTTAAATCAAGCTACAAAATTTTCATTTTCAATTTTTCTACCCAAAACAGAATCAAACTTCCTCACATTTTTAAAACCCCTTGAAGCTGGCAAAGTTACCCAAAACAAACATCCAAAGATGGGGAACTTAGAGCACATGGGCTCACCTTAGAACACCCCACCCCCAATCACTCTCTTTTTCTTTTTCTTTTTCCACACCCATCAGATTTTCACTAAAAACCTTGACTCCTCTTTCCTAATCTTTCAAATACATTACCCCGACTACCTCCAATTTTCTTTATATTCCAAATTTTTTTTAAAAATTGCATTCACTGTGTTTCTAGTCTGCTTCTCTTTGCCCTATTAAAATCTGAAGGGAGGTAAGGCCTGCAAATCCAGAGAACTATACTCCCCCACTCTCTTCGCAAACAGCTTTGATAATGCTAATGTTCAAAAGACAGAAAAGCTTTCTAGCTCTTTTTTTACCCAATTGTTTTTCTTTCTTTCTTTCTGGAATCCCAACTGTGTTGGGCTCCAGAAAAAAAAAATCTTAATCTCTAACTGAAAGCCTAAGATGGGAGTTCTTTCCCAATGTTCTTTCTCTACTGCATTTAAAAACTTTAAACATTTACAAACACACAGACAGAGACAGCTTGACAAGACAAAGTGGGCACAACTCTAATTTTAAAGTAACCTTGACTGGTCAAACTGGTCCTCCCTAGGGACTATCTGGAGGAGTGTTCTCAGAGGACTTTTTCCTCTTCTTATTTGGCACCTTATTCCCTAGGAATCTTTCCTTAGGATTTCTTGTAAATATCTAACTTAGTGCTTGTCTCTCTTTTGACAACTCCCATGTGGATCTTCTCCACACTCCCATAGACTACTCAACCTTAAGATGTTCCCGCACTGACAAGGCAGTATTTAATAGCCCAGATTTTCCCACCTTGCTTCACATGTGAACTTATGCAGTGACTATGACTTTAATTCCTTTTTCTTTTATGTTCCTGGTTCAGCCATAACTTCACTCATTAACTTGGTCCTAAGATCTTAAACAGTCCCTGAACTGGGATGTAAACCCCCTTCCCCTCAGGATACATGGGATCGTTGAATTCCCATTCTTCAGTGGTCATTCCTTCCTCTGGAGGTTCATAGATCCTGGGACAAGCCCCTAACTGTTATCTATGTCAATATCATGAATTCCATTAAGTCATTGTTGAATCAGGAAGAAGCTTTATTTTAAAGCCAGGCATCCTGCATGTGAGAGAGCAGAAATGTGAGAGTACATGTATCCACAAATGCACATCTTTTTATTCCCTATTCCTCTTTCAAATTTCCTTCCCCTGTTTCCCCATTCGCTGGGTACTGCAGAAGTTATAGCCTATCCAAACACTTAATTTCCCCACGTGAGTCTTCACCCCTAATTATATCTCTCACTCTCCACAATTCCCTTACTTGGGAACACTCCTTTTGATGTTAATTTATATGTCACCTCAGAACTGGTTTCCCACCTGTTAGTCTATTTGATGAGGTCTAGAGGTTTAGGGGTGCTGGTGTTGTACCAAGAAATCAGAGAGCGAGACCCAGATGTAATTTAAAATGTGGATTTATTAGCACGTGGCTGCAAGGGGTATGCACATCCAAATCAAGCAGCCCTGATCAGGGGTCGAGCTAGGGTTTACATGGAAAAGAGCATGGGAAAGAAATGCCAGGAACACCGGTGCAGGTGTCTTTGGGGGCTACGGATGGGAAAGTACAGGGAGTACACTGGACAGGGAGGGGGATGGATCTTTGGAATCTGGCAGGAGGAAGAGTCCTTGGGCTGGCCAAGGACACCCCTCTCCCTCTGTCTTGATGAGAGAATGCTCTGCAACAAGGGAAAGCTTTCTCACCACACATGAACTTACTGAGGAATTGGGAGACTTCCAGAGACGTGATCTGAGGGCTGGGGCCTGAGCAGCCCAGCTCTGTGTAGCTGTACCAGGGAAAGAGATAAGGGTCATGCTGAAGCCCATGCATGAATAACTGCTAGGCACAGTGCCCTTGGGCTGAGAAGTGGTTGTCAGAGACAGTGTTTCTGAGACTAGGGAGAAATTGGGGCACAAGTACAAGCACAAGCACCCGAGCACCCCATCATTACCGGTCAGAGATCACA
Source organism: Phascolarctos cinereus (assembly GCF_003287225.1). NCBI lineage: Eukaryota > Metazoa > Chordata > Mammalia > Diprotodontia > Phascolarctidae > Phascolarctos > Phascolarctos cinereus. The sequence goes on along the minus strand of NW_027555625.1, from coordinate 338,875,983 downwards.
CAAACTAGACCAGGTGTCCTGGTCTCTGGTATAAACATAATTATCTAAAGCAATTATATTGCAAGCTTTCTTATCCATTTGTGTTGGAGGTACGGGCTATGCTGAGCTATGCAAGAGTACATTTCATTATTGTTTAGATTTAGGAGGAAAGAGGTCTGGGGCAAGATTAAGCACCAACTTTTGCTTCTATGGCTTAAAGGGCCCTACTACTTAAATGGTAAAATAATGTTCTGCATTACATGTGGGCCCTACCTAAATTAATTCAACCCAAATCTTCTTTCATCCACAGAAAAAGTTTATTAAAAAATAAATCATGCAGGCCAGACTCTTAAGGAATCTGAACATTAGTGATACCCATGGGGACAAGCAAGCATGAGAAAATCTCAGCATTTAAATGGGGGCCAGGGTGGATCTTATATACACTAAAGTAATTTTGGGTGACCAGAGGAGGGGCTGGGAAAAGGGTCTAGGTAAGAATTCCAATTGGAATGTCTGAGAGATTGAATAGAACATGGGGATAGATAATGAACGGAACTGGAAGGAAGAAGTTTGAAAGGCATCTGAATAAGATCAAAAGGTGGGGCTAGAGCTTTCAAAGGTAGGTGAGGAGCTGGGTCGCTTAGACAAATGGGATCCAGATTCCCCTTGGGGCAAGGGGCCAGGGTCTCAGCTTGGGCCCATACCCCATCATATTCACCACCAAGAGTATTTTCTTATTCTAATATAACTCCCTTTGTTCAACTTCCACCTAGCTCCCAAACTTCATTCCTTTCTACTAGACTTTTTGTGGAAAAAGCTATTTCTCTAAATCCAACTTCTGATTGAGTGATATGCAGAAGCAACATACATATACTCCCCACGAACTTGTCCCTTTGGGGGGGCCCAGTTTTGGACTGAACTGCCATGCAAGGCATGTCTTTGTTTTGTTTTGTTTTTGGCTAGGCAATGGGGTTAAATGACTTGCCCAGGGTCACACAGCTAGTTAAGTGTCAAGTGTCAGATGCTGGGATTTGAACTCAGGTCCTCCCGACTCCAGGGAGTCACTGCACCACCTCATGCAATGCATGTCAAGCCAGCTTGAGAGAAATTAAACTGTGGACACATGCACTCCAATTTCATTTGTTTCCTTTTTAGGCCTGACTCTGTTTCAAATTGGGGTTCACAGGTTTTTGGGGGTTCACAATGCATGGGACAGAGACCACCTACCCAAATTAAAAATCAGAGTCTTGACAAAAGTTTGCAAAAAGGGGGAATCTCTTTATTGACTTTCTCGAGAAAGGGCACCCCCGTGCTGCCTAAGTTGCCCCAAGAGTGAGAGTGCTCTTTGTTTAAGGCAAGATTATATAGACACTAACACAGCAGCCCACCCTAACCCCCTTCCCGTGGGCTCATTGTCTGAGCCTCAGGTGTACAATCTATTCCTGTAAAAACTACCCCAGTAACAGAGAGAACAAAGAGGTATAAAAATTATGTTAGCATGTTCCCCTTTTCAAGGCCTCACAGTTTCAGCAGTCTTTTACCCAAGGTCATATAACTAGCTAGAGGATGAGATAGACAGGATGCTCTTATGGCTCAGGAATTTCTGCTAACACTATCTAAGATTCTTGTAGGGGAGGGAGAAGGCTAGGGGAGGGGTTCTTGTATTCTGAGGGGTCTTCACTTAGTGTGGGTACAGATGTACCACTCAAAAGCAACAATACCAGAACCATTAACAAGAACTAATGACCCTTTGAGGAGGCTTCACTTCTGAGAGATCATCTCTCACAACAAGAAATATACCTGGTCTCTGTGTGCCCACTCCTTCCCATGCTCTTTTCTTCTGCATTTTTGAGTGACTGCTGCTGCTGCAGCTGGGCAGAGGGATGAGGTGTTAAGAAGATTGGTGGGGTGAGCTGAGAGTGATGGTTGATGAGACAATGAAAGCAGCTTAGGGAGCAGTTTTTGTCTCTCCAACCTATCAGGATGGGAAGGAGTTAAATATGTGAGAAGCTAATTCTGCTTTTTCAAAAATCAGCAGCTTCTTATCCAAAAGGAATTTATTTGAAGTTTGCTGCACATGTCAACCTGAAATAAAGAACACTACCAAAGTAGTAAAAACCAGAATCTTTAATGCAGGGAAAGGGATTGCAGTCTGATCTGGGGCCACCACGTAGCACCAGAGGACTGGAGAACTCCAGGAGGGTGGGGGTGGAGGGGCATGGTTATATACATTTTTCATTAGAAAGTTCATGGAAACAGCTGGGGGAGGCTCTGAAATGGCAACAACAGGAAAGGTCAAATGAAGTTTGTTTTACAAAATAATCATAACTAGGGGGCTCCTTTCTTTCTTCTTTTGGTTTCAATAGCCCTACTTTTAACTAATTTCAACTGCCCTCAGGCAATTTGAAGCTCTTGCATTTGGACACTGAAATTCACCCCTCAGCAATCTAAGTTCCCATAAAAGACAGTCTATAAGCAAAGGGAAATTAATAACAAATATAAACTGACTTAGAGAAAAGCCTTAATAGGCAAAAGACTTTTTTCATTAGAAAGGTATCTGTGGTTACAAAGTAAGCTTCTTCCCCTTCAACTCTTTTCTTAAAACTTTTTGGCACGCCCCTAGTAAAATGCTATACCAAGAGGACGACTCCCTTACTACTCTTTATATTCCTTAGGCACACAATGGGGGACTCTAGGAGAAGAAGACACTGACTAATGACAGTGGAGTCCTTAAGAGCATGTTCGGGGTGCTTTGCCTAACATAATCTTCATAGAGGCTAGGGGAGCCAGATTCTAGAAGTCTATGATAAAACAGAAAACAAGGCCCCATCTTTCAACTGCAGAGCTTCATCAGGTATTCTGTGGCTATTTCAGGTCTGCTTACTCTACAGGGTTAAAAAAAAGGAGGGGGGGAGTGCTGGGGTAGGGAAGGACTTTTAATTGGCTAATGGGATGAAACCCAGAGGGTTTTCACCATTCATTAAGTGGACCCAAAACAGCCAAAGTGGAGAACTAGGCCCCTGCATTCCACAAAGTCAGTGGGGGGATTTACATCTGGGTAAATATACTGCACATGCTTTTGAGGATTCGGCAGGCTGTCATTGTCGGGTCATCATTATGCACTCCTAAACGTAAGGTCTCCTGAAGAGCAAAACTGCCCTTAGCCAAGGAGACTAAGAGAAGTCAGATGAAAACACATAGAAATGCCACTATCCTTTTTCTCCTTACTCTTCAGCATTATCCTCTCCTTTTACCTAAATACTGTTAATAGTAGTTGTTGGGCTATTGTGGGACTGCCGAGTTCTTGTGTGACTTTACAAAACTACTGGAATCTTACTATAAAAGCCTTTTCCAAGTACAAGACAAAGAACAGGCCTTAAGGCTGTGTTAAGGCTAGCCCTTTATCTCAAGAAATCTGCATAGTAGTCACTTGATTTTAAGGTCGTTCTTTCATCTGTACCAAAATAAAAACTGTTCCTATTAAACAAATAATATTTTAAAAGAAACACAAGGTTTATTGCTTATTTTGTATACTTTTTCTTTTTATATTATGAACTTGGCAAATAACAAACATGAATGTTTATATATACAAAGAAGAATGGAAAAAGAGGGTTTTTGAAACAGTATATCTCTATTACATAGTACTTGGAATTTTTAAAAATGGAGAAGAAGACCCTCATCTAGAGCTTGAGCTGGGGTCTCCTTGGAAATAGAGGCCAGGGCAAGGCCCTTGGTCAAGGCCTGAGTAGGAGTTGCCTCTAGAGCAGGGGCCTGGGGAGAAAATGCAGGATAGGAGACATGGAAGGTAAATGAGGCAGGACATGAAGGAGGTTGAACCAGAGGAAAAGTGAAGGGAAACCAAGGGAAAGAGGAGTTGGGCAAGGAAGTGGGGGGCATAGGAAACAAGGGGGGGGTCAAGGGAGAATGGGGAGCTGCAGGAGGGGTCAAGGGAGAATGGGGAGCAGAAGAAAGGGTTAGAGCAGAACAAGGAGCAGAAGGAAGGGTAGGGGAAGGAGGGGGAGCAGAAGTTGGGGCCTGAGGAGAATGGGGTGGAGATAGGTGCAGAGGAGGTGGTGCTGAGGAGTCTGGGAAGAGAAGGGTGCCATAACCCTAGGAACCACAAGAAGAAGATCTTCCAAAAAGTCCATTTGATCCCCCATTCCACATTAATGGGGCGGCTCTAGCTTCAAGCATCTTATAATCTTTTCTGAGAATGGGGTCAGAAGAAAGATCAACAAAATCCGTTAAGAAGAAAATCTCCACCCATTTTCTTTCTCTGAGACAATATCTTTCTCTAACTCTGAGAGGGTTTTGTGCTATAATGTCCCCAAAAGGGCCTATGCCTTGTAATTTTCCAAGTGACACTGAGGCCAAACAGTGTTGCAAAAATACACCGGCTTTTTCTTTTGAAGTCCTTTAGAGAAGCTAAAATTTTTCCAATTTTGTAAAAGGCAGTCCAAAGGTGAATTCTTGGGAATTGAAGAGGATTTACCCATTGTGAGCATAGGGGAAAGGAAAAGAGAAAAAAAGAAAAAAGATATCTGAAGTTTTCCCAATTCCCTAGCACCAAGAGAATTGAGAGGATTGGGCCTGTACTTCCTGATAGGGAGTCCATCTTCTATGCTAAGGAAGGTGTGCCCAGGTCCATGTGCTCAAAGGGAATCACTGGACTGAGAGCCTGAGAGTGTCAGGCTGAGTTCAAGACAGCCTCATAGCTGTCTGACCTAGTAGGACCTGAGAGGTCAGGCCCGAAAACACTTCCAAGCCAAGCCTAGCTAGGTGCTTGAAAATCCCCCTCAGAGGCTTACAATACCTTCTAGTTGTGGCTGGAGAAGAATTTGGGATTTGGCAGTTATTCGCAGGTCAGGGAATCATATAATGAGGTCTAGAGATTTAGGAGTGCTGGTGATGAGGTCTAGAGATTTAGAGATGCTGGGACCCCGAGATCATGACATACGGGTCCTGCCTGAAAGAATTAGACTCAAATCTTCTTTCAGCCAGAGACAAAGGGTTTTTTTAGAGATAAACCATATAGGCCAGACTCTTAAGGAATCTGAACATTATGACTCCCATAAGGACACATGAGCATGAGAAAATCTCAGTGTTTAAATGGGGGCCAGGGTAGATCTTATATACACTCAAATAATTTTGAGAGTTCAGAGGAGGGACTGGGAGAAAGATCATGAAGCTGGGGTGAGTTTAGGGAGAATTCCCATTGTAATGTCTGGGAGGTTGAATAGACAATGGGAATAGATAATGAAGAGAGCTGGAAGGAAGAAATTTGAATGGGGTCTGGATAAGATCAAAGTTGGGAAATATCATTAGATTTTCAAAGGGAGATAGGGAGAGAACAAGAGATAAGGAAAGGTCAGTTGAATAGAGTATAGCCTCAGGCAACCGTTTGAGACCAGAGTGAGGTCAAAGAAAATTTAAGGGTTTTCTGGGGCTCCAAGACAAATGGGACCCAAATTCTTTTTGGTGCAAGGGGCAAAAGTCTCAGCTTGGGCCCATACCCCATCAATACAGCCTTTCATCACCCCCTGCTGAGATTATTGAAATAGTCTTCTAATTGGTCTCCCTCCCTCAAGTGTTTCCCAGTTTTTCAGAGTATCCTCTACCCACTTGTCAAATTGATCTTCCTAAAGCACAGGTCTGACTAAGTCACCTTTGCCTACCTTCATTCAATAAACAAGCATGGCTTCCTATTACATCCAGAGTCAAATGTTAAATCATCTGTTTGACTTTTAAAGCCCTTCATAACCTAGCCCCTTCCTACCTTTCCTATCTTCTTATACCTAACTATGCCCCTCCACATACTTTGTGATCCAGTAACACTGTCCTCCTACAAAAGACTCCTGACTGAGCATTTTTATTGGCCACCTTCTATGCCTGAAATTATCTCTCTGCCAATCTCCACCTCTTGGCTTCCTGCCTCCCTTCAAGTTTTAGGTAAGGTCTCACCTTCTGGTTGCTTGCAATATTTTCTCCTTGACCTGGGAACTCTGGAATTTGGCTACAATATTCCTAGGAGTTTTCCTTTGGGGATCTCTTTCAGGAGGTAATTGGTGGATTCTTTTAATTTCTATTTTGCTCTCTGATTCTAAAATATCAGGGCAGTTTTCCTTAATAATTTCTGGAAAGATGATGTCTAGGCTCTTTTTTTGATCATGGCTTTCAGATAGTCCAATAATTTTAAAATTATCTCTCCTGGATCTATTTTCCAGGTCAGTTGTTTTTCCAATGAGATATTTCACATTGTTTTCTATTTTTTCATTCTTTTGAATTTGTTTTACAGTGTACATCCCCTCAGTTTCCAATTCTTGGCCACCACAAAAAGAGCTGCTATAAATATTTTCATACATGTGGGTCCTTTTCTGATTTTTATGATCTGTTTGAGATATAGCCTAGAAGTGGTATTGCTGGGCCAAAGAGTATGCACAGTTTTATAGCCCATTGTGCATAGTTTCAAATTGCTCTCCAGAATGATTGGATCAGTTCACAACTCTACCAACAATGCATTAGTGTTCCAATTTTCCCACATCTTCTCTAACATTTATTCTTTTCCTGTTTTGTCATGTTAGCCAATCTAATAGATGTGATATGGTACCTCAGAGTTGTTTTGATTTGCATTTCTCTAGCTGCCCCGTTTGACTGCTTCTTGATGTTTCACAGAGTCATTAGCTTCCACTTGGCCAATTCTAATTTTTAACGAATTGTTTTCTTCAATTAGATTTTGTACCTCCTTTTCCATTTGGCCCATTTTATTTTTAAGGAGTTCTTCTCTTCAGTGAGTTTTTGTGCCTCCTTTTCCATTTGGCCAGTTCTACTTTTTAAGTTTTTTTCTTCAGTGTACTTCCATTTTGCCAGTTGTATTTTCTTATGGACTTGTTTTTTCCTGTCAATTTTTGTTCTTCCTTTTCCAAGCTATTGACTCTTTCGTGCATACTTCTCATTTCTTTTACCAATTTTTCTTCTCCCTTTCTTATTTGACTTTTAAAATCCCTCTTGAGCTCTTCCAAGAAGGCTTTTTGGGCTTGGGACCAGTTCTGAGGTTTCAAATGTAAGTATACTGACAATGTTGTCCTCTTTGGAATTTGTGTTTCGATCTTCCCTGTCCCTGTAGTAAGAATTTATGATCATTGTCTGTGTCTGCTTTCTGCTTATGGTGTTTGCCTGGCTTTTTAAGTTGAGCTCCCCCGCTGGAGCATAAGGGATGCTGATCCAAACTTCTTGTGCTGGGGACCAGGGACCTGGTCACTGTCTTTGTGTGCTGGCAGCTCAGACCTAACATTTTCCCACATCAGTTTTACTTCCAAATATGGCGTAGCCAATTGATAGATGAGCCCATATCTCTACTACTGCTAGACTGGCCCAGGCATGATATTCAGGACTTTGTTCCTCATTCATTTGGCTTCCATCAATCCCATCATGAACTCCAGATCCAGGAGTTTTAGTGGCTTACTTTCCTGATCTTTCAAACCTCACAAACCATGTCCAATCTCCATCTAAAATCAGGAAAGGAAAGACACAACAGAGATAGAAGTAACATCAGGTCCCTCCCCTACTCAAAGGGACATAGCAACTCATCTTCCTTATCCAATGCCAAATAAATCAGAAAGAGCCAGATCCAAGGGGTTGTTCTCTGGTTGGCAAGTGATTTCTGAATGCGCCTCAGTTCCAACCCCACAGACAATCACAAAGGTTCCTCTTCAGCATGTGATTAGTGGACTGGGTCCAGTTTCAGAATCTTTGAACAAAGTTCATGTGGTGATTGCATCAGCTAAGTACACTGTAAATGTGCATAAGGCCTGGCAGGCTCACTGGCTCATCCCAGTTACCTGTTACATAAGTATATATAGAAAAAATATAAAGAGAATAAATACAAAATCAGTTAGAAAGGGAAGGTACTAGCATCGGGGAATGAAACATTTTTAAAGGAAAAGATGGGATATGATGTAGAGGAAGGGAAATTTGACCCTGTCAGGTTGTTGGTGGATGGGAAAGCATTGCACAGAAAAGAAAGGCAAGGAAAAAGACAGCTGTATAATTAGAGCTTACAAACAGATTTCAGGCTGTTCCTGAACAACAGAGAGATAGATGCTCTGAGAAGGAAGAATCTGCTTGCCATCCTAAGAATGAGAGGATAGAGTCACAGTTAAGAGATCATCTAGAGAAAAGAGAGAAGCGTAGTAGTAGTTGATATTCCTCTGCTCAGTGATTTGAAGCAGCTATTTTTTTTTTACCTGATAACAACAATAGAGAGGTCTGTTTTCTTCCAGGAGCATTATAAGACATTATAGAGAACTTTCCAAGACTTATCAAATAGAGAACAATCAACTAATTCTGGTAATTCACATGAACACAAATGATACTGCCAGAAGGGACTTGAAAAGTACTGCCAATAATTATGAAGACTTGGGCAAGAAGCTTAAGACCGTAGGAATACAAATTATTTTTCCTCATTGTTGCCCATTGAAGGCAAGGGATGTAGAAGAGAAAAATTAATTTTGGAAATGAACAGCCAGAAAGAAAGTAGTATCTGAGAATGGGATTTAGACTTCAAGGTTGTAACTTAAAATTTAGGTATGACAGATGCCTGGCCAGAGATGGAGTTCCTCTAATAAAGGCAATTAACAATGTATTTGTTTGGTGTTTTATCAATCTAATAAAAAGGACTTTAGATTAAAAAGAACAGTAGCTCTGGTATATAATTGTAGTAGAATATTATTGTGCTAAAAGAAATGACAAGCAGGGGCAGCTAAGTGGTACAGTGGATAGAGCACTGGCCCTGAAGTCAAGAGGACCTGAGTCCAAATCTGACCTCAGACACATAACACGCACTAGCTATGTGGCTCTGGACAAGTCACTTAATCCCAATTGCCTCACCAAAAAAAGAAAAGAAAGAAAGAAAGAAAGAAAGAAAGAAAGAAAGAAAGAAAGAAAGAAAGAAAGAAAGAAAGAAAGAAAGAAAAAGAAAGAAAGAAAGAAGAAAGGAAGGAAGGAAGGAAGGAAGGAAGGAAGAAGGAAGGAAGGAAGGAAGGAAGGAAGGAAGGAAGGAAGGAAGGAAGGAAGGAAGAACAAGATTTCAGAAAAACCTGTATTTCAGAAAAGCCTATAAAGACTTACATGAACTGATACAAAGTGAAGTGAGCAGAACGAGGTGAACACTGTACATAGTAACAGCAATATTATACAATTAAGAACTGTGAATGACTTAGCTATTCTCAATAATACAGTGATGCAAGACAATTTCAAAGGACTCATGATGAAAAATGCTATCCTCCTGCAGAGAAAGAACTAATGTTGTCTGAATGCAGACTGAAGCATACTTTTTCCCTCTTTTTCTTTCTTCCTTCCTTCCTTCCTTCCTTCCTTCCTTCCTTCCTTCCTTCCTTCCTTCCTTCCTTCCTTCCTTCCTTCCTTTCTTCCTTCCTTTCTTCCTTCCTTCTTCCTTCCTTTCTTGTTCAAGTTTTCTTTCTTAATATAGAAATGTTTTTTATGATTAAACATCATACATCAGATTACTTCAGATCTATATCAGATTACTTACTGTCAGAGGGAGGTGGGGAGAGAAGAAAGGAAAAGATCGAATTTTGAACTCAAAACTTAGAAAAAGCAAATGTTAAAACTTATTTTTACAAAACAAAATTTTACAAAAATTTGTAATTGGGAAAATATAAAATATTATTTTTTAAAATGGTAGGGGAAAAATAAAGAAAAGAAAAACAATAGTGGAAGTAGAAGATACCTATGTGTGTTTCTCAAGGTAAATAGCACGGAGCAGTGGTTCCCATTTAGTGAGTCACAGACCCCTTGGAGGTTTGTGATGATGGACCAAGGCATTTGTGCTAAAAACTCTTTAACAGTACTGTTAGTAAAATTATTGCCCAATTATATTATAGATGTATTTTTCCTCTGTGACAATAAGCATGTGCATGTTTGAAGCATTATAGGTTTGTTTTTACAGCAATTAAAAATCATTATGATTATGCACACAGCTATTTTAGTGTTCATGTAGTAATTACATGAAACTCTACTTCTGAGTAAGCTCAACATATTCTTGTATTTTTTTCAACTAGTCATCAAATTGTCTCCAAACCATACAAGAGTCCTACATTCAAATGCAAAACAATTCCTAATGAATGATCAGATGCCTGTGGGGAGCTTCATTTGTGTTTTGTTCACTGCAACAAAGGAATTCCTTCATTTCCCTCTGTTATTCTATAAATGTACCTCATTCAGTGCATAATCATGCAATCAAGATGTTACAAATGTTTGTATTTTTGCAATCCAGATGTCAGACTGTCTGAAAACCATGCTCATGTGGATTACAAGCCATCTTGATACCATTATGGACCATCACAAATGTTCTATAGGAACAAATCTTATATTGTCTCTGTTGCAGTATTAAGGTTGTTTTCCAATTTAAACAGCCTCTGCTTATGTTAGTATTCTTCTGTTAGGTAGATTTTTAAATTAACTGATTGGCAATGGTCAGATAAAATTCAGTAAAGTTTTTGTGAGATTATAGCCAGTGTACCAGTAGTAGAAAAGAATATCACATCTGAAGAGATTCTTTCCTTACAACGGGTAATTTATATATAAATATTGTTTAACAACAACAACAATAAACCAATATGTAATTGGACTTGCCATTAGCCTATGAAAAGTAAATATTCTGTATTGAAACTAGCTATTCATTTTAACTGATTGGTTAGTTGGCTAAAAATAAAAAAATGGATTTCCATCTCTCAGCAAGAGAGCTTATACAATTTTCCTACCATTTCCTACCACGTATTCAAGTTAATGAGTGTTTTTACTGTATTCTTGTTTTAAATCAAAATTCAGAAATAAACTTGATGTGGAACCAGATTTAAGACTGTCTAGTATTGAACCAAATGTTGCAAACTTGGTATAAATTTTTTAAAAATTCCAATGTTAAAATTAAGTTTATATGTGATGGTTATGTTAAACATCTTTGAAGTTATAACTTATTTCATTTAAAATGTTATTTATCAGGGCAGCTAGGTGGCACAGTGGTTAGAACACTGGCCCTGGAGTCAGGAGGACCTGAGTTCAAATCTGGCCTCAAATACATAACGTTCACTAGCTGTGTGACCATGGGGAAGTCACTTAACCCCATTGCCTAGCAACCAAAAAAAAAAGTTATTTATCTACATTAAAATTTGTAAAAAAAAAAATTTAACATGAAGTCTTACAAATAATAATCAGACCTGTCTGGATTACTTATTTTAATTCTTATAGAATGTCCCACTAAATATTAATAAGTGTTTGCTAATTAATTGTATTATAATCATAATATTTAGAACAATAATTATTATATAATAATATTGTAACTGGAATTGTATGATTATATATTTATAATTTTGATAATTATGCATAGAATAAAATTATGTGCTGCTATTACAATTATATAATATAAATATTAATTTGTAGTTTGGGGGCAAAAATTATCATTGTAGTTATTATATGCCCTTAATGAATAATTACCAAATCATGTTATAAAATGTATTTTACAAAAATGCGTCATAATGTTTTATAAATATTATGAGTAGTATATTAAATTATTCTGGGTACCCACAACATTTTGTTGTTGTTGTTGTTGACAGGAGTTTGCAGAACAAAAAAAAAAGTTAGGAACTACTCTATGGCAGTAGTTTCTACTGCCATAGAGAATAGCTAAAAAGAAAGAAAAATAGCAGCTGAGACCCAGGACACATAATTGAAGAAAGGAGTCAATAGGGCTTCAAATATCTATCTATATACAAGTGCCCAGAGTTTAACCAATAAACAAGAAAAACAAGAGTTCCTAATGTAGAAGGCAGAGCTGGCCTTATAAATACCACTGAGATGTAGCTCTGGAAGGGTCTACGTTTTTCAAAATAAGCAAAGGGAAATAATTCCAATGAGAAGGAAAAATGGAATTTGCCAAAAAAGACTGATGTGGATGCACAAAGAATTCACCAACAAATTTATGTAGGGTGCGTGTGTGTGTGTGTGTGTGTGTGTGTGTGTGTGTGTGTGTCCATGTATGTGTGTTCATATAGGCTTGTCTATATGTGGCCTAGTGGGAGCCATGAATAGATATCTCTAGTCTCCTTTACCTACCCTCTCCAAAGGAGACTTTGATTTCTACAAGGAGGGGAACAAGAAGCTAAAACCAAAAGATTGGTGTTGAATGCAGCTGACCTTACCTAATCCCAGAGCTGAGAACAAATTAAACCAGTTAAAAGAGAATTATCAAAACCAATAAAAAAAGAAAAGAGGCCATTCTGACCAGATGTCACCACTCCCCAGCCTCCCCCAGTCTTCTCTCTGTAGTTTTGCTTGTTATACAAAACAGTTTACAAAAATACTTCTCAAGGCTGTGCCTCTCGTGAGACTACCTCCCTATTGAAATATATTGAACCTTTCCCTCCCCATATCCCTCTTGGGTACTCCTGCACTCTGGGCTGCATGGTGGTCCCAGACTACAATTTCCTTGCCTCTATTAGAAGACCCTAGTTTTTGCTGCTTTGCCAGTCTTCTTTATTTCAGGTTGATATATCTGGTGTCAGAAGTGGGGTTTGAAGACTCCTGCCCAACTGCTGCTTTCAAACTCAGATGCCCAATTAAAGCAGGGAACCCTTGTGTTCCATTCCAGATTCAACTCAGCAGTTTGGCCTGAGTAAGTGAGTCTCTCAAATTTTCTAAACTCCCATCTCTTTTTGGTCAAGTTCTTGACTCTTTAACCGAGGATTTGTTAAAATATCCATGAGCAATTTTGGGTCCATTCCAACAGGTCCCCCAAAAAAGGATGGCTTTTGTAATTATTGACCATACGCTGCCACTCCATTGGGTCCCTTTAAAAGGATGATTGCCAATACGATGATCCAAGATAATTCCAAGACTCACGATGGAAAATGCTATATACGTCCAGAGAAAGAATTATGGAGTCTGAATGGAGATTGAAGCATACTACTTTCCCTTTTTTTTTTTTGCTAGTTTTTTTGTCTTTCATGGTTTTTCCCTTTTGTTGTTTCTGCATTCACAACATGACTAATGGGGAAGTACATTTAACATGATTGCACATGTATGATCTATATCAGATTGCTTGCTGTTTCAGGGAGGGAGGAGGTGAGACAGGGAGGGAGGAAAATTTGAAACTCAAAATCTTATTAAAATGAATGTTAAGAAAACAAAAAATAAAATAAAAATAAAAATTGAATGTTGAAAACTCTCTTTGCACGTAATTAGAAAAAATAAAATACTATATACAAATAAATAAACAAATAAAAGAATGGCTGCCAGGCATATATTTTTATTTTTGTTTGTCTTTGTGGAGTGCCACTTATGTTAAGTGTGCTGTATGTGTGTGTGTGTACATGCATGCACACATGTGTGTACATGCATAACCCGCCTATTCCAGAATGCCTTAGGAAGGGAGATTTCTGGAACACCAGACGACTGCAGTAGCAGATGGTCTCAGAAACCAGACAGCTTCATGAGACATCTGAGCCCTAAGATATGATGGACTGATGAAATAGACAGGAGTGCGTTACCCTTCCCTTTCACTTCTTTCCTATGTGCCAAAGGAACTGCCCACAAGTGCTCCTGTCAATGCATCAGTCACTTCAATGGCTTCCTTTGTCCACAACTGAATTCTTGACCAAGAGGAGTGAATGTTGAATGCAGCTGACTTGCCTGATCCCAGGGCTTTGAACTGCCTGTAGGTGATCTAAACCAGTTAAAAGAGAACTATCAAAAATAATTTAAAAAAGAAAAATGCCCTGTTCTGACCAGATATCACTACTCCCAGCTTTCCCAAGTCTTCTCTGTGGATTTTCAGTTATTAAGCAAAACAGCTTACTTAGCTGCTTCTCATGGCTGTGCATCCCATGAGACCCCCTCCCTGTAGAAATATATTTAGCCCTACCTCCCCCATTTTGCCCCTCTTGAGCACTCCTGCACTCTGAGCTGCATGGTGGCCCCAGATTGCAATTTCCTTGCCTCTGTTAAAACACCCTAGTTGCTCTTTCTCTTGCTGTTTTGGCAGTCTCCTTTATTTCAGGGTAACTACTCTGCTGTCTTCAGAGAAGGGATACTGACCTAGAATTATATCTCTCTGCCTCTCTAAATATTGTTAGTCAATTAGAGAATCCTAGAGAATCAAGTAAAAAACAGCTTGAAATAATAAACAACTTTAGCAAAGTTGCAGGCTATAAAATAAACCCACATAAATCATTGGCATTTCTATATATTACCAACAAAGCCCAACAGTAAGAGATAGAAAAAGAAATTCCATTTAAACTTACTGTAGACATTATAATATGTTTGGGAGTCTACCTCCCAAAACAAACCCAGGAACTCTATGAACACAATTATCAAACATTTTTCACACAAATACTCAGATCTAAATAATTGGAAAAACATTCATTGCTCATGGGTAGGCCGAGCTAATATAATAAAAATGACAATTCTACCTAAGCTAATTTACTTATTCAGTGCCATACCAATCAAACTACCAAAAAATTATTTTATAGAGTTAGAAAAAATAGTAACAAGATTCTTTTGGAAAAACAAAAGGTCCAGAATATCAAAGGAACTAATGAAAAGAAATGCAGGGGAAGGTGGCCTAGCAATTCCAGATCTTAAATTGTATTATAAAGCAGCAATCATTTAAAACTGCTTGGTACTGGCTAAGAAATAGGGAGGTGGATCAGTGGAATAGGTTAAATATGCAAGACATAGTAGTCAATGACTATAGTAATCTATTATTTGATAAACCCAAGACCCCAGCTTCTGGGATAAGAACCACTCTTTGAAAAAAACTGCTGGGAAAACTGGAAAAAAGTATGGCAGAAACTAGGCATAGACCCAAATCTCACACCATGTACCAAAATAAAGTCAAAATGGGTTCATGATTTGGATATAAAGGCTGATATTATAAGTAAACTGGGAGAGCAAGGAATAGTTCACCTATCAGATCTATGGAGAACAGAAGAATTTATGACTAAGCAAGAGATAGAGAACATTAAAAAAAGCAAAATGGACAATTTTGATTATATTAAATTGAAAAGTTTTTGCACAAACAAAACCAAAGCAACTAAAATTAGAAGGAAGGTAGAAAACTGGGAACGAATTTTTACAACCAGTCTCTCTGATAAGGGCCTCATTTCTAAAATATATAGAGAATTAAGACAAATTTATAAGAATACAAGCCATTCCCCAATTGATAAATGGTCCAAGGATATGAACAGACAGTTCTCAGAAGAAGAAATTAAAGCCATCTATAGTCATATGAAAAAATGCTCTAAATCATTATTGATTAGAGAAATGCAAATCAAAACAACTCTGAGGTACCATGTCACACCTATCAGATTGGCCAACATGACAAAACAGGAAAATGATAAACATTGGAGTAGGTGTGGGAAAATTGGAACACTAATGTTGGTGGAGTTGTGAAATGATCAAACCATTTTGGAGAACAATTTGGAACTATGCCTAAAGGGCTATAAAAATGTGCATACCCTTTGACCCCAGCAATAGCACTTCTAGGGCTATATCCCAAAGAGGTCATACAAATGGGAAAAGGACCCACATGTACAAAAATATTCATAGCAGCTCTTTTTGTGATGGCAAAGAATTGGAAATTGAGAGGATGCCCATCAATTGGGGAATGGCTGAGCAAGTTGTGGTATATGAATGTAATGGAATACTATTGTGCTATAAGAAATGATGAACAGCCTGACTTCAGAAAAACCTGGAAAGACTTGTATGGTCTGATTCTGAGTGAAATGAGCAGAACCAAGAGAACATTGTACACAATAACAGCCATGTTGTGCAATGACTAATATTGATAAACTTAACCCTTCGCAGCAATACAAGGATCTAAAACATCTCCAGAGACCTCATGATGGAAAATGCTATCCACATCCAAAGAAAGAACTACGAAAGTTGAAATGCTATTTTATTTCTCTTCTGTTGAGTTTTGCTTCCTCTTTCTGATGGTTCCTCCTATTGGTTTTAATTTTTACTTACAACACTACTAATGTGAAAGTATGTTTAATAGGAATGTAAATGTATAGCCTATATCAGATTGTGTGCTGTCTTGGGGAGGGTGGTGAGGAGAAAGGGGGAGAAAAATTTTAAACTCAAAAGCATATGGAAGTGATCATTGATAAATCAAAATAAATTAATAAAATTAAAAGACTCAACTCAAATAAATAAATAAATATTGTTAGTCTAGTGGAAATAATTTTTAGGTTCAAACTATGCCCCTGGTAACTATCCCTTAATGGGGAAGGAGTACTCCGAGCTATATAGTCAAAGGCTTGACTTCCCTTCCCACCAAATGCCAGTTACTCAAAAACCACCCATAGTGAATGGCAAATAAGCCCATTTATTCAAGTTGATAGCAAACAGATAGATCTGTTATAGATCTGACAATACACATAGTGAATCAGATCTTCCACTGGTAGTAAGATATCTCAGCTCAACCAAGAGAGTCCCAGATCTCACCCAAAGGAAATCTCCCAAAGTCTCTAGTATGGTAAGCAGGGGATAGGGTCATGATCTGGCTCCTCTACATGTTAGCTTCTTTCCAGTCTTGCTGTCCCCCCAGAGATCCCTCCTTGAAGAAGATGTGGAAACACATGTATTCACTCTTGAAGCTGGAAACCAGAAGAACAAGACTTTTCCTCTCCAAACTCTCACCAATTTCACCCTACCCCCACCCTCCCCATACAGGCACAAAGTATTAAGTTATTCATCTCCACCAATGAGAAGAGTCTTGTGAAAATAGCTTGGTTGTACCTCCTGATGATGGAATAAATGCCAGGGAATAAAGATTGCATTTAAGAGGTTAGCACAGTACTACAAAAATAGTGTTAAGGAGAGATACAGCTCAAAATGAGAAGATAGAAAAAAAGGCGGTCCTTGAGAAATGTTATCTTTTTAAGCAGAATTTTTAGGTTTTCTCATTACTAAAAACTATGTAGCTATTTGAGTCTGTGCCATTTCTGCTTTGAATTTATTCAGATTAGGAAGGAAGGGGAGAAAACTCAAAGGGTAGCAGATTTAAATTACCAAGGATCAGTAAATCCAAGGCAGAGCTGCCAAAGTAATCTGGCTGGGAGCTCAAGAAAGCTCCCATATTTTTTACTAGATATTAGTCTATATCTATATCTAAAGATAGGTGTATCTTTATATATGTATCACCTAGGTTCCCCCATTTCCCCTTTTCAAAGGATTTTTTGAAAAGAGAAAGGAGACAAAAATTTGGCAACAATGATCAACACATTAATGTGACATCATATGCAATATTCCATTCCTGTGGACCACTACCTCTGTAATGGAATAAGAGGTGTCATTTCTTATATTTTCTTTCCAAAGCCATATAATTTAACTGACATGAGAGGTGCATTAAAAATAAAGAATAATCCTTAAGACCAGATTTACATGAGCCAATAAAAGTCCTAGAGGTGATTGAGCAAGCAAGTAAGAGACTTTCCCATATCCCAGAACACCTGGTGACAAAACCAGTGCTAGTCCTGAAAGGAAAGCCATGCTTCTGTGAAGGGAGGGGGAGTGAACTGCTGTGCAAGGGAAAACTGTGACCTGAGCTGGAGTAAAGTACTAGGGAAGCTCCTTCTGCCCACATAAAGGGAAGCGGGTATTGAGTTCCCTGGGCATGTATAGGCAGCTCAGGAAAATATTGACTTCTCTGCCCTATTTGCCAGTGCCATCTGGTGGTTATGAACAAATAAAACTTGAGCAAGGTAAATTCACAACAGTGAGGAAGGAGATAATAGTGAGGAATACTAAATACAATTATAGGCCAGAAAAACAGAATTCTAAGAAAGTTAATGTGTATCTACGATGATATAAAATACCCAGACCAACAAAGCAAGGAAAATAGCTTCTAAACAAATCAATCTCAGAAAAAGAAATTGAGCAAAAGAAAAACAAACAGTGATTGTTAGAGAGCCAAAATCCTGGGCCAGATGAATTTTCAACTGAATGAATAAAATGAATGAAAATGCACTCTTTTAAAATGATTATTGTGTGCAAAACAATGTGCTAAACATGAAAGATACAAAAAGAAAAGTAAGACAGTCCCCATTCTTTTAAGGCTAGACATTCCATACAGGCTAGACGATCCATACAGACCATTCAGATGCAGGGCAAATGAAAAGACCGCAGTGGTGAGTCAGATGATAATGCATCTTCATTAGTGCCATTTTAATTAATAAAAGTGTATTTGTTTCTGATGTGGAATCATTTGACAATGCCAAAGACTTTGGTAGTAAGAACTTTCTTTTCTGGGTCTTCAGTTAGCTATGCCTACAGAGGAAACGGGTGCTATACTCCTATAGAGTCAGTAGCTGGGCTTTTTCTCCACAGGGCTTTCTCCCTTGGATGAGAACTATGGATATTAGACTGAAAGTTGTAGCCCGGGGGGTTGCCACTTCTCTCCAGGTCCTTGGGTGCAGAGTCCTAGGCTTCCTCCACAAAGATCTGAATTCAAAATAAATATTTAAAGAGTAATTAATGCCTATGCTACAAAAGTCATCCTAATAAGTCATGACAGAAGGCATCTTACCAAACTTTCTTTTATGAGATGACTGTACCCAAACCAAGGAAAGACAAAACATAAAGAACCCTAGGTTGTTTTTTTAATGAATAATGATACAAAATTTGAAATAAAATCATACTTCCAAAGAGACTACAGAGATGTATGCTGTTGTGGTTATTCTATCATTTCAGTTGTGTCTGACTTTTCATGAACCTTTTTGGAGTTTCCTTGGCAAAGACATTAGAGAGGTTTTCCATTTCCCTCTCCATCTCATTTTACAGATGAGGAAACTGAGGCAAACAGGGTTAAGTGACTTGCCCAGGATCATTGAGTCAGTTGTTGTCCTTTGTTCTGGAAGAGGACCAAAATGACATCACTATTTTGAGGTCAAGGTACAATGTGTCCGACTGTGGCTAATTAGACCAACATAAGCTCAGAAGGCTCTACCACAAATCAGGCACAAATAGTCCCTATGAACATTTGGAGTGGAGATGTCTCTAAATTTGCACATCACATGTTTCCTCTGAGCTACTACAAATATGTTTTGTTCACAGAGCATAGCACCTTCTTTGATGTAAGTACACCATCTGGGCAGTCTTGTATGAGTGTCTTCCATGTCTCACAATCAATTCCAAAGTTCTTCAGAGAGACCTTCAGAGTGTCCTTTTATTGCTTCTTCTGATCTACATGTGAGCTCTGGCCTTGTGTGAGTTCTCCATAAAATAGTCTTTTAGGCAAACACATATTTGGCATTCAAACAACATGGCCAGTCCATCAGAGTTGCACTCTGCAATAGTGTTTAAATGCTTGACAGCTAGAGAAAGGACCTCAGTGTCAGATACCTCATCTTGCAAGGTGATCTTCAGAATCTTCCTAAGACAATTCAAATGGAAACAATTCAGTTTCCTGGCACTATGCTTGTATAGCATCCAGGTTTCACAGGCAAACAACAAAGAGGTCATCACAACAGCTTTGTAGATCTTCACTTTGGTGAGCAGTCTAATACTTCTTTCCTCCCACACTTTCCTTTGGTGTTTCCAAACACTGAGCTAGCTCTGTCAATGCATGCCTCAACCTCATCATGTATGTGTAGATCCCTAGAAAGATATACTGTCAAAGCAAGTGAACTTATGCATAGCAATTCAAAATTTCTCCACTTGTTGTAACTGATGGTTCCATGTATGGATGGTGTGGTGGCTGGTGAAGAACCTCTGTCTTCTTGGTGTTGTTAGGCCAAAATTAGCACAAGCAGCAGAGAAGTGATCCATACTTTGCTGCGTCTCAGCCTCAGAGGCTACTTTGAGTATGCACAATCATCTGAGAACAAAAAGTCATGTACCAACTATTCCTCCACTTTAGGCTTGGCTTGTAGGCTTTTCAAGTTAAATAATTTACCATCAGTGTGGTAGTTGACCTTGATGTCATTTTCATCCTTGTTGAAGGCATGCGACAACATGGCTGAAAACATCATGCTAAAAAGCATGGAAGCAAGCACACATCCCTGCTTCATTCCATTGGTGACTGCTTGTCATGGATCACACAGCTAGTGTCTGAGGCTGAATTTGAACTCAGGTCTTCCTGACTCTAGGCTCAGCACTCCATCCGTTGAGCGCCTAGCTGCCCATAGAAATATATCCAGAAAATAATTCACATGTCCAAGTTGGATATGATCATATTAGGATGCAAGGATGGTCCAACACTAGGAAAACAATAAGTACAATTAGTGACATAAGTAAAATAACAAAAACTGCATTATTATTTTAATAGATAATATGTTTGATAAAATATAGTATTCATCCATTTTTAAAAAATATGTAAATAATAGAGACATACAATGGCTCTGCTATAATGTGATCAAAAGCACATATTTAGAACCAAGAGTTAACACATTTGTAATGAAGATATGCTAAATATTTTCCTAAGATTAAACCCCAACTATCATTTGACATAGTTCTAGAAGTACTAGTGTCAAGTCTTGAAATGAGTCAAAGCCATGAGTTGAGGAATAAAGCATTTTCAAAGAGATAACAGAGTAGCAAACCAGCTACCCTGGGGGATGTCCCATGAGTGCAGAGCACAATGGATTTCCCAACCAAGAGAACCATGAAAGATTCTTTATACTTTTTGGAGGGGAAAGGGAGGAGGTAATATGAGGTAGCAAAGGCTGGTCATGAGATTGCAGTTGCTCTTGGCGATCCAAGCAAAGTAAAACCACTTCATTCTGCATGTTTTGCCCTTCATTCCATGAATCTCAATGGAAGGGAGCAAGGGCACTAGAAGCTGAGATCCAGCTTAAGCTAGGTTCTTTTACAAGGTGAAATCTCTGGGTGGAGACTTAACATGCAGTTCAGCTCAACCTACGTAAGG
The DNA here is from genome assembly GCF_003287225.1 of Phascolarctos cinereus. NCBI lineage: Eukaryota > Metazoa > Chordata > Mammalia > Diprotodontia > Phascolarctidae > Phascolarctos > Phascolarctos cinereus. The sequence goes on along the minus strand of NW_027555625.1, from coordinate 338,855,060 downwards.
ACACTATTGGAATCCATGACATTGCTAGGGTGATTAAGGGACTTGGCACGTAATATTATATTTGGTATTAACAATTTCTGTCATTGTATTAACAATTGCTCTGTCAACTAGCAATAATACAAAAGAATAAAATTAAAGGTATAAACAACAGCAAAGAGGAGATGGAATTACCCTTATTTGCAGATGGTATGCTGGTTTACATAAAAAATCTCAGAATCTACCCAAATAACTGACCAAAATAATAATAAGTAACTATCATTTATATGGTAGCTTCAGGTTTGCAAAGCACTTTATATACATTATCTGTATACATTGATCCTTACAACAACTTTTTAAGATAGGTACTTTTACTATCTACATTTTACAGATGAAGACACTAAGATCTAGAAAGACGATAAATCAATTTAAGCTCAAATCTTGGGGCAGCTAGGTGGTGCAGTGGATAGAGTACTGACCCTAGAGTCGGTAGGACCTGAGTTCAAATCCAGCCTCAGACACTTAACACTTACTAGCTGCGTAACTCTGGGCAAGCTACTTAATCCGAATTGCCTCACCAAACTAACTAACTAAATAAACAAACTCAAATCTTCCTGATGCCATATCCACTGTTTTATCAACCCTGCTACCTAGAAAGCAACGAGGTGGCTCAGTGCAATGCACCTAGAGTCAAAAAGATCTGAGTTCAAACCCAGGCACAGACACTTTCTAGCCCAGAGACACTTACTAGCCATGTGACCCTGAGTAAGACAATTAACCTCTATTTGCTTCAATCCATTGGAGAATGAAATGGCAGATCACTCAATTATCTTTGCCAAGAAAACCCCATAGACAATCTTGGCATGCTGTGGTCTAAGTGGTCACGAGTAGTTGGTTATGATTGATCAACAACAACCTAGTAAAGTGGAAGGATACAAAATAAATTCACAACAATCATCAATACTTTTATACGGTAATGATTAAAAAGAGAAAAAACCAACAAGAACAATTCCATTCAAAATAACCACAAACTTCATAAAATATTTGAGTTAACATATCAATATATGTGTAAGATATGCATAAATAAAATCAATCAACCAACAAGAATTTATAAGCATCTGTTATGTGCTAGGTGCTGGGGATACAGAGGCAAAAAAGAAGTAGGCCCTACTATCATATTATGTTGGAGGAAACCACATGTAAGAGAACTCTACATAAACAAGATTATATAAAGTAAATACAAAGTATTTTTTGAGAGGAGGCATCATCATGGAGGAGTATCTGGAAAAGCTTCCTATAGAAAGTAATGTTTGAATTCAGCTTTAAGGGAAACAAGGAAGGTGAGAAAGGAATATATTCTAGGCAAGAGAGACAGTTTGTGCAAAAGCACGAAAATGAAAGAATGTTGTATATGAGAAATAGTGAAAAAGGCCAGTTGGACTAGATCAATGAGTCCATGAAACAGCAATAAGCCTGGAAATGTAGCTGAGAGCAAGATTGTGAAGGGTTTAAATGTCAAACAGAGGCACTTAGAGGGGTTGCTGCAGGTAATAGCCATTGGACATTGTTAAGATGGAGAGTGATCAGATCTGTGCTTTAGTAATATTTTGGCAACTGTGCAAAAGATAAATTATAGAGGAGAGAACAATTAGAAGTTTATTTCAATAATTCAAGCAAGAAGTTATGAGGGCCTGAACTAGAGTCGAAGGCATTTAGTGGAGAAAAAGAGACAGATAGGAGAGATACTGTTGAAGTAAAATCAACAAGACTTGGTAACTACATGGATACATGGGGTGAGGGGAGATGAGGAGTTCAGCATGACTTCAAGGTCACAAAATTGGGCATCAAGAAGGATGGTGGAATTCCAAATGGGAAGGGGGGTGGTGGAAATGGGTTGTGAAGACAGAAAGGTAAGTTCCATTTAAAAAATTGAAAAAAAAAACTTTTGCAGGAATAAAATCAATAGAGTTAAAAAGAGATGTGATGAAAAATGCTATCCACCTCCAGAGAAAGAATTGATGGAGTTTTAAAGCAGATCAAATCATACTGTTTCTTTATTTCTTTATTTTATTTCTTTTTTCTTTCTTTTTCTTTCTTTATTTTATTCATTTCTTTTTCCTGTGGGCTGTCTGTGGTTTTTTTTCACAACATGACTAATATGGAAATGTTTTGCATGGCTGCATATGTATAATTTAAATAAAATTGCTTGCTGTCTCAGAGAAGGGGCATGGGAAGAAGGGAAGGAAAGAATTTGGAACTCAAAAATTTTTTTAAATGAATGTTAAAATTGTTTTTACATGTAATTGGAAAAAAATTAAATAAAAAAGAAGCACTTAAGGGGGGGGGATCTTTGTGGCAACTTTATATGTTAAATGTCTGATTCCAAAATATAAAAGGGAATGGATTCAAATATATATAAAACAAGAATCATTCTCCAATAATCAAATAGTCAAAGGATATAAACAAACAATTCTCAAAAAAAAATTCGAAACTATCAGCACCCATTTGAAAAATGCTCCACCACAAGAGAAATGCAAATTAAAATAACTCCAATCTTCCATTTTATACCCAATCTGAGGATTGGCAAAGATAGCAAAAAAGGAAAATGACAATTGTAGGAAGGGATACAAAACAACAGGCAAACCATCATGCTGATGGTTGAACCATGAGTTTGTACCAGTATTCAGGAAAACAATTTGGAATTCTACCCAAAAAGTCATGAAACTGTGTACCTTCCAGTGGCAATGCTGCTAAGCATACATCCCCCAGAGAGATCAAAGATAGGAGGAAAAGATCCACGTGTACAAAAATGTTCAAAGTAACTTTGTTATGGCAAACAGCTGGAAACTAAGAGGATGTCCATCAATTGTGGAATGGCTGAATAAATGAGGGCATCTAAATGTAGTGAAGAAATGATGAATATGATGGGTTCACAGAAACCTAGGAAATCTGTATGAACCAATACAGATTGGAGTGAGCAGAACCAAGAGAATAATTTATTCAATAACTACAATACTGTTAAGAAAAATAATTGTGAAAGACTTAAGAACTCTGATAGATGCAATGCCTGCAAAACACTAATCATGAAATATGTTTCTCATGATCTTTGTGTTCTGAAACGGCTCCTCCTCTTTTTATAGATTCCTTAGGAAAACCAAGTCTTTCACACACTGGCTTTGACTGATTCAAAGAAGTTTACAGGCCCTGTTTCCACCTAGTTCTGACATTGCTTTAATCAAGAAATATTCTTACCTAACAAAGGCAACTACTTTTAAGTGAAGTGGTATAATAAATGGAACCCCATCTTTACACAGTTGTGGCCAATGTATGGATTTGTTATGCTTGACTTGTTACAAGGGAGGGCTGGTGTTGAAAGTGAATAGGGGAGTGGTAGTGATGTCCCCTTTTTCCTCTCAAAAAAAATTAGATGAAAGAAAGGATCATCAAGAAGCATTTTTTAAATGCATAGAAAAGAATGAAGTTCAGAGGGAGACAGTCAAGCAAGACAGCTTTGGAACTAATTCCTATATTTGGCCTTCCAGCTCTGGTTAAAGTAAAGACCTGTGTTATTCAAAGATTTACAGAAAATTGACGCTCAGGAAGCTAGTACAAGCATGAGCTTTGTTAATATGTGGGTGCAGCAAACAGGCAAAACACAAAATATATAATGTGTGCACAAACACATACACACACATATACATACACACATGTACACACACACTATGGCAATACAGAGATCTGGCAGCAGAGGCCAGGGAGGGAGACTGGTAAAGTGACAAAGACTGGTGGGAGTACCCACTTCTCCAAGTGGAGTCTGAGCAGGGAAGTTTTATACCTTAAAGATGGGCTTGGCTGAGAACAAGTAATCAATGCCAAATGTAGGAGGAGGCATTCCTAATCAGACCCATATGTGGTAAGGAAATTCCTCTCTCATTTATCAACAGCAAATGGGAGGGGGAATTTCCTAAGCAGATTGAGTGATGATTTGAGCTGTTAATCAGAAATCCGAGGTATGAGAGTTGGCTTGTGGCCACTGAAGTAGGCCAGGATCACCTTGTTTGATCAGGAGCATGAATTATTTACATGTGTGAAAAAGGGTCTAAATGAGTCAGGACAGTGGCAAGTACAAGCTATCTGTTATTGCTTATATTTTTATGGTCATTAGGACCCCATATTGGACTTACATCATTTATAACTATAATATCAAACAGGATGCTTTTAAAATCACAATTATCACAATAATAATCAACATAATAATATGTTGAATTTGCTATTTTTTTTAATAAGCTGCATATAGTAGAGATTTTTTGGTTTCACATATACTTCCCCCCCTTTTTTTTTTTCTGTTTTGTGTGTGTGTGTGTGTGTATGGAAATGTACCTGTTAGGTGGTTTGTCAAGGTCAAATTTTTTTTTTAATTAAAATCCTGAAAAAAAGAAAGAATAGATTATGAGAAGAGATAATTAGACCTGTTTTAGACATGCTGAGTATGAGATGCCTACAGGATATTAGTTGGAAATATCCAGTGAGTAGTTGGTTATGTGGAACTGGAGCTCTGGAGATATATACACACACATGTATTTACATTGTTGTGGTCATTGTACATATACATACATAAATACACATGTGTATATGTATATGTACATATGTATACATATATACATACATGTGAGAGAGAGAGATCTGTAAGTCATCTACATTTAGATGATAATTAAATCCACAGCAGCTGTTGAAATCTCTGAGAGTGTAAAGAGAGAGAAGAGGGCCCAGGACAGAGCTTTAGGGTGTCCATAGTTGGGGAGTGGAATGGATGATGATACCTGAAAGGAAACTGAGGAGACTCAGAATGTTTCTGTTTGTGTCTGACATTGTGCTGTTTTCACCAAACCCCGAAAGACAGAAGTTTCCTAAATGAAATTCACAGCCCCTCCAAAGTGTTTGTTCTAACAATCCTCACTAGCAAAACAAGTAATTGAAGAATGCACATTGCTCTGGCTATTCTATGTAGCTTAACAGACATAGCAGATGGACAAGGATTTGGGTTCGAAACTGAACAGGAGGAAGAAAATATATTGTTTTCCTTTAGGGAAATACTTTCAACAACCCCAAATGATTCCCTGTGAAGCAAAACCACATCTGTTTGGCAATAATACTCTTCCACTGACACTAGAAAGCATTAAAGCATGGAACATTGCAATCTCTAAATAATCAAAATTGCAGGGCCTCAAAGTTCCAAAGAGAGACTTACAGTAACTGAAAGTAGATTGCAGCATATTAACCATGACGACTTGCTTGTAAGAAGTGTTGTAAAGTATACCATGCCAAGAGAGGTATGATCAAAAAAGAGGATAGAAAAAGTGAGGTCTGTATTGGAATACAAATAATATTAAAAGACATAAAGGAAAGCCAACAGCATGATTCTCTACTGAGAATTTCTAGGAAAATATGGGATGTTCTAAGGTACCTAGATGGCATAGTGGATAGAGTGTCAGTCCTGGAGTCAGTAAGACTCATCTTCCCCAGTTCAAATCTGGCCTCAGACACTTACTAACTGTCTGACCTTGGGCAAGTCACTTAACCCTGTTTGCCTTACTTTCCTCATTTGTAAAATGAGCTGGAGAAGGAAATGGCAAATCACTTCAGTACATTAGCCAAGAAAACCTCAAATGAAGTCACAGAGTCAGACACAACTGAAAAAAATGACTGAACAAGAACAAATGGGATGTTCAATGTAGTACCCACATTGATAAGATCACAGCTCCACTGAAATGTTAAAAGTATGCCTAGCAATATATGTTATCTCCTTTTCTTATAATTATAAATCACTCCTTTGAGAACAATAAAAACTACATTTTCCTGCAATCATAGCATTATTGGTCCCTATGCATTGGTAATGGTGTTCTGTACATAGTAATGGCTGCTTAATAAATACTTTATAATGGTGTCAATAATAATGAAATACACTGGGGGCTGCTAGTGGTGCAGTGGATAGAGCACCAGCCCTGGAGCCAGGAGGACCTGAGTTCAAATCCGGCCTCAGATACACAAACACTTACTAGCTGTGTGACCCTGGGCAAGTCACTTAACCCCATTGTCTAGACAAAATAATAGTAACGAAGTACACTTCTTGCACATATCCATATTTTTGTCTTTGTTCAAATTATTTCCTCTGTCTAGAATGCTAGATCCTATGGTAATCCTACTCATTCTTCAAGTCCCAGGCCAAAAGTTTCTTCCTATATGAAGCCTTCCCTAATCACGTCCCCATTCTCCCAAAGCCAAATACCTTGGAATTAGCAGGTTCCTGCAGCTTCACTGCCCATGCCAACAAAATTCCCAAATCTTGAAAATTCTCCCTGTGGAATATCTTATGAGTTCTAAAGAAGTAGTAAAAAAAATAAGCAGAAACTTTGATTTCTACTATATTGATTGTAACATCAATATACAGATCTTTTGTTTAGAGATTAGCAACTGGTAAACTTTAAAAACTTGCAGACTCATTTACAATCTCTATTTGTATGTTTCTTTTTGGTTTTGCTCATTTCTTTTCTTATGTTCTTCTTATATTCAAATGGGTCTGTGATCACATCCATTTGATTATTCCCTCGAACAATGCATATCTCTCCACCCATCCTTGCCTATTCATCTAGTATGACTCTTGCACATGTCAATACAGAAAAAAAAAAAAGTATGCTTCAATCTGCACTCAGAGTTCATCAGTTCTCTCTCTGGATATAGAAAGGGTTCTTTGGGTTCTTTGAAATTGTCTTAGATCATTGTATAGATAGAGAAGTTGAGTCTTTCACAGACTCAACTTTGTTTCCATAGAATGAAGAAACCTAGTAGTTACACCCAGACAACAATGCAAGTAGCTGCAGAAACAAACTGCATCCAAAGCTCTTGGTAGCCAAGGACTAACCATTGGCTTCAACACAGCTAATATACAATTTGGAGGGAATAAAAAACAGGAAAAACATGATTATAGGGATTGAAACACCAGGTGTTTTTTTTAATTGAAGAAGAGAATTAGGAGACACTGAGGTGAGAAAGAGAAGGGAAGTTTTGTGACATCTTTAAGTCAGGTGACAGTTGAGGGGGCAGTCATCTTGTGACTTCTCCAAAATCCGGTGATGACCAAGAAGTTGAAACTTAATTTCATGAAATAGTGGATAAGGACAAAATGGAGTCACTAATGCTATTTTAATGCAATATTCCATTCTATGTCCTGGGGGTCTTGACCCTTATGATCACTTATTTAAATGCTTCATCTATTAGGGATTTCTAGACTGAATGATAGTCTACCTTATGGTGCATCAAAGGGGTGAGGTGAGAAGTACAAAAAGTACAAGTGATGAGGTATGGGAGGGACCTGAACCTCTAAGAAGGGTCCTTGAACTTTCCCACAAATTTCTGGAACCCAGCCTCTGAACCCAGACCCCTTGTGTTCAAGTGAGGCACCCTGCCCATTTTAGTCAACAATCCTTTTAACTACCCTTTCACTATGGCTCTCTGGCCACTTCACTCCTTCCATTGTCTGCATCTGGCCCACCCCAGCCCACTTTGATTATTGAATCAGCTTACTTGCCCTCCTAGATCCCATCCAGATCTTCCCACAGTCTTTCTGTATAAAAGTGTTGATCTTGCCCCCATTAAATTGGGCAAACTCACTAGAAGTCTGGCCTGATTTTATTGGTATTACAATAAACTCTCTACTTGGACTGAAAGAAGTCTTGAGTAGCTGAATTCTTTCGAGTCAGAGCCGTGCCCCACACCCTCGTATTTCGGGGTTTCCATAACCCCTAGACCACAACAAGGCAGAGCCATAATCTCATATATCCCATAAGGAGAAAAACTTTGTTAGTCTCTATAAGTAAACAAAGTCAGGCTACAGGTCAAACCACTTAGAAGACTCACCATGGACCAATTTGAGAGAAAAGATTTACATGTCACTGTCAACCTGAAATAAAGAACACTACCAAAGCAGCAAAAAATACAATCTTCAGGGGCAGCTAGGTGGCACAGAGGATACAGCACCAGCCCTGGATTCAGAAGGACCTGAGTTCAGATCTGGCCTCAGACACATAACACTTACTAGCTGTGTGACCTTCGGCAGGTCACTTAGCCCCATTGCCTAGCCAAAAAAAAAAAAAAGAAAAAAATCTACGATCTTTAATGGAGGCAAAGGGATCATGATCTGATCTGGGGCCACCATGAAGCACCAGAGGACTGGAGTGCCCCAGATGGGTGGAGTGGAGGGCAGGGTTAAATACATTTCTCATTAGAAAGTCCATAGAGAAGACAGAGGGATACTCTAGAGTGGCAGCAACAGCAAAGGTCAAATGAAGTTTGTTTTATAAAATAATCAGAACTAGGGGGGGCTCCTTTCTTCAGTTGATTTCAATAGCCCTCCTTTTAACTGGTTTCAATTGCCCTCAGGCAATTTGCGGCTCTGGGATCAGGCGAGGTCAGTTCATAGCTGCATTTAAGATCACCAAGGTAACTAAGAGACATAGCAAACATAAACACCATGAAACAAAAAACTAAAGTAATATAACAGCAATCATCAATATTAAATAACATCAAGTCTCCTTATAACCTGGTAACCCATTCCAATGTCCATTTAATCAGCATATTTCCATCTTGAGTCCCAAATGTCCCAGGTAAGTTGTCTGGTCCCTGGAAACATCTTCCCTTGGACATTTTGGAAAAGGTCTCGTTCTCAGGACAGCTCTGAAGGGAGCTCCTCCTAATAGATCTACTTCTCCGGTTCCAAGTCACTTGCAGAGATTCCTAGGAAATCCTGCTAAAATCTGCCAGTAATAAGACTCAATACAATTTAGTACAATCCTTAAAGGAGACAGCTAAGTGGCTCAGTAGACAGAGCACTGGGCCTGGAGCCAGGCTCAGAATTAACCAGGCAGGAAAATTTCCTGTTCAGAAGGAAAATATATAGCGGGGAAAGTGAATCAAAGGATCCTATCTTAGCCTATACCAAGGTTGTTCCCTCAACTTTTTCCTAGGCACAGATAATCCACTTGTAGCAATTCTCAGTTTGCACTCCCTTTGGGCAACTCATGGCATGATAATTCAGACAATCATATCTGAAATAAAAATCTAGAACAATATAAAATTATGGTCCCAAGAGATTTTGGTTGCATTCATTTTGTTTGTGCAAAATCTTTTTAATTTCATGTAATCAAAATTATCCATTTTACTTCCTGTGATCTTTTCTGTCTCTTTTTGGTCATAAACTCTTTCCTTATTCATAAATCTAATAGATAAAATTTTCTATGCTCCCCTAATCTGTTTATGATATCACCCTTTATGTTTAAATCATGTCCTTATTTTGACCTTGTGAGGTGTTGTTCTATACCTAGTTTCTGCCGAACTGCTTTCTAGTTTTCCCAGCTGTTTTTGTCAAATAGTAAGCTCTTGTCCCCAAAGCTTGAATTTTGGAGTTTATCAAACACTAGGTTACTGTGGTCATTTATACCTGCATATTGTGTACCTAATCTATTCCACTGATCCACTACTTTATTCTTAATCACTACCAGATTGTTTTGATGATTATCATTTTGTAACCTAGTTTGAAATCTGGTATTGCTAGGCCAACTTCCTTTATATTTTTAATTAACTTCTTTGATATTCTTGACCTTTTGTTCTTCCAAATGAATTTGTTATTATTTTTTCTAGCTCTACAAAATAATTCTTTGGTAGTTTGATTGGTATGGCACTGAGCAAGTAAATTAATTTAGGCAGAAGTATCATTTTTTATTATGTTGACTTGGTCTACCCATCTACAATTAAGATTTCTCCAGTTGTTTAGATCTGTCTTTATTTGTGTGAAGAGCATTTTGTAATTATGATCATATAGTTCCTGGGTTTGTCTTGGCATGTCTGAGTCTTTACTGACTTAGGCCCCCTTGCAAGGTAGTCAGCTCAAACCTTAATGGAAGGACTGTTACATTAATAATAGATTAAAATAATCAATTTTAAAGGATATGTAGTCTCACTTACACCCAGCAGGCATTGGGAATCAAGGTACGTGTTAGGGGTTCTGTCTTTCCCACCTGCCCAAGGCTACAGGGGCTCCTTTTAGCTATGCAAAACCTGGATTTGTCTGTTTTCCTAACCCCACCACTCTGTGCTTCCTCTACTTGTCTCTTATAGCTAAAGTCTCTCAGACTATTCGAAGTCACTCCATCTCATGAGAATAAGAAGTCACAAGACTGTCCTTCAGGTAACTGCCTAAGGCCCACTTGGGCAAGGATGAAGATAAAGAAATAAGTACAAATTAAAGTACTGCTATCCTGCTGTAGGATCTTGATCTGTGGACATAGAATATAGACATCTGGAAGGACTTTGAGAGGCCAGGTGTGTTAAACATACTCCCTTTACATACTCCATACTCCCTTTACATACTCCAAGCTGACATGGATGGGACCATTCAATGGCAGTACAAATGTGGGATGAATAAAATTATATCAACAATGAGTCCTTTAAAGACAGATAGATGCTCCTAGAGCTATACCTTTTAAGGAAAGGTCTAGACCAGTCATACTTCACTGTCTGGCCTTTATCATTATTCTTCAACTGCTTTCTCCCTTTGCCCCACTGCTCCTTCTCCCATTGTTTAGTTCTTCCCAGAACCTCCATTGAATAAGGGCCCAGAATAACTATCCTTCATTCTCCGGACTTCACCACCATGCCCCTAGTGAGTACTCCCCCGACTCCCTTTTCAGTTCCTTTTATTTTTTATCTCCCCTTGCCTGGAGAGCAAGGACTGTTTTTCTTTTTTGCTTATATTTGTATCCTTAGAACTTAGCTCAGAGATTGCCACATGAGAAGTTGCTTAATAAATGATCCTTGACTTGACTGCCATAAAGTCAAGGGGAAGAAGAGGGAATACAGAAAAGCCTCAGACAGACAGCCAGCTAGCTGTACAATCTGCTCTTCACTTGTACAGTGATCATCAACAACTTAAGAACCCAGACTGAGAACGAGGCCTACTCTTTATGAAGGAGTAGGAGTGTCCTTTTTCCCAACTTCACTGAGATCAGAGGCCATTTCCACACATTACTATACTGTACTGTACTGTACTGTAGGCCCCCCTTGTTACATTGGGAGCTTATGGAAGGCAGATAACTAAGGGAGTGATGATGACAATCAACTTTATTGTAGAGCTAGTGTCATCTGTTCCTTAAAGTATCTTTTTGGAATAGATAGATAGATAGATAGATAGAGATATATAGCTATATAGATCTGTGTGTGTGTGTGTGTGTGTGTGTGTGTGTGTGTGTGTGTGTGTGTGTGTGTGTAAATTGACTAGCGGGCAAAATCCTCATAATTATTCTACACTGGCTTTTCTATTTAGGCAATCATGAAGCTTTTTCAGTGACTTGAACCTTAGCTCCCTGAACCAATTAAATCTGAAGGCTTATTAGATTAACTTTTAAAGAAAAACTAGTCTAGTCTTTTGTGGTGTAGCTGTTGCTTCTATGATACAATAGCCTATGGTGGCAAGGTCCTAAAGGTCTAGAGGACTCTCCATTACCTTATTTTTTTTTTTGATTGGGCAGTGGGGGTTAAGTGACTTACCCAGGGACACACAGCTAACAAGTGTTATGTGTCTGAGGCCAGATTTGAACTCAGGTTCTCCTGAATCCAGGGCCGGTTCTCTATCCACTGCACCACCTAGCTTCCCCCTCTCCATTACTTAAATGGCATTACTGAACCACTTTGACTTCAGAGGTGAAAGAAATCCATTATAAGTAGAACTGGAGGAGGAGCTTAGTGTACTTAAAAGAAAAAAAAATAAAGAGAAAAACAACAATGTATTGGACTCCCAAATGAGTGAACAATGGAGGAGAATAAAAGCAAGAGAGTCAGTCTTCACCTCCACTCTAAAAAAGGACCAAGTATGGAATTTTGACAATCTGGTCCATGTGTCAGGTGTTGCCAAATCTTCGCTCTTTAGAGGTCTCTGGATACAAAGTGGTGATGATGAACAGAAACAGTACCAGGAATCAGAGCTAGTGTACAAATGATGATACTTTCAGCAATCATTAAAACTTGTCACAGGCCAGGGTCATCCCTGCTAAGGTAGCTAAGAAGCCATTACACACTTACAGGGAACCTATTCAAGAGCCAGGGTTAATATCAAGAATTATTCCAATTGGTTCAGGGAGGAGTCAGAGCTAAGATGGTAAATTAGAGGCAGCCACAGGGGTGAACTCTCCCAACATTGTCCTCTAAACAATTTTAAAATAACTCCATAAATCAATTTGAAGTGGCAGAGCCAACAACGGTCAGAGTGAGACATTTTTACAGCCTGAGACAACTTAAGAGGTTGGCCAGAGAGATTTGTAACATTGGGGTGAGAGTCAGCCCAGAGCACAGTAGAAGCACCAGCCCTGGGTCTTGGAGGCGGCTATGAGAATGCAGCAGCAGTTTTAGGACATGTCAGCCCAGAGATGGGAGGAGAGTTGGACAGCTGGTCAGAAACAAGTCAGAAACAGATAACCAGGGGCCCTTTGCTGACACTGAGTGAAGCTAGCACTGATTGGCAACTGTAATGCTCATACACAATTCTGAGCCACAGTTCCAGCATGGAGAGGAAAGCTTTTGGTCAGTCACAGGGGAGAAGGGGCCCTGGTCACAGTTCCAAGGCAGAGAGGAGCACTAGCACTTGTGGCTGCAGAAGAGCAGGGGCCTTGGTCATAGTTCCAGGACCAAGAGGAGCTCTGATGCTTGTGGATGCAGGGGAGAAGGATAAAGGCCATAATGCAGATCAGGAGAGTAGTGAATACACCTGTCCCCCAATCATACCCCCTTAGAAGCACCAAAAACTTGTAGACACCCTGAACTAGTTCTTTAAAAAAGCAGCATAAAAAACCTAAAGCTTGAGACAGTGCTTTCCTGCCAGGTGAGCAGAACCCAACTTCAATATAATGTTCAAAGTTAAGAAATAGGCTGGGAAAATGAGCAAACAACAATAACAAAAGAACTTGGCCATAAAAAGTTACTACAGTGGCTAGGAAGAGCAAAGTATAAACTCAGAAGAAGACAAACAGCTACAAATAAAACCACAAAGAGAAATGCTAATTGGACCCAAGCCCAATACAAATTCCTGGAAGAGTTAAAGAAAGAGAAGAGTGGTAGAGAAAAAATTGGAAAAAGAAATGACAGTGATGCAAGAAAATTACGAAAAGAGAATTAACGGTTTGATAAAAGAGATACAAAAGATACTGAAGAAAATAACATCTTAAAAAACAGAATTGGATTTCCTAGGGCCACAGGGGAGGATGTCACTACCACCCCCACCTCGGCCCCTTAACCCTGGAAACATCATGGCCACTGACACCACGGCACCTGAAGCAACCTTTCCCAGACCTGGATGTAGAAGCTAGGCCCCTGCCTCCACACAGGTAGAGCTGGGGACAATGGCAGGTTTTATCACATGGGCAACTTGCTGCAACTGGTTCTGTCAGGATGGACATCCTGAGGAGACTCAGCAGCCCCAGGGAGTCAGAACACAAGCATATTCCTGCCCTGAGTACAGCTACATCCCTTCCCTTATGGGCTCTGAACCTAGCTACGAGAACTGTGGGACCCACTTTGGCAGCACAAGTAGCACACGTGCTTGGATTGTAAGAATTTCTGCATTTCCTGCTTGGGCCAAGTAGGAAACAGCGTTCACCTCTACTATCTCTGACAGTGTTTTCTCACCACAGCCTTTCATCAAGAAGAGCTGACGAGAATGAAGGCTAATGGCCATGTGCCACAGAACCAAGAAGAAGTGATATGCCTGGAGAATGTAGAAAGCCGCCTTATGGAGGATGAAATGCAGTGCAGTCTATTGACTCTGAGGACAGCTTTGTGCTAGTCTATTGTGTGAATGTGGAAGACATTGAGATCCTCACTGTATGGCAGCTCAAAGAGATTGTGGCTCAGGATTTTGTGAATTGCAAAGGCTGCTGTGAGAAGTGGGAGCTGATGGAGAGGGTCACCCAGCTGTACAGGTAGCAGAAGGTCCTCCAGCATTTTGTGTCTGGCGACGCAGATCAAAACGGGGAGCCAGCATCATCTAGTACAGAGGAAAATAGATGTAAGATTTGCATGGACTCACCTATCAGCTGTGTCCTATTGGAGTGTTGCCACATGGTCACTTGTACTAAGTGTGGGAAACTGATGAATGAGTGCCCCATCTGCCACAGCGATCCAAGGGATGTGATCCAAGCTGTGTATGTCTTCAGATCGTGATCGCTGGAACTAGGTACCTCCTTGCCTTATGGGGCAAATCGGTTCTCTTGTGGACTGACTGAGAGATATGCAAAGTATCACCTCAAGGCCATGGCCAACAAGAACAGAAAGAAACCCTGGGAGCTTCCTGCTTGTCTATCAGTCCTGCCCTTTTCACCACAACATTTTCCATCTCAGTGTTGGGATCTGATAAGGCTCCCTTCATGGATGGGGAACCTGCAGCCTCGAGGCCACATGTGGCCTTCTAGGTCATTGGGTGCGGCCTTTTGACTGAGTCCAAGTTTTACAGAACAAATCCTTTTATTAAGGGGATTTGTTCTATAAAGTTTGGGTTCAGTCAAAGGGCTGCACTCCAGGACCTAGAAGGCCACATGTGGCCTCAAGGCCATAGGTTACTCACCTCTGCTAGCCAATGGGAACTTAATCAGCCAAGCTTGGGGCAGAAATCAAATGGGCTCAGTCCATGTTTCAGTCCCTGTTTCATACAATCATTTGGTGAAAATGAACACAAACTTCCCAGCACTCAGACCATATTGGAATACTGTTTTCTCCCTTCAATATAAACCACACTTTTTAAGGATCTTTCTCTGCATAATTATCCCTGAGTATCTATCGTAATTCATCCCTCTGTGGACACAACTCAGTGCTGATTTTTTAATCATTCAGAAATCTTGGGTTGTTTTTTTTTCCTTTCATACACATGGCTGATTTTTCTGTCTGGTTTCTTGGGTTTAATTCAGTTACTGGTAATTTTCTCTCTCCTCACGTCTTCCTTTGACTTCTTCAGTTCCAAAGGCATCAATTGTCCTCAAAAGTGAGTAACTGGCTACCAGTGCTCTCACTAAAACTACAAGGATGGGGTGGTATTAAACAAAAGCCACGATGTCTTTTCCTGTCCCAGCTGTCATGTTGTGGGTAGGCAGGGGGAGACCCTGGGACAGTGGGATCCAACTATCCCCCATGGATTTTGGCTGACTCCTGTTTTGTTGTTGAGCCCCTTGTTTGCTGCCTTAATTAGACTAACGAGAAAACAGAATTTTTATGCCAGTGAATCTTTTGCTCATTGAAAATAAAGCTTTGAAGGTTGTTGATAAATCTCAACATAAGAGTTGATTACCTGAGTGTGTGATGGGAAGGTATTTGTCTCTATAAAGGCTTACCTGATTGAGCAGGTAATTTTCATCCAGGGAAATCCCAATCTTCTGTTAATTTTTTATTTTCACAGAGATTGGGGGTCTAAGACCATGTGTGTCACCCAGGTGAGAAATTTGATTTTACTCCTAAATTACCTCCTGCTTCCCTCCCCACATCCTGGAGTATTTAACTTCCACCACAATGACTAATTACCCTTCCAACATTTTCTTTACTTTTGGTGTGATTGCTATGACATTTCTGGTTAATGAGACTTCTAGAAAACTGGTTCACAATCTAGTAGTATAGACAGATCCAAACTAAGAAAAAGCTGTAAAGAAATAAGTGCCTCATGTACATGGTATAAATTTAAGTCTTTTAAAATTTTCTGAGCTTCTTTAAGTGGCTGATACTGAGATTCTTTCTGACTTCTAGTGGGTATTAAAGCAAGCAAAGTTGTGCTTTATAATTTCGTAATAAAGTTGAAATATGATTTTTTTTAAAAACCCAGAATGGACATAATGGTAAAAAAAAAAAGGGTACAAACATTCACTGAAGAAAAGAACTCTTTAAAAAGCAAAATCGGCAAAATGGAAAAGGAAGTACAAAAATTTACTGAAGAAACAAACTCCCTAGGAGCCAAGATGACGGAGTGAAAGCAGTGACTTGCTTGAGTTCTCCCCCAAACCCCTCCAAATACCTGTAAAAAAATGGCTCTAAACAAATTCTAAAGCAGCAGAACCCACAAAAAGACAGAGTGAAGCAAATTTCCAGCCCAAGATAGCCTGGATGGTTGATTGGAAAGGTATATCGTGCCAGGCTGGTCAAGGAGCTTAGTGTGATGTAGGCACGCAGGCCTCAGTGAACCAGGAGCAGGCCTCAAAGGACTGAATTGCAGGCAGCTGTGGCAGTTTCCTGGACTCATCCCACAAACGCCAAAGACAACTTAGAAGGTCAGTAAGAAAAGTCTGTTTCTTTGGTGAAAGAGAGAAGCTAGGTCTCAGCCCCAGTTCCCGAGCACGGCCCTGTGGTGATGACTGCTTCCTGAGCTTCCAGCCCACAGACTGAGGGGGAATCCAGTGGCTGATCAGAAGGGGATTGCAGGGATATCTCTGCTGGTGCAGGATTCTCTTGCTTCGCCCGTGCTTGGATCTGGGTCACAGTTCTGGGTGGCTGTCCTGGGGTGAGGAGGAGCGCTGGCGTGGTAGAGCATGTAGTGGAAGTGAAGACAAAATCCTCCTCACAGTTCCAAGACAGAAAAGAGTGCTTGTGGTCACTCATAGACCAGAGCACAGGCCAGGAAAGGAATAAACACCTCGTCCTCGATCCTACCACCTTGGAAGAACTGAAAATTTACAAGTTCCTAGACGTATCTCTAAAAATAGCTGTACAAACCCCCAAAGCTTGGGACAGTGCATTCTCTACATCGGAAGCAGACCTCTACCTTAACAAAGAGTTTATAACTCGAGTAATTGGCTGGGATCATGAGCAAACCTCACAAAAAGAGTCAGACCATAGAATCTTTTTTCAGTAACAAAGAAGATCAAAACACACAACCAGAAGAAGACAACGAAATCAAAGCTCCTACATCCAAAGCCTCCAAGAAAAATATGAATCAGTCCCAGGCCTTGGAAGAGCTCAAAAGGGATTTTGAGAAACAAGTAAGAAACTCCCTAAAAAGCAGAATTGACCAAGAAGGAAAAGAGGTACAAAAGCTCACTGAAGAAAATAATTCCCTAAAAATTAGATTTGGGCAAGCAGAAGCTAATGACTTGATAAGACACCAAGAAAAAAATAAGACAAAATCAGAAGAATGAAAAAAAATAAAAGAAAATGTGAAATATATCATTGGAAAAACAACTAACCTAGAAAACAGATTGAGGAGAGAGAATTTAAGAATTATTTGACGTTTTTTCTCTGAGGCTATATCTTGACTTGTGGGTCACTATCCTCTTCAAGGTTTACACGCTGAGTATCTCTCAAACCAAGGTATTTCCACATAATTTTCCTTGGCTTGTTCATCTTATCCATCTCAGTATCTATGTGGGAGGGTGGGGTGCTATTCTTGGGTCAAGCTCCAAAACTGAACACAGTGGACAAAGCCTCCCTGGTCTTGTCTATGGTAGGCCATACTAAGTCCTTCCTTCAAGGGACTCTAAGGTTGCTACTGTGCTGGACTCTACCTGAGATCTCCCCCTACTTTGGGTGCCACTTGGGGTCCTTTGCCCCTGCTGCTGGCTTAGAAGATACTCCCATGCTAGGTTCCTGCCACTAGACTTAAGGGAGTGCTCTGGCTGGATTTTGGCTAGAGCCTTTCTCCCACAAGTAGTCTCAGCCTACTAATACTGAGCTGGACTACCCCCAATACCCCAATGCTTCCCTCTTACTTCCGCCTTCCCTCTCTCTCTTTCTCTCTGTCTTCACCCTCTCTTTATTTTGCTCCCATCAGGAGGGACTGGGCTGCATTTGGATACTGTTTGACTCTGTCTCAATGAACCAACCCCCAAACCTCCAAAATTGCTCTCCTAAAGCTACAGGCTTTAGGGAAGGTTCAGGCTTCCAACTTCACATAGGGATGATTCTCCATCTGTACTTTGCTCTCTACTTGTCTTGGAGGCTTGTCTCTCACCTTTGCAGGAATCTAGGGGTTCATCTGTGTTATTTTGAGCTGGGCTAGGGAATATGGAAAGGATTCTTCCTATTTACTATTAGAGTGGTGAATTTCTAAGCCCCAGTGCCTTGTTTGTAGAGAATTTGGAATATTTTGTGTCCTAGACTTTCCCACAATCCTCTAGACTGACATTTAAAAACATGTAATATTTAATTTTGTAAGAGAATTTTAACAATACTTCCAGGTAGCCAAATAGTGGAAGGAGAATAAGTATTTATATAGCATCTACTATGTTCCAGGCACTGTGGTAAACATTTTTTATAAATATTATCTCATTTTACAAATATTGTCTCATGACAACTCTGTAAGGTATGTGCTATTATTACCCCCATTTTCTAGTTAAGGAAACTGAGGCAAACAGAGGTTAAGTGGCTTGCCTTGGGTCCCTAGTATGTCTGTATGGCTAATGTATTTGAGGCTAGATTTGAACTCAGGACTTCCTGACTCCAGTCCTTGGGCTTTATCCACTCTGCCACTATCTGCCTTACTTCCAAAGCCAGCTTCTAAAATTTAATATTAGCTATAATCCAACAGCAGTTGAAACTCTAGTGGAATAATGCACAATTTTGGTCAACAGCCATATTGTTAAGTGCATTCTTTTCTTGTAATAATATTTTACTGCTTGATATATATATATATATATATATATATACATATATAAAGTTATTTAGAGCAATATAATGCAAATTGACACAAAATACTTGGATATTTGCAAATGTGTTGTATTTAAAGTGTTTAAAGATCTAATTAACTGTCTAGTTTCCAAATGAACATATTGGATTTCTCCCAATAACTTTCTAGTATTCTAAATATTTGCAGCAATCCAACATCAAATGGAACTCTGTAGCAGGACTTATATCTTATTTCCAAATATTAATATTTTACTCCATTAATTTGAAACATAGGTATTTAGCTATTTATTGCATCATAAAACAATTGGAGCTAACTAGGTGTACTTTGGAGAATGTATTATACTTAAGTATATGATTTCTAGTTAGCTATCTAGCTTCCCAATAGTAATATTGAATTTCTCTAGCTGTTTTCTGTACTCCAGCTATTTTCAGCAATCCAACACCAGTTGGAGTTCTCAAAATGGTCTTAGCACCATGTCATTATATAAGTATATGTTCATGAACTATCTTATTTCCTAGTAAAAATTTTTTAATTGATTATTCAATAATATCTCTAAATAACTTGTACTACCTAATTGTTTAGGAAACACAAAAAGAGTTAGAATAAAATATTTGATTATTTTAAAATTATAATATTTAAGTTATATACAGGATTCCTAGTTAGTTATGAAGCTTTCTAATGCTAATACGTATTTTATTCTACTAGGTTTCCAGTATTTCACCTTTTTGCAGTGGCCTGAAATCACTTGTAACTCTCTAATGGGAATAGGTACAATGTAATAAGAAAACTGTATTTAAACAAGATATCATGTTTCCAACTTATATTTTAATAGTATTTTATTTTTCCCCAATTACCTATCAAGACAATTTTTAGCATTCATTTTTACAAAATTTTGAATTCCAAATTTTTCTCTCTCCCCTCCCCTTTTCCAAAAATGGTAGGCACTTTGATAGAGGTTACACATGTGCTATCATGTAAAACATAGTTCCATATTAGTCACAGTTGCGAAAGAAGAAACAGATTAAAAGGGGGGAAAACCATGAAAAAGAATAAAGTGGAAAAAAACATGCTTTGATCTGCATTCAGAGTCCATCAGTTCTTTATCTGGATGTGGATAGCACTTTCAATCATGAGTCCTTTGGAATTGTCTTGGATCACTGTGCGACTGAGAAGAGCTGAGTCATTCATAATTGGTTATCACACAATGTTGCTGATACTGGGTACAATGTTTTCCTGGTTCTGCTCATTTCACTTTAAATCAGTTTGTACAAGTCTTTCCAGGTTTTTCTGAAATCTGCCTGTTCATCATTTCTTATTGCACAGTAATAGCATTCCATTACATTCACATACCACAACCTGTTCAGCCATTCCCCAACTGATGGACATCCCTTCAGTTTCCAATTTTTTTGCCACCACAAAAAGGGCTGCTATAAATATTTTTGCACATGTAGGTCCTTCTCCCTTTTTTGATAATCTCTTTGGGATATAGACCTAGTAGTGGTATTGCTGGCTCAAAGGGTATGTACAGTTTGATTGCCCTTTGGGCATAGTTCCAAATTGCTCTCCAGAATGGTTGGATCAGTTCACAACTACACCAACAGTGTCCCAATTTTCCCACCATCCTCTTCAACATTTATCATTTTCCTTTTCTATCATATTAGCTGATCTGATAGGTGTGAGGTGATACCTCAGAGTTGTTTTTATTTGTATTTCTTCAATCAAAAGTGATTTAGAGCACTTCTTCATATGCTTATAGATAATTTTGATTTCTTCATCTGAAAACTGCCAGTTCATACCTTTTGACCATTTGTCAATTGGAGGAATGGTTTGTATTCTTATGAATTTGACTCAGTTCTCTATATATTTGTGATACATTGCTGTAATCACCTTGCTCGTATTTTGTTCAAAATTTTTGCATTGATATTCATTAGGAAAATTGTTCTATAATTTTCTTTCTCTGTTTTAGCTTTTCCTGGTTTAGGTGCCAGCACTATATTTGTGTCATAAAAGGACTTTGGTAGGATTTCTTTTTTGCCTATTTTTCCAGATAGCTTATATAGTATTGGAATTAATTGTTCTTTAAATGTTGGGTAGAATTCACTTGTGAACCCATTTGACCCTGGGGGTTTTTCTTGGGGAGTGCATAAATGGCTTGTTCAATTCCTTTTTCTAAGATGTGGTTATTTAGGCATTCTGCTTCCCGATCTATTAATCCAGGTAATTTATATTTTTGTAAGTATTCATAGATATCATTCAGATTGTAAGATTTAATGGAATATAATTGGGCAATACATTTCCTAATGATTACTTTAATTTCTTCTCCATTGATGGTGATTTCATCCTTTTCATTTTTGATACTGGATATTTGGTTTTCTTCTTTATTTTTTTCAAATTAACCAATGGCTTATCTACCTTATTGGGTTTTTTTTTTCCATAAAACTATCTCCTAGATTTATTTATTAGCTCAATAGTTTTTTACTTTCAATTTTATTAATCTCACCTTTGATTTTCAGGATTTCCAATTGCTTAATTGGGGATTTTTAATTTGTTCTTTTTCTAGGTTTTTTTTTTCTTCATTGCATACCCAATTCATTGATCTGTTCTTTTTCTATTTTGTTGATGTAAGAATTTAGAGAATTAAATTTTCTCCTAAGTACTGTTTGGCTGCATCCCATAAATTTTAGTATGTTGTATCATTGTTGTCATTCTTTTTTTTTTTCTTTTGATGAGGCAATTGGGGTTAAGTGACTTGCCCAGAGTCACACAGCTAGTGAGTATCATCTGTCAGAGACTGGATTTGAACTCAGGTCCTCCTGACTTCAGGGCCAGTGCTCTATTCACTGAGCCACTTAGCTATCCCAAAATGTAAGTGGGATTTTTTTTTTTTTTGGCTAGGCAGTTGAGGTTAAGTGACTTGCCCAGGGTCACATAGCTAGTAAGTGCCAGATTTGAACTCAAGTCCTCCTGACTCCAGGGCCAGTGTTCTATCCACTTTGCCACTTAGTTGCCCCTCCAATTAATTTTCAATCTATCTTTGCACTACCCTTTGTCGAATGTCACTTTTATTGAATTATGACCTGAAAAGTAAACATTTAATATTTCTGCCTTTCTACACTTGAATTTGAGGTTTTCATGCCTTAATACATGGTCAATTTTTGTGTAGGTTCTATGTGCTGCTGAGAAAAAGGTATATTCCTTTCTGTTCCCATTCAATTTTCTCCAAAGGTTGTCATATCTGACTTTTCTAATATTCTATTTACCTCTTTTGTTGTTGTTGTTTTGAATTTATAGAATTCTGAGAGGGTACAGTTGAGGTCCTCCATTAGTATGGTTTTGCTGTCTATTTCTTCCTGTAATTCACTTAACTTCTCCTTTAAGAATCTAGATGCTACAAAAGACTCATGATGGCTCCACTGGAGGCTGGAGGGGTCTGACAGCTTACCTGGTGCTGAGTCAGGGTCCTAGCACTGGTGTCTGGGGTGTGCTGAAGTAGTGGTCTCAGAGATGGATTCTGCCCATTCCCTTGTCTAGGCTGAGGCATGTGGCAAGTTCTGGTGTTGGTGTTTACCTGCTCGAGATCTCTCACTGGTTTGTGAGGTGGGGCTTCCTGCTGGCTTGTTGGGATACTTCCTGTCCTGGACTGCACTCTCCTTTTACCCAAGTAAGACAGTAAGACCTTTCCTGCTGATCTTCCAAGTTTCTTGGGCTCAAAGATTGTTTCACTCCATCTTTTTGCTGGTTTTTCTGTTCTAGGATTTATTTTGGAGCACTATTTTATGGTTGTTTGGAGGTGAATAGGGGAGAGTTACAACGATTTACTATATACCTCTCCATCTTGGCTCCTGTAAGTCCTCCAACTTAAAACATTTCAATTTGTTACCTTGAATTAGAACTAGCCAGCTCTTTAGATTACAAAACAAGGGGCAACTAGGTGGTACAGTGGATAGAGCACTGGCCTTGAAGTCAGGAGGACCTGAGTTCAAATCCAGCCTAAGACAAAACACTTGACACTAGCTGTGTGACCCTGGGCAAGTCATTTAACCCCAATTGCCTAAAAAAAAAGAGAGAGAGGGGAAGATAGATTACAAAACAAATTGTGAGCAAGCTAGTTAAACATTCAGCTACATATAATAATTAGGTTCTCAACACGATTTCTAGATCTCTGTCTAGGTTCCTAATGATAACATGTTGTATTTTTTAGATTTTCAGCATTCCACCTATTTTCAGCAATCCAAAATCAACTGGGACTCTCTAATTGGTATAATGCCATTGAATAGCTTTATTGAAGTGTCTTGTTTGATAATAATAGTATTTTAGCCTAACACTGTGAAAGATATCTTTCTATATGCAGAAATACGAACTAATTACTACAAGCTAGTTTTATATTTAACAAAGGAATTGTACTCCATGTATGTGTATACTTTCTAATTATTTATCTGGCTATCTAATGATAATACTGAGTTACTCTGTCTAGGTTTCCAATAGTCTAGTTATTTTTAGCAACCCAACATCGGCTGGAATATTATAATAGACTAAGTGCAAAGGCATTGTAAGAGACTATTGTACCTAATTGTCTTATTTCCATGCAATAATATTTTACTCCATTACCTTGAAATAGAGGTATGTCACTATTTAGAGAAATACAAATTAAGTAGATTTTTGATACACATTATTCTAAAGGTAAATACATGGTTTCTAATTAGTTACCTCATTCCCCAATTACAATATCAGGCTTCTTCATCTTGGTTTCCAGGATTTGCATCAATCCAACATGCTAGGAGTTGGCAAACTATGGCTAACAAGCCAAATCCAACCTACTACTTGCTCTTATACATCCACAAAATTAGAATGGTTTTACATCTTTACAGTTTTATTGTATTTTAAAATGTAAAAAATTTCTTAACTCACAGGCAATGAAAAAACAGGTAGCAGGCCAGTTTGGGCCCTCACACCATAGTTTACCAATCCTGGCAATATACAATACAGGGTTGACAGATTCCTGGTCAGAAATAGAGTATACCTAACAAAAGCTGACAACACTGTATTTTGAAAATCTAATCATAAGGGCTTTAAACTAAAAACTATAGCCACCATCAAAGGAAGAACAACTGAGACATTAACAAGAGACAAAATCCAAGAAAGGCATCAGTAGTAAAAAGCCATGGCCTCATATTCATAGACAAATGCTCAAAGTGTAGGCAACCAAAAACAAAACAAAAATAAAACTAGAGGTCCTCACTGAAGAGGCCAATTTGACCTCATAGGCATCACTGAGACATGATGGATTTCCTTTCTTTTCCTTTTTTTTTTTTTAAAGGCAATTGGGGTTAAGTGACTTGCCCAGAGTCACATAGCTAGTGTCAAGTGCTTGGTCTGAGACCGCATTTGAACTCAGGTCCTCCTGACTCCAAGGCTGGTGCTCTGTCCACTGTACCACCTAGCTGCCCCAATGTGATGGATTTCAATCCAATACATGACTGGATTAATGCTGTGGATGGGTACATTGTGAGGACTAGCCTATTCCTAGGCCCTAGATGACAGAAGTCTCTTCATGTTTGATCACTGACTGACCAGCCCAGGTACTAGGAAGTTCCTATGTACCCAATATTGGTTTAGTCAACTTCATTTAGGCAAAGAATGCAAATCTCTCCTGATTATAATCAGCGTAGAAAACTTCATCTAATCCACGTATGCAATATTAAAAAAAAAAACACTTTACTAATCATAATGGCCTTGTGGTCAATGGGGGGGGGGGAGTGTCATAGGCTAGACCACTCACTTATTAGCCTTCCCTAAAGTACCCCTCACATTTAGTCCCTGTTAATTTGTCCAGGAACAACAACCAGATGTAATTGTAGGGTCCCAGAATATGGGTTCTTAAGTGTATTACACTGTATGCCTGAGCTACCATTTACTTGTCTGCCCATGAGACTGTAGGGCTGAGGAGCCATACACTTGTGCGGTTGTGAGTAATAAACTGCCTGACTCATGATCCTTTGAGTGCTCGTGTTCTTTCTCAGTTGCTTACTCACCATCTCTTCAAAATATTTTATTTGAAAGAAAAAGGATAGATAAAGGGAAAGGAGGGGGGAGAGAGAAATAGCATTGTATATTAAGAAGTTGTATAAAATTAGGACAGCATGGAATAGTTTGT
Organism: Phascolarctos cinereus; assembly: GCF_003287225.1. Classification (NCBI taxonomy): domain Eukaryota; kingdom Metazoa; phylum Chordata; class Mammalia; order Diprotodontia; family Phascolarctidae; genus Phascolarctos; species Phascolarctos cinereus. The sequence goes on along the minus strand of NW_027555625.1, from coordinate 338,830,233 downwards.
TTGTCACATCTATAAATAAGGGAGGAATTCAGGACCAAAGAAAATATAGACAGCATTACAAAATGTAAAATAGATCATTTTGATTATATAAAATTTAAAAGTGTTTGCACAAACAAAACCAATGGAACCAAAATTAAAAGGAAAGCAGAAAATTCAGGGGGAAAGTGTCTTTATATAAGTATCTTTGATAGAGGCCTCATTTTTCAAATATATAGAAAACTGAGTCAAATTTATAAAAATACACATCATTCCCCAATTGATAAATGGTCAAAGGATATGAACAGGCAGTTTTCAGATGAAGAAATCAAAGTTATCTAGTCATATAAAAATGCTCTAAATCACTATTGATCAGAAAAATGCAAATTAAAACCACTCTGAAGTACTACTTCACACCTATCAGATAGGCTAATATGACAGAAAAGGAAAATGATAAATGTTGGAAGGGATATGGGAAAACTGGGATACCAAGGCACAGTTGGTGGAGCTGTGAACTGATCCAACCATTCTAGAGAGTAATTTGGAACTATGCCCCAAAGGCTATAAAACTATGCATACCCTTTGATCGAGCAATACCACTGCCAGGTCTATATCCCAAAGACAACAAAAAAAGGGCGGTGGGACTTATTTGTACAAAAATATTTATAACAGCTCTTTTTGGGATGGCTAAGATTTGGAAATCAAAGGGATGCCCATCAATTGAGGAATGGCTGAACGAGTTGTGGTATATGAATGTAATGGAATATTATTACGCTATAAGAAATGACAAGCAGGCAGATTTCAGAAAAACCTGGAAAGACTTACATGACCTGATGCAAAGTGAAGTGAACAGAACCAGGAGAATGTTGTACACAGTAACAGCAATATTGTACAATGAAGAACTGTGAAAGACTTGGCTCTTCTCAACAATTGCAGTGATTCGAGACAATCCTAAAGGACTAATGATGAAGTACACTATCTCCCTCCAGAGAAAGAACTGATATTATTTGAATATAGACTGAAGTATACTATTTTTCACTTCCTTTCTTTCATCCTTTTTCTTTTATTCCAGTCTTCTTTTACAAAATGGTTACTCTGAAAATGTTTAACATGATTGCACATATGTAACCTATATCTCATTGCTTACCATCTGGGGGGAAGAGGAGGGAGGAAAGGAGGGATAAAATTTGGAACTTAACACTTTAAACAAAAATATTTAAAAATTGTTTCAACATGTAATTGGAAAAAATTAAAAAAATATATAATGTATATATGTACATATATACACATATATATGTATAGAGAGAGTATTTGGGTGAATGTTAACAAAGAGAGAAATTGAAGTGATTTACTCATTAGAATATACTACAAATCACCTGGACAGAAAGAAGAAATAGATAAGGAGTTTGGGAAAGAGATCACAAGCCTGGTACAGAAGCATGATATAGTAGTGATGGGGGACTTCATTTATCTAAACAACTGCTAAGAGGTGGTTTTTTTCTGTGCTAAAAGCAGATGAGTAATCTTCACTTGCCTTAGAGATACTTTTATCCTTCAAAAGGTGGAGAAAACAGAAGAGAGAAAGTCTATTCCTGATCTGATCGTAATTAACAGGGAGGAACTGGTTGCTTGGGGGTGGAAATGATAGAACTCCTGAGGGGAAATGACCAAACTGTCTCAGAGTCTGGGAAAGAGGAAAAGGAAACCTGGGATTGGTCTGACATCCACCCTAAATTTCAGAAAAGCAGATTATCAAGAAATTTATAGGAAAGACAGGCAGGATGCCATGGACTAAAACGCTTTGGAGGAGTCAGCTCAGGAGAGATGAGAGATGCTCAGTAACGAAATCGTAAAGACATAGAGGGAAACAATTCCAGGGAGGAAGAAAAAAAGGGATTTCCTGAAGACAGCAATCTGGACATATAAAAACTCACCAAACAGAAAATGAAAGCAAGAGTAACAGAAGATAAATATAAGAGCTTGGTCCAGTACTGTAAAAATAGTGTTAGGAATGCTGAAGTTTAGAATGAGCTAGGGCTGGTGATTGAAACCAATAATAAAGCTTCAAAATCAAGTCCAAGAAAAAGGAGTTTTATTTTTAGCTATAGTAAGGATGAAAGAAGGATCAAAGAAGGGACAAGACCTTCATTTGGAGCTGATGATATATTGTGATAACTGGAAACAGAGAGAAAACAAAGCTGTTTAACTCTTATTTTGTTTCTGCTTTACATTTGAAATGACAGAACAAGAATGACTAACAGAGCTGATACCCAGGACAAGGAAGAAGGCAGTAAGAGAATACCTATGTATTCTTGCTATCAAATAAAAAATTTTTTGAGCACAATCAAAAAAAGTTGAGACACCACTGATCTAAACTGGTGAGGGGCCTTTAAAAATTACAAAAACAATTATTTCTGTGTTTCTCAAGAGACTCTGGCCTCTTGTAGTGGAAATGAATATGTTATTTTAGGATGAACAGTTGCTCGTTTTGCTTTAAGCTTCCATTTTGTGTCCCCTAAGAATGGTAAACAGAGGAGAAACATTTGCTAATATTGTTAGCTTTGATTGATAATTTCCTTTCATCATAAGCTTAGGTAACCACTCACCAATCCGAATGTAGATATAACTTATAAAAGCTCTTAGCCAGAGCCATAAAAAAGAAAAAAATTGGAGGATCATACTCCTGCATTCCTTATCCTTGGAAATGCAAGCATCCTGGGTGTTTATTTGAGAACAATGCTGATTCATGGAGACTTGCCAAAAGGCCACACTGGAGGAGACACATAGTTTATGGCTGGGGAAAGAAGGAACCTTGTCATGAGGACAAGACACACCAGGATATTTTAAAAATCAAGTAGGTGTTTTGATCCTAGAGGCTTTGATGTTTTCATTGTTGAATAGGAAATTTAAATTTTTATTTCATGCACTAATAAATATAAGTTTTATTAGTGTATAGTCAGTGTTAATAAGAATGTGCAACAGTAAATCAGTTTTACACATGCCCTCCACCATTTCCCAAAATCCCAACTAAAAGCTCTATCTGTTGACAAAAAAGATCCCTGAATTCTAGGCTTAAATTCCTTTTGCCTTTTATCCCTTCATTCCACAAACATTAATTAAGTTCCTCTGACAACATATACAAAGCTAAAGCATGAATCTTACCAGAACCTTTATTAAAGTGATAAAAAGGTTATTCAAATGCACAGTGAAGAGGGAATCAAGTCATTTCCCAGGTAGTCTCAAGGGATATGTTTTCAGGGATTTAGATCTCATATGGGTTTCAGAAATATAAAGCTAAAGTTTTAAGTGTTTTGTGAAATATTGAGGGATTACATTTTGATTAATGTCCTTTGGTACCACCTGGATGAAAAACCTGATCAAGGCCTAATCAATACTAATGAGACAATGTCTTTCTCTGAAGTCCTTTGGCTTTCAGCTTGAATCAAAGGCCTACATTTTTAAAGGAAAATTTAATCAAGTTCAAGAATCTGATTCCCTGGAACTAAGATTAAAATGTGTCTTGTTTATGGTGACAGGGATGTGCTGATAAACGTTTAACAACAAGCTCTCCAAAAAAACCACATGTACTTGTGACACTTTTAAATTTAATTTGTATGTAATCCAGGGCATATTTGGGCACATCCACTTCACATAACATGGAATCTCCCTTCAGGGGCCCTTGGAGCATGTCCAGATTGCCTAACATTGAAGCTGCTACATTCCTCACCATGTGGGTGAAGGTAGCCTCCTTTGATTGGTTGCCTTTATTTTTAAAGCTGGCAAGATCGCCATCCTTCTGCCTCTCTTTGGGCCACTCTTATCCGCTGTGTCCAGAGGGTAAAGATCACATATCCCCCATAGCATAGGCACCATGAATTGAAGCAGTGACAGGAAGAAGACTTTCCTTCCCCTCCTTCCTTTTAACTCCGCTCAAAGAAATAGGCCTGGAGATACTCATTTCTGTTCTGTGGTGTTTGTTCTCCTCATTTTCAGATGTTGGAGGTGATCCCCAAGGGACTAGGAATAAAAGTCATGACAACTTTGGAGCCAAGATTGCAAGCAGGGTGGTGCAGTCAGGCAGGCCAGCACAGAAGCCCAGAACTTCAGTCTGAGGGGAGATGTGGATTTGGAACTGGGACTGTGCACTGTGGGAACCTAGCTCAACTATCAACCTAATCCCCTTCCTCTGCCCGGAGACTGAGCTGGAAAGGGCTGGGGAGGGGAGGGGGGGGTGCATTATGTCTCCCAAATGTTAGGGGAGTAAGTTTGTATGTATGTAATGATACTTTTTTCAAGCAAATATTCTTTTGTAAAAGTGAATCCCTTCTGATGGGAACACCATCAGTGGAGACTAGACTATTTGCAGAGAACCTAGACACCTCCTAGTCCCCTTCAACTGTATCAGAAAACCCTGGGGGGCAAAGTGAAAGGTAACACCCCTGGCCTTAAGGCTTTGGGGGGCCAGAGTAGTCTGTGTTATTATGTATAATTGATATTTTCTCCAGCACTTTCTTAGGTCTAAACCAGGGGTTTGGCAAACTACTACCAAGGACAAATCCTGCTGCCACAGCCTAGCCTGCCAGCTAAGAATTTTTACATGTTTAAATACAATATAGCTTTAATTTATTTTAAGTAGTATTTTATTTTTTCCAATTATATGTAGGCAATTTTTTAACATTTATTTTTTTAAAATTTTGAGTTCTGAATTTTCTCTTTCCTTCCTTCCCCTCCCCTCCCCTTCCCTAAAATAGTAGGCAATTTTATATAGGGTATATATGTGCAGTCATGCAGAACTTATTTCCATATTAGTCATGCTGTAAAAGAAGAAACAGACCAAAGGGGAGGGGCAACAGTGAAAATTATATGCTTCTATCTGCACTCTAGTAGTTCTTTCTCTGGATGTGGATAGCCTTTCATCTAGCAGGAAGTTGGGCAGTCTCTAGGCGGGATGTTCCTCCAGTTTGTGCTTTTAAGAAAAAAAGGCCCAAGGTCCACATGTAGGGGAGCCATAACAGCCACCCTGTACGTAAGGAAGTTCAATTGCCTATTCCTAATCTTACACTTCCCAAGCTACATTTTTGCAACCAAAGGGTCCAAGTCTAGAGCCAGAACGATCCTCAGAAGCTGTCTGGATCAGTTACCTCATTTTACAGATGATTAAACTTAGGTAAAATAATAATCATACTAGCTAACAGTGCTTTAAATTTTGCAACCAAAAAAACCAAAACACCCTGGAAACTAAGGGAGTGTCCACTTACTGAGAAATGCCTAAAAGAATTACGGTATATGAACGTAATGGAAATAAGAAATGACAAAATGGACAGTGTCTGGAAATGGAGACAACCACTTTGAACTAATTCAGACTGAAGTGAGCAGAACCAGAACAATTTATATAATGACAGCATCATAAAGGAAAAAATGATTTTGAAAGACTTTGTAACTGATCAATGCAAAAAACACGATTAATGCAAAAACCAGAGACAAACCATATGGCTTGATTTGGGCTTAAAATGCAAATGAGACGTATATTTTTACTCGCGGCCAATGTGGAAATTCGTTTTGTCTATATTCTTGTCAAGGTTTTCTTTCCTTTTTTTTTTATTCAATGGGAGAAAGTGGGAAAGAAAGAAGGAATGCTTGTTAACAGAAAAAAATAGAATATTATTAAAATAAAGCTTGCAATACATCTTACTTTATCTTCCAAACTAGGGCTGGAAGGAGCCCTCATTTTAGACATGAAGTAAACTAGGTCTAGAGAAGTTTCACAGTGGATTAAGCATCCGGGGTGGAATTTGAACCCAGGTCCTCTTCCCATACAGTGAATTACGATTTTCTTTTTCCCAATTTCTCAAGTATGTTTATCAGGTGGGAAATCACCCTCTCCCTCTCCCGTTTTGCTGCAAACATTCCCAAACTTCACGACACTTCATGCGCTGGAGCTGGGAGCCTGCAGTCACAGCCTCGTCTTGGAAGCTCGAAGAGGGCTGGGTGCAGAGCACCGGCCAAAGCAAAGGAAGCCCACTTCACACAAGCAACACTAAGCCGGACTCCACCCACCCGCAGAGGTTAGCAGCCTCCTTCGGACAGTTTCTTCCAGCCCCGCCCCAGGAGAAGGGGGCGGAGCGGGGCGGGAAGCGCCTCGCGTCTCTTCCTACGTAACAGTCACGTGCCTCTTCTCAGTCCTCACCCGGCATCTACCCTCCCCCCTTTCCGGAAGTCTCCAAAGTCTGGCCGAGCTCCTCCCACTTCGGTCGACGTCAAACTCGGCATCTACCACTGCTCCATTCCCACCTCTTGCTTCAGGGGAAGGATTCTTTTTCATTGTGCTTCTATTTGGCGTCTCCAGCTCCCTGTGAGTGAGAAGGAGGGTCAGTGATTAAATTATCTGTAAGGCTGCTAGTGGTCTGAGTGGCTTAAGTGGTGGAGAGAAAGGCTGTAGTTGGAGCCCAAGCCCTAGTCTTTCTCCTCTCCCCCCCTCCTCACGGAATGTGCTCTGGTTAGTTCCGCCGGGGCTCACGGCGGCCCCGCCCCCACTCCCTTGTCATTGATGTTGTTGTTCTTGTCAGTGCCGCAGCCGCGACAGCAGCCGGGAGCCCGAGCCAGAACCGCCTGGGTAGCGCGGCGGCGGCGGGGACGGGAGAAGGAGGGTCCGGGTGCTGGCGGTCGGCGGCGGGTCTGGATGGCTCTGTGTGGGCAAGCGGCGGGCGCTTCGTCGCTGCCCAGCGAGCTCATCGTGCACATTTTCTCCTTCCTGCCGGCGCCCGACAGGCTGCGGGCCTCGGCCTCCTGCTCGCACTGGCGCGAGTGTCTCTTCTACCCGGCGCTCTGGCCCCAGCTCCGCCTCAGCCTCCGCGTCTCGCCGGCCGAGCGTCCCCGACTCGACTTCCTCATGCGCAAGTGCGGCTGGTTCGTACGGGAGCTGCGCGTGGAGTTCGCCGCGGAGAATTACCTGAGCAGCGGCGGCGGGGGAGCTGCTGGAGGCGGCGGCGGAGGCGGTGGTGGAGGCGGCGGCGGAGGCGCGGGGAGCGACCCGGGGACTGGAGCTGGCGGGGAGGAGGCGGAGGCTCTGCAGCTGTCCGCCGGCTGGCTGGACGTGCTGCGCACCTACCTGGAGCTGGTGCTGTGCGTCCTGAGCAGCATCCGGAACAACAGGTAAGGGCTCCTTCTCTTCCCGCCCCCGGCCTTGGGGAGCCCCGGGACACCCTCTTGCCCACGGCTCACTTCCCGGCCCCGCCCCTTGGGCCCCGGGATGTCCGGCCCTCTCACCTCCAGGCGGCTTCTTTCTGCGCTGCTCTTTTCGGAGGCAGAAGCTGGGCTGGGGGTTCCTCCAAAGCCGCGGACCTTCCTAGAGGCGACGAGGTGGAGAAGGGGCGCACCGACCCCAAGCCCACTCCAGAACATTTATATGCAGGGCCGGGGGAGGAAGTCACCCCACTACCTCTTAACTCCGAACCTCCCACCCAGGGATGGTTGCATCCTGGGCTTTTAGCTTTTAAATGAGGGCCCTCCAAGACTGTTTCCTTTTTGGCCGGACTAGGGAGGGATGAACGGGCTGACAGGTGGTGGTGTCCCTCATTTTGCAGATGGGGTAGTTGAGGCACAGAAGATGGGAGGCAGAGGCCCACAACCAGGGGGAGTCTTGGGAGAAGCAGGGAATATTACTGGAGTCTCCTGACTTTCAGCTCCTGCACTGCGCAGTTGCTGGAGGGAAGGTGGGGGGGGATGGTGGGGGGGAGGCCAGAGATAGAAATGCTACAGGTGTCTCCTGGAAATGAGGTGTTGGACTTGAAATTTGGAAGACAGACTTAACTGTATGACTTTAGTTTACTTAATCTTAGTCTCAGTTTCCTTATCTTTTTTTTTAAAAAAGGGGAGGGTGATAATGATAGCGCCTACTTCACAGAGTTATAAGGATTAATAAGGTAATTTTATACGAAGGTGGGGTTAGCAGGTTAGTTTTTGACTCTTTGGACTAAACCTGAGAAAGGATATTTATGTGGGAAAAGTGAAGGATGGGAAGGAATTAAGGGCATGATGTACCTACCAATTTCGTCTTACCTCATTCCCAGTTGTTTCCTCTAGAAGTTGTGTACTGGGTGGGTTGATAGCCCAGATGTTAGTACAAGAGTGAGTTGATAACTGTCCTGGTTTTGCATCAGCTTTGGCCAGATTCTGAGCTAGGACACACCTTCACCTGCCCTGCTCCTAGCATCTCTGGAATCCCTTCCATACATAAATTGCCCAGTCTAAAGTTAGGAAATAGAATGTCCGAGGGAGACATGGGAACACTAGGGGTTGGGAAAAGTTCTTGTTAGATACTAAGACATTCATACCTTCCTGTCTTAACCCAAGGGTCAGTCTCTAGGTAAAGAGCTCCGATTTAAATTCAGGTCATGCTTGGCCATGGCCTTAACATCTCTCCAAGTATGTCCATGCCAGAAAAAACAACTTAAAGCGTAGGTTCAGGGCACAATTAAAAAGATACATTTTTAAAAAAATTATTGTTTCATTCAACCTCTCTCCTCCCCCTATTGAAATGAACAAAAAAAAACCTTTTGAAAGCCATGATGAAAATGAATGGCTCATTTTGTATTTTGAGTGTATCTTCTCCCTGTCAGAGGTGGGTGGCATGCATCATCAGTCTTCTTGGAACTGTGGTTCTGATCAGAGCCTTTCAGAGTTGTTGTCTCTCCGGTGTTGTAGAAATTATTCTTCTGATTCTGCTCACTTCACTCTGTATCAGTGTATGCAGACCTTTCCAGGTTTTCCTGAAACAGCCCTTGTCATTATTTCTTAAAGTTCAGTAGTAATCCAGTATATTCATATACCATAATTTATTCATGCATTCCCTAATTGATGGGCAAGCACCCTCCCCCTTTTTTTTGGCAGTTCTTTGAAGCTATTAAAAAGAGCTGCTGTAAATATTTTTGCACATATGAATCCTTTTCCTCTTTCTTTGGTCTCTGGGTTATATTGGCCTAGTAGTGATATCACTGTGTCAAAGAACATTATGCTTAGTTTATCAATTTTGGGGGCGTAGTTCCAAATTGCTTTCCGGAATGGCTTCTACCATTTCATAGCTCTACCAACAGCAGTGCATTAATGTGCCAGTTTTTTAGAAGCTCTCTGGCCCCCCTCCCCCAACATTTATCTATTTCCTTTTTCCTTTTTTTTTTTAATCAATTTTGCCAATCACAACAGTGTAAGATGGGCACTCAGTTACTTTACTCTGCATTTCTCTCATTTTTAGTGATTTGGAACATTTTTTCATATATATATATATATATATTTGTAGCTTGGATTTCTTCCTTTGAAAACTTTCCTGTTCATATACTTTTGACAGTTTATTGATTGGAGAATGGCTCTTCTCACAAATTTGAATCCACTCCTTATATATCTTAGAAATGTGACCTTTTGTCGGTGAAACTTATGGCAAAGATTTTTCCCCCCAGTTAACTGTTTCCCCTCTAATCTTAGCCACATTTATCCTACAACAATTATTTTAAAAAACTTTTTATTTTTCTCAGTTGATGAAAATCCTCCTTCTCTCCCCCTTACTCCTCCTGTTTTCCCCCCTCCCCAAATGAAAAAGAGAAAACCAAAATGATGATAAACTTTTAATCCCATCTCTTTCCCCTTTTTTTGAGTAGTTTGGGAAATGGAAAAGCCATACCTATGTCCCACTATCAGATAGTAGCATCATCTTTTTATACAGATATACTCCATTAGTTCTGCACAGCTTTCATATCACCTATTTAATTTTGTTATAGAGGTGATCTCATCTGCTGCTTTTTTAAGCTTTCTCCTAGCTTTTATTTTTTAAATGTAATACATATAGGTATTATTTTCTACTAGTATTGATTTTTGAAATGAAATGGGTAGAATGAAATATATCTCAAATACCAACATTTTTAATTCTTTTTTGAAAGTGTGGATCAAAAGCCACAAAAAATAAAGGAAGGAATGTTGTATTTAAGCTTTCATCTTTGAAAGTATCATGAAATGTTATTCACTTAATAGCTGTATTGGCAGATATGGTTTAAATTAAGCTGTTTATTTTATAGCTTTGGTATTTATATTTAATCACTTGAAATGCTGACTTCAGATCAGCTTCAGAGCCAAAACATTATATCTTAAAACTTATCTTATTAAAATCTTTGCTTTGGTTTTTAAACAGGAAGTAAAATTCATTAGTAACCAGTGGTAAGAGTAAACGGTACAGAATTCTTTACACTTGAGTTAGTTTTATGGCATTTAAAAATAGAACACTGACCCAATGGAAGGCAAAAAAAAAAAAGAAAAAGATCAGATTATAAACTTTTGAGCTTTCAAGGATTTTGCCTGAACTCCCTATGCAACACAGATTGTTACTTTGTTTTGTGCCAGTTATTTTCATATCTTAGAGGCAAAATGTTAAAACTTGAAGGACACTATAGGTCACAAAGGATAATTTACTTTTTGGGCTTTGTTTTTGGTTTTCAGACAGACAGTGCCTGACTTATCCCATTTGTATTTAGTTAAATAAATGTCTTATTGAATTTCTTCCCTCTGTATACTTGGCTAGCTAAAGGAGTGGGGCATGGGGATTTGGGTCTTACTGGGTTGCCAGAAATATATTACCCAAGTTGCTGGGTTTCTTGTGAAAGTTAGGGATTCCCTTCCAGTTGAATAGCAAGGATTGAAATATAGTACTGTTTCAGCTATGTTAAGGATAAACTACCTTGGGAGTCTACCATTTAGAAGGGCTTTGAGGTACAATTGAAAGATAATCGAACTTAAATTCTGAAGACTTAGAGTTAAGACTCCAAATGGTTTTCATAAACTCTACTTTGATTTATTTGTGTCATTTATGTCATTTATGGAGAATAACAAAACAGTACTCGGTATTCTCTACACAGGATAGCCTTTCTTGTTATCAGATTGTTGACTTTAGTAAGACCATATGCTATGTTTTTAAGAACATTACATCTTGTGATCTCTTTTAGTAGAGGTTAAGATTGGGAGTTATTTCTTACTGTTTTTATTAAATCAAACAAAAGCATAGCTGGTAAAGGGGAGAGACCAGAGAGCCTTTTACTTCATATTATTTTCTCTGCAATATGATTGAATCCAAAAAACCTTCAAGGGTTATTTTTTTAAAGGTATCATAATAAACAGGATAGGAAAAACTTTTTCGTTTGGGATTTCCATTTGAAATAGTAGGTGATGACTTGGAGATATTTGCTATCTTCATATTAAACATTTATTTTGCTGAATGATTTTTCTTCACTATTGTGTACTCAAACATAAGTGTTTTGCCATTTCAGTACTTCTTTAAAGAAATCTGTTTAAGGATTAAATGTCTTGGAGGAATAAGGACTGGCCTATCCATGCAAAAAGGAAGATATTACCTAGGAAAGAGAGAGGTTAATAACTCCCAACATTGGAGAATCCGTGGATATAATCAGTTAAAATTGATAAACCAATTTTTTTTCCCTTCAAAGTAGCATAAAGGAGATCATCGAGGAAAGAGGGATCTCTTGAAATCTACCCCCTGACAGCCTCTGTTTTAGAGGGATCACAGACACGATACTGGTGTGCTGCATAGATGAGAAACTGTCTTTCGGTACTTCTGAGAATCTGGACAGGTGGCTGGAGTAGTTCAATAATAGGCATATATTGTATGAGTGATTTTACTTATATACACATTTGTGTCTAATAGTAGCCATCGTGAAAGGGGAGGAGGGAAGGGGGAAAAAACGAGTTACATGAGCACTATATATTTAAAAGGAATAGCAAGTTGTGCGTAATAAATTTGCAGTTTCATGTGTAATCATCTTTTTTTTTTCTATTCTATGTTATGGAAATGTTCATTTTACTTCTTAAGTTCAGAATAAAATAAATAATGGATATGGGAAAAAAAGAATATATGTTATGAGGGTGGAATTTACTGAAAGATCATTAGTTTGTATGTAGTGTTAATAAACAATTATTTTTCCTGAGTAGCAACTGAATTTAAGGTGTTGAAGAATTCTCTTGGGCTTCAGTTGAAAGCAAAATTAAATAATTTAATAATTTCACTATTAACTGAATAATGAAATATTGTTTAATGCATTTGATAGTGTAATTCCAACACAAAAATATAAGTTAAAGAAAATCTATATCTTAACTTTTCCACATTTTGAGTTTTCATCCATACAACTGTCCAAGTGAAATTTTAATGTAATTTTAAATGCGTCCATATATATTCACATATATATTAAAATCTCATATAAGTATTTCTGCTTAGACCTAACCTCTGGATCTAGGGAGTTGGTGCTTTTTTCTTAAGGAAAGTAACCAAACCAAGAAAAAATGGGGGAAAGACACTTAGCTAAGGCCAGTAAGGAATATTATTTTAGGCCACAAAAATTTTGCTGACGTTATGGTTAGTGAATGAGATACCAGGTATCACTACCAAAGGCTGAGTGGACTTAAAACACACTTAATACTTAGATCAACATTGACATTAATTTCCTAGTAGTTGTTGTTTGGTTATTTTGATCATGTCTGACTTTTCATCACCCCCATTTGGGTGGGGTTTTTTTTGTTTGTTTTTTTTTTTGCAGATACTTGAGTGGTTTGCCATTTTCTTCTGCAGCTCATTTTACAGATGAGAAAACTGAGGCAAACAGGGTTATGTGACTTGCCCAGGGTCACACAGCCTGTAGATATGAGGCCAGATTCTAATTTAGGAAGAAGATGAGAGTTCCTGACTCCAGGCCCAGCACTTTATCCAGTGCCCCACCTAGTTGCTCCTTTCCTAGTAGTAATTTGTCCTAAAAGTTTTATAAACACTGTATTTCAGCTTGTATTTTTCCAGAATAGAAAAGTGGCAGCTAGGTGGCGTAGTGGAAAGAGCACCGGCCTTGGATTCAGGAGGACCTGAGTTCAAATGCGGCCTCAGACACATAACTTTTACTAGTTGTGTGACCCTGGGCAAGTCACTTAACCCCATTGCCTAGCAAAAAAAAAAAACCAAAAAACAACAAAAAAAAACCAGAATAGAAAAGTAATGGGAAGCCTTTCCCAACCCCTCTTAATTCTTTTGCCTTTCCTGTGTTATTTCCTGTTTATCCTGTATAAGAAGTGAGTCAAGGGATGGCCTCTTTAATAATTAAAAAAAAAATCATACTGGGAGGGGAAGACCCTCAAGGTTGCTGGCCAAAAGAGAAACAGTGTTTACATTCACTTTGAGCCAGGAGGGCCTAATCACTGAAAGGGCGTTGCTTCACTCAAAGAGAACTTGAAAAGACCTTAGCTTAAAAAGGCCAGGGTTTCCCACTATATCCTGGGCCATCTGCAGTCGTCCTGATCCATATCTGGCCAGTGGACCCAGTGGCTCTGGAGGAGAAAGTGAGGCTGGTGACTTGCAAATCAAATTCAGTTGCAAGTCTGTCATCATCTCCACAACAATCCTGTATATAGCTTGCTTTGTATGTATTTGTTGTCTCCTGATTAGATTGCAAACTCCTTGAGGGCAGACTATTTTTACCTCTTTGTAATCCTAACACTTAGCATAATGCCTAACTAATAGTAGATACTTAATGTTTATTGATTGAAAAGTAATGCTGAAAAGTAATGGGATTGATTTCACTTCTATAGTTGCTTTCTCTTTTGCCTTCTCAGTGGGTAGGAGAGGGAGGGAGAATTCAAACTCAAATTTTTTCGAATGAATGTTAAAAATAATAAATAAGAGGAAAATTTAAAAAAAAGAAAAGTGATGCCTTAAATACCCTATAAATTCTTGAGGTAAATTTAAAGTTTTTGAAATAGTAAATATTCTATTTCCTGTCTACTTTAACCACCCACCAATAGGGGCCTTAATCTGTCTTCAAGATCTCAAATATCAAATTATTTTCTCTGACTTGCTATCCTTTTGTCTATGCAACTACCCCTGAAACTGTTCTTAGCTTTCATCAAGATCCCTACTTTATGCAAATTTTTAATGCTAGGATCTTTATTATTGCCTATTCTAGTGACATATGTATGTGTCAGCAGTCCCTTGCTGAATTGTAAAGCTCCATAAGGTCTGGTACTGTTGTCTTAATCTTTTTTAATCACCTCATTCTTTTCATAATAGGTGTTTAATAAATGCTGAAATTTAATATTAAAATCATATCTCTACCTTATTTATTAGCACATAGCTCCATTTAATGGAGGTGAAGTTATTAGAATTGAAATACTTAAACATTTCTTTCAGATCTTCAGAAGTCTCAGCAGAGACTTATCACCTCATCCATCCTTCCCATCTGGAGAAAGAAGTGGTTTTCATCCTTGCCAAGGCTTATAATACTTTCATCTTCATCCCTTCCAATTCGGTCCTGCTCACTTCCTTTGTGACCCTCATATGTCACTTACCTATCTTCATGCTCTCCCTTTATACTAGGGTTTTCCTCCTCTAGCAATAAACATACTCACAGAGTAGGTCCTTTCTGCTGTATCTATAAACACATGCTTACTCAGGTCTCCTTTCACCCTACCCCCCAACTCTAAGCATCCTCCCATCTTTTTCTTGCCTTTCATTGTCAAACTTCCTGAAAAAGTAGCCTATAATTGTTCCTTAAACTTAACACCCACTCACTCTTCAGCTCTTTGCAATCTGGCTTCAGTTTCTGCCCCCAAATTGAAACGGTTCTTTTAATCACCACATCCCCTAATGATTTTCTAAGTCCTCATCTTTCTTGACCTCTTTTCCAACATTTTATGCTCTTGACCACCCTAATCTTCCTAATACTGTCTTCATCTTCCATAACATGTATTTACATAGTCTTCCTCTTCTCCTCTCTTTCATTGGCTCTTCTTCCTTTGTCCATTCCTTTTAATTTAGATATTCTTTAGGGTCTTTTCCTTGGCATTCTCACTTCAGTATTCTCTTAGCAGTCTCATTGACATCCAAAACTTCAACTATTAAATTCTATGCAAGTGACTTCCAAATCTGTGTCTTCTGTCCTGAACATTCTTCTGAGTTAGAGCCACATTTCCAACAATCCCCTGAAATTCTCACCTGGGTATCAGCAAAATACTGGTACCCCAGGCTTAATATATTTAAGCTAAACTTATAATGTCATCTGTGTTTTCTGTTGTTGGCATAAATATTCTTCTTGTTACTTAAGCTGAAAATCTTGGAGTTATCTTTACTGTCTCTTTTAACCCATCTCTTGCCTGCTTTTTCCATGAGTTACCACATCATTTGTTAATTCCACTTATTTCTCATATTTAATTATTCTGTTCTTACTCCTTCCACCTTAGTTTAGTTTCACATCTGACCTGGTGCAGTATTTCCTTCGACTGGTCTCTCCTCTCTTATTTCTCTTCAATTTATCTTGTAAACTATAAGATTAATCTTCCTAATTGAACTGCTGATAAATTCATTTCCCTCCTCAGAAAACCTTTAGCGGCTCTCCATTACATAAAGACTACTAGACTTCTTATATTGGCATTTTTGGTTCTGTACAACCTCCTGACTCTAATCTACCATTTCTGTTTTGACACACCTTCCCTACACACATCTTGAAGTCAAGTCAAATAGGCCTATTTGCATTTTTGATGGAATATCTCTCACTTTCTTGCCTTATTGTCCCTCTTCATAATTTTCCCTAATCATTTCTAGATTGCCATCCCTGTTTAAATCTCACCCATCCTTCAGGGTCCAGATCCAATACCGTCTTTTCTTTCTTTGTTTGTTTTTCAGAAGATAAAAAGTTTAATTTAGCGTCAGTCAGCTAATGGGCAGTTGCCATATGGATAGGAATGGATGAGAGTAAATAGTCAATAAATATTAAGCCAGGCAGTGTGCTAATACGGAGGAGAGAACACAAAAGGAAGCTGAAAAAAGAAGGAAGGGGAGTTACCTAGAGGCAGAGAACTGCCCCAAAAGCAGTGCAGCCAGGTAAGAAATATCTTGAGCAAAAGTTTCATTAAATGGGGGTTTTGAGTTCATGGCCCCACTCTCTAAACAGAGGAGCAGAGGGAGTGGATGAGGTATAATACCAAAGCTGATGAAATCTTGTAAGATAATGAGGTTATCTAAATAATGACCTTTTGGGGGCATGTTAGAAAAGTGAGTCAAAGAAGGGAGGCAGACACACACACAGACACACACACACACACACACACACACACACACACACACACACACACACACACACACACACACGGTTTTGAATAGCCTTAAGATCCAGCTGTGTGTGTACTTTTATCTCCTTTGACCACCTCCTCCTCTCTGTATAGATTTCTACTTGTGTATACTAATTATGTGAAATAATTTCTCCTAACTTTCCTTCCATTCCCCTCCAGTGTATTCATCTTCCCTCAGCATAATAGCATCCCTGCCGGCCTTGGAATTAGATTCTCTATCTGACCATGATGATGATAGTTTCAGTGGAGACATATAAATCATCTCCCCATATTTGAATGTAAAAAATTTATCCTTGTTTAGTCCCTTATTGTTTTTCATCCAGGTTTACCTTTTGTTGTTTCTTTTAACTCTTGTGTTTGAACTTCAGCATTGTTATGCAGCTCTGATCTTTTCATCAGAAATGCTTAGAAGTTCACTATTTCATTAAAGGTCCATTCCCCCCTCCCCCCCCTTCCCCGTAGCATTATACTCAGTTTTGCTGGATAAGTTATTCTTGGTGGTAAGCCTGTATGTTTTGTCTTCAGGAATATGTTCTAAGTTCTCCACTCATATAGTAGTGACTGCTAAATCATAAGTAATATTCAGTAATTGTATTCTTTCTTTCTGGCTGCATGAAATATTTTTCCTTTGACCTAGAAGCTCTGGATTTTGACTGTCGTATGCTTGGAAGTTTTCATTTGGAGGTTTCTTTCAGGAGGTGACCAGTGGATTCTTTTTTTTTTTAAATTTTATTATTATTATTATTTTGGTGAGGCAGTTGGGGTTAAGTGACTTGCCTAGGGTCATACAGCTAGTATGAAGTGTCGGAGGGCAGATTTGAACTCAGATCTTCCTAACTCCAGGGCCAGTGTTCTATCCAGTGCGCCGCCAGCTGTCCCTAGTAGATTCTTTCTATTTCTGCTTTACCCTCTGATTCTAAGAGATCTGGACAATTTTCTTTTTAAGATTTCTTGAAATATGATGTCTGAGCTTTTTTTTTTTTGGTCATGTCATTCAGTTAGTCCAATGATTCTTAATTTATTTCTCCTTAATCTGTTTTCTAGGTCACTTCTTTTTACTATGAGATCTCACATTTTCTTATATATTTTTTCACTCTTAATCCTCATAGATTATCCACTTCCTTCAGTGTAGGAACGTGACTCTTTGTATCACTTATATTCCTGGCCCAGTGCATTATATCTATTAGGAACTCAGATTTTTAAAAAAAAATGTAAAGAGGATGGCAGCAAGGCAAGGTGTAAGAAGATGAATATAAGAATATGGCACAGAATTGTAAAAATGGTGTTAGGAATGCTAATGAGGTGAGGAATCTAAGGTCAATAAAGAGTTGGTTTCTTTTTTTTTAATATATTGCAAGAAAAGTTTCTTTGATGTGGGTGAGATGATGGTACCTAACAAGAGAAAGAAAGCACAGTTGTTCAGCTCTGATTTTGTTAAGTTTTCTTTGCAAAAGAGAATAAATATCCTTTGCATTGAAACCAACGGAACGTAAATGACTTAATGTGTTTGCTAACCAAAATAATAAGATGACAGTAGAAGAACACTCAGCTGCCCTTGATGATTTCATGGCACCTGGTTCAGATGAACTACATCCTTGGCTCCTAAAAGAATGTGCAGGTCTGATTGCTGAGACACTCAGTGATATCTGAAAGATCATGGAAAAGAGGAGAGGTACCACAAGATTAGAGAAGAGAAAATGTTGACTTTATTTTCAAAAAAGGAAATGCTTTGCAAGCTCTAAGCTCATTGGCTTGACTTTGATTACTGGGAAAATTCTAGGACAGATCATTAAAGCAATGGTTACTAAACTACAAAAAAAGAGAAGCAATGATTACAGAAAGCTAGCAGGGGTTCATGAAGGTCAGGTCATGGCAGACTGACCTCATTTCCTTTTTGTGATAAGATGAATGAACTAGTAGATGAGGGGGAAGCTATGGATATGGTTTACCTAAATTTAGCAGAGCATTTGATAAAATATTACATGCTATTCTTACAGAGATGATAGAGAGATTAGATGATAACACAGCCGTATGGATTCATAACTAATTGGATAGTGGGAGTTAGGGTATTGTTAATGATTCATTTTCTGGGTGACAGGAAGTCTCCAATAGATCTCTTCCTAGAGATCTGTGGTTGGCCTTGTTATCGGTGACTTAGATAAAGGGCTAGATGTTCTGTCTGTCAAATTTGTAGATGATACAAAGCTGGGAAGGAGCCCTAACACAGTGAATGACTGAGCCAGGATCCAAAAGGATCTTAACAGTCTATAGCATTCATTGGGTTGAATCTGTTAAGAGGAAATTCAAAAGAGTTAAATGTAGCATCTTTTACTTAAGTATAAAAAAATCATCCTTATTGTTGTGGTTGTTGTGGTTTGTCCTTCCTTTTCGAAAAGGACAATGACATCAGGGAGATGATGACATGACTTGCAGTTGAATTGGATTTGAGTGACAGATGAAGCATGAATATAAAGAGCAACCTTCTGAAAAACTGAAGGTTTTAATAGACTTTAAGTTTAGTATGAGTCAAGTATGTTGTGGCAGCCAAAAAAAGCTAGTGTGATCTTGGCCTACATTAAGAGGAGCATAACTTATAGAAATAGGGAGGTGGTAAACTGTACTTTGACCTCAGCAGAATTCACCCGGAGTATCGAGTTCACTTCTAGGCACGTAGAGCCTTGAATCCATGTCATATTAAGATTAGTTGAAAGAACTAGGGATGTTTTAGCCTGGAGAAGAGAAGATTCAGGAGATGAATGAGTTGTCTTCAAGTATTTGAAAGGAAGTCATGGAGAAGAGTGTTTGGATTTGTTCAGTTTGGTACACTAGAGGGTAGAATGAGGGGCAGTGGGTGAAAGAGTTGGCACAGTGAATAGAGTGCCGGCCCTGAAGTCAGGAAGATTCATCTTTCTGAGTTTCAATCTGACCTGAGACACTTACTAGCTGTGTGACTCTACGTTACTTAACCCTCTTTGTTTCAGTTACACATCTGTAAAATGAGCTGGAAGGAAATGGCAAACCACTCAAGTATCTTTGCTAAGAAAACCCCAAATGGATTCACGAAGTCTAAGACACGACTGAACAACAACCAAAAGCAAAGAGAGAAATTTTAGTTTCATGTGTTAGCTTCCTAATGATTAGAGCCATCCATAAGTGGAATGGCCTGTCTTCTCCATGTTTCAAAGCTCTTCATAGCCCTCGTAAAGTATGAGGAAGGGAATGAAGTGAAAGAAGACTGGAAAGGCCCCTTCCTGGTACTTTAAGATCCAGCGACTATGGCAGCCTTCTTGTTGTCCCTCCCAAAAGATACTTCATCTGCCTACTTGTGCATTTCCACTGCCTGTCCTCACGTCTGGAATTCTCTCCCTCCTCATTTTTTGCCTCTTGCCTTCCCTGGCTTTTCTTCAGATCTCAAACTAAGATCCCCCCTTCTGCAAGAAGCCTTTCTAAGTCTCACTTACGTTAGTGCTTCCCTCTGAGATTATTTTTAATTTATCCAGTCTGTATGTTATTTGCACAGAGTTGTTTGCGTCTTGTCTCCTCTCATTAGATCGGGGTGTTCTTGTGGGCAGGGGACTGTTTTTGCCTTTGCAATATCCCCTCACTTAATGTAGTGCCTGGATACTTAATAGATGATTCTTGACTTGAGAGAGTTCATTGCCTTACCTTTGAGGTCTTCTGAGCATATGCTGGATCACCAATTTTTGTGTATGTCATTTTAGGATTAACTTTTAACTTTTTTTCTTTTTGTCATCCAAGACGTGCATTGAAAGCAACTTCTTTCACTATTTTACTGCCCTAGCTTCTCTTTTGTGATTTCTCTGTAGGGGCAAACCTACATATTGGATTTCAGCAATTCTAGGGACAGACATTCTAACTGATAAGCTATCTCTAAGAGCTTACTATATCCCCTAATAGATTATAAATTCCAGGAAAGCAGGTATGATTTCTTATTAATTCTCCCTTAGCACCTAGCTTTTTACATAGTAGGTAGTAGGTCCCCAATAAATCTTGAATGGTTGGTTTCTTAAATTATTTGTGGGCATCATTTCTTATTGTGTCAAAAATACCACTAATTTGTAGGGCCTTTATTTTTTTAATGGAGGGAAGGCTTTTTGGTTAAATATAGTGGTTTTACAATATAAATTTCTTGCTTCATGCCTTTTAAGCCAAGGATCTAGACATTCTTCAGCTAAGAACATGTGGTAAGTTTTCTATTTTGGTGGATTCTTGATTCTTGTCACTATGGCTAGTGCTTTCGTCAGATTATAATCTCTCCATGCCTTCTCATTGTGTAAAATCATGTTTAATTTTTATGCACTTCTTTCTCTAAATCTTTAATGGGGTAATCCCTCCAATGCACTGAAGGACTGACTGATTATTTTAGTATCTCCAGGGTACAGGCTATGCCTGTGGGCTCTTTCTTGCTATATTGACTAGGTATATACATATACATGTACACATACACACATAGATAGATATAGATATGTAGTCTCCTGAGGCACAGGCATTATGATATAAAGGATAGTAGTTAGCCTCCAAGTCAGGAAGACTTTGGGTTCAAGTTCTATCTCTTAATCATTACTACCTCCATAACATGTCACATCTGAGCATTTCACTCTATTCTGAACCTTATATCAGGCCCTCATCACTTTTCCCCTGGATTATTGTGTCAGCTCCCAATTGGTCTCATTATGTCAAATCTTTCACTATCCCCAACACAGCTGCCAGAATGATTGTCCTTACTTAGTAAATTCCAGTGGCTCCCTTTTTCCTCTAGGATAAAATATAAACCTGTTAGCTTTTAAAGCCCTTCACAACCTGGTCCTAACATATTTCCAGCCTACCTTTTTTTAACCTCTTAATCGTTCAACTCCTATAACCTATTCCATTGCACCTCAGTTACATACAAGGATGGTCATTCCCTTGCTCACCCACAAGTTTCCCTCTTCTCACATTCAGAGTCTCAGAATTTCTTTTATCTTTATCTTTCATCATTTCTTATGCCTTCCTTTCTCTTCCTAAACTATGGGTTCTTAACCTGGGGATTTACATCTTTATTTTGTTATAATTGGTTTTCTTTGTAATTTTATATGTTTTTATTGTGCATTTGAAAACATTGTTCTGAGAAGGAATCCTTAGGGTTTTATCATGCCTAAAGGTTCCATGACCCAAAAAAACTGCTTTAAGCCTATTCTTATCCTCACTGTGACTTTCAGTCCCACCATATCTCACTGAGCCCTCATTTTAGCAAGATAATTCTACCTCTTTCTAATTGATTCTCTATCCCACTCGCCATAGCAGTCGTCCCAAATCTTTTCCTGTCTCCTCAAGCCTCACATGCCGTTGTCTCCTCCCATCCTTTCTGCTGAGGACCTTACCTACTATTTGACCAAAAAAAAATTGACGCCTTTACTGAGACTTCTCTCTTCTCCTTCATTTCATATCCATTTGATCTCTTATCTACTCCGGTCCCTGATGAGGTAGCCTTTAACCCCTTTATATTTATCTTTGATCCCATGACCTCCCACCTTCTTCAGCAGATTGCCACCACCATCATCTTGAGCTCTTTTTCTAATCTTCAGTCTCTCTCATCCTTAAAAAAAACACTCACTGTATTAGGCTTCCAACCCAATCACTCAGCTGAAATTAGACTTCCCCTAGTTAGCAAAAAAAAAAATCAGTATTTTTACATCATCATAATTTCTCCCAATATTCCTCTATGCCCAAAGAGAGCCATCCCATAACAAATAATATTTTAAAGACAAAGAAGAAAAGGAAAAAAATCAATATGACTGATTAATCAATATTAACTAATTAACACATCAAAAAAGTTAGAAAATGTGCAATCTGCCACAGTGCTGAACCTCCAGCTTCTACAAAAGAGTAAGGGTGTCTTCTCATATCCTTTCTTTCAAGCCATGCTTGTTCTTTTTAATTTTGCACATTTGCTTTCTCTACATATTTTTGTGGTTCTTTTTGCTTACATGGTTGTAATCATTATGTATATTTCTTGGCTCTACTTATTTCACTCTGTATTGGTTCATATATAGATGTTTCCATGATTCTCTATGTTCATCATAGTCATCATTTCTTACTGCACAGTAACATTTATGTGCCACAGTTTGTTTAGCCATTCCCCAGTCAGTGGGCATCTGCTTTATTTCCAGTTCTTTACTATCACCAAAGAGCTTCCTATAGCCCCTCCAACCCTGATTTCCTGTCCTTACTAATCTTTACCAATTTGTAGGGTATGAGGTGAAACCTCTTTATTTTTATTTTTCTTATTAATGATCTTAAAGTTCTTTCATATATTTATTAGTAGTTTGCAATTCTTTTGAGAGCTATTCATATTGTTTGACCACCTGTCTGTTGAAAAATGGTTTTAGAGGTGTGTGTGTGTGTATGTATCTGTTAATTGTTTATATATCTTGAATATGAAACTGTTGTCAACTAATCAGTTTCTTGCCTTGATCCTCACTCATGTTACTCTCAATAGCTCTTTAGATGTCCCCTGATACTTGGTCCTGAGCCCTCTTACATTCTCTTTCTACATTTTCTCACTTGGTGATCTCATCAACTCTCATGGGTTCAATTATCGTCTCTCTGCAGATGGTTCCCAGACCTATTTATCCAGACCTAGTCTCTCTCCTGAGCTCTAGTCTCACATCACTTACTATCTGTTGGACATTTTAAACTTGTTGTCCGTATAGGGATCTCAAACACAACATGTCCAATATATAGATATAGACTTAGAGTTGGAGTAAGGAAGACCTGAGTTTGAATCCTGCCTCACATTTACTAGCTCTATTACCCTGGGCAAATCACTTAACCTCAGTGCCTCAATTTCCTCATTTATAAAATGGAGATAATGAATAGCACCTGCCTTCCCCAGTTGTTGTGGGAATCAAATGAGATCTTTCTAAAACACTTTGCAAGTCTTAAATTGTTATATAAAACCTAGTTATTACTTTTTTTCTCTCTCTTTCAGACATCTATTATTGCTGTCTAATGATCCAGATAATAATAATACAGATTTACAACTTTGGTATCATCCTTGGTTCTTTTTTTCTCTCACTCCAACATATGTAATGATTTACCAAATTTTGTAATTTCTTTAAATCTTGTGCATATATTCTCTTATTTCTATTCAAACAGCCACCGTAACAGTTCAGACTCTTTGTCCATTTCAGCAGTCTCCTAATTAGTCTGCCTGCTGGAAATCTTTGTCTATTCCTTTTTCTCCTCAAACTGCTGCCAAAGACTAAATTGTAGATCTGACCCCTTTCCCAGTGAACACCAACGGGTCCCTCTTACCTGGAATCAAATATAAACACCTCTGTTTAGCATTTAGAGTGATCCACAGTCTGGTGCCTTCTCATCTTTTTAGCCTTTTAAACATATTAATCTTCCTGTTAGTCTTCAAGATTCCAGTCATACTAGTCTACTAGCTGGTCTTTGCACATGACTCTCCATCTCTTCTGTTTCTGTGCCTTTGCAGTGGCTGTCCCCCATGCCTAGAATGCTCCCCTTCCCAGCCTTCTACTCTTAGAATTCCTGTCATCCTTTGGAATTCAACTCAGTTGCCACCTCCAGTAGGCATAGTTCCCATTCCTATTGCTCCTAGTGCTTTCCATCTATCCTGCATTTTTCTTATGCATTGATTTATGCATGTTGTTTCTCTTCCCCTTCCCCTACCACTCCCCCACCCCCATTAGAATGTAAATTCTTTTGAGAGTAGGAATTATTTCTTTGCATCCCTAGCCTTTAGCGCAGTGCTTGGCATATAGTAAGCAGTTATTAAATGTTTATTGATTGCCTACTGTTGAGAACATTGTAAAGGGGAGCCAGGGGCTGAGGAGTTGCCCAAATGACCTCCAAGATCCTTTTCAGTTTTAGAATTCTGTGATTTAAAATGCTTTGCAGAATAGTGAAAAAAGCACAAGATTTTGGACTTGGACTTCGCTAAGAGACACCATGGTACAGTATAAAGAGTGCTGAATTTGGCATCATAGAGCCTGAGTTCAGATACCAACTCTGCCACTTTTTACCTGTGTGACTTTGGTTATTATCTAACCTCTCAATTTCATCTAGATAGATCTAGAAGACTAATTGACCTCTAAAGCCCCTTCAAACTGTAAATCTCAGACTCTATAAAGTGAGACTAGGTCCAGTGACTTTAATATGGAATTCAGGATGAATTATAATTTTCTGAATGAGAAAAAATATATAAAAGAAATGTTGTAAAAACAAACAACATCAATAAAACTTTAAAAAAGTAATCCTTCCCTCTCTCCTAATACCCATGGATACCTTTAATTAGAAAGTAAGATTTGTCATCAGATAATAATGTCTTCATGATTTTTATTAAAAAGTAGGCATTCAGTGGTATCAGACTATAAAATGACTTTGAAATATTTAAACATTGTATTCAATATTTATAAGTATGGTGTTGCATAATGGGAAAAAATTAATTATAGGTAAATATTTGTCAAGATGTGATTACTTGTTATGACAGAGTGGTTAGAGAACTGGCCTCGAAGCCAGGAAAAACCTGGGTCAAATTTTTGCCTTTGTCACATACTAGCTGTGTGACCCCTGGGCAAATCATTTAACCTCTCAGTGCTTTAGGCAGTTCTCTCAGAGAAGATGGAACCCTACATTGGTGGAAGGTGTTTCCTCACTTAGAGTTAGGTATAGCAATGAAATCTCAGGTCCAGACTCTATATCCCTTTAGTTAATTTGGGAAATGCAGTTAGAAAAGATAGATGAATAAGAAAGGCCCTCTAATAAAGTTATTATTCAGACTTGCAGATAATGTCTTCCCCCATATTTAGAATTTGTTAAACACTCCTTAATTCTTGCTTCTGGTCATCATGGTCTCCTTAAAGGTCCAGTAATTTCCAGAAGGGGAATTTTTGCAATTAATAGGTATAACACAAACTTTATCAGCAATTGAAGCAAATTATTTCAGTCCACCAAATATATCTTAAATATCTGATATGTGTAATATTGTTAGGTATTGATAGTGGAGATATCGTTATTATTAGCTATTGATTGCTACTTTAGGAATCAAGAAAACCTGGGTTCCACTTGAGTTGAGATACCATCTCTCAGACAGTCACTCCACCTCTCAACTGCCAAGCAAGTGCCAGGTCTGCGCTGGTTGAGGGTGTTTTTCTGTACCAGTGAAATTATAAATTGTATGAGTACTGCAGAGAAAAGGACAAAAAGAAAAACCATTTGTGCCTTCAAGTAGCTTATATTTTACTGAGGGAAATAACTTAAATATAAACAAATTTGAGGAAAGGCACCTGAGCTATTCCTTGAAAGACTCCTCAGTATTCCAGGAGGGAAAAGTAAAAAAGGAATGTATTCCAGGCATAAGGGACAGGATGTTGCAGAGGCATAAAGACTGAAATACGAAGTTCAGGAAAAATAAATAAGCTAGTTTGGCTGAAAATGAGTGTGAAGGGGAATAAATAACATCAAATAAGTCCAGAAAAGATGACTGGAGTCAGATTATTTTCCCTTATCTCCACTCCCAAATCTTATGCTTTTTCTCACTCCTTGATCTCTCTGCAAGCCTTTGACACTCACCCTCGTCTCTCCAAATACTCTCTTCTCTTTAGGTTTTTGGTGCTCTACTCTCTCCTGGTTCTCCTCGTACCACCTGACTGCTCCTTTTCTTTTGATGGACCTCCATCTAAGTCATACCATAGATGTCCCACAGGGTACTAGCCTGGGCCCTCTGTTTCATACTATTTTAAAAAAACATTTAGCAAACATTTTTAAATATAAATTCAAGTAAATTTTTTTTAATTTCTGAATTCTCTGTCTCTTCTCTCTCCTTCACCCCTTGAGAAGGCTAGAAAAACAATTTATTTAATTGACTCAGTTCCATATATATTTTAGAAATGAGCCCTTAATCAGAAAAAAATTGTTGTAGAGTTATTTTTCCAGTTTGTTGCTTTTTTTTAAATTTTACTCACATTGGTTTTATTTGCACAAAAACTTTATTTTTATATAATTATAATTATCCATTTTATCTCCTGTGAACACTTTGTCTCTTGTTTGATCATGAATTCTTCCCGGTCTGATAGGTAGTTCTTCCATGTTCCACTAAATTGCTTATGATGTTACCCTTTATTTCTGAATCATGTACCCATTTTGAGCTTATTATCTATAGTATAAAGTTGTGAGATTTTGTTCTATAGCAAGTTTCTTCCAGATAGTATAGTTTTCCTAATGGTTTTTGTAGCATAGTGAGTTCTTGACCCAATAGCTGAGATCTTTGAGTTTATTAAACACTAGGTTACTGTGCTCATTTTCTTCTGTATGTTGTATGCCTAATTTTCTCCACTGATCAACCTCTATATTTCTTACTCAGCACCAAATTGTTTTGACAGTTACAACTTTTTAATATAGTTTGAAATCTAGTACTGCTAGGCCCCATAAATTCCCTTTTTTCCATTGATTCCCTTGCTATTCTTGACCTTTTGTTTCTCTATATCAGTTTTGTTATTTGTATTTATAGCTGTATAAAGGAATATTTTGGTAATTTAATTGGCATGGTGCTGAATAAGTAAATTAATTTAGGATTGTTATTTTTATTACATTGGGTTCTCCTACCCATGAGCAATTACTATTTCGCTAGTTACTTAGATGTGTCTCTGTTTGAGTGAAGTGTTTTATAATTGTGTTTATATAGTTTTTGGGTATGTCTTGACGATAGAATCCCAAGTATTTTATACTGTCTGATTATTTGAAATGAAATTTCTCTGTCTCCTCCTGCAGAGTTTTATTGGTAATATAGTTATCCCTTCCATATCACAGGGATAAAAATTTTTTGCCTTCCCTTTGTACCACAGCAAAACTCTGATTTTTTTCTTTTTCTTTTATGGGGTGTCAGCCGTACCTTATTGTAAAATTTAGGTTAAGTATTTGGCCATAGGCTCTGTGTTATCTGCTGGCCTTCCGCCTGTCTTCTGCAGCTTCCTCAAAACTCCCCCAAAATTCTCATTTAATTTCTTATGCTGACCTGCAATATAGTGAAACTGTGATGAGGAAAGTCACAATGTGAAAGGGATAACTGTATCTAGAAATATTGATGCTTTGTATGGACTTATTTTATATACTGCAGCTTTGCTGAAGTTGTTAATTGTTTGAATTAGTTTTTTAGCTGACTCTTGAGTAAGCCATCATATCATCTGCAAAAAAGTGGTAGTTTTATTATTTTTTCAATGTTCATTCCTTCAATTTCTTTTTGTATTGTTGTAATAGCTAGCATTTATAATATACTATTGAATGTAAATGGTGATAATGGACATTCTTGTTTTTATCCCATCTTACTGGAAAAGCTTCTAGCCTGTCTCCATTACAGATGATGTTTGCTCTTGGTTTTAGGTAGATACTAGTCATTTTAAGGAAAGGTCCATTTATTCGTGTGCATTCTTGTATTTTTAACAGGAATGAATATTATATGTCATCAAAAGCTTTTTCTGCCTCTATTTAATCTTTTTTTGGTTTTTGTTACTAATATAGTAATTATATTTCCAGTTTTCCTAATATTGAACCAGTTCCACATTCCTGGTATAAATCCAGCCTGGTCATAAGGGCATGATCTTTATAATAAGTTTTTGCTGTAGTCTCCTTGCTGATATTTAAAATTTTTGCATCAATATTCTTAGGAGAAATTGGTGTATGGTTTTCTTTCTCTCTTTTGTTTGTCCTCCATTTAGGTATGGAGACCATGTATGTATCATAGGAGGAATTTGGTAGGATCTCTTCTTTACCTATTTTTTTAAACAGTTTATGTAATGTTGGATTAATTTTTTAAATGTTTGGTAGAATTCACTTGTAAATCCCTCTCATCCTGGAATTTTTTTCTCTAGGAGTTCATTTATGGGTTGTTCTTTTTTTTTTCTAACATAAGGTTATTTAAATATTTTATTTCCTGTTCTGTTAAATTGGACAATTTGTATTTTTGTAAATATTTATCATTTTTGTTTAGATTATTTGTTTTTGGCATATAGTAGGGCAAAATAGCTCCTAATTGTTTTTATTTTGTTTTCATTGGTTTTGAATTGACCTTTTTAATTTAACATTAGTAGTAATTTGATTCTCTTCTTTCTTTTTCTTAATCAAATTAGCTAATGGTTTATCTATTTGTTATTGCTGGGTTTGTAAAAAGAAAAATTCCCCTTTTTATTAATTCAACAATTTTTTTAACTTTCAATTTTGTTAAGCCCTCCTTTGATTTTTCAGAATTTGCATTTGAGTGACTTGGAGTTTTTAATTTGTTGATTTTCTAATTGTTTGTTGTTGCATGCCAGATTTGTTGATCTGCTCTTTCTCTCCTTTATTGATGGAAAGAGTTTACAGATATAAATTTTCCTCTTAAGTACTACTTTGGCCACATCCCGCAGATTTTGGTATGTTGCCTCATTGTTATCATTATCTTTGAAATTGTTTCTATGATTTGTTCTTTGATCTATCCATTGTTTAGGATTAAGTTATTTAGTTTCCATTTAAGTTTTAATCTTTGCTTCAAAGGCCCTTTGTTGAATATAATTTTTATTGCATTATGGTTGGTAAAGGATGCTTTTTTGCCCTGTTCCAATTGTGTGTGTGTGTGAGAAAGTGTTATGCACAGTTGAAATAGGTATATTCCTTTCTGTTCTCACTTAATATTCTTCAGAGGTCTAAAATATCTTAACTTTTCTAAAATTCTATTCAGCTCCTTAAATTCTTGTTTATTTTTTGGTTCAATTTATCTAGGTCTGAGAGGGATAAATTGAGAGGTTGCCCCCCACTGTTATAGTTTTACTGCCTTCATGTAAATCATTTAATTTTTCCTAATGCCATTTGGTGCATATGTGTTCAGTATTGGTATTAATTCATTTTCTATGGTACTTTTTAGCAAAATGGAGTTTCCCTGATTATCTCTTTTAATTAGGTCTGTTTTTACTTTTCCTTTGAAATCATGATTGCTACCCCTGTCTTTTATTTCAGCTGAAGCATAATAGATTCTGCTCCAGCCCCTCTCTGTATCTTTGTTTCAAACCTGTTTCTTGTAAACAACATATGGTTAGATTCTGTTTTCTAATCTTTTCTGCTATCCTCTTCCGGGTGAGTTCATTCCAATTTGCATTCAGTTTTGATTGATGTTTTATTTCCTAACATCCTAGTCTCTTATATTTATCCTCTATTCCTTTTTCCCACCCCCTCTTTGAGTCTGTTTTGCTCCTGATTAATATTTCCCTTAATCTGTTTCTGGTTGGGAGTTTCGGCAGACTGCTGCGTGACTCAGCCACTGTTGGTCTGCTGGAAGCCTCTGCAGGTTCAGATCATTTGAACTGCTGACTTGGCTCCCCCTTGGTCTTAAGATTTTATGCTCCACTCCCAGGATTAGAGGAACAAGGTTTCCTGGAAGTTGTTCTCAAGGCAACTGCTCCTCTTGCCCTGGATCTGTGACCCAGCGCTGGGTGGTAGGAGATAGAACTTTCAAATGTCTCCTTTTCCTGCACCATGTGTTTGTTCAGGAATACCCTCAGATCTCCTTTTTGGTGCCTTGTCTTGGCCCTCTCAGCCCCTGAGTGCTAGAATACTTCCTGTTACTGCTGCCATGTGCTGCGCTCCTGGCCAGGCACCCCCCTGTCTCTACTACCCCCATATTCTGGTGTATGCAGACCTCCCTGTCCCTCTCTGAAGCTACCTTGGGCTGGAAAAATGATTTGCTATGATTTATTTTTTTCCCAATCATAATTCAATCTGGTGCATTCTCTAGATCTTTGTTGAGGACATAGGGGGAAAGCTAGCTTCTATTGCTTCCTCTCTGCCATCTTGGCTCTGCCCCCTCCCCCCTATACTGTTTCACTTGGTGATCTCATCCGCTGTCAGTGTTCCAGTTGCCTATTGGCCCTCTCAAACTGGATGTCCTGTAGACCTCCTAAACTCAACATGTCCAAAACTAAACTCATAATCTCCCTTTCCCCTCCCCCTAAACCCTCTACTCTTCTAAACTTCCCTATTACTGTCAAGGGCACCTCAATCCTCCCGATTACCAGACTCACAACCTAGTTTTCAGCCTTGACTCCTCACTACTTCTTACCTTCCCAGCCCCATATCCAGTCTGTTTCCAAGGCCTGTTGATTTCACCTTTTGCAACATCTCTCAAATATACTCTTTTCTCCTTTTGCTACCACAACCCTCACCTCCTTACACCTGCACTATTGCAGTAGCCTGCCTCAAGTCTCTTCCCCACTCAGGCCATCATACTCTACTCAGATGCCAATGTGATTTTCCTACAGCACAGGTCTGACGTGTCACCCCCTATTCCGTAAACTCCATTGGCTCCCTGTCACCTTTCAAATAAAAATCCTTTGTTTGGTATGCAAAGCTCTTCATAACTTAGCCCTGTTCCTGGCACTCCTCCAGCCTGCTTCACCTTTTCTGACCATTCCTTTCATTCTCTTTGATCCATTGACAATGACCACCTTGGTATTGCTTGAACAAGATACTCCATTTTGTAGCTCTGGACATTTTAACTTACTGACTTCTGTGTCTGGAATGCCCTCCCTTCTCATCTGTATTTTTCAACTATTTTTAATTTGTAATACACCAAGAAGATTCTCCTTACTTTCTTCACCTACTCCATCTAGCCACATTTCTGCCCAGCCCATCTTTGTCTTCTCTGGTCTAAACCATCCTCTCTTCTTTTTCAGACATGGTTACTACCTTCTTCACCTTGCTGGTCAAAAAATTGCCGAGGAATGAGGAAACCCAGGTTGGCACAACACTAACAAAGATAGTAATGTCTTAACACAGAAATACCATAACATACTTTTTAGTAGTAAAAGTTTTCTCCATGAAATATGGGGGAGCATGAAGAGGGGTTAGGAAGAGCAAAGAATGTTTTTATTAATTCCCTTAAGTTATATCAGGATAAGAACTTCTTTTCTGTCAAGATATCAGCTGTGAATAAGGAAGAGTCTCCAAACCATTTGCCTCCCTGGACGCATAATTAAATATTTTGCATATATCCATATGCACACATACATATAACAGATTAAGAATGTCCATTTCCTAATATGGCCAAACAGAATCAGACCTAATGAATAAGGAATAAGATAAAAGAAGCACAAAACCTTTTGTGCATATAATTCTCCTGCTCAAAAAAACGTTTAGTGGATCCCTGTTGGGTCTAAAGTTTTCAGCTTGGCTTTTTTTTCCCCCTAAAGGCTTTTTAATTTGAGGACAAAATTAGCTTCTAGTTTTCTGAAAAGAAATGTCAGTTAACTTTGCCCAAATAAAAACACAGCTCTATAGCAGTTCTTAATTCTAGCCACTCATAAAGTATTCTGAGTAAGAGCGTGCAGATGGTATAATCCATCAGAACGCCTAGAAAAACGACTTTAGAAAATTCCCCAATAACTGAGTCAGTAGTGTCATTTTAGAAAAGCATATTTGTTGGATATTTTCCATTTGTAAGCTATTAAAGGATATAGATGCTGACACAGGGTCTCTTAAAGTATGACTTCATTGATCCATTTTATAGTTTCTGGTTTGTGGTTTCTTTGACTCTTATTTTTAAAATATGGATATGTTTGGCTTTTAAGAGTTTTGTGATTGCAAGTGCCATCTTCCCTCTGGAGAATATAATTGAATCAATCTTATATAGGGCATATACATGCATACACATTTATATCGATAATTAAAGCCTGTTTGCCATGTTAGGGTTAGTTTATTTCTGTTCCATTATAGAATCTGAACTAGCATCTTTATGTAGAATCATGAGGGAGAAAAATACCATAAACACACCCTAAAATTATCCTTTTGGCTCTCCTGAATACCCTGAGAAGATTCATGCCCCTATCAACTGGCTGTTAGTGTTGTTTCTTTTCCTTTCACCTCTAAAACTAGCTAACTTCATCGATAAATGGCAATCTGGGTCTGGACAGCCCCATAGAGGATCAGAGGGACACCATTTCTTCCCACTCCTTCACCTGTCTTCTGACCTGGCTTGTCTGCTTGGCTAGGACATAAATGGTTCTGACAGTTCTTCCATTGGTCCCCTTGCCTGAACTTAGAGGAAACCTTCCTGAGGCTGAATTCTAGTGAAATTGATAACTCTGCTAAACTCATTCAGCAATGATTAACAGGCTTCCAGCAGTTCATACTCTTCCTATCCTAGTGATCTTGAACTTCTGGCTGTCATTATACAACCTCCATTCGAGGAATGGAAGGGCTAGTGTCACTGACTCATAGAGTAAATTGAGAGGAGTAAGAAGGCAAGGTATATGAAGACTGGAAAGGTTAAGAGGGGCCAGGTTATAAAGGACTTTGAACACCAGAAGATTTTGTATTCAATCCTGGAAGTACTAGGAAGCTGCTGGAATTTTTTTAATAGGGGATAACATGGTCATACGTGTGTCCTTTTTTGGGGGCGGGGGAAGATCAACTTGATATCTAAGTGGAGGATGGACTGGAGTAGAGGAGGTCATGAAACTGGGAGGCCAACCAGCAGACTATTGTGAATAGTTCTAGTCATGGGGTGATAATAGATTAGATATCACACAATACATCTTCACATCTTGTGAAGGTAGAAATGACAGGATTTGGCAATAGATCTGGATATGTAGAATGAGTAAGAGTGAGAGACTGAGGAAGACATCTGTGTTTTTGAGCCTTGACAGTAATAGGGAGGTTTGGAATTTGGGGGGAGAAGGAGGGAGAAGGGGAATTCAGTTTTGGACATGTTGAGTTTAAGATGTTTACAGACAACCGGTTTGAGATATCCTGTATACAATTGGAGCTTTGAGACTGGAAAGGTCATCAGTCAGCAAAGAAATGAGGGCTGGATAAAAAGATAGAATAATCTGTGTACAGATGATAATTGAATCCATGGGAGTTGATGAGATTACCAAGAGAAATAGTCTAGAGGAAGAAGAGAAGAAATGGAAAGCTGGAAAAACCGTCTTTGGAGCTGCTATACCACAGCCTCTCATCCCCCATCCCCATCTCCAGAATATACAGTAAAGAATATCCCTTAATAAAAAAAAAATTGTACACCTAAGTTTGAGTGGGGGCTTTCTTGTTCCCTCTCTAGTTTACCACATAATCACTTATTTGGAAAGGCTTTGCTCCCAAATGAAGGAAAGTGATCACATGTCCTCATTTTTTAATCTCCTTGAATCCTGAGAGACCATATTTCTTGTCCAATTTAAATACACATCATACAGGTTCTTATAACACCTAAAATATTTTCGATACTCAGAGCCTTTGCAAATTGGGGGGAAGTGGGTTAGAAGGGAGGAAGGAGCAAGAGGTTGTCGAGGAAACTAAACAAATATGATTTGGACAGAGCTCTCCAAGTGCCAGTGGAGGCTGAAAATTTTAACAAATTATTCCTATACATTTGAAATTATAGCTATTGATAATTAAAACAGCAAGCCTTAAAATTTTCATTTTTGTTTTCCAAAAAAGTTACGAACAAATCATCACATGCTCCATTATATATAACAGGCAGTTTTGAGCTGGAAAAAAAGAAAAGGGATGTTGTGGAGAAGTTATGGTGCTGCACTGTCCAATGGAATTTCTGATATCAACATACGTTTTGGAATAGTTTTGATGGTTTTGGTTTTTTTGTTTCTGTTTTTGTTTTTTTCATTCACAGTCTCAGTGTAGACCATTTGGGGAGATGAGAGTTTGGTTGTTTTAAAATATTTTAAAAGACAGAAGGTTTTTTCATTTTACCAAAATGAATTTTCTTCTAGATTTTCCAGTATTCCATATGGAAAGTAGATTAAATTTGATAAGTATACTTTGGTAGTTTGTAAAACTTACAGTAGGTGAAACAAAACACCTCATTCGTTAGTCTTTCTAATATCTCATCAGAACAAAATTGGAGTGATTTGCAAATGAAATTGTAGGAAAATACAAGATTGTTATCATCTATAATATTTCAATACCCAAACCTAGTTTTTCTTGTTAGGAAACTATCTGTTCTGGTCTTCTGGATGTGAATTTTTTCCTCTGGGACTAAAAAAATGAACTGAAGGATCTATGTTGTAAAAATTCCTATATATAGAGCAATTCAGATTATAACTTTTTTTCCCCCTTTTAGGAACCTCCAGAAGTTTAGTCTTTTTGGAGACATAAGTATTCTACAACAGCAAGGAAGTTTATCAAATATATACCTCAGCAAGGTGGACCCAGATGGCAAAAAGATTAAGCAGTAAGTTAAACAATTTAATTCAATTCCATATTTATTAAGCACCTACTGTGTATAAAACACTGCTTGTAGAGAGATTAAAGGTTTAGATAAGGTACGGTCCTTTGCCGTTATGGAACTGCTTGCATAATATGAGATAGGATGCACCTGAAAATAATTACGATACATAATGTATATAAGAGGCAAGGAAAATATTATGTGCTATATGAAGCGGGGAAGCCATTCGGGAGTGAGAGCATTAATGCCAGTTCTTTATGAAACTTACCCTAGAGTGGGACCTTAAAGGATAGATAGAAATTCAGTAATGTGCCAGCACAATGCCTGGCACATAGTAGGTGCTTAATAAATGCTTACTGACTAACTGAACAAGTCAGTGAAAGGAAGCACTTAAAATAGATGTTGGAAAGTATGAACAGTGGCATGGAGGCAAGAAAGTTCAATTCACTTGTCAGGAATGTTGAATATTCCAGTTAGGCAGGAATGTACAGTTGGAACATAGAATAGAGGAAGTAGTGACAAAGCTGAAAAAATTCATAGTGCAGCAGGTGGATTCAAAACTAGTTGATTGTCCTGACCCAAGGAGCTGTCATTAATCAGTGGATGCGAACTTGGAGGGGGATCTCTATTGGCATACCTCTGGGATCAATCCCTGTACTCCTCAGCATTTTTATCAGTGACTTGAATGAAGTCATAGAAGGTAAGCTTGTCAGATTTACAGATTGCAAAAATCTGGGAGTGTTTTGAATGACAGAATCACTTAAGATTCCAAAAAGAACTCAATAGTTTAGCATGATCAGCTGAATAAAATATGATAGAATTTAATAAGAATAAATGTGATGTTGAATAAAATACGATAAAATTTAATGGGAATAAATGTGATGTTATATTCTTGGGTACAAAAGAGTCTAGCCTGACCTGATGTTACTAATAATGTCAGTACTTAGGGTAACCTAATTGTTGGTTAGGGAAACTTATAAACTCCTTATTCTTATTCTTAGCATTGTTATCTCAAAGACGATGGTTTTCATAGGAAATAGCAATAGTTTACTTTTCTAGAGTACTTGAAGCATTTTCCTTACAACCGCCTTCTGAAGTACTTGATTCACATTAACTCCTGTTTTACAGAGAAAGAAACTAAGGATCAGAAAGAAAGGTTATGTGAATTAACCAGGATCACATAAACTAATAAGTGCTAGAACTAACAATTAAACCCAGGCCTTCTAACTCTTAAGACTAATACTCTTTCTATGCTGTGGTGCTTCTCTTCCAGCTTCAACACACATTTGTTAAGCAGTGCATGCATGGCACCCTTAAGTGCTGGGGAAGATTTTATGAAACATAGTTCACTGCTCTCATGGAGCTTCTAATCTAGTATATAATTATAAAGCAGATGGGTCAGATCAGTCTCATTTGATTTATTACTCTCTGCATGTGTAGCCAAATAATTTTATACATAAACAATGTTTAACATTGCTGTGGTAGAATCTATAACTGAAAATCTTAGCATAAGTTGGAAATATATTTCTGAGCAACAAAATTCTTAAGAGAACAATATTGGCATAAGCAAAAAAATGAGCTATTTATGTTGATCATACATTATTTGTGTATATAAAAATCTGAGTTTTTTACCTTTTTTTTCTGTCTTCCTTTCCCCATCATACTATTCTTTAGAAAATGGAGCATATTGATTATGGAAATTGTTTCTTTGTGTCACAGTTTCACTATGTATTAGCCAGTGAAAAATACAAACTGTGGGTCTCAAAACTTGGCCATTGAAAGGCTGAAGTTTGTCGCATTTCTACTGCCGACAGAGCTAAGGTAGAATAGAACATGTTGATACTAGTTGTTTAATAATTTAGTCATTATGTTATAGCCACTGATTTTTGTGTGTGCAAAAAAGTAATCAATCCACTTAAACATAAGAACTAACCTTGTTAGTAATTTTGTTTGGCCTATTAAATTGAAGACTAATTTAATTTCCCTTTGAAAAGTACTGATTTCTTTTCATCCCTACCAATCACAAATTGAACACTTGTCTATCCATTGCAAAAGACAACCATTTTGTTCTTCAGGAATATACTTGTTTTTGTTTTTCATCTCCTTTCTACATTGGCCAAAGTACACCTGTAACTGACCCATCACTTTTACAACTGTGTATAAAGATCACTTTCCAATTTTTCCAGTATATACAGAATAGTTGTGGCCTATTGTAAGGGCAGAGAACAAATAAATCTTTTGTAAATACCCATTATGTGTCACTGGTATGACCACATTCATTCTTCCATGGTTTTGGTAAGAGAGACAGAATATTAGAAAAGAAAAGAATTAGAATCTGAGTTTAATTCTTTTATTTCAGGTTCTCCTTGGCCTCACAAAAATCCAGTGGTCCTAACTATCATGACACAGTGTCCAGTTATTTCATTTCTGATTGTTTCCTTCTGGCCCCTTTTGTTTAAACTGCAAAAAGTTTATCAAAATATAGAGAGCCAAAAAACTATGGGAAGGAATCAGGGAAGCAGAGAGTATTAGTAGATATTATTAGAAAGAAAGACTAGTGTACCTTTCACAAAATATTTATTGTTCACTTATCTAATGGTAACCTGCCTAGCAACCAACTTTTCAGAACCCAGCTGAGTACCTGGAAAGGAACAAAAAAAAATCTTAAATAAAATACCCCAAAATATTTGTCACAAAGTTCATGTACTGATAGAGCCTTATTTCATTTTATGCAGTTAGATTTAGAGCTATAAGGAACCGTGATAATCATATAGTTCAGCCTACTGTTTTTCTAGATGAGAGGAGACTTAAGGTCCAGAGAGGTTTAATTCATTCAGGTAGCATGTAGCAGAGCTGGGTGTCAAACATATATACTCTCCAGATCCATTGTTCTTTTATACCAGAGACTCTTTGACATTCATTCAACAGACATTTATTGAGTCCCTAATAAGTACAAACAAAATTCATTAAGTAAGCATTAAGTTAGTGCCTACTATGTGCCTGGACCAGGTAGCTTCATTGCTCGATTTTTTTTTTTAGCAGACAAAAAATTAGAGTAGGTATGATATGAGTCAAATACATGGACAATAAGAAATGACAATTGACAGGCTGACAAAAGATGATACAGGAGAACTTTAAAAAGCAGACTTTAGAATTCAAAAAGTGTAATAGACTTGGGACAGTTAGTGTAGGGACAAACAGCCATGTGTATCTCAGTAGCCCCTGAGAACATCGCTGAATTACAATACTGCATAACAATTATTGTTTATAATTAAGACCCTGAGTCACTAAGAAAGGACTAAATTATGTTCTGTATGCTCTGTGGAAAGAGACAGCAGATTTTTTGTCAGAACTGAGTTCAGTTATCAACTTTGACCCTTAATATCTGTGTAACCATAGACAAGTAGTATGAAATGAAGGAGTTGGACTAGATGACTTAAGTCCCTTCCAGCTCTAACAGTCCATAATTCTGTCAGTTTTATATGTGAGATGTATGTGATGAGGTGTATGTGACACATTTTAGAAAGATTTCAACCCAAAATGGCTAAAATAAAAGGTTTGGACACCTGAAGTAATCATCAGTTATCTGGAAAATTCACTTGTATGAAACACCTCATTCCCTAATAGTGATGGATAGATAAAGTGGTCCTATACATAAAAGAACTTTTATCAGTTATTATGAAGGTATGTTGGCCCAG
Source organism: Phascolarctos cinereus (assembly GCF_003287225.1). NCBI lineage: Eukaryota > Metazoa > Chordata > Mammalia > Diprotodontia > Phascolarctidae > Phascolarctos > Phascolarctos cinereus. Next base: position 338,792,169 of record NW_027555625.1, on the reverse strand, counting down.
AATGTTCTTTGGAAAAATCATATAAGAACTCCATAAGGAGTTTTTAAAAAATTGAGGATACTTCTGCAGTACATAAGCTTCCAAAGTAGGATAATGTTATATTATTAAAATAAATTATTAAATGTTATTTCTCAGTTTATATTTTTTTAGAACATAGTATAAATTTTTTCAAAATTTCCTAGTTTCTTTCTGCTAGACAGAACTTAAATCCAGTTTTAGGGCAAAAGGAAAAATAAGCTTGATTTTTCACTTTATTTAAATTATTTCTGCATGCCATATAGGAAAAAAGGAAGAAAGTCTGAATAGAATATATATTGCAAGTCAAACTAAAGCACTCAGAATATTGAAATTTTAAATCTTTGCATTAAAACAGGCCATGTGATGTTATGGACATGGTCCAATAGGATAAAAGCAGTGTTTTATTTTGTATTATATGCCCAAGTATTACATTTGACAGATTGTTGGGAAAAATAAAAAGAACTGTTTATTCTTTTCCTCCATCTTTCATGGGAATTTCCTAGCAAAGGAGTTATAATGGTCAGCATATACCAAGCAGCTTTAAAAGCAAAAATGTGGCTAGGCATGATAGTACACACTTGTAATCCTAGCTGAGCGGATTGAGGCTAGCAGATCTCTTGAGCTCAGGATTTCTGAATTTCAGTGGGCTATGCCAATTGAGTATCCATACTAAGTTTTGGCATCAATTTGATGAGCTCCTGGGAGCTGGGGGCCACCAGGTTGCTTGAAGGAGGGGTGAACTGATTTGGTAGGGTCAGAGCTCCTGTGCCAATCAGTAGTGGGATTGGGTCCATGAGTAGCACCCTCTATTTCCAGTCTAGGCAGATGAGGGGACTCTTTTTTTAAGGAAAAAAAAAAGTCCTTGAATTTACTGGGTAATTTTGTGTTTTGTTAGCCTTTTGATACTATCAAAACTATTATTTATTTTTCAGGCTGCCCTCCCCTGTACCAGTAGAATGAATAAAATTGCTCTTTTCTACTGTACTGGTATAAAATGTTACTTTCTCAGGGTGAGTTTCCAAATGTCTATTTCCAAATCATTTCCAAATAAAGTATACTGCATCTTAATCATTAATTTCCATATAGAGGTTAACAATGGATTGTAGTAACATCACTTATATGTTGAATAGATGTTCATTACCTAAACAAGAAAAAATGGATCTCAACCTTGCATACTGTTTGGCAACTATTTTCTAGAAAAGCAATGTTTAAGGGATTAGAGTCAAGTATTAATGGAATTATTGTGGTTTATGTTTTGCTTACAGAATTCAGCAGCTGTTTGAAGAAATATTGGGTAATAGCAGGCAACTGAAATGGCTGTCTTGTGGGTTTATGTTGGAAATAGTAACCCCCACATCACTGTCATCTCTCTCAAACCCTATTGCCAACACCATGGAACACCTGAGCTTACTGGATAACAACATCACTGGTAACACCACTCTTATCACTGCAGTTGAATTGGAGCGCTTTGTGAATCTGCGCTCACTCGCCTTGGACTTCTGTGATTTTACAGCTGACATGGCAAGAGTTTTGGCTGATAACAACCATGTGCCTTTGCATCGACTGTCTCTCATAGTACATAATATTTCTTTGATGAACAAGTCTCTGGACAACATGCCAGAAGATGAAAATTGGAAGGCCCTAACACGAAACAGCACTAGCCTTCGGGTTTATATAATGGCTTTTGATATCAAGAGTGATGACATGCTTAAGATTCTTAAACCCAGTATACCACTAGAGAGGATTCATTTTGATAGCTACATCACTTGTGTTTCAGGGGCTGTTGTTGACCTCATATCCAGGCAGTATGACAAGTTCCTCACTCATTTTATATTAATGAATGATGTGATAGATACATCTGGTTTTCCAGATCTTAGTGACAACAGGAATGAAGATCCTTTGGTTTTATTAGCATGGAGGTGCACAAGGCTCTCCCTTTTGGCAGTTCATGGTAGGTATTCCTTTGCAGCAGTCTTTGGCTATGTAATGAAAAGATCCATTTTATTACACTTGGAACATATCATACCAATAAGTAACTATTATTGTTGATCTTTACACTGTCAAATGTGGAATAATTTTTTAAGAATCTCAAAATAAGGTTATTTCTGCTGCTTATTTGCCTACAGTTTCATACTCCTGTCAGCTTAATAATGGTTTTACCAGTTTTGCCTGTGTAATTTTCTGTTTGGTCAAGTCTCATGACGAGGTGATATTCAGAATTGCAGCCCTCAATTAATTTTTAGTTTTCAACATTCATTTCCACAAGATTTTGAGTTCCAAATTTTCTCCCCATCTCGCCCCTCTTCCCACCCCAAAATGGCATGCATTCTGAATACCCCTTCCCCTAAGCTGCCCTCCCTTCTATCACACCCCCCCCTTCTCTTATCCCCTTCCCTTCCTGTTTTCCTGTAGGGCAGGATAGATTTCTAGAACCCATTGCTTATATATCTTATTTCCCAGTTGCATGTAAAAACAATTTTTAACATTTGTTTTTAAAGCTTTGGGTTCTAAATTTTCTCCCTTCCTCCCTCGCCACCCACTCTCATTGAGATGGCAAGTAACTCGATACAGTTTATACATGTGTAGTCATGCAAAACACTTCCATGGTAGTCATGTTGTGAAAAACAAACTATATTTCCCTTTATCCTATCCCATCCCCTGTTTAATTTATTCTGTCTTTTGACCCTGTCTGTCCTCAGAAGTGTTTGCTTCTGATTACCCCCTCCCCCAATCTGCCCTCCCTTCTATCACCCCTCCTCTCTTATCTCCTTCCCCCCTATTTTCCTATAGGGTAAGATAGATTTCCATACCCAGTTGAGTGTGTATTCCCTCCTGAAGCCAAATCTGAAGAGAATAAGGTTCACTCATTCCTTCTCACTTTCCCCCACTTCCTCTCACTGTGAAAGCTTTTTCTTAAGACAAAAATTTTTAAGCAACTAACTTGTCATAATGATTATATTTTCATTTATAGCTTCTATTTTTGTAATAAAATGCTATCTCTAATCCTGAAGACTAATCTTGGTATAATTTGTATATTGCTTTGGTGGTAGATGATGTAGATAATGGTATGTAGATAATGGACAGTTTTACACATGATTTTTGGGGAATTTGTGGATTAAAATTTTTTTTTTTCCAGAGGTCTATGAAATTACATTGGTTCCACCATTATTTATCAACAAGATGGTGATAGTTCCTTCCTAACTTTTTTTGTCTTTATACCTTTTACTCTTGTTTCCCCTCCAATTTACTTAAAATCAAAGTAAATTGACAAATTCAAATTGTAGAGATTGTACAGTATTCCCTGAGGCCTTACAAAATCAGGGCTAGGAGTCAGTGAACTAAGCCATGAGCACATAATACACAAGCTTACTATGATCTTACATGCACACAGATTCCTTTAAAAACTGACAAATTGGCATAAAGGAGAAGAGAATATATTTTAATTTCTCTGCCTTATCTTTTAGATAATAAGTTAAAACAACAAATTTACTGTGTCAGAAGAGATGATGACCAACTGGTACCTGTTTTTTCTTTTTTTCCCTTAATGTCAACAACCCTCATTTGAATAGATACATTCAGTTTAAAATTTTGGTCAGGGGCAGCTAGGTTGCCCAGTGGATAGAACTCTGGCCTTGGAATCAGGAGGACCTGAGTTCAAATCCAGCCTCAGACATTTGACACTTACTAACTGTGTGACCCAGGGCAAGTCACTTAACACCAATTGCCTCACCCTCCAAAAAAAAAAAAATTTGGTCAGAAGCACATTTGCTTCATCTTTAATAGAGGATGATCATATAAGGCTAAAAAGAAAGTCTGTGAACATTATGAACCTTTCTTTCAGTGCAGCTGTGTTGCATTTATGTATTTTTCTTGAATTTTTGTCTTGAGATTTGCCAGGTGCCATCAGAGAATGCAACCAAAATTGCACCAAGTGGTAGCCAAAGTGGGAGTTTGCATACCCAGAAATAGAGTAAATGCTGTGTATAATTAACAACACATAATTGTATCATAGTATTCAATAATTACCCAGTAATCCTTTTCATAAGGCATTCTTTACTATTTGAGAAATTTTATCCCTTAAAACGTGTTGCCATTCTTGTAGACAGGTTATGAAATGAGACTTAAAAATTTAATGTGATTTTAAAAAATAAGTTAATTGGTCAGTAGTAAGTTTCTAGGTTTTTTTAGTTACTAGTTAATTTTAAAACTTTGAAAAATATTCACTAGACCTACACTTTGCCAAGGCATATTTTATAGATCTAATAAAAACATTGGATTCAGAGAATAATTAAGCTAGAGGAGAACCAGCCCATTTCTTCATGGTTTTTGTCTAGTCTAGAATTGCTTAGTATGCTGGTTACCCATGTAGGCTCTTCACCTTTGTAGCCCCTTCTCTGAGAATTGTTGATTACCCTTTTCCCCCACTCCCATGGGGGTTGCTGCCATAAGTTAAGAAAAAGGGTTGCCAGTTTTAAAGCCACATATTTAGGTTTACTGATACCTAGTGTAGTTTTTTTTTTCCCCCTAAAGAAACATCCACAAAACATTAACTTAATTCAGTAACCTGTTTTAGTGGGGGAGAGTGGAGTCTTCCTCCATTAACTTAGTTTCTTCAGCACCTACTGTCAACATCATGGTATTCTCAGATTCTTTTATTAGGTATAAAGGAAACCTTGTTTGTTTTAATTTCAGATCATTTTTATATCTTTGCAGGTAACAAAATACCAGTTCCTTTTGCCTTTCTTTTAAATATATTCAAGTGGAATAGCTAGGTGGCACAGTGGATAGAGTACTGGCCCTGAAGTCAGAAGGACCTGAGTTCAAATGTGACCTCAGACCAAACACTTGACACTTACTAGCTGTGTGACCCTGGGCAAGTCACTTAACCCCAATGGCCTAAAAATAAAAAAATAAATATATTCAAGAAAGTAAAGGGGTCAGACTGGTATGTGTCCTGTAATTTTAAAGGTTCTCAGAAGGAGTTGAATGAGGAAGAGGTAGAAACCGCCTTGTTGAGTAGACATGATGAAAAGGAAGGAAATCACAATGCTCGGTCTCTTGTGTTTTTAAGGTTACACAGTGTGGGCTCACAACCTCATCGCCATTGCACGTCTTCGTGGCTCTGACCTTAAAGTGCTTGAAGTCACCGAGGAAAGCATTGATTTTGATCAAGGTGAACTGGCTGATCAGGATGTGGATCCCGTGCATAACCTTATTGAGCAGGTATCGCTAGGCCTAGGCCGCCCTTGGCATGCCGTGATGGACATCGAATCTCTCAGTGTCTTCACTGAGCCAAATCGTCATTTTTATAGAGAAATGCAAAGCTTCAGCGAAGGCATCTAGCTTTTTTTTGATTTACAGTTCCTGTGGTTACATATGCAAGTAGGGTCTTAAGTGTTTCAGTAGTGTGAATTAACCCCTTTGTGCCGTGTTTAATCAGTATTAGCTATATAGAATTATATATGTATATTCTACTTCTTGATCAAAGAACGTAGTCGGGTATTGGTTTAGAAGTTGAAAGTGGCAATATGTAGGGCTTTCACGGTTAATGAACTTGTATACAAAACCTTAAAGAGATATAACCGAGGGTTGTCTGAGGTTGCTGGCTAACTTTCTTTTTCACCGAATGACTGCATTTCCATTGTTTTTTTTTTTCCTATTGTGAGTCAGAGTTCTGTGCTCTGGAGCCAAAATTTTTTTATACACACATATAGATATATCCAAAGCCTAGTGGGTTTGTATGCAATGCATTATAGTCATGCATTCTGATAGCATGTCATTGATTTTTTTGAAATGTCAAAGGGGAGAAAAAGAATTTGGTCCTAAACGAGTTCCCTTTAACAGAAAAGCAAAGTCTTTATTAAGTTGCATCATATGTCATGGTTGATATTGGCCATTGCTATTCTAATTTTTTGTGATATGAAACAGCAAGCTAAACACAAATTTGTCCTTTTAAAAAAGTTACTCGCACAAACTCAAATCGTTGGCTTTTTTTTTCTTTGCTCTTTTTGGTTTGGTTTAATTTTGCTCTTCATCCAATTACATTGTTCATTTAAAGTAAAAAGTTAGCCTTTAACCCAGATTTCAAATAGGTGGAAAAGGAATATACAATCCATGGTCAGAAACTCTTTAAAGGAAAAATCACAACAGATATAAATATATATGCTTGCAAATAAACATTGGTCGTGAAATCCCTCACAAGTCACTGGATTTTTCTCTGTCAGCGCCTGTGTCAGCTGCCAAAGAATAGATTAAAAATGAAGAAGTGCCCACATGCTGGCAGGGGTGGGCCAGTTCGGCCAGCCAGATACTGCTAGATTGTAATATATAAGGTCGAATTTCGACCTGTGGTACACAGCTGTGCTGTGGCTCAGTCAGCAACCTCAGAACTCTTAAAACATGCACCTGTTTCACTGTGAATAGTGAATGTAAAGTAAGGAAAGGAAAAACTAAAGCTTGTTCTATCACAGGTATGAGCTGCTATGATGCATGAAGAACATTCCATGAAGTATGTTTTAAAATCTTGTTATATCTGAGAGGCTTTAAAAGCCTATTTAACTGTTTCAGGGCAACCGCGGTACAGACGTGGTCTCTGTGAGACTTCCACCTGACCCAAGTTTTAAGTGGTACGAATGTTGTGCATTTAATGTTAAAGGACAGTCTGCAATAATAAAGTAAGTAGCCAACGTGGGTGCCCAGCAGTGCTGAGACCTGGCTGCTCTATTGTAAGCTTTGGAAAACACAATTTATGCAACAGATGTCCAGATATGATTCTATTTATGGAAAATTTATATGTGTTTTGCAAATAGTTTTACCATCTTATATTAAAATGACCTTTTGACAGGTGTGCGCTGTTTTGTCTCCAGTGAGCACATACCATGCGGATTTTATATGTACATCAGTAGAGTGAATCCACTGGCACAGTGTGTGTATATGCCAGATGTGGTGAGATTTTATCTGATAAATGTGATCAAATTAAAAATAACTCCTGACAGAAACTGTAAGGAAACCAGCTGAATGTTTGACCTGATGACTGATGTTGTATGGTTTATGTTACATGTATATTCTTTTAAGTAATGAATAAAGCATTAAAAATTGATCATTGTAAAACATTTTATTGTATCAGCATGAGAACTTTTAGTGTTAAATTGCAACATACTTCATAAATTGTGTATAATCCTCTGTTAGCTCTCATTGTATTCTGATGTGACAAAGCTCAAATTCTAAATTTCATCATAAATGGTCTTTCTGTTAGGCTGGTTATTTTTGTAAGTTAAAATTTTTTTAAAAAATCAAACTTTAGCAAAAATTCCAAGATTAAATGCAAAAGATTACATTGCTTATTAGCACAAACCCTAGTATATTATGCATTTGATATACCTTATTGATATAATAAAACTTAAACTGTAGATTACAGTAATCTTGATTTTTAGAAATTCTTACACCTATAGCATATGCTAGATTCAAAAACAGTGTGCTTCAGAGAAATGTGTAGTGTTCTTATCAGTGTCCCACTATTAAATAGATTATAAACATCTGTATTGCTTCATTTTGACATTTTATGTTCTTGGTGGTTGGAATGACAAAAAAAAGCATTTATGGTAGCTTTGGTGCCTCTAAGAAAAACTGACAAAAATAAATAGTTGTCATGACTGTTACTACCAATCTGTTTTCAGAACACATCTAACTTTGTTTAATAAAATGGGGTAGGTGGGTAGGTGTGCTTAAAATATGTGGGTCTCAAATACTAAAATAGTCACTAGAATTAAGAAAGACATTTGGAAGAAATCTTATGATAAAAATGTTCTTCAACACATGCTACTTAGCTGTGTCTAAACTCTATAATAGTGTAGTCGTAATAATACCCACATTGATGGATCACATTAACAAGTTCTTGTAGTTCAAGATCATCTTTTTTTTTTTTAAAAGGCAGTTGGGGTTAAGTGACTTGCCCAGAGTCACACAGCTAGTAAGTGTCAAGTGTTTGGTCTGAGGCCGGATTTGAACTCAGGTCCTCCTGACTTCAGGGCCGGTGCTCTATCCACTGTGCCACCTACCTGCCCCTCAAGATCATCTTTGAATAAATTTATTGAATATTTAGATTCCAAATAATTTTCTTTAAGGTAAAATGGGGAATTAAAATCTCTTCAGGTCTTTGAATATCCTCTGAAATTGCAGTTCTTCTTACTGTATCCTTTATACTTTATTCTTATACTTTAGAATCTCTGCAAATGTTTTCATTCTTTTCCTCCAAACACCTTTATGATTAGGGAAGATGGGGAAATGCTTATATGCTTTACATTTGACAAGCAAATGCAAAGATTTAATTTGCTTAATGAAATAGTTTACGCTAGACCAATAATTTGCTTCTTTCCCCATAAAGTGGTGGTTCTTAGCTTCACTGTAGGTGAGTTGAAAGAAATTAACACCAAATATGAACAGTATACAGACTTTGGTCAGATTGTTGGTTATAGAATAAGATGACAAGAAAGTGGGAGATATGGATGTTAATGTTCCACCTATTCTCTGTAAGACAAAATTATAATAAAAAGAAATAATGGCACTGTGAGCCATGTTGCCCCTGGATCCACAATTATGGTGGTGGTGGTTGTTGTTCGGTTGTTTTTCAGTTGTGTCCGACTCTTTGTAACTCCATTTGGGGTTTTCTTGGCAAAGATACTGGAGTGGTTAGCCATTTCCTTTTCTAGCTCATTTTACAGATGAGGAAACTGAGGCAAACAGGATTAAGTGACTTGCACAGGGTTACATAGCTAGTAAGTGTCTGAGGCCAGGTTTGAACCCAGGAAGATGAATCTTCCTGACTTCCAGGCCTAGCACTCTATCCACTGTGCCACCTAGCTTCCCAAACTATGGTTGTATAAGTTCATAATCCTGAATAAGATTCAAATGTCACAAAAGCAAGTAGAAAAAAAATCAAACTAGCCAGATTCAGAGATTAAATGCAAAAGACTAGACTGGCTAGCACAAACCAGATGTGTTGTGCATTTGATATGCCTTGTTGATACTGATGGCTTCAGCCAATTATGAAGTAGTATATAAATAAGGGAGAAGGAGGGAAGGAGCATTGAATACATGCCAGGCACAGATCTAAGCACTTTTTACAAATAATTATCTCACGTGACCTTCACAACAGTCTTGTGAGGTAGATACTGTTATCTCCCTTTTACAGTTGTGAAAACTGAGGCAAACACATTAAGTGACTTATCCTGGATCAGTAAGTGTCTGAGTCTAGATTTGAACTCGGGTCTTTCTAACTCCAGGCCCAGCTTTTCTATCCACTACATCACACACAACTGCTTCTGGTTGACCACTGAAGAATGATGCAGAAGCCAAAGAGCTGGAGGCTGGCCCTTAAAGTGTTTAAAGAATTGTGCATTAGTTGTATTCCACTTGATTCAATTTTTCAGTGGAGGTATGGGCTCTAACATATTCCGGTTATTTCCATTTGTTTTATAAATAATGGAAGCTACATTGTTATCTGTAGTTCTCGGTATTGAAATAACACCCTACTTCGAGTGCATTTCAGGGACTTCAGCTAGCCTAGGAGACAGCCAAGGACTCAAAAATAGGGGTTCACTTGCCTGGGCAATGCCCAGCACCTCCTCTTTGTGGGAGCTAGAGTCCCTAAAACTCATGCTGGGAGGTGAGGGAGGAGTGAAACCAAGAGAGGTGGATGGCATTTTTTTGTGTAGGCCTTCAATATGCCCCTTCCTCTTTGCCTCTTTTCCAGTTTCTGTTGACAGATAGCAGTCCAATTATTGCACTCATCCCCACCCCCCTTCCTGTGTCTGGAAGCAGAGAAAGAGATGGAAAATTGCCAGTGGGGCCGATGTCTAGGGCCACTTGCTGTTTAGTGCTTCTGCCAACAGGTCCTGGGGTGGAAGTGAGACCAAGTGGTCTTGCAGTGGCAAGACCAGCCAGGGAGCTAAAACAGGGACTGAGTTAGCAGCCGTAGTGAAACCTCAGTTGCTAAGATAGAGCCAGGAGACTGATAACCCTTCCAGGACCAGCAAGTGCAATTAAGACAGATTTGGGACTTCTTCCCAGTCTAGGAATGATTGCCATTTGGGAACTCTTGTGTTAAACTCTGCAAACAATGGAGAAATTGGGGAGGTGCTCTTAACTGCTAAAGTCTTTCCCACTCTGTCTGCCTGTTTACTATCCAGTATAGGTCCAACTGTCCCTGCCTCACCTCGCTATAGTCTTTCCACCAGATGCTTTGTTTTTTTCGTCCTAGGATCTTCTGCCAGTGCAGGTCTCTCAGACAAGGAAGGTCTGCAGCTGCTTAGCAGGCCAAGTGGGTAGTGGCCCCTTTCTGCTTGCTCCCCAGCAACTTTCTCCATCTCCTCTGCTCTCAACCTCATGGAAAGAAGGGGGATAGAATAGTGTGGACTGGGTAGTTTTTTGCCAAAAACTAGAAGAAAGGCCTTTTGCCTTCCCAAACAGATGAGATGCATTGCTAAAAGCCACTATATTCACATAATCCTCTAAGAAAACAAAATAGATGTCACAAAAACCATGCCCTAAAGTTCAGATACTCAGGAAGAAAGCATTTAAAGGAAATATATAAGTAAAGACTTATTCAGAGGCTGTATGCCAAGAGTTCTTTAACTTGGGGTCCATAATAAAGTTTTTAAAAAGAAATTTTGATAACTGTTTCAGTGTAATTGATTTACTTTGTAATCCTATGTAAAACTTGTGAATAAGAAAATTTTAAAAATATGTATTTATCTCATTAAATATTTCCCAATTACATGAAAATATTTTTAACAATTTTTAAAATTTTGAATTCTAAATTCTCCCCTTCCCTGTCTGCTTTAAAAAAAAAAATTCTGAAGGGAGTTCGTAGGCTTTACCAGACTGCCAGAGGAGGCCATCTCACACATACTCTTTTACTGTGTGTTTTAAGACTCAACTGGAATGAACTTGATTATCTGCACTTATTTCACACCAGTAGAAGCAGCAAAAAATTTTTTGGGGAGAGGGCCAAGCAATGGGGTTAAGTGACTTGCCCAGGGTCACACAGGTAGTATGTGTTAAGTGTCTGAGGCTTGATTTGAACTCAGGTCCTCCTGACTCCAGGGCAGGTTCTCTATCTACTTCACCACCTAGCTGCCCCTAGAAGCAGCAGATTTAGAGGAATGCTACCAGCTAAAATACTAAACGTAGGAAGAAGTGACTGCTAATATCAAGATGACAAAAATTATAAAAAGCATTATCCCAAAACCTCAGTATAGGGACATACATTCCTTCAACAATCCGGTGGACACTATTGTATAAAAAAACTCATATCCCTTTCCTGTTGATCATAATTCTTGATGTAATCCATTCAGTGGGTAAATTATGTTTTTAACGTATTTTTGTAGTAAAACCATGCCAACTTCTTGTACCACAAAGTAGCACATATTTATTAACCTCTGAGTGGAAGAACTTGTCCTACAACTACTTTGATGTACTGTATTTAATTTATTGATGATAGAGCTACAGTTATACCTGGAAAAAGTAAACAAATTTATATTGTCAAGGTATATTATTTTATCATAATGTAATAGAAAGAGCCATAGGTTGAATCATTAGACTTTTCTAGTCCCCACTGGCACTAATTAACTTTGTCACTAATTGGAAAAAGCACTAAATCTCTTTGCCTCGATTTGTTCTAATAATAACAGCCCTCTCTGCCCTCTGGGATGTTTAGAGAAGAATAAAATGGAATAATGTGAAAAACTTTGAAAAATTAAAATAGTGCATAATCTTTGTTATTGTTACAGTTTTTAGAAGTAAGTGTTTAGTAAATCTGTTGGGTCAACTGGAAAAATAAGACGGAATCTAGAAATAAGTATAAATTGCACTTATATTTATTTCTAGAAGCTACTGACGTACCATATTCAAAATCTCAACTTTCATCATGTTTTCAAAGGATTCTTCAAGGTATTGGGATTTCTACCATTATTTCCTATTACCATCATCACTTTTCCTGTATCTCTTTGACATAATTCCTAATTGAATTTCTAATTGGAAAAAAAAAACAATTTGTGAATCATCTGATGATTTTGTTAACACTTATAGCTGACTTGATATTTTTTTCTCTGAATTGATAGACTCAAATGATTGTTGTGACATCATGGGCTACTTTTTCCATTTATCAGAATGATTTAATGCTACTTTGAATGCGTAAACTGATTGTGGCATTTCCTGTTAACACTGTGAACACTATAATGTGTTATTAAAATTGCTCCATCTTCTAGTTCCCTTCTCTCTATTCACTTGACTATTGCAGTAGCCTAATTAGGCTTCCCTCCCCCATCCATCCTCTACATAGCTGCCAGTGATTTTGCTGAAGTGCAGGTCTAACCATGTGATCTTCTTACACAATTAACTCCAATGGCTCTGTTGACTATAGGGTTAAATATAAGCTCCTCAGAGTGGGACCAGACCATGATTAGTGCCTGTACTTCCATCCTGGGTGAGATGGTGAGACCACTCTTAAAGAAAAATAATCACCAACAATAAACATTTCAAGTAGACTATAATCAACTCTCTGAAAATCCTTCTTGTGTTAAAAGATTTTCCAGTGAACTGCTGATACTATATGATAAACACCAACATGTCAGATGTATATAGTTAAGAGCTATAGGCAGCTAGGTGGCACAGTGAATAGGGCACAAGGCCTGGAGTCAGGAAGACCTGAATTCAAGTGTGCCCTCAGACACTTAGTAGCTGTGTGACTCTGGGCAAGTCATTTATCCTTTCTTTACCTCAGTTTACTCATCTGTAAAATAGAGATCATCATAATAGCACCTACACCTCCTTCCCTAGTTATTAATGAGGATCGGATGAGATAATATTTGTAAAGTGCTTAGCACAGTGCCTGGCACAGTAGATGTTTAATATGCTTGTTTACTTTCTTCCTCTATGTCTTCCTTTACACAACCACTCAAACTATATTCCTCCATAAAAAAAAAATGAAAGGAACAAAGAGTGAAGAGAACACACCTAGAAAGCAATGAACTTGGGTTATAGTCCTGAATGTGTCACTCCTCCACTTATCTGACTTGAAGCACACAACCTCTCTGAATCAGTTCCCTTCTTTACAAAATGAGGCAAATGACATCAGCTCAACCTGACTGCGTGGATAGTTGTGAGGGGAAAAATAGCACTTTGGAAAGTCTAATGCAGGAGAGTTTGGATAAAGAGAAGAGCCACACAGGGGTAGCAGGTAGCCAGGCTTTGTAGTAGCAGCTCGAAAGGGAAAGAGAACAGATACTAACAGGGAACAGGCTTGGTATGTGGTCCCCATTGCCCTCAGCTAAGGGCACCTGATGGAGCAGAGTGGGTGACTTCCAGATGTGCGTTGCTGAAAGTTTAGACAAGGCCAATGCCACTGATAGAGGAGTCCCCTGTTGTGCCAGAACCACTGAAATGAGAGTATTTTCTAGATTTTCCAATAAAGACTGGAGAATGAGGGGCTGGGACATAAGGAACTTAACTGTGCCATCCAGCATGAACCTGGACATGGAGTGGGTGCCCAGTCTCTGGGTTTAGCGCACTTATACCCTGGAAAAGTCCATATGTAAGTTAAATCTGTGTTCAGTGTTCACAAAAACTCATTTTAGGAATATTCTATTCAACAAATATTTATTAAATACCCGACGTGCCAGGCACTTTCCTAGGTGCCAAGAATAAAGATAATGAAACAGTCCCTGCATTCAAGGAACTTACATTCTGCTGGGGGAGATAGAACGTGTACACTGATAAGTGTAGTAGTGGGAATTTAATCTCGGAATATGTGTGAGAATGGGGCCTATGGGGCAATTTCATGGAGGGCACACTGAGTTGCCTGGCCAATTTGGGGGAAACGATCACCTTTAAAGGACTTTTGGCTTTGGGATGATGCCACCAATCCTGGATGGTCATTTGTTCCTTCAGATGGGCACTAGATGATCACCCCCTTTTCTGGGTTGGGCTGCCTTTTGTCTTAAGGGCTTATCTCTGTTAGGTTTAAAGAAGAGAAAGCATTGAGGCAGGCTGCATCAAAGCTAAGTCAAAAGGATTGACTAGACCTCAGGCCCACTCAGTGGACCCTAAAATGGGAGTGACATGCCACTGTTCTCCCTCTTTCCTTGAAGCTTTCTGTGTAGGAAGTAGTTTCCTCACTAGCTTTCCCTTGAGGTTGGTGGGAGATAGTGGTAACCCTTCCCCCACCTTAGCGACATAGTGGCTTCTGGCATATTGCAGGTAAAGCTTGGCTCAGCTAGGTAGGCTAGTATTGGACTTAGGGCCTCTGGCTGCCTCTCCTGTTTTGTTTCTTTGCCTGATCCTAGGTGTCCAAATAGAAATCCTAATGAATATGTCCAACCTTGAAGGCAGTCTTATGAATACAAGAGAGCAGGAGATCCTGGGTCCTCAATTAATGCTCTCTGTACCCTATCTACGTCTACTACTCTTGGAGAAGAAGATGACCACTGACTAAAGGATGAGCCCAACCCTTAACTGAATTACCAGAAGGCATAGATACGGAAGGAGTTGTTTGGACATTGCTCAGCTGAGGTGAAATTTAAAATACCTGTTTGGCTTTGGCACAAAGTGATTCATGTTTAGATGTTTAAACCTCAATTTCCTGAGAAAAAATGAGTAATTCTAAGTTAGTTGTATCTTATATTTAGTCAATCTGTGAGTCTGTGTTTCGCATTTCTTTTATGTGGAAAAACAAATAGCTGTCCTATACCTGATTTATACTGTGTATAAATTTATACCTTTCAGATCGTTGCTTTTGGGTAGACCCTAGACATGAGCTGAACTTAAGTTTTAAGTAATTCGCTCTGAGGCTCCATGTTGGGAATGTAAATAGCCAAGAGTGTAAGAAAGAGCCTAACCCTCTCATTAGAGGGCAGGCTTCCCTAAGACTGAATTTAATTCACTGCTGGACCTGCCGTGGTCCAAAGTGGAGGTGGCCTGTTAGCGTGGAGAGGGAAGACAAAGTCTCCCAGGCCCCTGGGATAGCATATCACATAAGTGAACACAGAAACTGCATTGTAATCAAGGGACCCAGCACAGCCAGACCGGCATCTTCCAAGAAAGGCTTCATAAGAGGCTTGAGGCTTGTCATGCCTCCTTTTTATGAAAGGAAGCGCCTCAGATGCAGTAAGACACTGAATTGTCTGTCTTCCCTCCCCTAACCATGTCTTCAAAAAGTACTGTATGTATATATTGTGAAGTATTGAGGAGAAGTGAAATGTTGCTCTAGTTTGGCCCCTGAGAAGCCCCAGAAGAACATCTTAAAATATTTTGACAAATATTTCCAAAAATCTCTTTTAAAAGTCTTCTCAGATATTTAAAAATGACTCATTCGTGGCTCTGCTAGCATAAGAAAAATATCCATTCCCAGACAAGTCTTATTTTTCAAGGAAAGACAGATTTTAAAAAACCCTTTTTTGCTCTCAAAAAACAGTTTTGTGAGAACAGTGTGATTGAATAGGCTTCATTATTTTTTATAAATCTTGGTTTAATATATACCATTTTGAAAAGTCTGTTTCAGGTTATTTCAATACTTGAGTATCACAGGTGTAATAGGAAGAATGTATTTACTTAAAGTACCAAAACCCACAAAATTCTGTTTTTAAGGCAATAGGATTTTAAGGAAGAGGTATTTGTTTTACTTTCCCTCACAAATTTTCCTTCCTAATCCTGAAAAAACTTGCAACTCAAAATACCATGTTTTCTGGAAATACCGCCTTCTGTTGTTTGGACTCTTCATGACTCTCTCTGGGGTTATCTTGGCAAAATATGGGAGTAGTTTGCCATTTCCTTCTTCAGCTCATTTTACAGTGAGTAATTGAGGCAAAGTTAAATGACTTATCCAGGATCACACAGTTAGGAAGTCAAATTTGAACTCAGTCTTCCTGACTTAAGGTCTGGCCCTCTATCCACTGCACCACCTAGCTACCACCTCCTACAAATGGCCTTTTAAAATTCTACCAGTTATTAGTACTTGGCCTTCAGTTTCCTTTCCTCCCCCAAATCACTTTCTATTAATTTTGTAAATGTCCTGTATTTACATATCTGTGTACTGTGTTGCTCCCCCCTCCCCCAGTAGAAACGATGCTCCTTGAGGGCAGGCACTGTTTTGCTTTTATCTTTGTATCCACAGAACTGGGCACATACTAAGAGCTTAATAAATACTGGTCGAGTTAAGGTGTATAAGGTATGTAAGGTGTATCCATCTTGGTACATGCCCTTCTTTAGGTAGCCCTGCGTTTCTGAGCTCCTAGCCCGGGTAGCATTGCTATGGAGATGAGAGACTCAAGGAGATGCTGTCCCAGAGTTCACCAGTGTGGTAACATCTTTTTGAACATGACTTTATGGGACTCTTTTTAGAGGACTGTGGAGAAGGAGAAGCCAGTAGGAGGGATTTCATTCTCTTATCTTGCCCCATACAGGTAGGTGGCGTCCAGTGTTGCACCCAGTCTTTGCATGCTTGGTTCCCTGTCACCTCTTTCTGAGACTTGTGTAGGCTACCATCATTGAACAGGATGGTCACAACCGTGATGTGCCAGGGAGGCCTGTCAAGAGCAGAGAGTGACAGTTGCCAAGAGAATACAAGCGCCATGCCAGGCAAGGGAGCAGCTAGCTGCTCTCCATTAACTGCCAAACTCTTCTGACTTCTACCCCACCTCTCCAAGGGAGGAATTAAAGGGATGTAAGCTGATTCGGACTCTGGAGCTGGCAGCGCGAGCTGCTGGCTTCTCGCTGTTTGAGGAGCTGTTCCCCATCCCCACCCCACCCCCATTGCCTACTGTCCCTTCATTGCCATCATTTTATTTCTATTTATAGACCAAATGTTTATTCAGCAATTTCCATGTGCCAGGCACTGTGCTAAGCATTGGGAATGGCTAGCATAAGCAAGTAAGACAGTCCCTGCTTTCAAGGAGTTCTCATTCTAATGGTAGAAGACAACAGATAAAGGGGAGCTAGAAAGGAAAAATTCTAAGATGTAGGGGATGTCCTAGAAGTAATATGGAGGACTGGTTTCAGGGAAGATAAGGTCACCTCTCAGAGCCCAGTGTCCCAGAGTTGGAGTCCAAGTTTCTGCTGGGGGTGAAATTAAGATTATACTTTGATATCCTTCCTCAGGTCTACCTAGACTTTCTCTCAGACTGCAACATTATGTTGGGCAGAGACCTGATGGAGGCATCCCTTCCCGATGGCACCGATGCGTATGCCACTACACTGATAGCATGATGTTGACTGGGCCAGAGGAGGCCATGGTGGCAGATAACCTAGCTCAGATGGTGGCCTGTAAAGAGGGACAAAGAATGAGAAATCAACTCTGCTCATTCAAATTTTGGGGGAATACAGTGGGTTGAAAGAAAAATCTGGAGGATTCCAGGTACATAATCTACTGACATTTGTTTCCCCAGTCTAAGATGGAAGCCCAGAGACTTATTAGACTCTTCAGGTATTGGAAAACCCACATTTCCCACATGGGTATCCTGATGGCCCCCATTTGCTGAGTCACTTGCAAGTCTATTTCTTTCAAGTGAGGCCCCCTGAATAACAAAGCATGCTGTCCAGCAGTCTCATCCCTCAGGCCCTATGACCTTATGTTTCTAGAAGTCTCTGTCCATAGCAAACAGGATGGTTGGAGAGCAACTGTTAGGCTTTCTGGGGTCTACTCTAGAACATCTGCTCACTATACTGCCCTTGAAAAGCAGTTGCTTGTCTGGTGTTGGGCCCTAGTTTTCACTGACCAAATGATTCAGGCTCATACAATCTCTCTTTGTCCAGAATTGCCCATTTTGGGTTTGGTGATGCGAGATGAACAAGAACAAGAAGGGTTGAGCATAGGTGGCTTCTGTTGCTAAATGGAAAGGGTACATTAAAAATCATAATTATCTGGGTTCCTCTGGTGTTAGCACCCTTCACAAACAGGTGTTATGCCATAGACCAGACCCTAGAACCCTGCCTCTTCTACTGGCTCAATGGCACCCACCTAGAAGGACCTGGCTCCTGAGAAACACTATTTTTTCTGGTGATGACTCCATTCACTATGAGAGAGAAGCATACACAAATGGACTTCAGTGGCCATTAATCTGGAATGGCAATGTGGGATACCCTAGGGAATTAGGGTTCTGGTAAGTCTGGGCTACATGGCTGCGTCAGAGAAGATCTGTAATTCCTGGGAGGTAACCATGGGTTTGGCCAACTGGTCTGGCGGCTAAAGAGCACCAAAGTAGATAATCAAAAGCTCTCCTCTTTGGGATCAGGACCAATGGAAGAATTTTACTAATGTCTCCTACTGCAGTTATTTATGAGGCCTGTCAGCACCTGTCAGACATCATATGCTAAACTACTAGGTTGGCACTATTACAAGAACAGCAGAGGTTGAGGAATGAGTTGTGCCAATTTGGACCTTAGAGAGGTGGTGCCATGTTATGCTAGGTACAAGACTATATGTATCCCCCCCAAAGACAAGGTATTCCTGCCCAGTTGGACCCTTGTACCAGTCAAAGCACTCATCTCACCCAAGTGGTCCTTAACCTGTCCCTAGCTGGGCAAAATGGTACTCTCTCATCTCAGGGCAAGAGGTTTGCCCCAGCTAAACAACAGTTGCCATCATTATACATCTCACTTCCCAAGTCGTTTCTAACCTTCCAGTGATAAATCCGTACCATCCTGGAAAGGGGACGGGCTTTCTGGTTCAGTGGTTTCTAACATCCCAGTATCCAGGGACTAACTGATAACAGTAGACTGTTTTTGGACACAGTTCTAGTTAACCCTCGTCGGCCCTTATTCCTTCCCCAGCACAATTACCTTGGCCTCAGGAGTCTTGTCTCCTCCAAGGGCTGCTGCAGCTCAGGTACCCCTCAACTGGCAGGCTTCCTCTCCTCTGGGATGTGTTCAGACAACTCCTTCCCAGATAGGGTTTGGGGGATGAAAGGGTGCTATTACTGGAAAGTGTCTTGATTTCTAATAGCATGGGAGAGTCAAAACTGTTATGTACCTATGGTGGTGTTCAGTCATTTCCAATTCTTTTTGACCCCATTTGGGGTTTTCTTGGCAAAGATAACGTAGTGCTTTGCCATTTCCTTCTCCATTTCATTTTACAGATGAGGAAACAGAGGCAAACAAAGGTTAAGTGACTCACCCAGAGTCACACAGCTAAGAAGCGTCTGAGGCCAGATCTGAACTCTGGTTTTTCAGATTTCAGGCCCACCTGTCTATCCACTGTGCCACCTATTTGCCCTCATAACTGTTGCAGGTGTGTATTTGCTTGGAAGAAGGGGGATTCCTTAGCTGACTTGGTGCCAGTTTTGAGTCACTGGATAGGGGTTGGTTCTTATTTACCCCTGTGGAAAAAAGGGGGCAGCTCCTCCAAAGAGGCTGCTAAGGGGGCAAGATGTTGTGCTGTCCACCCAATACTGAGTGGTGTACAGGAAGAGCCTCAGTATCAGCTTAGTTCCTGAAATACTTTACAAGCAAGAGGTTTATGAATCTCTTAGTCACTCTGCTACAGATGACCCTGATGCATAATGAATTGTCAGCTGTGCCAAAAGTGTCTGTGCTGTGGCCTTGATATTCCCTATCCATTTCCTAAAGCTGATAAAACATGCAAGTAGCCCTAGCCATTTGGTGCCACACAAGGATCTCCTGGGATCCTTGTTTTGCTTAAAAAGCAAAACAAAAGACCCTTCATTGCCTCAGAACCACAAAATTTCAGAGTTGGAAGGAACCTCAGTTTCCGTTTAGTCCAACCCACACCTGAAAGAATTTAAAATTCTCTACCAGATGCAATTAAATCTGCTTAGAGACCATCAGGAAGGGGGAAAACCCACTGCTTTCGGGAGGCTCATTTCAGTCTTGGATATCTCTGTTAGTTTTTCTTTATGCCAAGCTTAAATTTTCCTCTTTGCAACCTTCACCTGTTCACTCATCTTTCTTCTGCCCTATGGGGCCAAGAAAATACCTTTTTAAAAAATTTATTTTTTTCTTTGGTGAGGCAATCAGGATTAAGTGACTTGCCCAAGGTCACACAGCTAAGTAAGTGACAAGTGTCTGAGACCGGATTTGAACTCAGGTCCTCCTGACTCCAAGGCCAGAGCTCTATCCACTGCACCACCTAGCTGCCCCTGAAAATACCCTTTTTACATGTAGTTCTTCAAATACCTAAAAACTGATGTAATGTCCATCTTCCTTTCAGGTTAAACATTGTAAGTTCCTCCTTCAACTGATTTGTCTATGGCATGATGTTGAGTTTCTTCACCATCCCAACTGACCTTCTCTGGACATTCTCCAGTTTATAAATGTCCTTCCTAAAAAGGTCCTCAGAATTGTCCACCATCCACCATCAGTGGTCCAAAAGGGCAGAGTACACCATGACTCTCAGTCCAGACAAGATCATGGCAGCCTTTCTGGCTGCCATACCAGGTTAGTCAACACTGTTTAACTCCTCTCCAGCTTGCAGTTCATTAAAGCCCCAAATCTTTTTCAGGTGAACTGCCACACATCACCCATATTTATACTTGTGAAGTTGATCTTTTTGAACCCAAGTGTAAGACTTTGTATCTACCCCATTATATTTCTTCTTATTTGACTCAACTAAATGGTTCTAGCATGTTGGTATCTTTTTGAGCCCTGAATTTTACCCAGTATACTTGATAGGACCCAAGTACTATAGAGTTGTGAGGGATCATAGATAGACATAGATGCATAAATCATCCTCATCCAGATTTTATAGGAAAAAAAAATAGGCATATGTATCAGTAATTAATATGGGGAAAGGGTAGTGGACATGGAGTCAAAAGTCCTGGATTCAAATCTCCCAACTAACTGTGTTTGTATGATCTTGAGCAAATCACTTTACCTGCTGGCCCTCAGTTACCTCATTTACAAAATGATTGCAGTTGCAGGTGGACTAGATGACCTCTGAGCTCAAATCTCTGATTCTATGACTTTTGCCATTTCCTTCTCCAGTTCATTTTATAGATGAGGAACTGAGGCAAACAGGGGAAGTGACTGAAACCAGATTTGAACTCAGGAAGATGAGTCTTTCTGATTTGAGGCCTGATATGCTATCCGCTGTGCCACCTAACTGCAGTTATCTAACCAGTAGCTAAAATGTGAATACTCTTCCAACAAGCGGTCACCAGACTGCTTGAAGAATTCCAGTGTCTTACTACTCCAGATGACTGCCTGTTTCATTTGGGGGGCATTTCTTCTTTATATAGAATCAAAATCTGTCTCTCTGGAACTTCCACTGGTCCTTGTTCTTCCCAAATATCACTGTATTGTGTGCAGAAATGAGGGTAAAATCAGAGCTCAGGCTAACAGACATTTTAGAAAGAACATGAAACATCTATCTGCCTTCATTCAGCAAAAATGTATCAGGAGCTTCCTTTGTAGAGAGAGCACTGTGCTAGGTACTAAGGAAATACATAAAGTTTTATTTAACATAAGATTAGTTCCTACCCTCATGGAGTTCATAGTGTTAACATCTTAGAGTTGGAAGAGATGTTAGAAGTCATTTAGGCCAACCCTCTCTTGAAATATGCAACTCTTCAGATCTCACATCAGTTTTATTCTTTTTTTGAAATGTGAACAACTTCAATTTGAACAGATTATGTAATTTTATTACTTTGGGTCACTCAAGTTTACATGCAAAGAGTATTTTTGATATTATACCAGAATTATAATAACCTCCACGATGAGCCCTGTTCAGGATTAAAGCTACCTAGTGCAGTCACAATTAAATATTTTCAATGCCAAACAAATCTTTTAAACCAACTGAAATTTATTATTTTAGGGTAAACATCAAGTTTCTTTCATCTTTGTCTTATAACCATAATGAATAGCAGGAATGGCTTTAGCAATTTCAAATGTTTCCCAAAGCTGAATTGATCACTTAAAACCTGCATATTATTTAGTTTAGATTACAGTGACCTGCTTAACCAAGTTAAAATGCAAAATTTCAAATGTATATAAGGAGTATTTACACAACGGGAAATTAGGTATTCATAAAACTCAGTTAAATCATCTTTATTTACAAAACCTTACATCGAAAATTATTTCATCAAGCTTCAATTTGAGGAACAGTAAAACCAGTGAAGTAACAGTAGTTGCTTAAACTAAGAATAAGAGATGATTAAAAAATACATCATAAATTACTTTTGGTGAAACAAAAAAAACTGTCAAGTTTCTTGCTGTGGCTCTCGATGATCAGCAGCAGGCTCATTTGAAGGCTGAATCAACCCTGAAGATTGCTCATTTCTACTTTCAGGATGTGGAGGTGGGGGGAAAAATCCATCTCTTGAGGGAAGATAGTGAGGAAAGGACCTGGGTGGATAGACACTTCTCACTGTTCAAAGAGATTGGTAGATCTATTTTAGCTTTAAATATCTCCACTTCATCATAAATGAAAAATGTCACTAGTTTACAGCATCCCAATACATATTTGTTACAATGACCATAAAGCTCTAAGTCTCTCTGACCCCAAAATAATTACACTCTGATGACATGGCTTGCACATGGCAGGAGCACTGTTTGTGTCATTGAATTGGATTGATTTAACAAATGATTATCTGAAACAATTAATCTTATACACAATCAAAAGCACATCCATAATTTTAGATCCAAATACAGTTCTTCCCTAAGCAAAAATGGAATATTTTGATACACAGACAAGTAAGGAATAGTTAGCCATAAACAGATAAAACTCAGTCAAAATTCGTTTTACAAAAAAATTTTTCCCCCCACATGGCTGTCAGTCACACAAGGCATCCAGTGTCTGTCATGTACTTTACTTAGATCAGAGACTCCCTTTCCTGGTCTTGCATCACCCCCAAACAATCTTCAGTTATCTTAACTACTGTTAAGAAACTGTCCAAACAAAACTGATCTTACTTAACACCTTGGAATTGTGATTTATACTGTGCAAATTTAGAGTCATGAATGGCAACGTCAGGGAGAATTTATGAAGGTCACTTCACAGTATTTTTTTTAAGGCAATCCAGGTTAAGTGACTTTCCCAGGGTCACACAGATAAGTGTGGCATATGAACTCAGTCAGGCCTTCCTGAGTTCAGGGCTGGTGCTCTATCCACTGCATCACCTAGCTGTCCCCAGTTTGTAGTACTTTTAAAAATATTCTTCCTCTAAGTCAGACCACTAAACATGCATGTCCCTCAAGGCTCTGTCCAGGGTTTTTTCCTCTTTCTTTTCTATACTATTTCACTTAGTGATCTCATCAGGTCCCATGTTTGTAACAATCATGTGTATGCTGATTATTCCCAGATTTCTATATCCACTGCTAATTTCTCTTGGATATCTCAAATCCATCATGTCCAAAATGGAAGTCATTATCCTTGTTCCAAACTTCCCTGATTCTGCTGAGGGTACCACCATCCTCCCAGTCACCCAGATTTGCAATGTAAGGAGCAGGTCTGATCATTACACACACACACACTCACTCACTCTCTCTCTCTCTCCCATGGCTCCCTATCACCTCCAGGATCAAAGACACAGTTTTCTGTTTGGCACTTAAAGTCCTTCCGAACCTGGCCCTAATTACTATTTTGTCCTTATCTCCCCACTCACCTGTGCTTTTGCACTGGCTGTCTCCCCATGCCTGTGATCCTGGCCTTTCTTGCTTCTCAGGCTCCCTTCTTCAGGAGGCCTGTCTTGGTCTCACTCCCTTCCTGCCCCTCAGTACATTCCCTCTGAGACTAGCTTTTACACACAGATTATTAGCAAGTTGTCTACCCCATGAGAATGTGAGTTCCTTGTTGTATCCCAGCATTTAGTACAGTGTCTGGCACATAAGTGCTTAATACATCTTCACTGACTGGCTGACAAAAGTACTGCAGTGAAATTTAGCAAATTATTTAGTCCAAAACACGTCCCAATAAACCTTCCAGTTTGGTCTTCAAAACAATCTGTTAATCATTCTCATTAAGCAATGCCTTTTGAATGTCAAAATACAAATTATATTTATTTTCTACGGTTGCCAAAGTAATCAGTGTCTCTCAGGTAAGCAATTCATTAAGACATTTTTAGTTTCAAACCAAAAGTATTACCGTAAAAGCAAACAATCAATTAATCGGTCTGGTATTGATTAAGTACTAGTATACAAATACAAAGAATGAAAAAAATCACTACCCTCAAGGAGTTTATATTCTAACAGGGAGCCAACAAGTAAATATGCAAGGATATATGGGGCAAATATAAAGAATAAAAACAAATAATCAAACTACAAAGTATACACAAATCCCAGCATTAAAGTGAAGTTAGCGTTCCAAATACAAGGGAAAAACGGTAACCAATTCTAACCGTATTATTTCATGAACTATGGAACCATGCCCCTGTACACAGTGGATTTTTAACAAATATGTGCTTAATATTGAAAAAATGGACATGTGCTTTTCTCTCCAAAACCAACATAAATTTTAAAAAGTTACATACTTGATAATTGAGGAGGTGGTGGGCCAGGGAAATTACTTGCTGGAAAGTAGCCCCTAGGAGGTCCATACATACTTCCTGGAGGAGGGAGTGTAACGTGAGGTCCTCTTCTCATTTTTGATCCTCTTGGATCCACTGGCAACAAAGGACCTCGGACTAAAGGAAGAGGCGGTGGAGCAAAGCCTGGGCCAGCTACTTCACTTTGAGATGCGAGAGATGGGTCAGGCATATTTAAATTCTGTTAATAACAACAAATGAAAAACAACTACAGTGACAGAAAAATCTTTTTCATAAAATCTTAGGTCTAGAAGGGACCACAAAGTTTGCCTATTCTTTTTCCTTGCTCTCTGTACATTCACTGGATGACTTCGTCGGTTTCTATGGGTTAAATTATCATCTCTATGCAGATAATGCCCAGGTCTGCCTATATCCTTAATCTTTTTCCTGAACTCCAGTAACAAATTACTTCCTGCCTATTGGATATTTTGAACTCCATGTTCCACCCTGTTCCCAACTTGCCAGTTTCTGTTGAGGACACCACCATCCTAACATTACAGGTTTGCAGTTTTGGCATTAACCCTGAACTCCTCATTTTCCCTCACCTCACATATCCAATCAATTTTCAAATCTTGTTTCTACCTTCACAACATCTCTCACACATGTTTAGTTCTCTCTCCTCACATAGCCCAAACCCACGTCCCTTTGATTAATTATTGCAATAATTAATAACTGCAATAAATTATTGCTGTTACTTCGTTTCCCCACTTTAAGTCTCATCCCTGTCCAATCCATCCTCTAGATAGCTGCCAAAGTGATTTTCCTAAAGTGAACATCTGCCAACGTCACTCTCCTAACTCTATAAACTCTACTACTTCCCTATTGATTCTAGAATCAACATTATTCCATCTTCATCTCATCCTTTAAAAATGTCTGCTTTGTGTAAGTTTTATAATGTATGTAATTATTAGTACAGTAGAAAATATATATAATTTATAAATGTACTCATATTTAGGATGATTGTTCAAAATTGTGCTTCCTGATAAGGGTGCATAATTTAAAAAAAATTGGGAAGCAAGGCTCTAAGACATCCTGGGTTGATGTCTATGTTATTCTAAAATATCTACTGAGAAGATTTCACAACTTTCCTTGATAACATACTGTGTAGCTCTTTCTTGGCTTTCATGCATACTTCATTAACTAAACAGAAAATAGCTTTAGTCAACAAAGTGATATATTACCTAAAAAGATAACATATAATTACAATGCAAGAGCACCAAGAAACAACTCTAAAAAGCATTCTTTTGTAGACAGTATACTGCAAGGTCTTTATGGCTGCATTTCCAACATGACCAAAACCAAGATTACCAATTTTTAAATAATAATAATATCATTAAACCATAATATATTTATAATATTTTAATATTGAATAAAAGTAAATGAAATAAATAATATATGTAATATACAGTATTAGACAATAATACATTTAAAACATGCATCCAAAGAAAAATAAAAAGGAAGTTTAAGTTCACTTAACTAATAACATAGCCCAAACCCCAAATCCATAAGTAGAAAATTCCTAAGACAGATCAGAAGATACCAACCCAGTTGTAATTGTAAGTAGGAGGTACCTTATGAATTCTTCCAAAAAGAAGTAGCTTTTAAGAGATTAATGGGATTCTGAATTTTAGGATAAAACTACGTTTTCAGTACTTACACCAAAATCATCTTTGGTATCATTCCTGCTGGATTCCATTTCTGAGGATGCCACCCCATCTAGACATAGTTAAACAATGATAAACACATTTTAGCTTTTAATCATTATTTTCATATTCCTCTCTGAAGGATAAATTCACAAAATGCAATTTTATCCTCCTACTACCCATGTCTGCATATGCCACCTTGGTAGTAGGACACATTTTGTAATGAAACAAAGAACTTTCAAGCACACTAGAGGGGAAAAAGCCCCCAAAACTCTAGCTGCGTGCAGTGGGTGTGGGTAGCAGTGATTCTTCCAGCTATCTCCGGGCAGTCCTGCTACTGAAGAGTCAAGGAAAGATCTATAATGCTGGTGGGCAGCTTGTCTTACCTCTCAAACCTTCCTTCCTCCTACACTGTGCACTACAGATTAGCAACTAAGAATGTGGGGATTCTTGCCAAAAAAAAAAATCTACTAATGGATATAATCCCTTATGACTCAGAGCTCTATTATTATTTCAAGGCTGAATTCAAATTTTGCTTTTAAAAGCATTATGAATCATCCAATTATAACTTGAAACTGTGGAAATTGTGCTGGTGGCGAAGTATGAAGTCGCTTTTACTTAAAATGATAGATAATCATGTAAGTCAGCACAGTGAGTCTACAGTTTAATAATCAGAGTTCTACTTGCAGGAATGAGATCATGCTAGTAAACTGTTCCTCCTTCTATTCCTATTTCCATGGTATTTTCTGATTTCTACAGAGACCTCACTGTGCCTACCCCAGCATATCTGTGGGCAAACCACAGAAGGAGATGACAACCAAAGAGCAAAGGCTGTCTCAGGAGGGAAGCGGGAAGGGCTGGCCCTGTGCAGGGGAGGGAGAGAGTGGATGGAATGACAAGGGCCAACAGCTGGTGAGTCACTGAGAAATCTGTATGCTCACAGGGGCAAACATACTGCCTCAATAGTTCAAGCAGCCTAGATACAGTTGTGACTAACACTGGACCCTTGCACTTACAAACACACTTCTCTCAGCACTCAAGATCGTTTTTCCCCCTACAACAAAAACAACAAATCTTCCAGACAAAATAAATATTCTGGTAGGAAAAAATAAACATACACTTAACTGAGGTAAATTTTGATTATCAAGGACTGCTCTGTTGTCTCAGGGCGGCCCAGGGTTCTCAAAGACTGTGCTGGCAGAGAGCAGTACCTGTCAGGTTCTGCCATGCTGGCAAGGCTTCAAGGCTGGTACCAGCAAGAGACTACATCTGCTTTCCAAGAACCAACCCAGCTAATTAAAGGAAAGATAAGCAAGCACTAGTGGGCTGACCATGGTAACCCTTGAAATGAAGAAATGTACAAAATGGTTTAAATGCAGCCTCCTTCTGTTGTAGAGATGGTGGCATTCTAAATCCAAGATCCTTGTCCAGTGACCAAGATGTGTATGTACTCCTGGAGGACCTGAACTGTACTAAACCTGACATTTCTGCTATAAATGAAACTAGAAGATAAAAGGAAGTTACAACTGGAAACAAAAATGGAAAGATTCTCATTGGAGAGTCTGCTAAAAAGTTGGCAGAACTGATTTTATTACGCATCCCAAACATCCAAACAAAAGAATGCAATTTCATAGGGCATTTGGTTGCCTTGTATTGTCATGCTCATGATAAGCATCTGCAAAAAGTACACCATGAAAATAACTGTAGGGGGAGCTAGGTGGCATAGTGGATACAGCACTGGCCTTGGAGTGAGGAGGACCTGAGTTCAAATCTGGCTTCAGACACTTGACACTTAACTAGCTGTGTGATTCTGGGCAAGTCACTTAACCCCACTGCCTAGCAAAAAAAAAAAAGAAAGAAAGAAAATAACTGTAGCTTATGCATCAACATCTATATGCAGGTAGTAAATAAATTTAAGAATCTGATGTGCTTTTCCAAATTAAATAGATACTTTGATACTTGGTAATTTCAATGCAAAGATGAGTATAGGAAAGGGTGGCAAAAATATGTTGAAAAATATGATTCAGGAATAAAAAAGAAAGGTCAAATACTTATGAATTGCAGAGAAGCCGCATGCTTATGTAACTTTCCCGAATTGCTCCCATATTTGCAGAATGGGTCCCCAAATGGTGGCTGCTCCCTTGAAGTTCAATAAGTGTGCTCTGTGGGTCCCTAACACTATTATTTCATGAACCCCCATCAGAGTGCTCCGGCAGACTCAATTAGCTCCTACCAAATGCATTTGCTAAGATGACATTAGTGAGAACAGTTGGTCAAAATATTTCCTCCATAAACCTGGAGTATATTCTCCCACAAATACACAAAGCATCCATGGGAAGAGTAGGCTCATATTTAAAGTACAGTGGTAGTGAGGCATACATGCAGTGTACACGTGTAGCAAACACAACTCAAAACTCCTAGCACTCTAGGTCCTAGAAATCTTCTCTTAGAAGATTGCACCGGGGGTGCAATACTTCTGGATAGGTTACTTGGCTGGGTTCCCAGTTTCTGCTCTTCCTAGCTTGATTCTTAAGTGCCAGCACTAGCTCTCTCGAGTCCATAGCTAGCTCTCTTCTATGCTGCCAAGAGGCCTGTTCCTCAAGACTGCTTTCATTCCTTGAGACTATGTTTCTGTATCCATGTCTGTCTGCTCCCTCAGAGGTACAATTTCTCTTTACAAAGGGAAAAAAGGGCTTCCAGTGTCCAAGAGCAGTGAGGTACCACACTGTCCCATGTATTCTTCACACATGTGCCTTACTGCCCTTGTACTTGAAGTCTGAGCCCACTCTTCCTATGTGTAAAGGAAGAATCTACACTTCTGCTCTGGAGAAATGCTTTGTGCCAACTGATCTTATTCTATCACCTTACAGGAAAACAGGGGAACGAGAACTGGACTTTTGATTTTATTGATAGGGAACATCCAGGTGAGGAAACTCCCTCTACCAGTGCTGTTTGGCATCAACTCTGTAACCTGTGGCCTTAGAGAGCCTTCTAGTGCACTAAGAACTTAAGTGATTTCAGCAGGATCACACAACCAGTATGTGTCAGAGATGGGTCTTGAATGCAAGTCTTCATGGCTCCAAGGTCAGCCTTCTATCCACTCCTGCCTCCTACCTTAGGTAAATAACTTTTCTAGAAGATAATTAAGTGAAGTCTGGCTGACTGATATTCACAGGAAACACATGGGCCTTCAGAGTGACAATATTAGAAACCTCGATCCCTCAGCATTAAGCCTAGAATGTTGAATGAAATAGTCACATGGACCCTGTGGGGCCCCCAGCCACAGAGTGTGAATGAAAAGTGGGAGAAAGGAACCTGGGAGGGTGTCGTACTTTCATTTTAATGTGAGAATAACTGATGCTCTAGGAATTCCCCTCAACAAAAGAATAAAATTACATTTGTACAGACATGACACAGGATTACCTGGGCAGCTCTCCTGTTTCCCAACCTGTACCTTGCTCCAATCTTCCATGTAACTTATAACAGAGTGAGAATCAAATAGCTTATTTCATGGACCAAAGCACTAGTCTAAGCAAAGCTTCCTTTTCTGGAGTTAGGATCGCAGTTTAGTACCTTATTTAAATTTCAAAAGCTTCTGAGAATCTAACTAAAAGTAAAGAAAGAGTAAATTAAAAAGACTGACAACAAAGCAAGTAATGAGGCAGAACAGGGCTGTCAACAGAGGGAGATGACCACAAAGCGGGTACAGTAACCCTCCATTCATTCAGAGGTCAGAATTCCAGCAACCTCCAATTGCTGGAAGATAGCCCTGAACCCAAACCAAGAGAAAAAGACCTCTGGGCTTCCGAAATAGTGTTTACAGTCTTAGCACTTATACCAACTCTTTTCCTCCTGAGGAGCTTAACAGCTTCCCTGACTCAGTTAACCTAACATTGCTTACAAGATTAATTATCTGGTTTTCCAAGGCCACAGAAAAATTAGAAACAAAAAACTGTAAGAGCAGAGAGAAGAAAATGAGAGGATGTTCCAGACAAACACAAAGACAAAAATACGATAGTGGCCAGCTGACTTCAGAAGAGACAAAAAAAAGCTATCTAGTATAATACAGCATATTCATAAAATTAAATTACATTCAGTATGCTATTTTAAGTAGAAAAAAAGCATATTGGAATTTTAGAAAACTCTTCATTTAAAGCTTCAGTTACCTGAATAATTAATATGAAACACTTCATTCCCTTAAGATGCTGCTAACAATAAGGTACTTCAATCATATGAATACTGTAGGAATTACTGAGCTTTATTCATTCAATTTATTTATTGAGTAATAACTACATGAGATCTAGTGAAAGAGCATGAAAACGAAGTAAAAAAATCCTGAGTTCCAATCACAATTCCTAACACTGACACTATCGGCATGATTAGGTTGTCAAATCAGTTAACCTCTGAGTCTCAGTTTCTTATATGCAAAATAGGGCTAATAATACCTAGAATACTTGCTTCACAGGGTTTCTGTAATGATCATTTAAGAATATATATGTATTACCCTTTGACCCAGCAATAGCACTTCTAGGGCTATATCCCAGAGAGATCATACAAATGGAAAAAGGACCCACATGTACAAAAATATTTATAGCAGCTCTTTTTGTGGTGGCAAAGAATTGGAAATTGAGAGGATGTCCATCAGTTGGAGAATGGCTGAACAAGTTGTGGTATATGAATGTAATGGAATACTATTGTGCTACAAGAAATGATGAGCAGGCTGACTTCAGAAAAACCTGGAAAGACTTGTATGGTCTGATGCTTAGTGAATTGAGCAGAACCAGGAGAACATTGTACACAATAACAGCCACATTGTGCGATGACTAATATTGATAAATGTAACCCTTATCAGCAATACAAGGATCTAAGACATCTCCAAAGGCCTCATGATGGAAAATGCTATCCACAAAGAAGAAAGAACTATGGAGTTTGAATGCAGATCGAAGCATACTATTTGCTATTTTTTTCTTCTGTTGGGTTTTGTTTCCTCTTTCTGGTGGTTCCTCCTATTGGTTCTAATTCTTCCTTACAACATCACTAATGTGAAAATATGTTTAATAGGAATGTATATGTATAGCCTATATCAGATTGCGTGCCATCTTGGGGAGGGAGGGAAGGGGAGAAAAATTTAAAACTCAAAAGCATATGGAAGTGATTGTTGATAATTCAAAACAAATTAATTTAAAAAAGAATATATATGTATAATATAAATATCAGTTCTTATATATGCAGCAATCTTTGACCAATCAATCAACAAACATTTATTAGGCACTTTATAGGTAGGCACTATGCTAAAACAAAAGTAAAACAACTACCATTCTCAAAGAGCTTACATTCCAATGAGAGAGATAACACTGACACACATAGATATATAAAACACATACAAAATAGACACAAGGGAACTGTGAATAGGAAGTCACTAGCAGATGGGTTGGCCAGGAAAGCCCTACTGCAGAAGGTGACAGTTAAAAGACACTGGGATGGGGGCAGCTAGGTGGCACAGTAGATGGAGCACCATTCCTGAAGTCAGGAGGACCTGAGTTCAAATCAGGCCTCAGACCAAACACTTGACACTTATTAGTTGTGTGACCCTAGGCAAGTCACTTAACCCCAACTGCCTTAAAAAAAAAAAAACCCAAGACACTGGGATGGGAGATGAAGCTCGTATGTGAGCAATCACAAGCAGACCAGTGTGGCTAGACCAAAGAGCATGAGGAGAGGAGTTACATGGAAGAATGGAGAGATAGGAAGGGGTCAGGTTGTAGAGAATATTAAGTGCCAGGACATATTAAATTTGATCCTAAAAGTAACAGGGAACCGTTGGAGTATATTGTCAGTGTGGATGGTCAGACCGGCCCTTTCGGAAAATTAGTCTGGCTGCCACATGGAAGATGGATTAGAATGATTAAGAGCTGAAAAAGGGAGAACAATTAGGAAGTCGTACAGGATCACTACCTACCAGAACTTCTCTCTACCCTATACATAGCTTAGGCTAGTTTGGGGAGTTTTTTCTCCCCTCAGAAAGCAACAAAGCTCTCTGGGACTCAATGAGACTTAAGGCCTGCCTCCACTACAGCTTCCTGGTGGCCTTTGGCCAAAGTGACTTGGATTCCTGGCTTCCTAGGGGCACAAAACAGCCCGACCATGTGAAGTCAGAGTCCTTCAGAATTAGTGGAGTATGTCCCAAAGGTCAGAACACTCTGACCTCTGGACTAGATGCATTTTCCTGTGTTATTCAGTATGGAGACAAGGGGAAGTCCCCCTAATTCAGATAAATGTTACAGAATCCTTGTGGAACATCCTTTCTTTCCTATGGCTTAGTAAATCTCCTTTTGTTAAATGAGTGACCTCATTTTGTTCCAACACTGAACCTAAACTAACAGGGGCCTGCCTGCCTGAGTCAAAGCATCCCTGACAAAAGATGTTGGCAATCATTCAAGTGAGAGGTGATGATGGCCTGTATTAAGACTGTGGTTATATGAGTAGAAACAAGAAGAGATGTGTGACAGATGTTGTGGAAGTAAAAATGATAATTGAATGCATATGTGGGATGATAATAAGGATTTGTTAATAAGCATTTATTCCTTGCCAGGCACTGTGCTTGGCCTAAAGGCCTATACAGTACTACTAGAGCTGTCCTCACTTCTGCCCATGAGGGTGCAAGTGCCCCTCAAGGAGACCCCACACCACAACAGTAGCCCAGACAGTCACTGCTCCTGTCACTCCTGCCCACAAGAGACAAACAACCCTTGGGAGCCTATACACCAGGTTATTTATATGTGGAGTGGTGACCAGATGGCCAATGACCTTCTCATCTGTCTTAATCAGTGGAAATTACTCCCAATCACTAACTACTCCATCCAGACTCATCCCCCAAAGGTTAGCAAAAGCTTACTTCCTCTTACACTGCCCATCTCTGTAATACTGAATCTTAGACTAATGAAGAAAAGACACACACTATCCTGTACTCCAACTCACGTTTGCTTACTCTCCATCACTACTGATCTCAACATTCCCCCCAAAATGTCCCACTCCAGAAATGCCCTGTATCTGGAACTCCTTTATCATAATTAAGAAACTTTCCTTCACTTTAGAACTCTTCCTTCTTCTGTGTTCTTGCCCTCACTATGATTTTGCCCCTCCTTAATGACATTACATCCCAGACCTTCTTTTCCAGTACTGGTAGCACCTTCTCTCATACCATTCCCTCCATCTCCCACCCCCAACTGGTGGTCCTGGTGCAGGAGGTTCGGCTGCTCCTTGCTCCCAAGTGCCATTTCCGAACTTTATATCATTTTACTCTCAATAACCCCTCCCCTGAAGTTCACTCTATTCAATTTGTCACCCAATACAGATGCTGGTATTTATCTCGGGACACTTTACTCTACCCTTGGCAATAAATTCAGTGACTAGCCTACAATATTTCTCTTCACCCAATACCTTGAGCTCACTCTAGGGGATTTCAAGATACATGTTCTTTTGTTCCTTCAAATACTGCAAATGGCTCAATCTACTCAACTTTCATGACTTCTCCACTATATTTCAGCTACACCCAAAGACAGCTGACCTTGCTACCACCCACAAATGCTCCAATTTAATGATCAAGAACTCTAAAATTCCTTTATGCAATCACAATCTCTTATCACTCATCTTTCTCTGCCACATGCCTCTCAAATTTATTTTCTCTTCTCTGTGATCTGCAATCTCTATTCCCTTCAGTATTTTTTGTCCTCTCTTTACCCCTGCTCTGGTTCTACTCTCCTCCCATTCCAAACTCAATCCCTTAATGAACCAGTTCAAACTTTTAATTCTCTCCTGCTCTCAAATACCTCTCTTTTCCTAATGCAGCTTATACCTCACCAAATCCCAACACTGGATTATATCCACTATCAACTACTCATATGCTGCTGAATAGAGCTAGACAAAGTCTTGCAACTATCCTTACTGGATACACTAAAAATTTATGTTATCTAGTCTCAACTTGGTCCTCAATCAGCAAGAAAATTATTTTACTGATCCCTTATTAATAGGAAGATAGGAAGGAAGGATTTATTAAGTGCCTACTATGTGCCAGGCACTGTGCTAAGCACTTTACAAATATTATCTCATTTGATTCTCACAACAACACTGTGTGAAACTGAAAGTTAATTTTTAATTCTATTTTGTTAAGACTCAAGCTAGATTTAATATTCCCCCTGGCTGTACCTTGCAAGTTTTCTCAGGTAACCTCAAGTCATTTGGGTCACATTCTATTCTTGTAACTTGTATACCACCACCCTAATCTAGGAATTTGTACCTCTCCTCTGTAACTTCACCTACCACCCACATGCTGTAGAAAACTTAATTAAGGTTTAGCTGATTCAATCAAAGCTATTGTAGCCACTCCCAAATTCCAATCACATGTCTTATTTTTTAGTTAAGAGAGTTTCAGAACAGGAGGTCTATAAAGGGTGATATCAAAAGCAATTTGAGGGAGCATGGAAAAAGTCATGAACATGGTTTGTAATGCTTTCACACAGAAATTTCCCATAAAGAATAAGCTGAGAGCCTAAAAACCTCCTCATTCTACCAACACTTGACTTACTAGCTAAGTGGAATGATACAGTAGCTATTGCTACCAGCTGTGAATATAATAAGTTCATTTGCAAAATCTCAAAGGAAAGATTTTGAATACTACTGTTTCATAAAACAGAAGGGAAAATCTAGTTTAAGGAAAGCTTAAGAAGAAACTCATCTAATGCAAAGTCATCCTGAGAGCTTATAATGGTGAAACTAGAAGCACAACAGACAAAAGTCTGAAAATTTGCAGAGATTTTTATGAAAATTCTTTTTACTATCGAAGATAGAGAATCCATTACAGTTGGACTTACAGTCCCAGATGTGCTTCTACAGGAGGTAGAAATGGCAGTAGAAAGAGGACAAAACTGGGAAAAGTAACTGGACTAAACCGAGTATATACAAAGAATTCCATGCTAAAAGCAACACAATTTTGAGGTAGTTTGAAGGAAATCAATTTCCACAGTATTTGCACGAAGATACCAAACGTGTAGAAAAAAATCTCAGATGTTAATATATGAATAAAAACATATTCAATAACTACTGAGCCATGTGCCTACTTTCCCATACTTTTATGAGAATAATTTATCTAATAATCTACACTGAAGCATTAGAAAGAAACAACCAGATTCTCACAAGTGCCATTACACAGTGCCACTGTTAAGAGGACATCTATCACACAGTCCAAATCAAGGAGGGATGATGATGAGGTCTTCTAGATGTTTCTATTTATGGATGACATTATATACTGATTGCATCATGCTCTGGGACATTACAGAGCCTCCTAAATGAGATACATAATCACTCAAAAGTTTTTGATCTAAGACAAAGAACGCTTTTCAGATTATATATATATATATATATATATCTTGGAAAGTTAGTGCAATGAACAGTCAATTGGAACCAGAAATGAACAGGCAAGGAGACTGTACCACCTTTAAGTATTTGCAAAGGGTGGAGCCAAGATGGCAGACTGAAAGCAGTGACTTCCTTGAGCTCTCCCCCAAACCCCTCCAAATATCTATAAAAAATGGCTCTAAATAAATTCTAAAGCAGCAGAACCCACAAAAAGACAAAGTGAAACAAATTTCCAGCCCAAAATGGCCTGGATGGTTGGTCAGAAAGGTATATCGCGCTGGGCGGGGACAGGAGTGCAGTTCAGTGTAGACACGCAGGCCTCAGCGAACCTGGAACAGGCCTCAGAGGACTGAATCAGGGGCAGCTGTGGCGGT
Organism: Phascolarctos cinereus; assembly: GCF_003287225.1. Lineage (NCBI taxonomy): Eukaryota > Metazoa > Chordata > Mammalia > Diprotodontia > Phascolarctidae > Phascolarctos > Phascolarctos cinereus. The sequence continues at coordinate 338,756,193 of NW_027555625.1, read as the reverse complement.
TTCCAGACTTCTCAACCCACAAACGCCAAAGACAAAGGTCAGTGGGAAAAGTCTGTTTCTGTGGTGCTGAGAGAGGAGCACAGGGTCTCACAGTTCCAGTTTCCAGAGAGCGTGGCCCCGGGATGGCAGCTGCTTCCTGAGCTTCTGGTCCACAGACTGAGGGGGAATCCAGTGGCTGATCAGAAGGGGATTGCAGGGATATCTCTGCTGATGCAGGACTCTCTTGCTTTGCCCATGCTTGGATCTGGGTCACAATTCTGGGTGGTAGTCCTGGGGCAAGGAGAAGCACTGGCGTGGTGGAGCTTGTAGTGGCGGTGAAGGAAATCCTCCTCACAATTCCAAGACAGAAAAGAGTGCTTGTGGTCACTCATAGACTAGAGCACAGGCCAGGAAAGGAGTAAACACTTCGCCCTTGATCATAGCACCTTGGAAGAACTAAAAATTTACAGGTCCCTAGGAGTATCTCTGAAAATAGCTACACAAAATCCCCAAAGCTTGGGACAGTACATTCTCCACACTGGAAGCAGACCCTGACCTTAACAAAGAGTTTATAATTCAAGTAACTGGCTGAGATCATGAGCAAGCAGTGCAAAAAGAGTTAGACTAGGGCAGCTAGGTGGTGCAGTGAATAGATCTCTGGCCTTGGAGTCAGGAGGACCTGAGTTCAAATCCAGCCTCAGACATTTAACACTTACTAGCGGTGTGACCCTGGGCAAGTCACTTAACCTCAATACCCTCACCAAAAGCAAAAACAAAACCAAAAAACAAAAAACAAAAATGTATATTTCCGGGGCAGGTAGGTGGCGCAGTGCATAGAGCACTGGCCCTGAAGTCAGGAGGACCTGAGTTCAAATCCAGCCTCAGACCAAACACTTGACACTTACTAGCTGTATGACCCTGGGCAAGTCACTTAACCCCAATTGCCTAAAAGCAAAAAAACCTAAATAAATAAAATAAAATAATAAATAAATAAATAAAAATAAAAAAGAGTCAGACCATAGAATCTTACTTTGCTGACAAAGAAGATCAAAACATACAACCAGAAGAAGACAACAAAGTCAAAACTCTTATATCCAAAGCCTCTAAGAGAAATATGAATTGGTCCCAGGCCATGGAAGAGCTCAAAAAGGATTTGAGAAGCAAGTAAGAGAAAAAGAGGAAAAACCTGGAAAAGAAATGAGAGTCTGCAAGAAAATCATGAAAAACAAGTCAACAGCCTGCTAAAGGAAATCCAAAAAAAAAAAAAACTTAAGAAAATAACACCTTAAAAAATAGCCTAGGGGCAGCTAGGTGGCACAGTGGATACAGCACTGGCCCTGAAGTCAGGAGAACCTGAATTCAAATCTAGCCTCAGACCAAACAGTTGACACTTACTAGCTGTATGACCCTGGGCAAGTCACTTAACCCCAACTGCCTAAAAATTAAAAAAAAAAATGCCTAACCTAAATGGCAAAATAGGTCCAAAAAGCCAATGAAGAGAAGAATGCCCTAAAAAGCAAAATTGGTCAAATGGAAAAGGAAGTCCAAAGGCTTATTGAAGAAAATACTTTCTTCAAAATTAGAATGGAGAAATTGGAAGCTAGTGACAATTTGAGAAATAAAGGCACTGTAACACTAATCCAAAAGAGTGAAAAAATAGAAAACAATATGAAATATCTCATTGGAAAAACAACTGACCTGGAAAATAGATCCAGGAGAGAGAACTTAAAAATTACTGGAGTATCTGAAAGTCATGATCAAAAAAAGAGCCTAGACATTATCTTTCAAGAAATTATCAAGGAAAACTGCCCTGATATAGTAGAACCAGAGGGCAAAATAGAAATGGAAAGAATCCACCGATCACCTCCTGAAAGAGATCTCCAAAGGAAAACTCCTAGGAATGTTGCAGCCAAATTCCAGAGTTCCCAGGTAAGGGAGAAAATATTGCAAGCAGCCAGAAAGAAACAATTCAAGTATTGTGGAAACACAATCAGGATAACAGAAGATTTAGCAACTTCTACATTAAGGAACCCATGGGCATGGAATATAATATCCTGGAGGGCAAAGGAGATAGGACTACAACCAAGAATCACCTACCTAGCAAAACGGAGTATAATCCTCCAGGGTAAAAAATGGTCATTCAGTGAAATAGGGGACTTTCAAGCATTCTTCATGAAAAGACTAGAGCTGAATATAAAATTTGACTTTCAAATACAAGACTCAAGTGAAACATGGAAGAGGTAAACAGGAAAGAGAAATCATAAGAGACTTACTAAGGTTGAACTGTTTACATTCCTGCATGGAAAGATGATATTTGTAACTCCTGAGTCTTTTGTCAGTATTAAGGTAGTGGCAGGGAAAAAAAAAATTATATGTATGTATACATAGATAGAGGGCACAGGGTGAGTTGAAGATGAAGGGATGATATCTGGAGAACAAAATTAAGGAGTGAGAGAGGATTATACTGGGAGGAGAAAGAGAGAGGTAGAATGGGATAAATTATCCCACATAAAACAGATAATAAAAGGCTTTTACAGTGGAGGTGAAACAGGGGAAGGTGAGAGGGAATGAGTGAATCTTATTCTCATCAGATTTGGCTTAAGGAGGGAATAACATACACATTCAACAGGGTATAGAAATCTATCTCACCCTACAGGAAAATGAGGGGGGGAAGGAGGCAAGAGAGCAGGGGGATGATAGAGGGAAGGGAAGATTTGAGGAGGGGGTAATCAGAAGCAAACACTTCTGAGGAGGTACAGAGTCAAAAGAGAGAATAGAATAAATGGGTGGGGGGCGAGATGGGATGAAGGGAAATATACTTAAGTTTTTCAAAACATGACTACTATGTAAGTGTTTTGCATGACTACACATATATAACCTGTATTGAGTTGCTTGCCTTTTCAATGAGGGTGGGTGGGGAGGGAGGAAGGGAGAAAATTTGGAACCCAAAGTTTTAAAAACACATGTTAAAAAAAAATTGTTTTCACATGCATCTGGGAAATAAGAAATACAGGAAATGGGGCATAGAACTCTATCCTGCCCTACAGGAAAATAGGAGGGGAAGGGGATAAGAGAAGTGGTGGAGAGAAGGGAGGGCAGATTAGGGAAAGGTATATACAGAATTCATGCCATCTTGGGATGGGGGGAGGGATGAGGTGGGGAGAAAATCTGGAACTCAAAATCTTGTGGAAGTGAATGCTCAAAACTAAAAATAAATTTTAAAAAGAGACAAAATTTTTTTTTTAAAAAGGAGGTATAGAAGTTTGTTTAGCTTAATGGGAATGGGAGGACAAGGGAGGGATCATTTGGAGGAAATGGAAGGGATCTTTAGAGAGAAGCATGACAGAATATGTCAAAGGGGGTATAGAAGCATGTTTAGATTTATGAGAATGGCAGGATAAGGATGATTGGGGGGGTATGTTAAGTAATAAGAGGGCAAGGTAGTGGGCAGAAGTAAAGTAGAGGAGTCAGAAGATGTAGGAAAGAAGAGATATGCATGAACATAAAAACAAAGATCAGAAGTAGAATTTGTTAGGGAAAGTATATGTCTATGTATGTATGTATGTATGTTATGTGTATGTAAATATAAATGTGTACGTGTGTGTGTGTGTATTTATATTTATATTGTAGGGGGCAGCAGGAGGAAGGGAGAAAAAAGAACAAAGTAAAAAGTGTGCAGCACAGAACCAAAGAAACAAGGAAGCAAAGAAAAGATGGACAGCTCTCAACATAATGCATAGTAATTATTATACAGGCTTTCTTGAAATGGAAATTTATTGCTATATATTTTTAATACTCTCTTACATTCTTCTGTGCACATGACATGCTTTTTTTTCCTTTCCTCATTTTATATTTAAGTTTCAATATGTTTATGTTTCTTTTTCTTTTCTTATTGTGTATTTAAGTTTCAGTAATAACAAAAATAAAATAAAATAAAATAGTCATACCTGGAAAAAAAGAAAAAAAAATCTGATGAGCTGGACGCTCTCAGAAAAACATGGAAAGAACTACATGAACTGATGATGAGTGAGGTGAGCAGAACCAGAATACTGTACACAGTAATAGCAACATTGTACTACTTTTAATAACTTAGCTATCCTCAGCAATATAATAATCCAAGATAATTCTGTAGGACTTATGATAAAAGGTGCTGTCCATCTCCAGAGAAAGAACTAGTAGAGCCTGAATGCAGATCAAAGATAATTTTTCTTTATTTTTCTTGAATTTTTTTTGTCTCTGTTTTCTTTCACACAGTGACTTACATGGAAATGTGTTTTGCATGACTACACATGTAAGTTTATGTTAAATTGCTTGCCTTCTTAATGGTGGGGATGGGGAGGGAGGAAAAGAATTTAGAACTCAAAATTTGAAGGAAAAAAAAGAATTTTAAAATTGTTCTTACATGTAATTGGGAAAAAATAAAATATTAAATAAGATTTTAAAAAAGAAAAAAAATTGCAAAGGTTCTGTTGAGGACCCCAAGTTTCTATGTGAAACAAAAAGCTATCTTTTTTTTATTCTAATTTTTTTGTTATTTTGAATTTATTAAATACCAACAAACATGAACATTTTCATGTACAAAGAGCAGAAAAGGAAGAATGAATATGTAATAGGAATCACCATTACATACAGCTTTTTTTAAAGTACAGGAATACTTTTTTCTTTTTTGAGAGGCAGAGCTTCTGGAGCTGGTCTGGGAGACAGGGTTGGAGGGAAGACTGGGAAGCAAATAATCCTGAACACCAATATACTGTAACCTCTCTACATCTGCTAGAGATAAGGTGCTCCTTTTCTTCTCTTCATCTTCATAAGAGAAGGTGTCCCTCCAGGTCAATAATTTCTACAAGTATGGCATGTTCTGCATGTGTGAGTGAGTATGTGTATGAGAGAGAGAGACAGACAGAGAGAGAGAGAATGAATATGTTGCAAGGAAGAGAAAGAAGGGAAAAAGAGAAAAAAACCTATGGATGCTGACTCACATACCAACAGTCAGTACATATGGGTTCAAATCAAGAACTACAAATAGTCTATAAATTAAAGACTGTTTTAATGTATATGGAAAGATTTATTTTCAGTTTTCTCTGAATTTTCCAGGAATCAATCAAAAAACAGTAAGACTAATCATGGCTTCTAACTTTATTATGACCCTTGCTTGCAAATCCTGTTGAAGAAAAAAAAGCTTCAATACTCAATACATCAAAATGGGCAAACTACTGAAAAAAATTACAAATACAACTTCTATATTGGTTTAAGACTTTATAATGGCTTAAACTATTATGAAATAGAAGCACAAACTTACACTATCAACGAGAGAAAACATATTACAAAGGCTATGATTGATTTACTTCTTGGAATTTGAGTACTTAAATTGAGTCCTCTTTTGACTGCTCATGATGTCGATGTAGATTTTTGGGGGGGATTTGAAGAAGCATATTTTTTTTCTGTGCAGTGTTCTTTATATAACAGCTGTGTCCCTAAAGTATTATGTCCAAATTGTTGAACATAGATTTTTTTCATAGACTTTTGTAGTTGGAAAAGATCTTAAAACGTTACCTAATCTACACTCCTAATTTTACAGTTGAGGGAGCCAAGGCAGAGAGGTTGATGGGTCCAAAGTACCACAATGTCAGAACAAAGACCAAACACCAAGAGGACTTGACTCCCCATAGTGTTCTTTACACTACAGAATATAGTAACCTCAAATAAACCACAGGAACTCAACTATTTCAAAGAATAATGTTTTAAACCTTTTGGTTAAGTAAAGGATACTAATGTCATGTGAACAATCACAATTTATCTGGCTTTATTGGTTTTTTCCTCCCCTTTGTACCAGTACCTTCTAATGAGGTATAGAGTCCACGCTGATTGCTTCTTAGACTCTCAGTTGGCCAACTTTACATACCTGAATGAGGAATAATCATTCTACGATCTCTATCCCATGAAGGTGACAGAGATTCAGTGTCTGAAGGTGCTCTGTGGGGATCAGATAATTCTCCTCGCTCACTTGCATTCTGATATTCCAGAGGATGCCCTGGTCCTCTTGAACCTAAACAGACAAATAAATGAAATAATATTTTATGTAAACACAAAGAATTAATTCCATTGAATTTAAACAGTGGACTTCACTAGAAGGGTATACTAAATAAATAAATAAATGAATTTTGAGTTGTTAGGACAACTAGGAAAAAAATTTACAAAGTACAGAAACTTGTGTCTATAAACTAATTTTCAGGGTGTTGTTTTGTGCTATTACTTTTTTAAGGCTACTTAAGCAAAATCAATGAACGTATTCAAATTATAAAACAATCTGAAAGGTTAAAAATGAAATTGCAAAGTAAAGGTTTCTATAAAAATAAAATATTCTCTAAGATATGAATATAAAAGTAGTGAGATCAGTTTTGAAAAGTTTGCCAACCTTGGGAGGCTACACAACATACTCTATAAGTTAATGCTGTCATTGCTTAAAATATTTTTGGAATTCCTCTGTAAGAGGAGCCGTGTATGCCACACAAGAAAATCACAGAAGCGCAGGATCAAAATTCATCTCTTTATAGTTAGTCATATATTTTTCTCTTCCCTCCCCACAAAATACATTACCAAGCTGTAACACCCACCTTATTCGCCAGGCTTGATTCCAAATGACTTTTGGTTGTTTCCAAAAATCAAATCTACCCTCAACAACTGGAGGACATTTAAGAGAAAACATTTCACTCAAAGGCAGCACTGCTGGAATAAAGGTAGTACTTCCTACACTAACTATTATAAACAGGTTAATGCTCTTTTGGTATGCTTATAAAAGCATAAATCAAATATTTTGGTAAAAACTTAATCTATTTAATCTCCAAGTCTATAGGAAAAAATTCAAATGAAATGTTTTACATTCTAACACAAATGCTGAGTGGTAGGATAGTATAGTAGCTAGAGGGTCAAGAAATCAAGAAGACCTAGCTCCTGCTTCTGATTCATACTAGCTGGGCAAGGCAGTTAATTCTTAGTGACCCAGGGAACTTTCTCAGACTAAGGTATTAGAGTTCACTGTCCCACTGAAGTTCCAAGGGAGGAGTGGGAAAGGCGGTGGGGAAGAGAGCACCAATTGAGGAATGGTTGAATAAATTATGGCATGTGAATGCAACACAGTATTATTTTACCTTAAGAAATGATGAAAAAGGTGAGTTTAGAGAAACCTGGGGAGATTTTCATAAACTGATACACAGTGAAGTGAAACTAAGAGAACAATTTCTACAACAATAACAACATAAAGAAAAACAACTTTGAAAGAGTTAAGAATTGTAATTAATGTTATTACCACCCTCCATTCTAGAGTATTAATGATGAAGTTGTGCTGCCAGAGATGTGCTAGATTGGCTCAGGCCAAGAGAACCAATTGTTCAATTTTCAATATGAGTATTTACACCTCAGAAATTGCAAGCCCTACAAATCAGGGTTTGATTTATTGTTTAGTTGACTGTGTAGACTTTAAAAAGTGACGGAAAAAAGGTTAATAATGCAGATTACACTTAAAAGTGTTAACCCACGTACATTTCCCAGAGAGTTGTTATTGAACATTTCCAGCAACTACTGCACATCAGAAGTAGTCCTGACAGAGAGGGAGGTGATATACTCAAGATGCAGAATAAGACAGCTATTTTTGGCTAAGACCAATGTGGGAATTTATTGTGCTTGACTATGCATGTCTGTTCCAACTGGTAGGGATGGAGGTGAGGTCAAGGTAGGGGAGAGGAACAGGGAGCTAGAGACAGAATTTTTTTTAAAAAGTGAGAAAAGAAGGGGAGCCACAAAGAATTCCAGACAAGTAGGACAGTTTTGAAAATTACATGTTGAATGCAGTATAAACTTAGAAAGAAAAGTAAAATCTTCAAAGTAGAGATTCAACTTCATATACACTCCCCTCCTTCTGTTCTATAATGTACATGGAAATATTAGTTTTGTTTCTTGTTTGTTAAAAAATTAAAAAGAGAAATGAGAACTGTATTTTATCAAAGCCTTCCGTGAATCTATATATAAATCATATAAATATAAATCACATAAATATTTTTGTTTTTTAATAATATGCTTTATTATATTCATAGTTTTTCTAATATTGAACCAATCTGGTATGTATTCCTGGTATAAATCCAACTTGGTCATAATATATAATCTTTTAAATGTTTTTATAATCTCTTCACTAATATATATTCAATATTTTTACACTAATATTCACTAGACACATTAGCCTATAGTTTTTTCTCCTTAGTTTAGGTATCAGGATCATATTTGTCTCAAAGAAGGAAGCTGATGGCATCCTTTCTTTCCTTCATTTTGTAAACAATTTATGTAATATTATAATTAATGGTTCTTTGAATGTTTGATAGAATTTACTTGTAAATCCATCTGGGCTTTAGGGTTTTTTTTTTCCCTTTGGGGTTGTTTACTTTCTTTTTCTGAAACTGGATTACTTGAATCCTCTATTTCTTCTTCTCTTAATATGGGCATTTTATATTTTTGTAACTATTCATCTATTTATTTTATAAGTTTTATTGGCATGTAGATGAACAAAATAATTTCTAATAATTTCCTTTATTCTGTCTTCAGTTGTGAATTTTTTTTTCTTATTGTATTAGCTACTGGGGTATTTTTTTTTTTGTATTTTATCTCCTCTTAGATTTTCAGATTTTTTTTTTTATGATATACTGATTTTTAAATTTTTGTTGCATGTCTCATTCATTGATTTGTTCCAATTCTCTTCTGTTAGTAGTTTAGAATTAACTAGTTAAGTCTTTAAAAAGTTAAAACTAAAAAGCTGAAAATGTTGCTTAAATATTAATTTAGCTACTTATATATAAGAAAAGATTACTAAATACACAAGCAAATACTTCTACAGCAATCAAGTATTAAGTGACTACTATATGCCAGGAGTTAAATAAATCCTATCCTTGTTAAAATGCATGTCCCAAATCCTTACCTTCATCAAAACAAACAAAAAAAGGACAAAAATGAAATAGGTAATAAGAGAAAGTAAAAGGGAAGATACTTTATTAGTTCTTTAGATGGAAACCAAGAATAGAAATGCCATGTTTAGAAGTATTTTAAAGGTAAATTGATAAGAACCAAAAAAGAATGGGCTTTAGTCCTTTTCAATCTTACCTATAATTTTTGTGCTTATTATAACACCTAATAATAAAAAGTCATACAGGTAATCTTTAGAATTTGTATCATAAAAGCTATTTAAGGAGGAGAGAAATCAAAGGTACTTATTGATTTTTTCATTCTAAATATTCAGTTGATTACAGGCAGTCCACAATTTACAGTCAGTCAACTTCCAGTGATATGCATTCATGGCATTCAACCAATTGTACCCATGTTAATACGTACAGTACTTACACTAGACAAAGTAACATATCCCATTGGCAGTCTGCCTTCTGATAGTCTCCATTTAAAAATACTCCCTGGTCTACCAGTTTCAGCCTAGGAGACTCAGATAGTCCCTCCCTATCCCCTGCACAGACCAAGTAAGGTTATTTTGATGCATTTTAAAGGCATGTATGCACTGTGCAATATCAGGGTACAAAATAAAGCTATTAGTGTTGATGGCATGACAATTCAAGAAAGCAGATGTTTTCAAGGCACACATACATCAAAAAAACAAAAAGCAAAACAAAAGAAAATTAAAAACCCCACAACCAAACCACAGTTTATTTTCTAACACTTATGCTTATCACAGGGGACCCAAAGACACATACTTGGATCAGTTCTTTATGAAACAATCAAATGGCTTTAAATCATCCCTAAACACTCCTTAAAGATACCTGTCAAAAATCTCTTCAAGGAAAGCCTTTCGACTTCCCTGATCCTAATGAAGGTTTACTCTCATCTCGTTTGTTGACAATAAAAATAAAGCAATAATTATGAAGAGGGTAAGGACTCTATGTATTAGACTATGATATATTAAAAAACAAATTTGTGTTTCCCTGTTTTATTATATTCTAGAATGCTTTATACTAGCATAGAGCATGCAGAATTTATAACTGACTAAATTGCGGTTAAAAAATATGGCTAAGAATAGTTTTGCTTGATCAGGAGTATGGCCTTTTCATATAACCTTGTTTTTACGGGAAAATAAGATTCCACTCACGTCAGTCAGACTTAATGGCCCTTTCCCCAGGAATATAACCCACTGTAAATTATAGAACTGCCTGTACTTTCCAAATATTTGTATTACAATTCATTTTTCAGATAAGTTGAAATAAAGAAAGGAATGGAAAAATCCAGAGTAACAAAGATGTTTAAGCAATATACCTCTTCCTCCTCCCCCTGGAAGCAAAGGTGAAAGTCTGAGTGGACCCTCCAACAGAGTTGGAGGGGAGAGAAAAGCTCTCATTTCTGGTGAAGGCCGACCCATTGGTGAGGGTCCATATGGGGAATGCTCTGGAATAATTAAAACAACATACTTAAATTCAATTTCAGCAACTACACTGGATACAGGTAGAATCTCATGTTAATGAGTACCATTTAAAACATTTATTCATATCATAAGAATATTTTCATGTCCCACTATAAGGGCACCACTTTGCTAATATGGACAGAATTATTTTGAATGAAAAATCCCACGTACAAAAGGTATTCTCATATTCCTGTCCATTTAACGATGAATCTATTTAATAGGTATTGTCATTTTATGTAAAATTATTTGAATACCTGTTCAATAGGGTATTAGTGATGTTTTAGAGTTTTATTAAAATAAAATTTAATGACCTTGTTTCTTGGCTGTTGGTGTAGCTCCAACTAGTGGAAACTGTAAAATAAGAGGGCGCAGTTCTGTAGAAGAGACAAGCTATGAAAAGCTATAATCTGTTTTAGGGAGATTTCAGGTTTTGTAGGGCAATGCATTAACTGAAGCCCCAGGACCTATTCTGCATTACGTAGCCTGGTGACAGAGCATTGACTGGGAGAAAGGAAGACCTAGGTTCAAATCCCACCTTTGATACTACTTGTGTAACAAAATGAGCAAGTCATTAAACTTCTCTGAGCCTCAGCTTTTTTCATCTGAAAATTGGGGATAATATTTTTATGACCCACCTCAAAAGGTTTTTAAGGGTTCATATGTGACAAGGTTTATAAAGCACTTTGCAAACAAAATCCTAATATTGACTCCTAATATTATCCTTACCAGTTTAGCTGGTAATTCATAAAATAACTTGCAGTTAGCTTTAGCTGATGGTAACTAGCCAAGTTTATAAATCCTACTGCCTCTTGGAATTATTTTTTAACAAAAAGAAAAAGGGAAAAACAACCAGACTCTAAAACATCACCAATACCACAGTTTAAAAAGCACATCAAATTGCATTAGCAATATCTCATATTATATTCAAATGCAGTTAAAAGCAGAAGGGCAAAGCAGTTATTTACCCTCTTAAGGACCACTGCTTTAGAAGCAAAGCATTCTCCCTTTTTAAAAACACCTTTCACTGCCAAGCTAGGAATTTGTTTGCAAATATGGGGTAATCCTAATGTATTATATCAACAAATACTAACAAACAACAACAGTGCAATGTAATCTTACTAAATACTATAACAATATACTTCTATTTTAATGAAATTTAGATTTCGATGTATTTTCAAGTTTGTTAAAATGAAGTTTAGCCTATATGAAATAGGTTTCTTTTCATTTTCTTGGGCATTAATAATTTTAATTCAACAAAAATTATTTGGAAGACATGATTTAGAATAGTTTGAGATTATATAATCTACCACAAGAAATAATATACACTGGATAAATAAGAGAGCAATACATAATGAACACAATTATAAAATGAATTCCTAAACTGCCATCATTCCCAGAAATAAAAACATTCCAAAACAGACTTAATAAATAATTAGTCATAATGATATGTCTTTTCAATACTTTCAATTGCTTTCCAGGAGCTTACGGCATAAAATTACATCGTCTTGCAAAATCCCTTTGAGATTCAGAGAGCAAATACTATTATTATGGATGGTGAAACTATGCCTAAAGACTCATATACAGAGATAATAAGAGTGCTAAGACTAGAACCCTGGCTCTTGAATTTATAGCCTTTATGAATAACTATATCATATTTATGCTAATATTATCCAATTAACTTTACAAAGTAAAATATGTTGAAAAGTGAAGGAAAAAAGCAGTACCTCTGCCAAAGGATCTATTTGGAACATCAAGGGCATAAGGATCTTTTTCTAAGAGGTCACATTTAAATTCTATTTCAGTTAACCTGCAAAGAAAGAAGAAACATCTCTTAGTTATCCATTAAACTGAGAACACCCATAATTACAAGACAAATGCCACTACCCAGTACTTAATCTTTCCCTTACACAATCACAGCACTTTAGGGAAGGAACAGCTCCTCTGAAGTAACTCTGGATACCATGTGCTGTTCCCTTTCCCTGCCTTGTACTTCTTTCTTCCACTTTCAGGGTGGAGGAAGAAAACCAGGCAGATTCAGGTCTACTGTAATTAGCATCAGCCATAAATGTGGTCTGATTTTCAAGGTGAAAGAAATCTTGTAAGACATCCAAAGCAAGAATTCACTTTACAAAGGAGAAAAGTGAAACGCAGGGAAAGGAACTGATTTGATGTGGACCACAAAACTAGGCAAAACTAGGACTAGAAACCAATTCTGTCAATGTCTAATCCCACATTCAAATGTTCTTGATTTCTTCACAAAGAATCATGCATTTAAACATTTCAAGGTTCAACAAGGATTTCCACATTATAGTCAAGCTCATTTATATCAGATTTACAATTTGAATTAGAATTTGTGGTTGAGATGAAAAGCTTTTTCAAGGCCACAATGTCCTATTTTTGTGATGCTCATCATTCCTGTTAATATTTTACCAAGATCATAATAAGAATAGTCAATATCTGAAAATAAGTATTATATGGAACTGGGATTTTTGTTCTCCAATTCTGAAAGTTTCCCCTGTCTTCTGGAGGGTTCTCCATTTCCCAAACATTACTTTGAGGGTTTCTTGGGGCTTGTACTGATGTAACCATGTACAGGTCAGAAATAATATCTTGGGACTGGATGTCTTCAAAATCTTTTGAGAAACTACTATAACCTGGAATGAATTTCCATTCACCATGTTCTTTGGCTGAATGACAAAAGCTATCTGATCATAGTAGGCAGTCAAGGCATGCCTGTCCCATATTCTGAGCATTTATCACTTGCCAAGTTCCATCCTGGGTCATTTCTTCTTGAACCTGCCTTACAGTGTTTGCTATAAGAACCGATCGACACAGATTAGGTTCAACAAGCATATGGCACAACTGAAGCTTTACCAGAGACGTGTCTAAAAGTGATTGCCGCTGAAGATTATATGAGGGAACAGACTTAAAACCAGCCAGGGTTCCTTCAATATCTTCTTCACCATCAAAACATTTTCTCTATTCTTTTTGCAAACATTGGGTCCTGTAGCTGCCTCAGCTGCTGTTCTGGCTTTGGGCTCTAATTCAAGGGCCCCAGTCTACTCACAGCTTGAGCTCCAAAACCTACTCTAGCTGACTCCTCACAATGCTCCCCCTTACTATGATTTCAAACAAAATATAGACACATGCACACATGTGCATATATATGAATACACCTATATGCATGTGTGTATATATGCCTACATACACACCCACCCACATACACACCCCTGCGTATTATGGCAACTAAAGCCTGCATGTGTGCATGTGTGCACATGTGCACATGCGCGTGTGCATGCACACACACATAAACACATGCCCCAAGTTTAAGGCTCAGCTGTTGCTTGATAACTTTTAGTTTTGTCATTTTGAAGTGACACAAAGTTAGGTGTTACTAACAAAAAAAAACTAGCAAGAAAACTACTTACTTTTGTCTGTTATGTGCATTTTCTTTTTTTAAGTCACTGAGGTGTCTTTCAGCAGCCCGGGCTGACAACTTGTGAAAAGAAAAAATAATTTATATAAACACATTAAATGTATTGCAGAGAGTGTCGAACTTGGAAACAGGGAGACCTAGGTTCACTTCCTCCTTCTGGTGCTTACTAGCTATGTAATGATGGCCAAACACTTAATCTCTCGGGGGCCTCATCTGTAAAATGGAGGTAATAAAACCTGCAGTATCTATCTCACAGGACTGTCATAAGGCTCAAATGCAATACTGTATGTAAAACACTTTGTACACTTTAAAGTTCAACATAAATATGCTATTATTATTGTTATATTTAATTGTAAAAAATACAATATAGTCACATATTTCATGATGAAGGCAGAATTACATTCCTTTTTTTTCTTTTTTTGGGCTAGGCAATGTCAAGTGTCTGAGGCCAGATTTGAACTCAGATCCTCCTGACTCCAAGGCCAGAGCTCTATCCACTGCGCTATCTAGCTGCTCCATGAAGTCAGAATTAACATCACATGTGCTTACATCATGCACAGGTACCTCTTTTTTAAAAAGTGAGTATAAAAAAATTTTTTTTAAAAGTGAGTATAAAAGTTTAGTTTAAAATTGTACTATCGGGGGCAGCTATGTGATGCAGTGGATACAGCATGTACCCTGGAGTCAGGAGTTCAAATCTGAGTTCAAATCTGGCCTCACATACTTACTAGCTAGCTGTGTAACTCTGGGCAAGTCACTTAACCCCCACTGCCTCAAAAAAAAATGTACTATCTATAATTGCCTCCATTTATAAAATATTTTCATTATATAATCATATAACCAAATTTTCACTTCTAAAAAAGTAAAGAATGAAAAAAGTTAATGAATGTCATTAATACTATGAAGCAATAAGATGGGTATACTGTTATATTTAATATTATTGTTTACTGTTATATTGTGATATTGTATATTTAAATTAAATCAGAATAAAAATTCTATAACCAGTTATGCTTTTGATTAGGACACAATGGAAACCATCAAATATGAATTCCGCCAACATTCCTCTGTGTCCATAAACTTCTCAGTGTCCTCACCTATTTTATTTTCCTCCTCTCCAGACCCAAAAGAGTTAGTCCTTTCCTATTTGCTAAGGCTACTACCCCTTCTCTCTCACTGCTTATAGCATGCATCATATGTACTCCTGTCTTTTTTAAGACTTTCTTGGTCCATCAATCATCCCTCTTGCTTATGTACCTTCAGTTTCTAAGGGCACAATGCCTTGTAAACAATAAGCACTTAATAAATGTTTGTTGAATAAATGGATTAATTTATATATTTTTTTTGGTTTTTTTAATGTATATCCTTAAAGTATGTTCAGTTGTAAATTATCAACAAAATGAAATCGTAAGTCAGACATAAAAAGTCACGGACTTTATGAGAAATTAAGACTTAAGCTTATATAAAATATGGAGTGTAATGAATATTGCATTCCATAGAATCTTGGCAGTAATCTCATGGAGGTACAAACCCTGGGCACAGAGACACAAGTACAAAAAAGCTTACTTCATTGTTCTTCTCAAATAAATGGCATTTATTTTCTATACATTTAATATCAACGTTCTATAATTTTTGAAATTTTATAAGTTGACAAAACTAAACTATTCACAAGGAAATTATTTTCTTTTTAAAAAGTTCATTAACATATGTAGCTAGAAAGTGGCAAGGAGTAACGATCACATCTTACTGTCTCTAGAAAGGTTTCATTGATTAGTCTAGCCCTTGTTATATGGCAGCACAGAATGTGAAGTGTAGGAAAAGAGCCTAGGGAACACCTAATCCACCCTTCCACCACCACAGGAATCCTCATTCAATGGCAGCCATAAGTGAACAGTCACATACCCTCTACCACGAAGTCTTCATTTCCATGTACATATTAATCAACTTGCTCATTTCCCTGACCTACTTCCCTACCTCACCTCTACACAAAAAGATGGTCATACCCTTAATCCTGCCATCACCCACAACTGCAAAACTTCCATGTTCATGAATTCTGAGATTCCCTTACATGACCACAATCTATCATCATCCCACCTCTCCCTCTGCCTTGCAACTGCAAGCCCTTATCTGTCTTCACCATGATCTCCAATTCCTCAACCTTTCAGTTCTTTTCCAGGCCATCAGTTCTGCACTGGCTATACTCTGCAATCTTCCCCATTTCAACCCCTTCATGAAGAGGTTTCAACTCTATATTGTGCTCTTCTCTCCACTCTCTTGCCTCCCTAATCGTACCACCAATATTTCTCTGCTGAGCCTAAGCCTTGAGTTACTCCTGCCATTTGCTGCCTTTACTCATACTTGTGCTACTGAACAAAGCTGGAGAAAATCACCAAACCATGCTGGACTGGGTCCATTACAAATTTGCTACATGATCTCAAATGGGTCCTCACTACAGCAAGGCAATCATTTTATACCTCCTTAATCAACTCACTATTCCTCACCACAGCAACTCTTTCAAACCTTTTCAATTCTCCTCAAATCTCCCATGGCTCCCCTCTTCCCACCCACTCAGCCAAAAACTTTGCCTCATATTTTACTAAAAAAAAAAATGAAGCCATTTGCTAAGAGCTCTGTCTTCTCTCCTCCTCCTCATCTCACATCTCCCAGATGCCTTCTGCCACAACTATCTCTTCTTTTACCTCTGGTCTCACATGAAGAGTTGGCCCTTCTTCTGGCCAAGCAAACCCCTCCAATTCATTGAGTGAGCCTATTCCATCCCATATTCTCCAGCAGATTGCCCCCTCTATCATCCCCACTCTCTCCCTTATCTTCACTCTGTCCCTGACCACTGGCTGCTTCCCTATTGTCTATAAATATGTCCTTGTCTTTCTCCTTAGCGCTAAAAAAAAACCCCTCACCTGATTCATCTATCCCCAATAGCTATTATCCCATGTCTCTCTCACTTTTGTAGTTAAACTCTTTGGCAGAGGGAGGACAGGAGAATGGTACAAGCATTTATTGAATGCTTACTATATGTGCCAAAGTGCTAAGCACTTCATAAATATTCTTATTTGTTCTCTTCAAAGACCATCTACAATCAATGCCTTCACTTCTTTTCCTCTCACTCTTCTCTTAACTCTCTACAGTCTGGATTCTCATCTCATTATTCAACTAAAACTGTTCTCTCCAAAGTTACCAATGATTGCCAGATCTAGTGGCTTTTTCTCAGTCAACATCCTTCTTGACCTCTCATCTGCCTTTGACACTGTCAATCGCTTTTTTCTCCTTAATAATATCTTCTCTCTAGCACTCTGTGACATGACCATACTGGTTCTCCCTCTTCATTTCTGACTACTCCATCTCAGTCTCCTTGGCTGGATCTTCATCCAGCTCATGTTCTCTAAGGGTGAGCATCCTCCAGGGCTTTGTGTTGGGCCCTCTTCTTTTCTTGAAATGTTTATACTATTCCACTTGGTGATCACATCAGTACTCATGGATTCAATTATCATCTCTATACCGACCTCTCTGTCGATCTCCAATCTCATATCTCCAACTGCTTATTGGACATTTCAAATTGGATGTCTATTATAAATATTAAACTCACACACTGCAAACTGAATTCATTATCTTTCCCCTCCAAGCTTTCCCCTCTTCCTAACTTCCCTATTGTCAAAGGCACCACCATTCTTCCAGTTACCCAGGCTCTAACCTAGCTATCATCCTTATCTCCTCACTCTCACCCCTCATATCCAATCCACTCGCAAGTCTTATTGGTTTTTACCTTTGTAATATCTCTGATAAATGTCCCAGCTGTTCTCTGGCACAGCCACCATTTTCATGCAGACTCTTATCCCCTCACATTTGGACTATTCCAATTGTCTTCTGGTTGGTCAGCCTGTCTCAACTCTCTCCACACTTCATTTCATCCTCTACTCAGCTGTCAAAGTGATCTTCCTAAAGCACAGGTTTGATCATGTCACACACCTCTCCCTTTCAATCAACTCCAGAGGCTCACTATTATCTCCAGAATCAAATAATCTAGAATAAAAATCCTCTGTGTAGCTTTTAAAGCACTTAATAACCTCGCCCCCTTCCTACATTTCTAGTCTTCTTATACCTTGGTAACCCCCACTTACTCTGTGGTCCACTGACACTGTACTCCTTGCTATTTCTCACATAAGACTCTCAATTTCCCAACCCTGGACAGTTTTTTTTGTTTGTTTTGTTTTTTTTGTGAGGCAACTGGGGTTAAGTGACTTGCCCAGAGTCACACAGCAAGTGAATGTTATGTGTCTGAGTCCGGATTTGAACTCAGGTCCTCCTGAATCCAGGGCCAGTGCTCTATCTACTGCACCACCTAGCAAACTCATCTGGACAGTTTTAATGTAATATTTCTTGTCCTCCATGCCTGGAATTCTCTCCTTTCTCATTTTCACCTCTTGGCTTCTCTGGCTTCCTTCAAATTCTACAAGAAGCCTTTCCCACATCTTTAATGCTAATGCTTTCTCTACATTGATTATCTCCACTTTACTATATATATTGTTTGTACGTAGTTTTTTTGCGTGTTGTCTCCACTAAAGACCATAAGCATCTTAAGCAGGAATTTTCTTTTGCCTTTCTTTGTATCCTATAGCTTAGCACAGTGCCAGTCCCCTAACAAACACTTAATAAATGGTTGTTGACTTGACCTGACTCTTTAAAAAGAGTTTAATTTATAGCATCATCCTGGCAAATGAAGAAGTAATTGGTCCTTCTAAAAAGAATCATCAATCATGAAAAAAAAAATTTATAACTTCAAAATAAGCTGTATTTTTTTTGGGGGGGAAGGTATGCTTTCTCACAGGATTACAGGCATGACATTACAAAATGATAAAATTATTTTGGAGACATATAAGTCTTTTAGAATTTAAAACTTACCCAATTATCATGAGCTTTTTTCTCATGAGCAGTGATCTGAAAAAAGAAAAGAATTCAGAGGTAAATAAATGGAAATTTTTTCTTTTAGTTAAAAAAATTTGAATTTGTCGATATGATTTATAGTACATACATTAGAACTTTCACTTACAAAGAATCTTCTCTATAAAAAATTTTCTTTCTCACAAAATAGTTATGAAATGCTACTTTAAGCTACCATATTGCTGGGTAATAAATTATGCCCCTCTCTGACAATGAAAAGTCATCAGCCTGAAATTAGGGGTAACAATTCAATGAACATAATGATGATACCACACTGGTATTTTTGTGATGATGTGTATTACACTGACCCTTCCCCTTCTGGGATTTTCCCTGGAGAAGTACAGGACATAGTAATTTTGAAGACATTCTATGATAGAACCATAAGCATCTTTGTAATATTCCTTGTCATGACCAACTAGCCCAGGAAAGGGTTCCCTGGTAGAAGTGCCTAAACTATACTATCCCGAGACAGAAATACTAATTCAGTCAATTCAGAAAAAAAAGTCTTCCCTCCTCCCACCCATACCTGGCTTTCATAAGAACGAACAGTCCTTTCCAATTCTTCTTCAAGATCCTTGGCTCGTTCTCTGTGGTAAACATATAATCACAATTACTAAAAAATTAAGAAACAGCAAAATATACTATTTGAACTAAAAATGTCCATAGCATTAGGAGTTCTATAACTATTCATATAAGAAATAAGCAAAAAATATCTTACATGAAGTAATTACTTTCTAGAAATTTTAAATTAAAATTATCTTTCCCTGTTGAGTCCATTTTATCATTAATTGAAAATTTAAGGTATGACTATCAATCCACTAAATCAAATCCTTATTCAAATGCAGTTTTCTGATCATTAGAAGCATGACAGATGAAAATGATTGTCAAGATATATGGAATTATATATTTTTAAAAATTTCAGAGAACCTATTAGTCTCAGGGTAGCATATGCAAATTTGAGAGGAAAGAAATAACCCCATTTTCTAAACATCAACTATTAAGAGATGACACTTCTTAAAATGGAAATGTGATGCCTTCTTCTCTGTACTATTTCACTTGGTGATCTCATCAACTCTCCTGGATTCAATTATCACCTCTCTGTTGACGGTTCTCAGAATGACTTAACCCAACTCTAACATCTCTGCTATCTCCAGTCCCACATCTCCAACTGCCTCTTGGAAATCTCAAATCGCATGTCCTGTTGACATCTTTAATTCAACGTGTCCAAAACTGAACTCATCATCTTTCCTCCCATACCTTCCCTACTTCCTAAATTTCCTATTTCTGTTGAGGGTACCACCAGCCTCCCAGGCAATCAAGCTCCCAACCTACATGTTATCCCTGACTCCTTACTTTTTCAAACCCTACTGTCCAATCTGTTGGCAAGTCCTGTCTATTTTTCCTCCGACATTGCCACCACTCTGGTGCAAGCCTTCTTACCTCATGCCTGGTCTACCTACTGCAATAGTCTTCTGGTTAGTCTGTCTGCTTTAGGTCTCCCTCTACTCCAACTCAGTCCTTCCTGTACTCAGATGTCAACCTGATCATCCCCAGCACAGGTCTGACCATGTTGCCTTCCTACTCACTTCAGTGACTCCCTATCACCCCCAGAATCAAATTTAAATCCTTTGTTTTGACATTCAAAGCCTTTCATAAGTCTTTTTTTGTGGACCAAAAAAAATCTTAATACTAATACAAAAAAGATTAGTCTCTGGAGATCATTCACTAAGAAACAAAGGAAGAAACTTAAAATTATATAACTTGAGGACTTTCTCCCCCATACATATATACAGATCACAGAACTTCAAAGTAACCAAACAAAATTTTGTTCAGTTGTATTATGAAGCTTATATTTAACTTGTAGTTTTCTTTAGGTAAGATACTAAATAAAGACCAACAAAAAGCAAAGCTAAGGTCTATCAGTACCTGTAAGAATTAAGCTCTTCAGAAGCATGACTAATCTTTTCTCCGGCTTTGGAAAGTTTCTCCTCTTTCTGTAAGCGGTCTTTTTCTTCCACAGTCAACTTCCTTAAAACAAAAATACCTTTGTTTTTAATCAATGTTTCATCAGCCCCTCTACCAAAAAAAAAATCATTTCCTGTAAGTCTTATTTGTATAAATACTACCTAGCTTGGAACTGGTCATAACCTCAAATTACAGAACTGGCTGTTACCAAACCTTTTGAGTTTACCATTGTAAAGAGTCTTCTCTTTAAGCTGCTGAAAAAAGGCTGTCAAAAAAAGAGTTCTGGAGCTATGGTTGGTCTTATAACTTTGCATCCTAAAGAAGCACTGTATTTACAGAACAGTCATTAACTTATGAGCAGTTTATGTTCTGAAAGTTTGTTTGTAAGTTGGTAAATCCCCATGCTAGATCACAAATACTATTTATAAATGTACCCAAAGTATAGTACTCATCATCATCATCATCATCATCATCATTATTATTACAACTACATACAAACAACATTTATGGCATTACTTCTACGGAAAAAAGCAATCTAGTTCTATCTAGAACTATTTCACCCCTCCCTGCCCCTCAACTTCATGAACATTAAAAAAAATGTTTTTTAACTTTGGTAATCATAAGTTCAAATTCTATAATTTGCAATGAACTTAAAACAATAAAAAAATCCTTAAGCTATATATATGGAGCATTATTTTATGTGCAAAAAATCCACATAGCCTCCTTAAAATGAACCTAAATGTAAGTATTCCTTTATCTGGCTCATATCTTCTGTGTAGAGCAGTATAGATGAGGAAAGCATGTCATTAGGTAGACTGCTAGACTTTTAAAGTCATCTACAGGGCTACTTCTGTCAAATTCTAGTAAAACAATGCCAAGGCAACTCTCCAAGACTCTAAGTTGCAGAGTTACTATGGATCTGTGATAATAGAAGACGCTTTCTCACTGGGAGTTTGCTATCCCAAGAAAATCACAGACTACCACCCCACCTCACCCCTGCCAAATTTTTTTCTTATTTTTATATATATGTGTGTGCACGTGTATGTGTATATATATGCACAGATATACATGTATCTACATACAAACACAATATGTCACATGCATATATACATATACACATATAAGCAGTCTCCAAATTAAATACTTGACTTTTGAAAATTCCTCACAGAAGCCTTTCTTCAGGACTACAGCTGGACTTGACCAGCCTCTGCAGCACCCACTTGGCTCCCCAAACATCTCCAACCACTGGGTTCTCAACAGTACTCCTATAAAATTTTTTGGGACTAGAATGAGAATCTAAGTATAATTTCTAACCTAGTTTCTATGGAAAAAATATATTAATACAAAAATACAAACGAACTTCTGGAATACAACCTATATTCCTAAATAGGGGGCTATCATCTCCATGTAGTACTATAAAATCAAATTATACATGCTAAAAGTTTGACATTCAAAAATTTCTTAGATTTCATTTACCAATAATAAAAAGAAGGAAGGTAAAATCTTATTAGTACCTATGAAGTTTCATTTCATTTTCTTGATACAATTCAGTCATTACTTTAAGTTTTTGCTGAAGGTTTTGCACCTCACTCTCAAAATATGCATTTTCAGTCTGCAAAGACACTTGCTCAGTCTGAAGAACCTCAATTTGACCTGTGGAATTTGTCAAGGACAAAAGTCAAAACCTAAAGACTTAGTACTGTGAACCAAATAACACTTCACAAAGAAAAAAAACCTAGTAACCTAAAATATTTAAAAGCAATGGGGGTGATGCACTCACCTCTCTATGGAGACAAATATCTAGAAAAAGTTGTACCCACTTAAAATAAACCAAAGAAAAGAGAGTGCTCAAAAATACAACCAAAAAGTGCAGGCACAATATGGAAAACACCAAAGCTGTTGGAATGTTTTCTGTAGACTGTCCACAACTAGCGCTTCACCATCTTAAACCTCCCTGAGACCTAAAGGGCTCTAATTACATTACCTTTAACCAATATTTCACAAATTGCAGTGAAGGATAATGAAGAAAAGTCCTAAGGAAATCTTTGAGATAGGAGTTTCAGAAGCAAATTTAATATTGCCTACCTTTATTCAGTTATTTAAAAAAATTTTTCCATTTAAAAATTTTGAACAAATATCAACTAAAATGAGCACTTCCACAGTCACAACAGAACAAAGAAAGTTGTATAATGAAAATGTGAATCTGTATTATGGACAGCTTGCTTTTCTTTTAAAACACATAATAAATTCAAAATGTTCCTTTCAAAGCTGTTCTGCTTCTGTGATCACTTCTGGCCTTTCTGCTGTTCTCTCTTGTGAATTTCAAAAAACAAAACAAAACAAAACAAAAAAAAACATGTTTCAATTACACTTTTTTTCTTTCTTCTTTCTTCAACCCCATTCCTAGCTCTTCTTTCTATTCCTCATTCCCCAGGCCCATTAAAAAACAAAACCTCTGTAATAAATATGCATAGTCAAGCAAAACAAATCTCCACATTGGCTACATTTGAAAAAGTCTGTTTCATTCAGCACCTTGAGTGTACCACCTTTCTGTCAGTGGGGAGCATGCTTCCTCATTGGCCCTCCACAATCAATGTACTGATCAGAATTCTTTTTTTTTTTTTTTGGTGAGGCAATTGGGGTTAAGTGACTTGCCCGGAGTCACACAACTAGTGAGTGCTACATGCCTGAGGCCACATTTGAACTCAGGTCCTCCTGACCCCAAGGCCAGTGCTCTATCCACTGCACCACCTAGCTGCTCCTAGAATTCTTAAGTATAAATGTTGTTATAAAAATTGTTCTCCTGGTTGTGCTCACTTCATTCTGCATCAGTTCATTCAAGCCTTTCCGGGTTTTTTGGAAAAAGTCTCTTTAATCATTTCCCATGACACAATAATATTCCATTACATTCATATACCATAACTTTTTCAGCTATTACTCAATTTATGGGCACACTCTTTGTTCTTAGTTTTCTGCCAATACAAAAAGAGTTGATATAAATATTTTTGTACTTGTGGGTCCTTTTCCTCTTTCTTTGATCTCTTCAGAATATAATCAGAGTAATGGCACTGCTGGGTCAAAGGGTAAGCCCAATTCAGTGACTTTCTGGGCGAAGTACTAAACCGTTTTCTACAAAGACTGGACCAATTCATAGCTCCACTAATGATGCATTACTACACCTATAGCAATTGTCATTTTTCCTTTTTGTAACTTTTGCCAATCTGACAGGTGTGTGTTAGAACTTCAGAATTATTTTAATTTTTATTCCTCTAGTGATTTGCAAGAACATTTTTTTGTATTGGTCAATAGGCCAGATTTCTTTCTTTGAAAACTGCCTTTTCCTATTTTTCATCATATATTTATTAAAGAATGGCTCTTGTTTTTATAAATTTGCATCAATTCCTTAGACATCTTGGATATCAGACTTTTATCAGAGAAACCTACTCCAAGGAATGAGAAGTATGAAGAATTCAGAGAAGCAAAGGAAGATTTCTATGAAATGATGCAGAGTAAACAAAGCAGAACTAGAACAATAAAAAATAATTATACAGTGTGAATAAAAACACTAAAAGGCAACAAAATCATGTCAAATATAATGGGTAGTGCTAGTTTCACATTATAAAGTACATATTTCCATTCTGCTAACAAACAGAAACTACAAAAAATAGAAAGTAACATCAGTTGCAATCATTCTATTAAACAGTTTTGCTTAAATATTTTTCCCTCTATGGGAAGGTACTTAGGATGATAATAGAACATAGAATAATAGATCTAGACTTGGAAGAGACTTCAGAGGAAACCTAGATCAATCCCCTTCATTTTACAGTTAAGTTATCCAAGGTCACAGGAAATAATCAACAAAATGCAAGTCCCACAGATACAAGTATAGCACCCTTTCCACTACACTTTGAGGGGACACAGTAGATAAGACAGCTAACCACGTAGCCAGGAAGACCTGAGTTCAAGTTTTGCCTCCTGACACATTCTGGCATGCAGGGAACTCTATAATTCTATTAAGTTGCAGAGAAAGTGCTGACTTACATAAGTAAAAGGAATTTCCTCAACTGGGAGTTTCTTATATTAATGAAATCACAGGTTTAATCCCCCACCCCTTTTCCTAACCCTAAGGAAAGTATCACACTAGAAGAAATTTCTTTGTTGGGAAGTGACGTTTCAAAATAAAATGTTATTGAAACAATTTTAAATGAAATTAATCTAATGGCCTTTTCTTGGTTAAGAGTCTCCTTAATCTCGTGGTAGCTTTTGATGCTGCTGATTATCCCCTCCTCCAAATATTTTCTCTTCTCTGGGCTTCTGTGGCACTGCTTTCTCTTCCTAGCTGTCTGCTCACTCTTTCTAAAGCTCCTATGATGGATGATCCCCCATCCCCCATCAAGCATGGCTATCTTCCAAGGCTCGACTTTCTTCTCTTTCTATACTCTTTCCCTTGATGATCTAATCCACTTCCCTAAGTTCAACTGAAATCTAGAAAAAGGAGTGGCAATGTAAAGAGCCAACATGGCTTCATCAAAAACACATCATCACAGATTAAGCTTCATTCCTTCTCTGACAGGGTTATTATTGTCATATAAGCAAAATTCCAAAGCTTAAATTACTTCAAATTTTAGATAAGCACTGGTAAAAGTCTCCCAACCTATTCTTATGGAAAAGTCATAGAGATATGGGCCAGATGATAATACAATTAAATGAATTCACAACTGAATGAATGTTCAATCCCAAAGAATTAATGGTTAGATGTCAATGTGGAAAAAGGTCTCCAGCAGATGGCCCCAGGTATCTGTGACTTGGTGCTATGCTATCCAGAATATTTTATTTTATTTTTTTGGTGGGGCAATCGGGGTTAAGTGACTTGCCCAGGGTCACACAGCTAGTAAGTGTCAAAGTGTCTGAGGCCGGATTTGATTTCAGGTCCTCCTGACTCCAAGGCCAGAGTTTTATCCACTATACCACCTAGCTGCCCCTGCTGTCTAGAATTTTTAACAATGCCTCTGATGAAAAGGCATAGGCAAGATGCTTATCAAATCTGCAGATGACACAAACCTAGGAAGCATAGCTAATATGTCAGATGACAAAATCCAGAATCCAAAAAAGACTTAACGGTCTATGATACTTAGATTAATCTAATAATATGAAATATAATAGAGATAAATCAGCTTCATAAATACTAGAGGAGGGAATCATTGATAAAGAGCAATTTATCTGAAAAAAATCTGGAGGTTTTAGTGGACTGCAAGATTCATATGAGTCAGCAGTACGGTATGGCAGCTGAGCAAACCAATGTGATATTGGGCTGCACAGAAAGAGACATAACTTCCAGGACCACTGAGGGCATTCTGCATTTTTCCATAGTCATACCATATCTTAAGTATTGTGTTTGATTTGGGGGTGCCACATTATAGCAAGTACACTGATAGGCTGGAAAATATACAGAGGAGGACAAATATACAGAGGGAAGTGACAGGTATCAAATTTATGTCACATGAGAATTGGCTGAAGAAAGGCATAACCAGGAGCAATGGATAGTTGCAAAGGTGACACTTAGGCTTGACATAAGGGGGGGTTCTAACAATTATAACTATTTAAAACTGGAATAGGCTACCTTCAGAATAGTAAGTTCCCCCTTACTCGAAGTCTTTAAATGAAGGCTGGACGAACACTTGTCAAGTATGTAGGGGAATAGGGATTAGACTCGTGATTTCATGGGTGTAGGAACTTGCTCTACCAAGGCAGGTCAGCACCTTCTCTGCAACCTACTCTTGAGAGCTGCCTGAAGCACTGAGTAGTTAAATAACTTGCCCACAGTCATTTGCCAATATGTGTCAAAGGCAAGATTTGAACCTGGATCTTTCTGGCTTTGAGGCCAACTCTATTCACTGCATAGCAGAAAGAATTATCCTCAAGTATGGGCTACACATGGCCTCTGAGGTCACTTACAACTCTAAAATTCGATGAGTTTGTGATTTATTATCTTTATGTGGATAATCTCATTCCTGTACCACCAAGAATGTCTTGTCAGCATTTAAAACTCAACATGTCCAAAACTGAACTCATAATCCTCTTCTTCAAACTTCCCTTTTTTTTCTGTTGAGGACACCACTATCTTCCCAATCACCTACATTTGTGAATTTGGAGTACTTCTTAACTCTTTTCTCTTCTTTGCTCTACATGTCCAATCCATTTTATATCCAGATCTCTCTTTTCCATCCCCTTTATTTCTACTCAAGGCTACCTCCAAGGCCCTCATCACTTCTTGTCTGAACTACCAGAGAGCTAATTGGTCTCCCTGCCACCAGTTTCTCCCCTTTTCAAACCATTTTCCACTTAGCTATCAAAATAATCTTCTCAGGTACACATCTTACAATGTTATTTCCCTGCTCAAAACTTTTCAGTTACTCCCTATTGCCTCTAGGATAAAATTCAAACTCTTCAGCCTGGCTTTAAAGACGCTCCACAACCTAACTCCAAAGTCAGTTTGTCTCATCATCACATCACTTCCCTTCACATATTCTATATTTGAGTCAAACTAGTTGTTCTCTGAACTCAATATTCTATCTTCCATCATTTTCCCATGTCACAGGCCATACACAGCCCATGCCTGGGAAACACGCCCTCCCAATCCCCATCTTTCACAGTTAATCTTTCTCTTCATTCATGGTTAAGCTCAGATGTCATCTACTCTGTGAAGTCTCCCCTGACTTAAAATTTTAAAGAAAGTTGGTCCATCTTTGTCAGCTTTGTGAAATAAAAAAGAGTATGAAAGTTTTAAACAGGACTAGTAAACATTCAGTTTCAATATTAAGTTACTCCAGTGTACATTTAGGAGTCAAAAGTATGGTAGGAATGTATACAAAATGAGGCAACCCTTCTCTAATGGATCTACTCTGAATAGGCAGCTTGGTGGAGAGTGATAGACTCCAAGTCAGGAAAATCACTGACTTGAGGATTCAAATCCTCTAACATTTGCTAACTACATGATCATAAAGCTACTTAACTTGCTCACCTTCAGTTTCCTCATCTGCAAAAAGTTGTTAAAGCTCTATATAAATGTCAGTAATTATTATTAGTTTGTAATTAATTAAAAATGGAAGGCACTGTGTCACTTTTGTTTGTGGACAAATTAAAATTTATGTCACTAGGTTATATAATTATGTATTGAAAAGGTTTCTTTAAAAATCCCCTTTAGAGCATGTTTAACCTACAACTGTATTTAATACACCACAGCATAACTTGGACAAATCTAGTTAAAATGTTAAGTTGTTTGAATATAAATGAGAGAACTTTAAAAAATCTTCACAAAACAATCAGAAATAAACTTAACATATTCCTTCAAAATTGAAAAGCTCAAAACAAGATTACAATTACCCCCAAAAGTTGGAATCAATCTTGACGTTATGTTTGTATAGAGACAAACAATGACTTTTAAAAACAAATGTCTGTAAATAAACGTAAATGGATTACCTTTAAGCTCTTCCTTTATTTTATCTTCATCAGACAACTGAGAATATATATGGTTCCTTTCTGCTTCCAGGGTTTTTAAACTAGTATTCAACTTTTTAAAGTATAAAATATTTTTAAAATAAAAAAAAGGAACATTTATCATTATAAATATTTATACTATTTACTCACACAATTTCCTCTCCATTTTTTCCAAAGTATTTTACCACTTCATGGATCTAGAAGGATGACTATAAAGAAAGATTTCTTGGCCAATTAAGCCTGGTGTTCTCAAGCTGCTGGGTTATAACCAACAGAAACTCACCCAAAGAAAAGCCCCTGAAGAGTCAATAAAGAGCAGCTGAAGACGTACATACAGTGGCTAAGTAACCTCTTTACTTTCAGCAAAAAAGTTTTAATCAAACACAATTTATACTTCTTGAAAAGCTTTTTACAAAGACTTCATAGAATATTAGGACTGTAGCATCTGAAAAAGCTAATTACTAATGGGGAAATAAAGATAACATGAAAAAAATGTATCCTGTACTTATTACAAAAAACGGGGCAGAAGATGGAGATTAATAGGAGGAAAAAGTGAATTGAGTAAAGGAAGAAATATACTGTGCAAATGTAAACAAATAAGGTGACAAAATAGTTCTGAAACAAACCTGGGAATTTGTTATAAAAAATGCTAAAAGCTGAAAGTAAGGATTTATGAAATTCAGACATTTGAGTGATCCTTCAATAATAAAAAATCTATGAATACAATTCTGTTCAATTCTTAACTGTGTTTGTATTGCTATATTTTATGGAATTAAAATGGATACAGCTGTCTAGCTTTCTGTTTATCCCTTTCACATGCTGTTTATATCATTAGGCAATACATACCTTAGCAGCATAAATCAGTTTTTTCACTGTCTGTTTTTGGTGATCATCTACAGTAATTAATAAGAACAGACATAAAACAATAAATCAAGGAAATAGTACACTGCCATGACACTTTTAGCCAATTTATTGTTATAAATTTGCTACACTGGGGCTTTACTATAACACTTACAGCTATAATGAGGAATTTAGTATAAGAGAGGTCTGCCTTGTACCTGTTCTTTGGGACATATCAACAGAAATGCCAGAAGATCCCATTATAACATTTCATACAGTTCCATAGCATGGTAGGAGTTGGGATGCAAAAGGAGAATTATAAACAAGGTCGCTGTTTATTACTAATTTCCTTAACTCTTCTTGGCATCCTATGACATCAAAATATCAACTGAATCGCAGTGTGAATTAAAATAAGATTTAGAAAATAATTCTTTCCTCTCATATAAATGATTTTGTAATGGGTTAAATGGAGGACAAATGATCAAGAGATAGCATTAAGTATGTTTAGTTTAGGGTGATAACTTTTTTTCAACATGTAAGTGCTAATATGAAAAATACAAGTTTTAGAAAAACAACATTTGCTACTCTTTTACACTCTTCTTTCCACCTCCAACCAAAAAGGAAAAGGTATGTAACATTAAAGTCAGGAATCTTAATTTAAAAATGTAGTGAAAGGGGCTTCAGCATATTAAAATAACTCTGACCTCTCTAGATCTCAACCAAGAATAGCAGTAACAGTATAAAGTCTCCCTAAAATCAGAGTATTAAGCTCTAAATGCTGCAAAGAAAATATTTTTGATCTACTTACTCAAGACACACTTCAAGTGTTTGATTTTCCTGGTTTTATTAGTGGGCATTACACATATCAAAATTATTGAAAACAAACAAAAACCCACTTAAATTTTTAAGCAAAAGTTAACTTCAAAATACCTAAATGGTCTCCAACTGCTGAGTCACTGTTTATTTCAGCTTCACAATAATTATCATTGACATTATCTTCCCCCAGTGCAGTAGCCCAATCTTTCATCTTCAGCAAGCATTCCGTCAGAGACTTAAGATTTACCAAAAAGGAAAAAATAAAGGTGATTTTGATTATCATGTTAATAAGATTTCAAATTATCCTTTATTTACACTGTGTGTACTCTATCTAGCAATTAATACATTACATTTCTAGTACGCATCTATACCATTAAAATATATGTAAGCATTAGACTGAACAAATAAACTTTTAAACAAAATAGTATATTTCACAGCCATTTAATTAGTTCTACTAACCAAAATTAATTTTTCCAAACCACATGCTGCCACCCCATCCTCCTAGGTATGTGACCACAAAGTAATGAAACAAAAAATTCTTATGTGATTTTGGGGGGAAAGGTAGTCATAGAAAAAGTGATCACAGAAGCAACATCTTACAACATGTTTGCATTTGCTGCTGAAGTACTTTCAAGATTAACCAGTTTTGTACTAGCAGCTATGGTAAATAAAAACGAAGACTGTATTTTGCTTCACACTATAATTCTCTAAAAGTTAGAACAAAGAAATAAAAAAAAAATCTGTAACTGAGACTACTGGGAGTTTTAAAAAGGCTTGTGAGGATGAAATAAACTGAAAGATAAGAATTCTAATGAGCACAAAAATAAAGTTAGGGAAGATGCGCATAAAAGATGAGGAATGAGATAGTGCTCAAATCGTTCACAGGACTTATTAAAATGTTGCAAAATTCAGACATGATTTATTTAAATGAGACAAGTAATAGTGAGAGATGAAAACTTAGATTTTAAAAATAGCCTCATTTGAACAGAAAATCTGAATATAAGGAAAGTTTCAGTAGACTACTACATTTTTACAATGATTAACAAAAACAATGAGGTCTTTGTTCTAACCTTCTGGGGGAAACTAGATAAAATAACTCATTTCTGAGGAAAATATAATAAAACATCGTACATTCAATACAACCCACTTTAATACTCAAAATGCAATGAAATATGATATATTCAATATGACCCAGAAACAAACTTTCTGCTCTGGACTTTCCCCAAATGCTAAAAAACAAGCAAGTGAAAAGAAATCAGAAATTAGAAAAATGTTGACTAATTTCTCTCACTCTAGTCAATGGAGGCTTATTATATAGAAATTCCTTAAGATTCCTTGAAAAGCCCTACATAAAGAAAAGTCAATTGTGGCCAAATAATCAGTCATTTCATTATGAAAATGATCTAAAATTCACAGTGTGCTATCTGTATGGAACAACAACAAAAACCTTTTTGGTCCTAGTTTTGCCTTTTTTTTTTTTTAAACCAAAAACTACATCATGAAACCTGGTTCCAGATTACTTCTGGCTATTTCCAAAAATCAAATTTATTCTCAGAGGATGAAGAATATTGAAAAGAATGTGCTACAGACACTAAAGAAGAGTTCCCCAAATGTTAACAAGAGCAGCATTTTGGTATAATCTATTTAGCCTAGGAAGGTGTCTATTACTCCTTGCTACTTCAGCTGTGATTCCCACTCAAGTCACACCATCTCACCATCTGCCTGTTGCTGCTAACCTGGGCTCCTTCCTCCTTGGACCTGCAATCCTCTACATGTACCTGAGACCCAGACCTCCACAACCTGTTCTTCTTGAATCAGTGCCTTCCAGGGAAAGTCGATTGACTCATCTTTGGAGCTCCTGTCCTAAGACCCTAGAATGGTAAATTGAATGTGTGCAAACGAGCCTAGTTAGTCCACCATATCTACTGGCTGGCCCAAAACACTAGGCCATACTTCATTGTCACATCCTATCCTGCCACTGACCATCTCTCCATCTGCCTACTGTACCCTCTCCACAGTGGACCTGAGACCTGGATTGCTATATCTAATCTTCTTGAATCCAGGCACCAGGCCCTTGGGAAGTTAATCCACTCATTTCTGGAGACCTACCCACCCCAGGGCCCTACACAGTTAACTGGTGACTAAGTCAATAAGCTAGCCCACTTTCTCTATTCACTGGCCCTAGATAGCAGATCATACTTCAGCTTTACATCTCATCCAGTTATCTTGCCTCCTACCTCACCACATATCAGCCTGATCCAAAACCCTTTCCATATTCCTAGAACAAAAAGCTAGTACTATTGCTGAGTCAAAATGCAGTCTATTGACATTTGCAGTACAATTCCAAATTACTTTCAAGAAAGGCCTGATCAGAAGTACAGTAGTTAACATTTGCCTGTTTTCCCAGGGCTGCTCCAACAACAGTCATTTTCTCTTTTCGTCATCTTTGCCACTTTGATGGGGGTGAAATAGAACCTTAGGATTGTTTTCATTTGTATTTCTAATTACTTTTCATTTGACTGTTGAGAGCTTATATTTGAGAACTGCCTATTCATATCCTTTGATGGCTTATCTATTAGGTGAATCAGTTCCTTATATATTAGACTTTTATCAGAGAAAGCTGCTACAGAGTTTTCCCTAGTAAATTGTTTTCCTGCTAATTTTAACAGCCCTGATTTTATTTGTGGAAAAGTCTTTTAATTGTATATAATCAAAATTGTCCATTTTGCCTTTTTTGTGATTCTCTCTATCCCTTGTTTAGGAACTCTTCGCCAACTCATAACTGCAAAAAGGAATCTTCTCTGCTCTTCCAATGTGTTTATGATACAACTTTCGAAGTCATGTATCCATTTGCTCATTTTGCAAGTGGTTAGAGGTTTGGGGCTAAACCTAATACCTGCCAGACTGCTTTCCAAGTTTCCCAGCAGTATTTGTCCAATAACAAACTCCTACCCGCTGGAGGGTCTTTGGGTTTACTGAACACTATGCTACAATGTTAACCTGTTCCAGTGACTTTTTTTTTTCTATTTTTCAACTAGTACCAAATAGGTTGATAATTACAACTTTAAAGTATCTGGTATCTGGTACTGATAGGCTTCCTTCCCTATAACCTTTTTTCATTATTTCTCTTGAGATTCCTGGCCTTTTGCTCCTCCTGATGAATTCTTTAAAATTATTTTTTCTATTTCTGTAAAAGCAATCCTTTGGTAGCTTGATTGGTATGGCAATGACTAGTTTAGGTACTAGTGTCACATTTATTATATTGCCTTGATCTACCCAGAATTTAGGTCAGTCTTTATTTTATAGTTGCATTCATATAATTCCTGTGTGTGTCTTCATAGACTCCAAATTATTTCATATATTCAACAGTTATTTTGAACAGAATTTCTCTATTTTTTTCTGTGTACCTTTTTTGGAGGTAATATAGAGAAAAGCTAAAGATTTAACAGACCTGCTATTTTGCTGAAATTTGTCAATTGTTTCAATTAATTTCTAGTTGAATCTAGGATTCTCTAACAAGAACTTTATACCATCTGCAAAAAGCAACAGCTGTTTTCTCTTCACCCTCGCCTATCATCTCAATTTCCAGCTCGTCTTATTGCTATAGGCAGCACTTCTAGCACTATATCAAATAATAGCTGTGATAATGGACATTTTTGCCTTTATCAACCTCTGTTCATACTAAAAAAGATCTCTAACATTTCTCTCTATATATAACATCGACCATGGGTTTTAGATAAACACCATTTACTTTGTTAAGGAAAAATCTCATTCATTCTTATGATTTCTAATTTTTTAATGGAATGTTGAGTTCTACATATCAAAAGCTTTTCCCAGCATTTACTGATACAATCATATTATTGCTACCATTACTAATACATTAATATAATTTTCCTTGTACTGAAACTACTTATGTCCCTGATATAAATTCAATCTGGTCATAATGTATAGTCTTTTTAATACATCAAGGTAGCCTTTGTCCTAATATTTTATTTAATATTTTTGCATCAATATTCATCAGGAAGTATTGGTCTACAATTGTTTTCTGCTTTGTCTTTCCCTGCTTTAGGGACCAAAACCTTATTTATATCATAGAAGAAGGTTATTTAAGACTCTTTCTTTTCCTGTTTTTTAGAACAGTTTACATAGCCTTATAATTAATTGTTCTTTGAATGTTTGATAGAATTCATTTGAAAAACTATCTGGTCTTGGGGGTTTTTTTTAATTTATGGCTCATTTTTTCCTCTAGAATTTTAGTTATTTAAATTATTTTTTCTGTTAATCTGAGCATTTTATATATACATATATGTATATATATCCCATATATAATTTCATCTAAGTAATTCATTTTGTTGGCATGTAATTGTGCAAAACAATTTCTGACACTATCTTTTTTTTCCCCATATTAGTCCTGATGTGGAAGAAGAAACGGACCAAAAGGAAAAAAAAAATACACACACAAAAAAAATAAAGTGAAAATAGTATGCTTGGATCTCCATTCAGATTCCATCAGTTCTTTCTGTGGATGTAGATACATTTTTTCTTGTGAGTACTTTGGAATTGTCTTGGATCATTGTATTTCTGAGAAGAGATAAGTCATTCATAGCTGATCATCAACCAACGTTGCTGTTACTGTGTACAATGTTCTCCCGGTTCTGCTCACTTCACTTTACATGAGTTCATACAACTCTTTCCAGGTTTTTCTGAAGTCATCCTATTTGTCATTTCTCATAGCACAATAGTACTCTATTACATTCATGTACCACAACTTGTTCAGCCATTCCCCAACTGATGGGCATTCTCTCAATCTCCAATTTTTTGATACCACAAAAAGACCTGCTATCAATATTTTTGTACATATAAGTCCTTTTCCCTTTTTTATGATCTCTTTGGGATACAAATCTAATAGTGGTATTGTTGGATGAAAGGGTATGCATAGTTTGATTGCCTTTTGGGCACAGTTCCAAATTGCTCTCCATAATGGCTAGATCAGTTCATAACTCCACTAACATTGCATTAGTGTCCCAATCTTCCCACATCCCCTCCAACATTTATCATTTTCCTTTTCTGTCATATTAGCCAATCTGATAGGTGTGAGGTGGTATCTCAGAGTTGCTTCAATTTGTACTGCTCTAATCAATAGTGATTTAAAGCACTTTTTCATATGACTATAAATAATTTTGCTTTCTTCATCTGAAAACTGCCTGTTCATATCCTTTGATCATTTATCAACTGGAGAATGACTTGTTTTCTTTAAATCTGACTCAGTGCTCTATATATTTGAGAAATGAGACCTTTATCAGAGACACTTGTGGTAAAAATTGCTTCCCAGCTTTCTCCCACCTTCTAATTTTGGTTGCACTGGTTTTGTTTGTGCAAAAACTGTTAAGCAAATTAGGAGAGCAAGGAATAGTTTATCTGTCAGATTTATGGAGAAGAATTTTTGACCAAACATGAGATAAAGAGCATTACAAGATGTAAAATGGATAATTTTGATACTTTTATTTCATCTTTATTTGTTGTGAATTATTTTTTTCATTTCTGAAGCAGGCAATTTGGTTTTCCATTCTCTTTTTCAAAAAAAAAAATCCTATCAGTTGTTTACTAATTTTGAGGTTCTTTAGATCAGTTCCTAGTTTTATTTTATTAGCGTAATGGTGTTTTTGCTTTCAATTTTGTTCATCTCTTGATTTCCAAAATTTACTAATTCAAAATTGAATTCAAAATTCAATTATGATACCTGCTCCCCTCACAGATTCAGCCATTTTTTCCCACATCCTCCCATTATTTGCAATAGCAAATACTGTCCTTTTTTCCTCTAAAGTATTATTTTTCCTTCCCTTTGTTTTCTTCACTTATGGTTGTAAAAAAAAATTTGCCAATCCCTCTTTTTGTCTTATTTTAATCCCTCTATGAACTTTGAAAACATTGGGGTTCTGAAGTGATATCTGTTCCCCCCTCTATTATAATTAAATACTTCCTCTTTCCAATTGCTTTAACCTTTTTAACAGTTCTTTTGATACTTCTATTTGCATTTCAAAGATTCTACACAGGGTCACCTAGGTGGCACAGTGGATAGAGCACTGGCTCTGGATTCAGGAGGACCTGAGTTCAAATCCAGCCTCAGACACATAACACTTACTAGCTGTGTGATCCTGGGCAAGTCATTTAACCCCACTGTCTAACCAAAAAAAAAAAATCAAAGATTTTACACAGCTCTGGTCTTTTCATCAAGATTGTCTGGAAATTCTCTACTTCATTAAAGATCCATTGTTTCTTCTAGTGAAATTACAACTCAATTTTTCCAGCTCTTAATTGAAAAGCTCTATCTTTCGCTCATGTTCTAAACTTTCCTGTTCTTCAGTGTGGTAGCTGCTAAGTTTTATATGGTCTTTCCGGTTCCTTGGTATTTGAACTCTTTCATTCTGACAGCCTGCAGTATTTTATCTTTAACCTGGAAGCTCTGGATTTTGGCTCTATATACTTTAAGGTTTCTTTCAAGAGGTAATTGGTGGATTATATTTTTACTTTCCCCTATGGTTCTTACAGGACTAGATAGTTTTCCTGTATGATTTCTTGAAATATGATACCCCGACTTTTTTTTGGTTACGGTTTTCTGAAAATCCAATAATTCTTAGATTATCTCTCCTTGACCTGTTTTCTAGGTAGGTTGTTTTTAATAGGAGATACTTACCTTTTCTTCTATTTTTTCAGTCATTTGATTTTAATGTTTTTTATTGTCTCATAATGTCACTTATTTCTGTTTGATCCACTCTCATTTTCAGGAAGTCCTATTATTTCATTTTTGGTTTTCTTTTCTTTTTTTTTTTTAAAGTCCTATCATTTGAACAAGATTTTGCACCTCCTAGTTATTCTTCTAATTCTTGGCTCCTGATTGGAAAACTATGAGATTGGGAACTGAAAGGCATATCAGCTCTGCCCTTGCCTCAAAAAGCTCCTCTGCCCAGGTCCCCCTCTCCTTAGTGCCTGTAGGAGCCTAAGTGATCCCTTTTCTGTAGGTTTTCTTTATTTCTTAAGCATTATTTGATTTGGCCTTCTTTTGTTTAATTTTTCTGGAGTATGTATGAAAGAAATGAGCTGTTTTGTACCTTTTTTTTTTTACTATGCCATCTTGATCAGAAGTCACCCACTTCTCTGTATTCTTCAAATTTATCACTTCTTATGGTACAGTAATATTCCAGCACACTTATGTATCACCATTTCTTTAGCCACTCTCTGACTAGCAACTATTTTGTTTCCATTTCTTTACTACTACACAAAAAGTGCTGCTATAAATATTTTGGTGTATATGAGACCTCTCTATCTTTGACATTTCTGGAATACATGTCCAGCAACTGGATGGTTTAAATATTCTACTGCTGCATCTCACTCTAAAAAAACACTTGGCAGAAAGCCAGATGACACTTTAATTTGCTAAAATGAATATGTATCCTCATGGTAGATAAGTTTCATCTAGTTTGCACAAATAAATTCTAAATAAGAATCAGGAAAATTTTCAATTATACAGCTTACTAAATGGTTGTAGAATGAAATGAATGCTGAAGAAAGTAAAACATTCAACTGAATCCAAAAACAGTGACCAAAACTCAAACCCAAAATGACTTACCTTGATTTGACTTTCTTTATTAGTTATAATTTGCTCCATATTTGCTTTAGAAGTTTCAAACATTTTTTTCTGTTCATTAAGTTCATTCAATCGTTCATTCCATCCTTTAGATTCTTCTAAAAGCTAGAATCCCCATAAAGTAATTAGTATATTTTCCACTTACATATGTAGCTGAGTAAATAAATAAATAAATGTAACATTTATTTGACGCCTACTACCTGTACTTTGCCTGAGGACAAGAATGCACATTAAGTGTTTTTATTTGTTTGGAGTTTTTTTAATGTTCCCTGTCTTTAAGAAGTTTACAAACTAATTAGGAAAACAGGACATATGTATACATTTTAAGTTACATTAGACATTTGTCATAAGATAAATGACAATATAGTTAACAATCATACAATCATAAATTTAAGTGGGAAAGCTTTTAGAAGCTGTCCCAGTCAGAGCACATATGGAATATTATGGAATAGGGCATCCAAGAAGAAATATCTACCAGAGGTACATGGATGAATGCTCAGAAGAGAGATAAGAAATGGGGTTGGTCTTTTTGTGGTGGCAAAGAACTGGAAATTGAGGGGATGTCCATTAACTGAAGAATGACTGACCAAGTTGTGGTACAGGGTCCAGGATGGTGATAGAATATGATTGTATTATAAGAAATGACAAACAGGATAGTTTCAGAAAATCTGAGAAGACCTATATAATTTGATACAGAGTGAAGTGAGCAGAACCAGGAGACCACTGTACACAGTAACAGCAATACTGTAAGATGATCAACTGTGGAAGACCTAGTTACTCTCATCACTACAATGATCCAAGATAATTCCAAAGGATCCATGATGAAAAATGCTATCCACCTCCAAAGAGAGAACTGATGAAATCTGAGTACAGATTGAAGCATACTTTTTTTGCACTGTGTTTATATTTCTTATTTTTTATTCTTTTTTGCAACATAGATAATACGGATATGTTTTGCATGATTTCACATGTATAATTGATATCATTACTTGCCTTCTTAATGGGTATGGAAGGGGCAAGGAGAAAGAGACTTTGGAAATCAAAATTTTTTTAAAAGAATGTAAAAAAACAAATGAATAAAAGGGGAAAGAAGAATGAAAGGAAAAGAAATGGGGCTGGATATTTGGGAGTCATCCTTCTTTCCCCTAAAACATGCCTCTATCTCTAATTTCTGTTTCTGCTGAGAGAGCCACTATCTTTCTAGCCATCTAGGCTTTGATTCTTCTTTCCATTTCTTTGCCACATGGCAGTCATTCTCTCTGAAATATCCCTAGTTTCTACTACCAACTTTCCACGCTTAGTCATGCTCAGATAGGAGAACTCTTTCAACTCAAGTATTCTCTAATCCAAGAAACATTTATGAAGCATCTGCTATGTGCAAGGCCCTATGTTAGAGGCTGGGAACACAATGATAAAAGAAAATACAATTCCTGCCCTCAAGGAGCTTACATTCTACTGGGGAGATGCAACATATAAATTAGATAAAGATATATACGGCAGTCTGAGAAGGGAAAACTAACCACTTCCCATAGGAGGTGGCATAGGAACTGAGACTTGAAGGAAACCTAGAGTCTAACAGGCA
Source organism: Phascolarctos cinereus (assembly GCF_003287225.1). Taxonomy (NCBI): domain Eukaryota; kingdom Metazoa; phylum Chordata; class Mammalia; order Diprotodontia; family Phascolarctidae; genus Phascolarctos; species Phascolarctos cinereus. The sequence goes on along the minus strand of NW_027555625.1, from coordinate 338,717,039 downwards.
AAGGCAAAAGGGAATTCATTGCAGGCATGGGTCAGCCTGTACAAAGGAAAGGAGACAGGAGATGAAATGTTGAGTTTAGGGAACAGAAGGCAGACTAGTTTGGCTGGAACACAGAATGCATGAAAGGAGGGGCTGCTAGGTGGCGCAGTGGTCAGAGCACCAGCCCTGAAGTCAGGAGGACCTGAGGTCCTGCCTCAGACCTAACACTTGACGCTTACTAGATGTGTGACCCTGGGCAAGTCACTTAACCCCAATTACCTAAAAGAAAAAAAAAAAGAATGCATCAAGGGGAAGACTATGAATAAGCCTGAAAAGATAATCTAGAAGCATATCGTGAAGGGCTTTACATGCCAAGCTTTTGAGTTTGTATTTTATCCTAGAAGGAAAAAAGGAACCACTGGAGACTGTGTAAATAATGAGAATAATACAGTCAGATCAGTGCTTCAAAAATGGCAATTTGGCAACTATGTCAGATAGATTTTAAAAGAGAGAAACTAAAGCAGGTTGTGAATTAGGAGACTATTTCAATAGTGCAGGTGATAAGTGAAGAGTAGCCAAACTAGGTGGTAGCCTTGAGAGAAGAAGAGGGGTGCAAGAAACTCTGACAAGGTAGAATTGACCAAACTTAGCAATTGATTAGATATGGGGCATAAATGAAAGTAAGGAGTTAAAGATATGACTTCAATGATGTAAAACTGTTGTCCTCAAAAGAAACAGAAGTCTGGAAAAGGGCTAGGTTTGAGGTATAAAGATAATGATCTCTGTTCTGGACACACTACATTTGACTTGCAGACATCTAAATGTACTTCCTTCAGGTTAGCACACTGGGGGAGAAGCACAATGATATGCCAAGATGACGATAACTTTAAAAACACAGACAATACAGTGACACATTTCCCACATCTTAGAGTCTATCCACAGTGATCAATCAGTCAAGATGCATTTATTAAGTCCTTCCTATGTGTCAAGCACTGTGAAGAAATGCAAGTCTCTACCCTCAAGGAGGATACATTTTATTAGGGGAAACAATTACAGATACAAAGTAAATATACTTTAATTTCAGGGGAGGAAGGGACTAGCAGCTGGGGATAGGGAAAGGACACACGTAGGAGGTGGTGCTTGAGCTCAGATTTAAAGGAAGTCAGGGATTCTAAGAGGCAGGAGAGGAGGTGGGAAGGGTGTACATTCCAGACCTGGAGGACAGCTGTGGGCCCCCCACAGATGTAACAGCATGTATTTGAGGTTTGCAGGTAGGCCAATTTGACTGAATCATAATGTAGGTGGATGGAATAATGCTAAAGCTGAACCAGGAAAGCCTTTAAATAACAAGATGAGCTTGTAATTGATCATAGAGGCAACAGAGAGGCACTAGAGCTTCTTGAGTAGGGGAAAAATAGAGTCAGACCTATGTTTTCTAGGCAGCTGTGGAAGGTGGATTAAAAAGGGCAGATAATGGAGACAGAGAGTCCAATTAGGAAGTGACTGCTCTTGTCCAGGGTAAGAGGTTATGAAGGACTGAGCTAACAAAATGGAGAGAAAGGCACAGATGTAAGAGATATTGGGGAAGTCAAGTTAAGAAGACTTGGTAACCGACTGGATATAGGGAGTGAAGACGATGCTGACATTGTAAACCTGGGTGACTAGAAGAATAGGGATAGCCTTGATAGAAATTGAAAAAAAAAAGTAGATTTTGTGGAAAAAGAAATGAGTTCTGTTTCGGAGATGCTGAGTTTGAGATGCCTATGATACATTCACTATGAAAATGTCTAATTAGCAATTGCTGCCATCAGACTACAACTCTGGAAGTAGAGAAGGGCTCTCTTCTCACACACAATACACCAGACACGCCACCTCCTTTTGCACTGGCCATCCCACATGCTTGGAATGCATTCCCTCCTCACCAATGTGTTGTATTTCCCCCTCTTCTTAAAGACAAAATTTAAGTGCCACTTTTTTACTTGAAGCCTTTCCTGATTCCCCAAAATGTAGTGAGTGCCATCCTTCTCAAACTATCTTCTACTTTGTATTTATTCACTTCATATTTATAGTGTATGCCATTTCACACATACTTACTGGCTCCCCCATTACAATTTAACCTTCTTGTAAGTAGGTATTGTTTTGTTCTTTGTAATTATATCTCCAGGACTCACACACTGCTTGGCACAAAGTAGGTACTTTAAAAATGCTTATTTTCTTGGTTGGCTGTGGATACAGTGGGGACAATACCAAAGAGTTTTAAGAGGTAGAGCAAGGAAGAACAGGGGGCTGAGGGTTAATGAAGATGAAGATGCTGATGCACCAGAAGGCCAGGATGCTTGAGGGGAAATAACTTTGTATTTTAAAATCCTTAAGTATGAGGGTGGAAAGGAATACTGTGAGCCACATATCGCATTCTTTGAGAAGGGTAGACGTGGAGTTAAATATATCACAACGACAAGGATCTGGATGGCATGAACACCTCTAGGAAGCACTAGCAAAAAATGGCAGCAAAGAGGGCACCTGGAACTGGCAATGGACAGCAAGAAGCAGGATAACTGTTCTCTCTCCTTCCCCACTGTGCTGGTGGCATGAGGAAAACAGTCATTCACATTGGAAAGCTGTCCACAGTTGCATGAGTGGCAGAAGAGGAGTCTATTAACAATGAAAATAAAGGTCCACAGGACATAATGTAATTAATAAGAGGGAAAAGGAAATACGTACGTTGTAGAAGGATGGACTGGGGCAGCTAGGTGGCACAGTGGATAGAGTTCCAGCCTTGAAGTTAGGTGGGCCTGAGTTCAAATCCTGCCTCAGACACTTGACACTTAGTACCTATGTGACCCTGGGCAAGTCATTTAACCCCAACTGCCACACCAACACAAAACAAAAAAAAGAAGAAGAAGAAGAAGAAGGGATGGACTAAACAGGTCAGGTAGGGAGGGTGAGGTAGCAGATAAAATAGATTTTCACCTCAGCAAATTTCAACTCTGAATCATAGGGATAAGGGGAGCAAGAAGTAGAAGTTCCTGCCCCAAGATGGGAAAAGATTTTATATAAAACAAATTTTATGGCTCTGTAACTCCAAGGCATTAGTGGGCACTGTGTCCATGCAGAGATGGAAGTTTCAGCTGCTACAGCCTGTCACTCCTAATACTGAGGAGATTGGGGTGTAGGGATTGTACAGAAGAAGCAGCTCCATCTATGATAAAAGATAAGGCACATATAAAAGATACCCTACAGACAGGGTAAGAATGTGGCACCTGACTGCTGAGTCCCTGGAAGCACAGGCCCTCTAACACCTCTTCTGCTCTGATGCTCAGGACCTCTGATGGATGTGGATCCCCATCAGTGCGGGCCTATTACTAGATTAACAGTAGATTACTATTGTCTAGATTACTTTTCTTTCTGAAGGATAAAGGTCACTAGGGTGGGAAAGAGCCTATAAAAGTGAAACTGACTACACAACAAAGTCTTTACCTACTTTACATGTTTTATTGAGGGTCAAGCGTGCTTATTTTCAACAAAAAGGAAGATACAGAAGGTTCTATATTGTCACATTCATGTGCAACTTATTGGGAACACAGAACCCATACTAACCTTGCTACCATTAATAGGCACAGGAAAGGCAATACAGTGATTATAAAAAATGTAATGTTACCATGCAGAACCAACCCATCATCAGCCCTGGCACAAGCCTGAGCTCCCCATTTACACGGATGGGACATTTGCAGTTTGAGTGCTCTTCAATCAGAGAACTATACAAACCTGTTTTTGGCTTTCCTGAAGATGGGAATTTTCTTCCAACGCATCTTCTATTGATGTTTTAAGTCGTTCCTCATTCAGCTGAAATACTTTTAGGGTTGTTTTGGCCTAAACAAAATAGAAAATGTTGAATCAGCAACTATGAATAAATAAAACAACTAGTGAAATAAAACAAACATTATAGAATCAAAAGATTACAGAGTTAGAAGAGAAAAATACCTACAGATTTAGTGTTGATGAAATTAGAAGCCATCTAATCCATTCCCTTCATTATATACTGATAAGGAAACTGAGAGACTGAGAGGTTAAGTGACCTGCTCAATGGCAGAACCTAGTATTTAAACGCAGGTGACTTCTAGTTAAGGTGGTTGAGTGAAGAAGAGCAGAACAGCCCAGCTTTCACACAAGTACTCCAGCACAGGAGGAAAAAAAAGCACCAAACTGAATAATGATCAAGAAATCTAAAGAGAAACTACTGTAAACCCAGATCTGCATAAGGGGACAGTTAGAAGCGTATGGATACTAAGGAAAGGGCCCATCAGAAAAGCTGAGTGAGTACAGCACTACAAAGTCCTCCAATGCAGACCCAAAAACCCTCCATGGATAGTTGAGGCCTGAAGAAAGGAGGAAGACTGGAGAGCTCCAATGAGGAAGGTCCAAGGCAATCAGAACCCAAAATACGTAAGTGCTTCCAAGAGTTTGCAGCTGCACCAACAATAGCACAGAGTAGATCTGTGTAGCTTTCATTTAACATTTCTTGATCTGTGCCAATGATAGCTTTTAAGAATACAGCTCTCTGGGGGCAGCTAGGGGGTGCAGTGGATAAAGTACAGGCTCTGGAGTCATAAGGACCTGAGTTCAAATGTGGCTTCAGACATGTAACATTCACTAGCTATGTGACTCTGGGCAAGCCACTTAACCCCAATTGCCTCACAAAAAAAAAAAAAGAATACAGCTCTCTGTACCAAGAAGATAAAAGTGGACATGAAATTTGCCAGCACCCTGAGCACAGATGCCAGTCAATGGAAGTAAAAGCCAGAGGCAGGAACCTAGACAACATAGGTTAAAAACAAACAGTGCCCCACCATCCAAGTGAAGTCTGGCAATATGGATAAACAGAAGAAGATCAAGAAATGAAGATGGAAATAATTCCACAACAACTACAAGCAAAGTCTCAGACTTCAAAACAAAACAAAACACCAGCTTAGTCATAAGAAGTACAAGAATTCCTGGAAAAAATGAAGCAAGAGACCAAAAAGGAGATGACAAATGAAATGAAAGCCATACCTAGAGGAAAGAAATGAAAAGAGAATAAACAGCTTACTACAGGAGCTCCTAAGCCTTATCCAAATAAGAGACTCCCTGAATACTGGAATGGATCAAACAAAGGATTTACTCCCACTGAGACAACAGGACACATTATAACAAAATCAAAAGATGGAGGGGGGAAAAAAAAATCTAAGTTACATCCCAAGCAAAACAACTGATCCAGAAACCAGGTCGGAGAGAGATTATTTAAAAGTTATTGTTGGATTGCCTGAAATCCGTGACTTTCCCTATCCCTAAAAAAGACTGGATCCCATATTTCAAGAAATGTTAAATGAAAACTACACAGATCTATTCCAATCAGAAGCCAATTTAAAACAGAAAGAATCCACAGGCTGCCGCCTCAAACTTTCAGCTGGAAAAATCAGAGGAAGATTTCATTGGTACAGGTATAGAAAAATGGAATTTTAGTTTTAGAAAAAGTCAGTCATGCCTATATTATCTGACTTTTACGTGGAGAGAGAGTTAACAGCATGTCTTTGCTTATCCTTTGTTCTCAAAAAGGACCAATGACATCTGGAAGGTGATGCCATGACTTAGAATGGGATTTAAGTGAGGGAGGGCTATGCAAACTCACCAGCCTCACTCTCTCCTCCAGAGCCATCTGGGTCCAGCGGTAAGATATAAATCAGGACACCTGGAGATGGCCCCAGATGCAATGGGAGACCTTGGCCTTTTTAAGCTAAGGTCTTTCCCAGGTCTCAGTCTGTCTGAGGCAACAGCCATTCAGTGATTAAGGCTAGGTAAGAAATGAGGCCAAGAATGGCCTCTTTTACCTAGTCCAGAAAAAAAAATCTGGGAGGGGAAGACCCTCAGGGTTCTGGCCAAAACAGAAACAAGGGCTGAGCTATCAGGACCCAAACAATGACAAAGAGAGGCTTGGGCTGGGAACTACTGTTAGCCAATCAATTAGAGCCAGAGTGATCTGGGTTTAAGGCATGATCCTTAAGAAAGAAATCTAGCCAGTAAATCCCAAAATAACTTGGGAGGTTTCAGCAATCAAAATTTATATTCCTTTAGGCAGAGCACCTGCAGGTAAGGATATGATACCCAATGTGGACAGAGTGAGAGGAGAAAGGGAAGGAAGGAAAGAAAGAAGGTGCACTGCCCAACTGGAACTGGCCAACTGGATCCCCACTGGGGCAGCTACTACTACTCAGATTGTTATTTGTTCTTCTTTCTCAAAAAGGACCATGACATCAGGAAGGTGATGCCATGACTTGCAAGTAAATGAGATTTGCACAGCCTAAGTGAGGGAGGGCTGTGCAAAGTCAACAGCCTCACTCCTTCCTCTGGAGCCATATATGGGTCCAGTAACAAGATACAGATCAGGATAACTAGAGATGGCCCCCACGTCACAGAGTAAAGCAAAAACATATGTATATAAACAATCACAGGAGAAGCAGGAAGATCAACAGCTAACAGAAGTTTGGAAGTTAAGAATAGAGTCATAATCACCCTTGATCTAGGGACAGAGGCTCATCTGGTGATATGCTTGAGCCTCTACCAAAAGTTCCCAAGTTATTTAACATTTTTATATGCCCCACAACTATTCCTCAAACCCCACAAATCCGATCAGAATTTGTATATAGCTGAGTTCGGGATATCTGGATTCTAGTCCCAGCTCTGTCACTAATTAGCTGGCTGTATATTCTGGGGCAAGGCATCAAATTTCTCTCAATTCAATCCAACCCTTATCTCAAACTTTCAACTGGGGAAGTCAGAGGAAGATTCACAAAAGAGGTGGCTCCTACGTTAAAGCTTGAAGAAAAGAAAGGACTTTGGAAAATGGAGATAGGGGAGGAGAAAAGAGAAGTTTATTCCAACACAGAAGGTGATGTAAGCAAAGGTACAAAGATATCCATTGGGACTTCCCATTGTGATTGGAATGTACTGCTCAGGAAGTAAAATAATATAAAATAAAACTAGATAGGTATTTAAAATCAAGCTGTAGAAGGTTGTGAATATTTGTATCAAGAATTCATACTTTATAATGGAATACTATTGTGCTATAAGAAATGATGAACAGGCTGACTTCAGAAAAACCTGGAAAGACCTATACGATCTGATGCTGAGTGAAGTGAGCAGAACCAAGAGGACTTTGTACACAATAACAGCCATGCTATGTGATGACTAATATTGTTAAACTGAACCCTTCTCAGCATTACAAGGATCTAAGACATCTCCAGAGGCCTCGGGATGGAAAATTCTGTCCACATCCAAAGAAAGAACTATGGGAGTCGAATCGGTATCACTTATTTTTACCTTCTGTTGAGTTTTGTTTCATCTTTCTGATGGTTCCTCCTACTGGTTTTAATTTTTACTTACAACTTCACTAATGTGAAAATATGTGAAAAAATGTAAATGTAAAGCCTATGTCAGATTGTGTGCCATCTTGGAGAGGGTGGGGGGGGGAGGAAGGGGGAGAAAAATTTTCAACTCAAAAGCATATGGAAGTGATTGTTGATAAATCAATAAATTCATAAAACTGAAAAAAAAAGAATTCATACTTTACTTGATAATCTGCTTCCTTATCTATAAAAATACCAGGGTTAGCTAAACCTTCAAGATTTCTTCCAGCTCTAAAATTCTGTTTCTGTATCTTGTTCTTAACGATATTTTTAAATGCTACATTAAATTTACATTAAGTTAAGTTAAAATTATCTGTATACTTTACAAAATGACTATCCAGTTCAACTTACTTCAGCTACTTGCGATTTGACAGATTTTGATTCCTCTTCGAGTGATTGTATCCGTTTTTTAATGTCAGCCATCTAGAAAGACAGTGTTAATAATTATTTTAAGTGCTTTTTCTTTTTTATTGTAAGGGCTTCTATCCACTGTTAGTAACATCTGTTATAAAACCTGATTACATATTTATAGCCAAGATGGTTCTAGTTTATAATTACGAGCTGCACGAAAAATGTAACACTATTTTATAACTACTTTATCATATAACTATTTTACTACTTTTATACTTTTGCAGTAATATAAATAGTAAACATCAAAGCAGTATTTAAAATAACACCTTTTGGGGCAGCTAGGTGGCGCAGTGGATAGAGCACCAGCCCTGAAGTCAGGAGGACCTGACTTCAAATCTGGCCTCAGACCAAACACTTGACACTTACTAGCTATGTGACCCTGGGCAAGTCACTTAACCCCAATTGCCTTAAGAAAAACAAACAAACAAACATCTTTTACCTAAACCTTAATATTTTACCAAATTACAGCTGAACGGATTCATGATATTTAGCAAAAGGTCATAATTTCAAAAATTAATTAAGCAGTCACTCACAAACATCACTGTGTCATTTCCTAAACTAAATATCAAGGGGGAATAAAAAAGGAGAAAAAACCTCCCAGAAACTTAAAGCATTTTTATCTTTGCTCTTTGTACAGTAAAAACTGCCTACTATATATGTAAGTATTTAGGTTAAATGCAAGCTAGTTCTTTTAATGTGTATTTTAAAAAGCTACAAAGTTTAAGTCACCCCAGATTGCTTTTCCCTTTTCATTTCTCCATATACAAAAGTCTTACCAACTCATCTTGTTCTGATCGTTTAGATTTCTCCTCTTTCAAGTCTGTTTCTAGAGAATGTATTTCATCCAGAAGCACAGAGTTTGCCTTGTCCAGCTTTTCATATGCAGCCTAAAAATAGTCAATTTTGTAAAGTAACATGAAGCATTTTTGGTTAGGGTTAATTTCACATATATCTATATTAAATTTTTTGCAAGTGTATCAATAATTTAAATCAGCTTATTTGCTATGATTAATAATACTATTAAACTTTGATTAAACAATACTGCATCTTCCAAAATACGAAAGAAAAAATGAGTAGGACATTCATTTAAAAATGACAATCAAATAAAAAATGAACACATCAATCAGAAAATTATAGGTGCACTTCAAAACAGCTTTAAAGGCAATCTTGCTCTATGTAAGGCAAAAGATTACAATTTTCTATTACCTTTTACTATTTAAAATTATGATTAGGTACTAAATTGTTACAATTGATTTACAGAAGATAAAATAAACATACCTCTAATATCTGTGATCCTTCAAACTTGTCGCCCCCCACCAAAAAAAAGAATCAAAAAATAATTCAACAGATACCAAAATAAAAGCAAAACAAATAAACACTTTAATTCTGCTTAAAAATAAAACAGGAAACTTGTTTGTGTACAACTTTCCTATCTTTTCCATATTGGTTTCTTTTTATATGCTAAATCTTCAGCTATTATATAGTTGTATTATACCTGAAAATGTTTTCATCAAGAATATCAATAATTTCAACCTAATTAGAAAAGGGCTGGCTTGTTTTGATGATATGGCTGAATCTGCATGTAACTATTGTTACTGATGCTCATGAAGGCAAGAAAGTTACTATAAAAATACTAAAACTTAAAGATTTCCCATAATATTCAGCTCAAAATGAAAAACAACTAATATGTGCAATTAGAGCCTATAAACCCAATATCTCCCAAAGTAACTGTTTGTATTTGGCCCATAAAGTATGATGCTACTGAACCAACTTCTTGTTCACCTATAAAAACTGTAACTGGTCAAAGTAGAAACAGAACAACTAATCCTACACAGCACAGTGGGTGAGAAAAGGTAATCAAGAAATAGAAAATAAGACAACTACTCTGAAGAAAATGAAATTCTAAAACTGAAATTCCTCTTTGGTGACAATCTCTCCTATAGCCTTATTCCTGAGGATGCTCGTGTTTCTTTTTGAGACTTCTTGCCCATCTATCCCTCTCTGTTTTCCTCATCCATTGCCCTGGTTTCATTTCCCTCCATTTACAGTATTAATTTTAAGATCTGTCATTTCACCTCCACAATCACTTGACACCTTGTCATTATACCCTACTAATTCTCAATCCTGGGTCATTCCTATCAATCTATCATCTATCTGATCTCTTCTCTTCTACTGATTGCCATGCCAAGCCCAGCTGAAAGAAATAAGAAAATTTTGCTGACTGAATTCAATATAAAATCATAATATCTAATCTCATGTGACATCCATCTCACCAATGCAAAGGAATCCTTTTATTCATCTGAGTTCCAATCATACTCTTGACAGAAGCTTATTTTAAACTTCCTACATAAAGTCCACAACTATATCCCCAATCCAATCTCTCTCTGAAGATGATTTTGTCTCCTACTTTACTGAACAGACTGAAGGCCTGTTCTCTTTGCTAATCTCCCATTCTCCACACTTCAAAACTGCTCTACTTATTCACTTCTCCTTTGCTTCAGGTCTCAGTGGCAACCCTCCTTTCTATTCAAGAAGTATAATGAACAGTGTTCATTATATCTCTTATCTTCAGTCTTTTTCTCTCAATAATTCCTTCCTCATTACCTATAAACATATTCAAGTCACTGCTTTCCTTAAAAAGCTAAAAAGCAAAAACTAAACAAACAAAAAAAACCCACACATCCTTTCTCGACCCTATTATACCCTCAATATGTCATCTTATATTTCAAACCTCATTCCCATTCACTGCCAGAACTCCTGAAAAAAGTATATACTTAGTATCTATACTTTCCATTGCACAATTATACTAAAATCGTTCTCTTCAAGGTCACATAAAACCTCTTGATTACCCCCCTTGCCCTCCTCTAGCCTCCTGACCAGTTTCCCTGTTTTGAGTTTCTCTTCTTTCTAAACCATCCTTTACTCAGCTGGCAAAACAGTCTTCCCAATATACAAATGCCCTGTGTCACTTACCTACTCAAAAACTTTCTGGGTCTCCCTACTGCCTACCAGATAAAATGCAAACTTCTCACCTAGTATTTAAAGCCCTCTACAATCTGGCTCCAGATTTCCAGAATTAATTCCTATCCCTTTCATGCACTCTATAAAATGAGGGTGTTAGGTCTCAATTGTTCTTTTTCAACTCTAAGTCATATAATTCCTGCTCAGATTTCCCAGTATTTTATCCTCTCTTTTTTGCTCCATGATATTCTACCTCTTCCTAAACTTATCTGTATGCATGTCTTATAAGGGCAGAGATTCCAAATTTTTCATCTTTGTATCCCAGGCCCCTATTACAGTATTTTATGCAGAGTAATTGCTTGGTATTTATTCAGTTGTTGATGTACAAAAAATTTATTTTAAGAAATAACAAAAGTTATAACCAGGAAATAATTCATCTAAGTTCGTGCTCATTTTTATATGGAATTCATATTACAATTTTTGTTTTCATCGCAAATGAACACAGCAAGGATTATAGGACTAGGAGTTGGAAGGGATCTCAGAGATTATCTAGTCTACCCCCTCATTTTACAGATATGGAAACTGAAGCCCCAAAAGCCGAAGTAAGAGGAAAAAACAGGATTCAAACCCGAGTCTTACAGCTACAAATCCAGTGCTTTTACTATTTAGACTTAAGCCCAAATCATCGAGAATCTTTTGATGCTAACACAGTAGCTGGAAACTACTGTGGGAGGGCTAAGAAAATCTATAGGTTATAAGGAAAAAGAAGTGACCTATTTCCATCTGTTAGTTTAGAAGAAACAAAAGACTCCTTCCTCTTCACAATATTTATCTTATACACATCCACCCAAACAAAAGAAACACAATATCAAGACTGTCTCTCTGCTTGGCTGAATTTTAAATTGCTTTCCTAAAAAATTTAAATATAAAACTTTTTTCCAAATCTAACTTACTCCAAACTCCAAGGAACTTGAATATGAAGTGATGGTGGAAGAGCTAGCAAATGAGTAATAATTCATTGCTATCGCCTATTCTCTTTTGAAAATGATTATCTCGTAATGGAATACCATTGTACTATAAGAAATGATGAGCAGGCAGACTTCAGAAAAACTTGGAAAGACTTACATGAACTGATGCTGAGTGAAATGAGCAGAACCAGGAGAACAGTGTACACAATAACAGCCACACTGTGAGATGACTGACTTTGACAGACTTAGCTCTTCTCAGCAATACCAAGATCTAAGACATTTCCAAAGGTATCTTGATAGAAAATGCTATCCACATCCAGAAAAAAAAAACGATGGAGTCTGAATGCAGATGGAAACATAGTATTTGCTCTCCTTTTCTTTTGTTGCTTTATTTCTTCTTTCTCGTGGTTCCTCCCATTAGTTTTAATTCTTCTATACATCATGACTATTGTGAAAATATGCTTAATATGAATGTGTAAGTAGAGCCTATATCAGATTACATGCCATCTTGGGGAGGAAAGAGGAGAAGGGGAGAAAATTTAAAACTCAAAATCTTATGGAAGTGAATGCTGAAAACTAAAAATAAATAAATAAATAATTTTTGAAAATGAAGTGGGAAAAAAAGGAAAATATCTCTTCTTTATGATGTCAGGTACTCTACTCTGCAAAAAAATGGCATGCATAGTACACTACTGGACTGGAAACATGTGATCTCCTTGGCTGTAGTACGTTCTACTACATAACAAGGTCTGGTCAAGGGGGAAAGACAAAAGGCCAAAAAGTGATCTAAATACCTTACCGACAAGTTCTCAAACAAAGATTCCTATCTCCAAAGTGTTTTCAGCTTCTTTCTTGCGTTCTATTTCCTCTGTGTGTGTTTTGTTTCTGAGGAAGCTCTAACTGGCCACCAAACAAAATAATTAACACTTCTTTTCTTAATGAAGAAAGTATGCCTATCTTCTCTAAAGGACGGTCTTTTCTTAGCTTTAATAATATGTTATTAATTTTTTAAAAATAAGACCCTTTCATCACTTGACTACTTCACCTTTTCCTTCTGTTCTTACCTGCAGACTGGGTATTTCTGATGACTCTCTCTCAAAGTTTCCATCCTTCAAAGATGATTCTAGAGATCTATACTGCAATCAAACAAAAGACTATGTCAGCAACTCTCAAATATGGCTTTGGTGACCATATGAAAACCAGGGAAAATATGCCCTGACTGCAGGTTGGTAAAGCCTAGAAATTACTTTACAGGCATATAAATTTGATCAGAAATAATGACAAACCCCTGCCTGTGATTTTTCACTGGCAAATCAATCAATCAACAAACATTTTTATGCACCTATTACGTGCCAAGCACTGTGCTAGATATTAGGGATACAAATACAAAGCATCAAACAATGTCAACTCACAAAGAGCTGTAAGAATATTCAGAATAAATATAAAAGAGAATAAATACAAAGTAGTTAAACAGAAGGTAGTTTGAAAGGGAAGGTATTAACAGTTGGGGAATTCAAGAAAGGCTTCATGTAGAAGGCAGTCCTTGAGCTGGACCTTGGAGAAAGAAAGGGATTCCATAAAGTGCAGGTAACAAAACAGCACATTTCAGGCACGAGGGGCCACCAGCACAGTGATGGAAGATGGGAGTGTCACACATAAGAAACTGGATTGCAGAGTTTGGGAGGATCAGAGTTTGGCAGAATCCCAGAACACAGGAGTTTCTGAGTCTCCAACGAGACTGGAAAGCAATGTTGGAATCAAGTTATGAAGGGCTTTCAAAGCTAAGCAGAGGAATTTATATTTTATTCTAGAGACAATATACTACTACTTAAGTTGAATTAATAGGACAGTCATAGGATCAGATCTACACTTAAGGAAAATTACTTTGGTAGGAGTTTGTAGGATGGATTAGAGAGAAGTGAGACTTGAGGCAAGGAGGCTAATTAGGAATCTAGATAAAAGATGAAGACGGCCTGAACCCAGATAGTAAATACACGCATAAAGAGAAGGGCTGGATATGAAAGGTGTTATGGAGACAAACAATAAGATCTGGCAATTGATTAAATAGAAGGGGCGAGAGATAGGGAGAAATTAAAGGTTAGGAAACTGAGAGGGTGGTGTTATCAGAAACAGAAAAGTATAGCAGATGGATGAATTTAGACAGAAAGATGAATTCAATATTTGGCATGCTGAGTTTGAAATGTCCAAAATACAATTGGTGATGTGGGGCTAAAACTCAGGGGAAAAGTGAGGCTAAATATATAGATCTGCGAGTTACCCGCATAAAAATGAGAATTAAAACCACAGGTAACAGATGACATCACCAAGATGAGAGAGTATAGGACGATCTTAAAGAACACCCACGATAAAGGAGAATTATATGGATGATTAATCAGCAAAGGAGAAGAAGGAGCGGTCACAAATGTAGGAGAGCCAGGAGAGAGGAATGTCAAAAAACCCAGAGAAGAGAAAGTATCCAAGAGGAAGGAGTGGTTAACAGTATCAATTGCAACAGAGAGGTCAAGAAGGACGAAGACTGAGAAAAGACTGTCAGATCTGACATTTAAGGGATCAATGGTAAATCTGAGATTTGAGATCAGAGAACAGTATAGAGGTGAAACAGCTAAAGGGATGGGACTGGAAAGGAAGGAAAGCCAAGTTAGAGCTGGGCTAATTGCCTGAGAAAGTACTAAGGGCTAGGGAGACCCAATGAGGGAGGAGAATAGGTTTAAGAGGGGTGAGGCTTAGGGAAAAATAAAATAATAGGTGGTTATGGTCAGATAAAGCAATGTCAGAGTTCCTAATTAAGGAAATAAAACATTTGTGGGTAAAGGTAAAATCTAGTGTGTACAAATGACAGCAAAGCATATCCTTTATAATTCCCTAGCAAAATTTATCAAAGTCTATGTCTCAAAGAGGCTTGAGACTCCAAATCTTAGTGTCACTTCCCAGTAAACACAGGGAAGGATATAATCCTAAGAGCAAGACCATTAAAAAGTATGTCATATACAAAAATATGCTCTATTAGTGTCCATCTACCTCAAGTTTGAAGAGATCATCAGTGATATGTTATCACTGTTATCATGCAATTACAGGTCTAGTGCCTATTCCTAACATTTTTTTACAATGACAATATAACAATAACATATATAAAAAACATCCATATCTTACTTTGCCATTTACAAAGTACTTAACATACATAGATCTTATTTGATCTTGCCTATAGGCAAGTATTAATATGCCAATTTTGAAGAAAAGAAGCTCAGAAAGGTTGTGACTTACCCAAGGTCATATAGCTAGTAAATATTGGAGCAAAGATTCAAAATCACAGAATTTTAGAAGCTACGTAGTCTAATCCATGCATATAGAGGAATCCCTTCTGTAAACACCTCAGTAAGTACTCATCCAGCTTTTATCTAACAACCTCAGGGAAGGAAAACTCACCATTCCATTTTTTGGAAATTGTAGTTATTAGGAAGTTCTTCCTCATATTGTGTCTGAATTTGTTTCTCTATAACTTCTCCCCATTGCTCCTCATTCTATCTGCTAGGGCCAAAGAAAACAAGTCTAATACTTCTACATGATAGTACTTCAAATACTTGGAAGAAATCATAGTCCCCTTCAAAGTCTTCTCTAGGCTAAACATTCCTATTTCCTCTTTTTTCCTAGTATTTATACAGTGCTTTAAGGTTTGCAAAGTGCTTTACAAATATTATCTTGTGGGGTGGAGCCAAGATGGTGGCACGAAAGCAGTGACTTCCTTGAGCTCTCCCCCAAAACCCCTCCAAATACCTACAAAAAAATGGCTGTAAACAAATTCTAAAGCAACAGAACCCACAAAAAGACAAAGTAAAACAAATTTCCAGCCCAAGACAGCCTGGATGGTTGATTGGAAAGGTATATTGCACAAGGCAGGTAGAGGAGCGCAGTTCAGCATGGGCTCGCAGGCCACAACAAAACTGGAACAGGCCTCAGAGGACTGAATCACAGGCAGCTGGGCAGTTTCCAGGCTCATCAATCCACAAAGACAGAAGACAACTTAGAAGGTCTGCAATGCTGAGAGAGGAGCTAGGTCAGAGCCAGCTCCAGAGTGCAGAGCACAGAGCACTGGTGCTGGGGCAGTGGTTGCATTTTGAGCCCACAGACTGAGGGGGAATCAAGTGGCTGATCAGAGGGGACTGCAGGGATCTCTTTGCTGGTGTTGAGGCAGGAATCTCTTGCTTTGCCTGAGCTTGGATCTGGGTCACAGTTCTGGGTGTCGTTTCTGGGGTGAGGAGGAGCACTGGCGTGGTGGAGCCTGTAGTGGCTGTGGAGAAGAAACCCTCCTCACAGTTCCAAGAGAGAAAAGACTGCCTGTGGCCAGTCACTCAAAGACCAGAGCTCAGGCCAGGAAAAGAGTAAACACCTCGACCCTTCCAGCTTGGAAGAACTGAAAATTTACAGGTCCCTAAAAGTATTTCTGAAAAAGCTATACAAACCCCCGAAGCTTGGGACAGTACATTCTCCACATTGGAAGCAGACTCTTATCTTAACAAAGAGTTTAAAACTCAAGTAGTTGGCTGGGATCATGAGCAAACCTTGCAAAAAGATTCAGACTATATTATTTTACTTTGGTGACAAAGAAGATCAAAACATACAAACCGAAGAAGACAACAAAGCCAAAGCTCCCACATCTAAAGCATCCAAGAAAAATATGAATCAGTCCCAATCCTTGGAAGAGCTCAAAAGGGATTTTGAGAAGCAAGTAAGAGAAGCAGAGGAAAAACTGGGAAGAGAAATGAAAGTGATGCAAGAAAATCATGAAAAACAAGTCAACAGCTTGCTAAAGGAGACCCCAAAAAAATACTGAAGAAAATAATACCTTAAAAAATAGCCTAACCCAAATGGAAAAAGAGATCCAAAAAGCCAATGAGAAGAATGCCCTAAAAAGAAAAACTGGCCAAATGGAAAAGAAAGTCCAAAAGCTTACTGAAGAAAATACTTCCTTAAAAATAGAGCAATTGGAAGATAGTGACTTTATCAGAAATCAAGACACAGTAGAACAAATCCAAAAGAATGAAAAAATAGAAGAGCTCGTGAAATATCTCACTGGAAAAACAACTGACCTGGAAAATAGATCCAGGAGAGAGAATTTAAAAATTATTGGACTATCTGAAAGCCATGATCAAAAAAAAAAGCCTAGCCATCATCTTTCAAGAAATTATCAAGGAAAACTGCCCTGATGTTTTAGAACCAGAGGGCAAAGTAGAAATTGAAAGAATCCACCATCTCCTCCTGAAATAGATCCCCAGAGGAAAACTCCTAGGAATATTGTACCCAAATTCCAGAGTTTCCAGGTCAAGGAGAAAAATTGCAAGCAGCCAGAAAGAAACAATTCAAGTATGGTGGAAACACAATCAGGATAACACAAGATTTAGCAGCTTCTACATTAAGGACCACAGGGCATGGAATATAATATTCCGAGGGCAAAGGAGATAGGATTACAACCAAGAATCACCTACCCAGCAAAACTGAGTATAATCCTTCAGGGGAAAAAATGGTCATTCAGTGAAATAGAGGACTTTCAAGCATTTTGATGAAAAGACCAGAGCTGAATAGAAAATTTGACTTTCAAATACAAGACTCAAGTGGAACATGAAGAGGTAAACAGGAAAGAGAAATCATAAGAGACTTATTAAGGCTGAACTGTTTACATTCCTGCATGGAAAGATGATATTTATAACTCATGAGACCTTTGTCAGTATTAGGGTAGTGGGAGGGGAAAAATTATATGCATATATAGATAGATAGATAGATAGATAGATAGATAGATAGATAGATAGATAGAGGGCACAGGGTGGTTGAAGACGAAGGGGCGATAACTGCAGAATAAAATTAAAGGGTGAGAGAGGAGAGGTAGAATGGGGTACATTATCTCACACAAAACAGACAAGAAAAGGTTCTTACAGTGGAGGGGAAACAGGGGAAGGTGAGAGGAAATGAGGGAATCTTATTCTCATAGGATTTGGCTTAAGGAGGGAATAACATACACACTCAATTGGGTATGGAAATCTCTCTTACCCTACAGGAAAACAGGGGAGGAAGGGGACAAGAGAGCAGGGGGATGATAGAGAGAAGGGCAGATTGGGAAAGGGGTAATCAAAAAGAAGTACTTCTGAGGAGGGACAGGGTCAAAAGAAAGAATAGAATAAATGGGGGGCAGGATAGGATTAAGGGAAATAGAGTTACTTTTTCACAACTTGTCTACTATGGAAGTGTTTTGCATAACTGCACATGTATGGCCTGTATTGAGTTGGATGTCTTTTCAATGAGGGTGGGTGGGGTGGGAGGAAAGGAGAAAATTTGGAACCCAGTTTTAAAAACATGTTTAAAAAAAATGTTCCACAATGCAACTGGGAAATAAGAAATACAGGAAATGAGGTACAGAAATCTATCCTGCCCTACAGGAAAATAGAAGGGGAAGGGGATAAGGGGAAGGGGGGGAGAGATAGAAGGGAGGGCAGACTAGGGGAAGGGGTATTCAGAATGCATGCCATCTTGGGGTGGGGGGAGGGGAAAGATGGGGTGAAAATTTGGAATTCAAAATCTTGTGCAAGTAAATGTTGAAAACTAAAAATAAATAAATTTATATAAAAAAACTTTCTTAAATTAAAAAAATATATATATCATCTTGCTTTAACCTAACAAGAACCCTGGGAGGTTCTATTATTATCCTCACTTTATAGAGAAAAAAACTGAGACAGATAAAGATTTAAGTAACTTGCCCATGCTCATACAGCTAATAAGTGTGTGAGACCAAATTAGAACTCAGGTCTCCCTGACTACAGGCCCAGCACTCTACCCACTGCAGCACCTCAGTGCCTAACATGACGTGGTCTCTAGAACCCTTACCATTCTGGGTCATACTCCACACTATATACTCTTCAGCTTCTCAATATCCTTTCTAAAATGTGGCTCCCAGAGAAGAATATCATGTTCCAGATACAGTCCGATCAGGGGAGTGTGTAGCATGTGGATTACAACCGTCACTGTGCCTCTCTTAAGAGAGCCCAGATCCCATGAGCTATTTCAGCTGCTACGTTGTACTACTAACTTGCATGAAGTGTACAGCCCACTGAAACCCTCACAGATTTTCCACAGAAACTGTCTAGCCATGCAAAAAACCATCCAACACCTGGGAAGTTGAATTTTTTGTAGCTAAGTGAAGGACTTTCCATTTATCTATACTAAATTCATCTCATTCAATTTAGCTGCTTGTTCTGGTATGTTGAAATCTTCTTAGATCCTGTCATTTAAGATGTCAGCTATACCTCCTCATTTTTGTGTCATCTACAAATGTGATAAGCACACGCACACCATCTATGCCTTTATCCAAGTACTGGTAAAATATTATACAGCAAAGGGTCAAAGACAATTCCACTCTAGGTTACTCTTAGACCAAGATGGCATTAAACCAATGATTACCAGACCTTTGGGCCTCTCAATTTTATTGGCAAAATTTGTATAAAATTCAAACTTTCTAAGTCCTAGAGATCAGTGTGTTCTATTACAACACTGTGGAATTATTTTTAATTAAAATCTAAAACATTAAAATCTCAGAAGAATAAGAAGCATAAAAACAAGGAGACAAAAAGAAATAAAACCATTGGCAAGTAGGATTGAAAAAAGACAATGAAATGTTTATTATATTACATTGTAATTTAACAGAACAACTCACTAACTATAGTAATTCACTGGAAAATGTAAAAGCAGTAGTAAAAGTGTTTTGTGAAAAAAAGGAAGATAATGAGATCATCCCAGTTTCTCCGGGAAAAAGTAGTGGAAAGAATGTAGAACTAGGCATTCTGGATTCAAGTTCCATTCTGTTACTGGCTTACTGTCTTGGTTAAGTCACTTAATATTTGGAACTTTGCTTTCTCATCTATATGACCAGAATAATAATATCCACACTACTTGCTTCACAGGGTAATTACAAAAATCAAATGAGATGAGGTGTGAATATGTCTTTAAAGGAAAAAAGTATTATATAAATATAATATGCTGTGACTATGAGGAGCTGTACCTTTTAAAGAAAACTGCAAACTAAGTAGAAACTTAAGAGCAAAACCATATTCTCGATGTTGGCTAAAGTTTCTACTTAAAAGCCTTTTCATGTAAAACTATAAGTTTAACATGAATGTTGACAAATTAAGAAATATGCTTACCTCTTTTTGACAAAGGCTAAATTTATTCAGCATCTCACATTTTTCTTCCATTAGTTCAGTAATTTTTTTAGTAAGCTGTTTTTCCCTTCCTAAAAAAAACAATGAATATTGTCATGTTTAAATTATTGTAATGAAAAGTATGAAAAATTTCAAAGTACAATGAAAAGATCCAAAATAGAAAAAAAAATTGCCTACCTACATAAAGTCGGCTTTTAACCTGAAATAAATGAGTTTTAACAAAGAAATTACATTACAATGCATTTTAAAACTATATACTCTAGCAATTCTAACATATTAAACTTCTAATATTTGTATTACAAATAGTAGTGACTCCTCACCACATTAGGACAATGAATTCTGACTGACCAGATAAAAAAGCAAAAAGCCAGTTTTTTTACTCTTCCTCTCACTCAATTGCCACAAAACCATAAGTTTTTTTGGGAGAACAAATAACAGTGCAGGCTGGGCTGGTATGAATATCAATATATGAAGAAAAATGTCAACAACATATAGAACAGCCAACATATAGAATAATTAACAATAATTACAGAATATTTTGGCAAGATAAAAGAAGAAAAATTCAAAAGAAGGTAAAAAGGTAGCAACAGAATTAAGGGTTTATCACTGCTATAGAACAATTTGCAACAAATTCTCAAAAATTTGTAATTTATTTTTTTAAATTGCACCTGGCTCTTTTCTTTAGTGTTAATCACCTGCCAAGAACAATTTTGAGTGCCTGGTCTAACTATAACCTTACTTTGTACTAAAAATAAAAAATATGCTAGCATACAGTATATATCATTTTAGTACAGTGTGTATTCTGGTTACTTACCGAATAAAAACCTCTGCACAAAAAAAGGAAAATTGTAAAAAAGCCAACTGTAAATGCACATATCACTATTTCCCAGGGAAATCCATATAGATCAGTACCTCGTTTCATATCTTCAGGCAAAGCTGATACAACCTTCAACACAAAAAGAAATTAAATGATCAATGGAAATTTTTTGTCGTCAAGTCAACAAGCATTATTAAGCACCTACTATGTGGAAGAGACAACACGCAAACACCTACGTACAAACAAGATACATACATGATAAATTGTAGATAATCAACAGAAGGAAGGCACTACTACTGGTATTATGGCAGCCTGGGAAAGGCTTCTTGTAACTGGTGGGATTTTGGCTAGGATTTTAAGGAAGCCCGGAGACATAGACAAAGATTTCACGTGGGGCACAGCCAAGAAAAAAAATACAGTCAGGAGATCGGAATGTCAAGAAGAGCAAGGAGGCCAGTGTCACTGGACTGCAGAGTAAATGAAGAAGAGTAAGATGTAAGAAAACTGGAAAGGTAAAAAGGAGTCAGGTTATTAAAGGCTTTAAAAGCCAAAGGATTTTAAATTTGATCTTGGGGGCAACAGCAAGCCACTGGAGTTTTAAAGGGCTGACATAGTCAGACATGACTTTAGGAAGATCAATTTGACAGGTGAACGGAGGAATGGGAAGAGACTTTCAGCAAGCAAACCTACCAGCAGGCTATTGTAGTAGTTCAGGTTTGAAGTGATGAGGCCTTGTAATAGAGTGGTGGCAGTATTAGAGAAGTAGAGAGGACCTGTGTGTGTGTGTGTGTGTGTGTGTGTGTGAGAGAGAGAGAGAGAGAGAGAGAGAGAGAGAGAGAGAGAGAGAGAGAGGGGGAGAGAGAGGGAGAGAGAGAAAGTGAGGTCCAAGAAAGCACTTATGTTGCAAGCCCTCAACAGTAACAGAAAAGTCAGGAAGGGGTGGACCTTAGGGGAAAGATAATTAGTTTGGTTTTGGACATACTGAGTTTAAGATATCTATGGGATAAGACATCCAGTTTGAAATATCAAGCAGGCAGTGGGAGGTATTAGAATGGCAGTCAGAAAAGAGGTTAAGGCTGGATAAATATATGTGAAAATCATCAGCAGAGATGAAAACTGAATCTATCAGAGCTGATGAGATCTACAGGTAAAATACTGTAGGTCTTTTTTAAAAATGCTAAGTCTGACCCAAAGACCACAGCTTCTGGGATAAGAACTCACTATTTCTGTGAGGAAAACTGGAAAAGAATATGGCAGAAACTAGACACAGACCAAAATCTCACGCCATATGCCAAAATAAAGTCAAAATGGGTTCATGATTTAGATATAAAGGCTGATACTATAAGCAAATGGGAGAGCAAGGAATAGTTTACTTGTCAGATTTATGGAGAACAGAAGAATTTATGACCAAACAGGGGATAAAGAACATTATGAAATGAAAAATGGATAATTTTGATTGCATTAAATTGGAAATTTTTTGCACAAACAAAGCCAATGCAACCAAGATTAGGAGGGAAGCAGAAAACTGGGAAAGAATTTTTACAACCAGTGTCTCTGATAAGGGCCTCATTTCTAAAATATATAGAAAACTAAGTCAAATTTATAAGAATATAAGTCATTAGGGCAGCTAGGTGGTGCAGTGGATAGAGCACCAGCCCTGGATTCAGGAGGACCTGAGTTCAAATCCAGCCTCAGACACAAAACACTTACTAGCTGTGTGACCCTGGGCAAGTCACTTAACCCCACTGCCTAGCCAAAAAAAAAAAAGAATATAAGTCATTGCCCAATTGATAAACGGTCAAAGGATACGAGCTGGCAGTTTTCAGATGAAGAAATTAAAGCCATCTACAGTAATATGAAAAAATGCTCTAAATCACTATTGATTACAGAAATGCAAATCAAAACAACTCTGAGGTACTACATCACACCTATCAGATAGGCCAACATGACAAAACAAGTAAATGATAAATGCTGGAAAAGATGTGGGAAAATCGAAACACTAATGCATTGTTGGTGGAGTTGTGAAATGATCCCACCATTTTGGAGAGCAATTTGGAACTATGCCCAAAGGGCTGTAAAAATGTGCATACCCTTTGACCCAGCAATAGCATTTCTAGGGCTGTATCCCAAAGAGATCATAAAAATGGGAAAAGGAGGGGCAGCTAGGTGGCGTAGTGGATAGAGCACTTGCCCTGGAGTCAGGAGGACCTAAGTTCAAATCCGGCCTCAGACACTTAACACTTACTAGTTGTGTGACCCTGGGCAGGTCACATAATCTCACTGCCCAGCCACAAAAAAAGTTTTTAAAAAAAATGGGAAAAGGACCTACAGGTACAAAAATATTTATAGCAGCTCTTTCTGTGGTGGCAAAGAATTGTAAATTAAGGGGATGCCCATCAACTGGGGAATGGCTGAGCAAGTTGTAATATATGAATGTAATGGAATACTAGTGTGCTATAAGAAATGAAAAGCAAGCAGACTTCAGAAAAACCTGGAAACACTTGTATGGACTGATGCCGACTGAAGTGAGCTGAACCAGGAGAATGTTGTACACAGTAACAGCCACATTTTTCAATGACTAACTTTGATAGACTCAGCCCTTCTCAGCAATGCAAGGATCTAAAACATCTCCAAAAGTTTCATGATGGAAAATGCTATCCACATCCAAAGAAAGAACTATAGAGTTTGAATGCAGATCGAAGTATACTATTTGCCATTTTTTTCTTCTGTTTTCTTTTGTTTCCTCTTTCTCATAGTTCCTCCTACTGGTTCTAATTCTTCCTTACAACATGACTAATGTGAAAATATGTTTAATAGGAATATATAAGTATAGCCTGTATCAGATTGCATGCTGTCTTGGGAAGGGAGGTGGGGATGGAGAGGGAGATAAATTTAAAATTTAAAAGCTTATGGAAGTGATTGTTAATAAATCAAAATAAATTAATAAAAAAATGTTTTAAATGGTAAGTCTGGCAAAAAGAAAAACCCCTAATAATCAAATGTTATCTCTTTAGAAAGCAATACAACTAAAAATTCAGGGTACAATTTCTAAAAGTCTCACACCAACTATCTATGAGCACAGTACCATGATAAGTCAGGGGTTTTTTTGTTTGTTTTTTAGCTCTGTGGTATTTTGTCAGGAACTACACGATCATAGAACTGGAAAGGGCCTCAAAGGTCACTTAGCTCAACCCTACAGAGGAGGGATTGCTTCATTTTTTGGTCTTTTTTTCTCCAGCACCTAACACAGAGCCAGACATGTAGCAGTTACTTAAAAAAAATTTTTTTAATAAAAAAAAAAATGAAGCAACATGTTGAATTTTTTTTAAAGCAATCTAACAGCTTCATAGTTTTAAATGCAAAACTATCCACTCACCAATTGGCCAAAGATTCACAATTAGAAAAACAATTTAATGTTTAGAAAAACTAAAAAAAAAATGTTATCCTTCAATACTTATCTCTGCCCCATTTTCTGCCACTGTGACTGAAGAAGTGAAAAGGACCAAACATGACCATTTTGCACTTTTCTCTATTTCCAGTGTTGCCATGACAAACGAATTCACCAAATGGCTAGCCTAGTGGTGATGAGCTTCTGTGTATTTACCAAATTATGTTACCTCTGTGGGTAAGGAATTAAGTCTCTATAGCATTAAGTCAGTTAGTTAATTGCAGAGGTCATATTAGATACAATTGTGGTATGATTCTCAATTTGATAAATTGGAGGCCAGAAATCTCAGAGGTCCATTCCAACACCATTTTACAGATAAGGAAAGTTAGGCAAGAAATGTTTAGCGATTTGCCCAAAGTCATACAAGTAGAAAGTGTCAGAGCCAGAATCTGACCTGAGGTGCTCTGGCTGCAAAATCAGCACTCTCCCACTATAGGACACTACCTCACCTGAGGCAATGGGTTTTACTTAACAGTTCTTTTCTTGGATTTTTGTATACTGCAGATTTCTCACCATCTCTACTCTTCCATTTTATCTTCCGTGGTCTCTACAATAGTGGATATATTTGGGCAATTTTCCCCTCTACCTCTTTCTTTTCATTTAAAAAAAATATTCTCCTAGATTTTTAAGACTCTGGGAAAACATATTTTTATCAACCCTTGCCAGGTCTATTCCATCATTGACGAAGAAGCCATCATTTTTCTATTTTAAGTTGTAGTCCAGAAATCCAATTTCTGTTTTCAGACACCATCTTTTTAACCAGCTATCTGGTTAAACCTGCCCTCTAGTCCAGTGTTCCCAGAAATATCTCAAGCTCAACATGTCTAAAACTGAACTCAATTATCTTTCCCTCTAAACTATGCCCCACTTCCAAACCTTCCTAGTTCTGTCAAAGACAATCCTTCCAGTATCTTGGGTTCATAAATGTGGATGTTATCCTTGATTTTTCCCTTTCCCTTACACCATATATTCAAACAGTTGAAAATACTGCCAACATCTCTCACATCCACCGCTTCACCTTTGTTCAGATCCTCATCAACTCTTAATTCTTTAATTTTTGGTATTGCTTTTTGTTTGTTTGTTTTTGGGGGGTTTTTTTAGCTTTTTTTGGTGAGGCAATCAGGGTTAAGTGACTTGCCCAGGGTCACACAGCAAGTAAGTGTCAAGTGTCTGAGGCCACATTTGAACTCAGGTCTTCCTAACTCCAACACTGGAGCTCTATCCACTGCGCCACCTAGCTGCCCCTCCTCACCAACTCTTGCCTAGATTATTGAAACAGCTTCCTGATCGGCCCCCCCCACTTTAAATCTCTCACTATTGCAGTACATTCTAAACACTGATGCCAAAGTAATTTTCTTTAAGTGTAGACCAGATCACATGACTCCTTTACTCAACCAATTCCAGTGGCTTCGATTATTTTTAGAGTCAAACATAAACTTTTCTATGTAGCTTTTAAAGCCTTTTACAACCTGGCCCCAACCTATTTTTCCAGAGTCAATGGGCATTAATTATACTTCCACACTGTGATTCAGCCAAAATGATTTGCAACTTCAAAATCATTCTCTACTCTTAACCATCCCTCACTTCCCATAAGTCAATCAAATGCCCTGTCCTGTTAATTCTACCTTCAAGTCTTTCATATCCCTGTCCTCCCCACTCACAAGACTCCTTAAGCTCCTGTCATGGCTCACCTCCACAATCTCAGTAACCGCCTAACTGATCTCCCTGTCTCTAGTTTCACACCTTATTCCAAACCATCATCCCCACAGCTGCCGAACTGATGCTCCTAAAGCACAAGTCAGACCATGTCCCTTTCCCACTTAAAAAACTTTCAGTAGCTTCCTGCCTCTACTATAAAATACAAACTTGTCTGGCACATAAAGGCCCTCAGTCTGACTCCAGCCTATCTTTTGTACTGATTTCATATTAAATTCCTTGTGCACGCTACCTACATTCCAGTCAGACTAGTAGACTTATCATCTCCAACACAAGATGTTCCATTTCTTACCTCAGTGATTTTGCACCGTCCCTCCTACCTGGAATGCTCTTCGTCACCTCCACCACTTGGTATCCCCAGCTCCCTTCAAGGTTTAGCTGAAGCGTCTCCTTCTACAGAAGTCCTTCTTGATTCCCATTGTTAGCCATCCCTATTCCTCAAGCATTAAACTACATATATTTTGTATTTATTTCTCTGTGTATGGGTTGTTTTCCCAATAGACGAGCTGATTCAGCTAAGCCTGTCTCCCATACTTATGTGTTGGCCATGGCGGTCCAACGTCAGGGAGCAAATGGAACTACATGTGGCATTTTTGTACATGGGCAAC
This sequence comes from Phascolarctos cinereus, assembly GCF_003287225.1. Lineage (NCBI taxonomy): Eukaryota > Metazoa > Chordata > Mammalia > Diprotodontia > Phascolarctidae > Phascolarctos > Phascolarctos cinereus. The sequence continues at coordinate 338,690,470 of NW_027555625.1, read as the reverse complement.
CAAAAAGCCAAGCCAACAGACCAAGCCATAAAACACTGGGTCAATTAAATCTCAAGGTCAGTTCTGATGTACAGACCTATTGGCTATGGTAGGCCTGAGCCGTCCCGAAATACTGAAACGTTAGGATTATTTAAAAACTGTGCTTTCAGACTGATTGGGAATTTTCCATATGGCATTTAGTTGGCAGCTAGGTGGACTAGTGTTAGACTTGGAGTCAGTAAGATACAAATTCAAATCCAGCCTTATATATTTATTAGATGTGCAACACTAGGCAAGTCACTCAAACCTCTCTCAGCCTCATATTCTCCATCTGTAAAATAGGGATATTATTATAGCACCTACCTTACAGAACTGTTGTGAGAATCAACTGAGTTAACATATGTAAAGATGTTTGCAAACTTGAAAGGGCTAAATAGAAGCTAGCCATTATTAATATTATTACACCATAAAGAACCGTGTGTTTTGGACTCTTTAGTACAAGGCAACAGTAGGGGGGTGGGGGAAGGATGTCCTGAAATGACAATATTGGATGATCCCCAGAGTAGAGACTTTTCTAGAATTGAGGATGTGGACAAATGCGCCAAATGCATCCCAGCTGATAAGCAGAGGTATTGTATCGGTTTACTACTAGAAAAAGCTTCCGCTCTCACTCCTTCTAACTATAACTCTCTTTCTCTCTGAAACTTCCAGTGAAGGGTAAGAGGGTTTGCCCCAAAGAATGGAAAGGAGTAGCAGGAGTGACCCTGGCAGTCTTCTCTCTGGCACAGAAGCACAAAAGGGCAACTGTCAGGATCCAGAAGAGGCAGCATCAGGCAAAGAAACTCCCACAGCAACACCCTCTCTATGGCACAAAGGAACATTATTAGAGTCAAGGAGTAGCAGAGCTCAGCCAGCACAGGGGGCAGCCCCAGCACAGTGATAGTGCTCAGACACCACCGTGAGGAGAGAAGGAGGGATCGGTAGACCATCGCACAGGGCAGCTGTGTCTGGCCCTGGCAGAATGGGCAATACGTGGCTCCAGCAGAATGATGGGAAAAGACAGCAGCAATAGGTAGTGGTACATAGGCCCAGCGCAAAGAGGTAGCAGAGTAAACAACAATGCTGGCCCCAGTGGAAGCGGACTCAGCAGTGAGAGATCTCAGTGGCAGCAGAACGGACACCAGCATAAGCAGTAGCAAAGGCAGACCCAGAACAAGCGTTTGCTTATTGTAATTTGCAGATAAGGAGGTCCTTTCATAATGCTGTCAGTTTGGTATTCAGTGGTCATTTGATAAACACTTTCTAGGGAGAAAGTGGAGGACCACAGGTGGTGCTGCTGGGAAGTAGCTTGCTTTCTAGCAACCAGAGGACACGAAACTATCTATTTAACCTCTATGGAAAAAGATGACCAGTCCCTCAGCAGAAGCCTAAAGGATCAAAGAGTTGGCATTCCTCCTCTTCTCCCCATATAATGGGTCTCCCAGGGAGAGGCAGATCCTGGCTGGTGGGCCAGGGAACACTGAGGGCACAGTCACAGTGGGCAATTCTCTGTATTGACTAGTACCAGGACAGGATTCACCTAAGAAGGTAATGACTTCTTGGCTACTTTACCACAGATCATCCTGACCCATGATGAGAATGAATAATCTCAGCAGAAATATCATATCTGTGCTGCGGTCCTGCTGCTTCTGTTGCTCATCACCACCTGACACTTTACATTTCAAAGACGCATCTCACACCACACGGACCAGACTGTTCAAATTTGAGATGCAGTTCTTACAAATGAGAGAGATGAGGCCTGAGAATTCTGGTTTTGCTCTCCTTCATATTCTATTGCTTGTTTTGGGAGGAAGGTGGGGAGCAGGACATGGAGGACTGCACTATTTTTGTTTTAGTTTTTCTCTTCTTCCTCCCAAACCTATGCCAGGCTTCTTGCATCCCCCCCAGAGGAGGGTTGTCTAGTGATGATCCTAAGGGCATTTAAGTGGTGGAAAACCTACCAGAAGACCTTTAGGCCCTTGCCACCAAAGGGTGGGATATAATAGGTGCAATACCCTAAAGCCATTATTCCTTTCCCTCCCTATGACCTGAGCTAGTTTTCCCTTGGAAGATATTAAAACTGTCCTAGGTACTTAATTGGTCCAAGAGACTAAGCTCAAACAGCTGATGTCATTTTCTGATTATGTAAGTACAAAACTGCCAGGCTTTCGAACTGAATACCAACATGGCCAACACCAGAAGGGATGCAATGCCCAATTGATCAGAGCAGCATCCTTGCAAAATATCCTTTTCCTGTCATAGCTACACTTCCTTTTATTAACTGTCAGATGACCTACAAGTGTCTCATTTCATTTCAATTCTGAACCTGAAGCACCAATCCTGGCCTACAACAGAAGAATAGTAGGGAAATGGGTACATTATGTACAGGACTGTACTGGTACAAACACTTTCCCTTTTAAAGTAAAAATGGAACTATGCAACAACTGTCACTTTGTAATACATAGTGGGTACAGAGCCAGACTTGGATCATAGACCACAGATCTAGCGCTAGAAGGGACTTCAGAGGCCACATCCAGTCCAACCCCCTTCACTCCAGCACCTAGCAGAGCGTCTGCTTAGGCAATGTCTACTGAACCAGAATTTTACAGATGAGGAAACTGGGGTCCAGAAAGTTAAGTGACATTCCCAAGGTTACACAGGTAGCGTAAGAGAGATGAATTTGAATACAAATACTGTAAAAGCAGAGCCCATCTGGCCTCTGAAACTTAGTAGCAGAATGACCCTGGGCAAGTGACTTAACCTGTTTCGGGTCTTCGAAATGGGCCAGATGGCCTGTGCGCTGGATGTACGATCCTAGCGGAGCCACAGCCATTCATTTACCCGGGCACAAGATTACACTTCCACAGGACGACGGCATAAATGGTGATTGGAAGGACTCTCCACTCCACCCCCGCGGGACCCAGGGCGCCCCCGGCCCCAGCTTCCCGCGACCCCTGGCCTTCACACCGCCCCGCCTCCGGCCCCGGCCCTGGCCTCAGCTCGAGCTCACGTTGCGCAGCTCCTCCAGAACTATCCCGCAGTAAAGCTGAGCGGCGGCGCTGGCTCCTTCCGCGGCGCCGAAGGCCAACCCGGAGCTCCCTCCGGTAGCCATAGTCCCCAGCTACGACAGCTACGACAGCTACGACAGCAACGACAGCAACGACAGCAACCGCAGCAACCTCCACTACCGGCTGCCGACCCCGCGCCGAGGGCTGGCACCTAGGCAACTGAGGAGTACCACTGGCGGAGCCGGCAACGGGGGGAGCCCACATCGGCTCCCTGCGGTCAGAAACTCGAACCCTTCCCATTACTGCGCCCAATTTACCTTACTCGTCATTCCAAGTCTAAATTAACGACCCTTCGACGTCAGAGTCCTGAGCCATTTCCGCAATCCACACTTAATTCATTCACGCTCCGCCCCACCCCCACCCCCGTTTTTGGTTTCGACCAAATAGCTAGCGACACTGCGCCGAACATGGGGAGGGGCCAAGAGCTGAAGGTTAGTCTCCGGCTTTCTACCTAAAAGGAGCCGGAGGATTGCAATGAGAAAAGCACCCTTAACTCTACGGGTGAGGAGTAAAAGACGAAGGGATCTTAGATTTTGCCCAAGCCCTCCGACGCTTTCAGTTGGCCACTTAGCTCTTTGAAGATGGGAGAATAAAATAGGAGTGGGGGTGGAGGGGGCGGAGCAGAATTTGGTTGATCCCGCTTTAAGGTGAAAGCGCCTGGAGGCTGGCGCAGCCGGGTGTTACCCCGCCCGCAGTAGCGTAGGGACTACAACTCCCACAATTCATCCGACCTCGGGAAAGGCTCTGGTGGCTCAGGCGTAGATGTGAGCTGCTTCTTCCGCTTACAGCCGTCAGTCTCAGGGTGGGCAGGTTGTATTATGCAGAGTAGCAACTTCCCCCAACGCACCTGGATAGCCCTCCCACCGCCACCTGCTGTGTATCCGCTCTTGATCCGTACCACGACCGCACCGTCCCTCTCCCCTCTTCTCTCTGGCGACTTAGAGGGCCAATCCAGTGCCTGAGACTCCTACGTAAAACAATCAACCAACAGGCATTTATAAGAGTCAGTTATGTGCCAAGCACTGGGAATTAGTAGGGAGAAAAAAGTGAAACATGGTTTCATTGGTTAGAATGCAGAAATTCATTGGTTAGAATGCCAAGCGTGTCAGGCCTTTGGACTCTTGGCAAGAAGTTAAGGTAACTTTGGCCAGGACAAAGTTTAACCTCCCGACATAAAAGAAAGCAAAGGCTGAGAGGTCGCCGCAAACAATACACAGGACTTGCAAGAGCCCAAGTTACCTGGCTAATTTAAAAATTTTTGTTGTGGGAAGCTGAATTATCTAGGAATCACCAAAGTGCTTGGCCAACGTTAAAAGTTGAGTACAAGATGTACTCTTTGAGAAGGAAAAAATAAAAGAAAGAATGAGCCCAAAGATAAATGGTTTTTAAACTCAATTTTTGTATCTACATTTAAGTTTCTTGAATAAATTAGGCTGAATTTGATAATTAAGATTTATAGCTGTATTCTTTTAAGAATATTCATATTGGGGGCAGCTAAGTGGCACAGTGGATAGAGCACCAGCCCTGGATTCAGGAGGACCTGAGTTCAAATCTGGCCTCAGACACGTAACACTTACTAGCTGTGTGACCCTGGGCAAGTCACTTAAACCCCATTGCCTAGCCCCCCCCCAAAAAAAAAGAATATTCATATTGGTACTTAATCATTTACTGTCCTCATTGTTACTGAAATGAGAGGCTCTCCCTTAAGGGCCCTACAACTTGAAAGGGCTGTTTCATTCAATAAGCATCTACTAAGTTTTAGCCAGAATTTATTAAGTTCAAGACCCTAAGTTTTGGGTAAGAGGCAGCCTACCTATGCTGAAAAAAAATGCATTGTTTCTAAGAGTCCACAATTGGAGATATATCTATCAGGTTTAGGTAGAGTGGTCTTGTTAATAGTATCCAATATTCATCCTGGTTTCTTTCTTTGCTAATTCTTCATCCAGGCTGACCCTGAAGTCCCCCAAGGCTCTGTCCTGGGTTCTCTTCTCTTTTGCCTTGATACTATTTTTTGATGATCTCATGGTCTCACAGATTCAATTATCGTGTCTATCATAATTGATTCTCAGATTTATTTATTCAGCCCTAACCTCTCTTCTGATCCTTCATCTCCAACTGCCTACTGGACATTTCAAAAGGAATGTCATTTTAAACTCAACATATCCCAAACTAAACGAATTATCTTTCCCCTCTATGTCTTCTCCCCTTCCAAAATTCTCTATTACTGTTGAGGGTAGCACTTTCCTGATATTTATCCAGTCAAAACCTGGGTGTCATTCTCCATTCCTCATTCTCTCCTACCCCACCCCCATATCCAATCTGTTGCCAAGTCTTGTTGATTCTACCTTTGCAATATCACACACACACACACACACACACACACACACACATCCCTTTCCTCTAACAGCGTCACCATCATCTTGGTGATGCTCAACACCTCACACCTGGACTATAGCAATAGCCTTCTGGTCTCTCCCTCCTCTAGTCAATCCTCCCTCCCCTCCTTTCTTCCCTCCTTCCCTTCCTTCCTTCTTTCCCTCTCTCCTCTCCCTTCTCTCTTTCCTCTCCCTCTGTCCACAAAGGGGATCATACCCTTACCTGTGGGTGCTCTGCCCAAAAGAATATAAATTTTGATAGCTAAAACTCGAAAAATATCTTGGGATTTATGGGCTAGATTTTTTTCTTAAGGACCATGCCTTAAACCCAAATCACTCTGGGTCTTACTGATTGGCCAGCAATAGGGCCCTAGCCTCGCTTGGTCATTGTTTGGGTTCTGATGGCTCAGAGTGAATATAAATAGCAATTGTTTCTGTTTTAGCCAGAAACCCTGAGGGTGTTCCCCTCCCAGATTGTTTTGTTTTGTTTTGTTTTTTACTAGTTAAAAGACGCCACTCTTGGCCTCATTTCTTACCTAGCCTTAATCACTGAATGGGCATTGCCTACATCAAACTGAGACCTGGGAAAGACCTTGACCAAGGTCTCCTACTGCTTCCAGGGCCATCTCCAGTCGTCCTGATCTATATCTTGCCACTTGACCCAGATGGCTCTGGAGGAGAGAATGAGGCTGGTGACTTTGCACAGCCCTCCCTCACTTAAATCCAATTCACTTGCAAGTCAGGACATCACCATCCTGATGTCATCGGTCCTCTGAGAATGAAGGACAAACAAGTCCAACCTCCACTCAGCTATCAAAGTTATCTTTCTATAAGCAGAGATCTGACCTTGTCAATAACAGTGGCTCCCTATTCAATTAGTAGCCTTAGTTTAGTTTTTAAAGCCCTTCACAACCTGCAAGATCTTTCCAATTTTCTTTTACCTTATGTTCATGCACTTATTCAGTGATCAGTGAAACACACAAGACACTCCCACTCCTGAGTGTGCATTTTCTCTAGCTGCCCCCCATCCCTGGAATTCTCTCTCTTTTTACCCCTATATCCTGGATTTCCTGGCTTCCTTCAAGTCCCAATTAAAAAGGCTTCTGCAAGAAGCTTTTCCTGGTTCTCCCCCTGCCTTCCCTCAGGGATTACCTACATTTGTCCTGTCAATATCTTCTTTGTAAATAATTTTTTGTAGGTTTTCTCTCCCGTATTAGACAGTGAGCTTTTTAAAGGCAGAAACTTTTTCCCTCTCTTTGTATCCCTGGTACTTAGCATAGTGCCAGACACATAACAAACACTTAATGCTTGTTGCTCTTAAACAACTCCTTTCCATCACTTAAAAAATGGTTACCTTACCAACCTACTTTCAGACTCCTCCTGTATCATTAATGTCATCTCTGCAAATGTCTTCTCCCCTGACAGCTAACATATATTTCCCAAATGCCCTAGACTAACCCAAGAGATTTATAGAATCTCAGATCCCACAAAATGTTTCTCAAAATAAACCCAGTCTAGTTTAAGAACACAAAGTCGATGACCTGGGAGGAGCTCCTGTCCAATCTCCTCATTTTACAGATGAAGAAACAAGCCAGAGAAATCAAGTTACTTGCCCAAGGTCACAAAGGTAGGAAATGAGTGGCAAAGCTAGGCTTTGAAACCAGATACCTTCACTTTAATTCCAACACTCTCCACAAAGCAATGGGTTGTTTTTTGTTTGTTTTTTGGGGGGGTTGGTTTGTTTTGCCAAAAGAATATTAAAATTGTCTCCTTAGTTTAATAAAAGTGAGACCTACTTGTTTCAAATACAGTAACAATTGAGTTAACAATTCTCTTTTCATAATAGATAATTGTATAAAACACAGTGCATTAAAATTTAAGTTGTGAAATCAGCTTATAAAAAAGTCACAGGAGAAAAAAGCAATATATAAAGCAAACTGGCTAATTCTAATCTATACTTTCTTCATAACATTAAAACTTCAGCATGTCTATAACTTGAGAAGATTCCAGAACACTTTGCACATATGCTGGTGCTTTCAGTTGCAGGGTAACTCTGCCAAGATGGGCTATTTTCAGGGGCCTCCTCAGTCATTTGAATCTCTTCAGGTCTTGTTTAAACCCAACACAAACAGATTCTGTTACCCTAAGACAGCTCATTTATCTCAATAACTTGAAACCTAACTACTTTTCAACATGAACGGTTGTAATATAGATCAGAAAAGAAAAAAAATGTCTAAAGTCTTCCCCAGGAAACGAGCATGGCAAAACTGACATGTTATTGCCACATAACAAGAGCTGAGTGGCCGGATACCAAACCAAGCCTCTCTTTTCAGTTTACTTACCTCTTCTGCTAAATCCTCCTTTTGCATTTTGCAAAGATCCTAGCATATCCCAGTAGTCTGCTGTAGTTCTAGTGAGCGCTAATAAGCCTAATATTTCTTTCAGAAGTTCCCTGAGTCAGAGAAATCCTGTACACTTGTATCTAAAAAGGAGAGAGATCCTGTTTTGACACTTGTGCGGTAAAGGGGTGCCACAGGTAGAGTCACGACTACCAACCCAACATCTGATTTCATGGTCAGCTTTTCTCCTTAAGCTGAAATTTTTTTAAAACACATGTGTATTTAAAAACTTAATCTTCTTTCTATTTTTAAAGTAAAGAACAGAAAATGTTAAGTTTTCTCATATTGTGGCCATTAATTTGTGAATGCTTAAGGTTATGTTAATTCTTTTTTAATTCTTACTACAAGATGATTTTTTTCTTTCACTTCCTCTACCTCTACTTCTTAATCCAATGAAGTCTATTTTTTTCTCTTACTAAGTGGCATTTCATTTTTTTCCTTCATTCCAAATTAGAAAGCATTATTTTTTGCTATTTAAATTTAGCATCAAACTCCTTAGGCAGTTTATAAAATATTTGCAATAGCATTTCTTTTGACAAAGTCTTAGGGTTAGAAGAAAATGGAACACAGAAGACATTTAATTAATTTTTGCCAAATTGAATGCACTCAATAGGTTTGTCACTTCAGGGTCAAGAATTTCAAAAAGTAATAGAGTTCCAATTGCATCTTTTTATAAATGAGGAGACTGAGTCACAGAGAAAATTAAGAGATCTGTCCATGGTCACAGACAGTAAACACTGAAACTAGGATCTGAGCCTCAGTCAAGTCAATGAGTTAACAAGCATTTATTAAGTGCTTACTATGTGCTAGACACTATGCTAAGTTCTAGTCTCTTGATTGTGGTTCCAACATGCTTCCCACTAGACCAGCAGTTTTCAAAGTGTGGTCTGGGACTCCCTGGGGGTGCCCAAGACCCTTTCAAGGGGTCCATGAGGTCAAAACTATTTTCATAATAATGACAAAGGCTTATTTGCCTATTAAAATATTTTAATCTTTTCCAACCACGTATCTGGTGAGACCAGATTTTCTCCATATTCTTCAGCCAAAACAACTTTTCACAACAGATTGAATGCAGAAGATATGAGAATCTAACTTGTCTTCTATTTAGCCAGACATTAAAGAGATTTGCAAAAATATGTAAAACAACGCTGTTCTCACATTTCTTTGTTTTGGAAAATATAGTTATTTTTCTTAAAAAATGTTAACATGCAATGGTTTTATTATTATTTTAAAACTAATAAATATTTTAAATTTTATTAGCTTTAATTTCTAACATAAGAAATGTCAATAGATATAAATAACCCTCATAAACAAAAGCTCTTTGAGATCTTAATTTTTAAAAGTGTAAAGGGATCTTGTGACCAAAAAGCTTGAGAACAACTACACTAGACTAACCTGCTCCTAGTATCGTACTGAAAGCTTAGTTAGTAATTAATGGACACTCTGACCTGCCTCAAGTGGGGCCCCACCTCAAATCTCTTAAACACAAGTCATATTGAACTAATTGAGCTACGGAATGGTTGCAAGAACTATCCTTGGAAGAAAACCAAACAATTGCTGAGCTACCTGTTCTTTCTCAGAATTCTGATGATGTAAGAGCTGTTCTCAGAATTTATTTAATCTAGAGTTACTGGTTGAACAAGATCTGGGCAATTTCCACTCTGCTGAATACATAAATGCAGCATTCAAGTTAAAATGCAAAGAAGAATGTTTTGAAATTCATAGAAATTCTTTGAACTATAAAGTGGCTAAAAAGTAAAATAGAAGCCTGCTTATTTTAATTACTTATCTCTTGAAAATGATCTTTTTTCAGGAGGTTTGAATCAAGGATGCACATATTCCCTCCTTACCCCATTCTTTCCTTCTATAACTCCTAGCTACACCTTCCTAAATCCAGGAGGATGCGTGAAGATATCGAAGCCATCCTAATCTAAGTGATCTTCAGGTTATCCTTAAATTCATATTAACTGCCTGTGCTTATCTTTCCAAAACGTCCAAATTTAGACATTCTGGATATATCTGAACTTAACAAATATGTCCACAAGCATGTATATTTTTCTGTTCATGAATATATTTATACATATATATTGGTATGTATGCATATGTATATACATATATATATGTGTATATACATGAAACTTTAGCCCTTTAAGGAGTCTTTTCCACCAACTGGCCAAGCGTTTGTCTCTGTTATTTATTTTTTAAAAATAAAAGCTTACAACAATCTTGACTAATAAACAAAGAAAGTAGTTTTTATTCTACAACAGTAATCCCAAATGCCCAAATCTTTTACACAATAAAACTAAAATATATTCTGTACCAGGCCTAATAGAATTACCAGAGAATTGAAGCAATTATTACCTGGAATATTTGGGCAAAAAATTTCACACATCATTTACATGGAAAATTTGCATATGCAAAGCATGAATATGCAGAGCTTATGCTTTGCATAGGCAACCTTGACTGGAAGCTCTATAATGACAAAAATATATTAGTTATTAGAGCAGGGACTATCTTACTTTCCTATTTGTGTCCCCAGTGCTTTGCATATAGTAAGAACTTAATAAATGCTTTATTCATTCATCTATCCATTCATTAAGGAACACAAAACTTTACATACGGTACTTAATGTCCAAACAAAATGTTTCAAATCTAGGATCTACATTTTATTTTCTTTTTTAGGTTAAGAAATGGTGATATAAGACGATTAATGTGGAAATATGTTTTATATGATTGCACATGTATAACCTATATCTGATTGCTTGCTGTCTTGGAGAGGAGGAGGGAGACGGAGGGAGGGAGAAAGAAAAATTTAGAACTCAAAATCAAAAAATGAATGTTGAAAATTGTTTTTACATGAAATTGGAAAAAAATAAAATACTATTAAATAAAAAAAGAAAAACGGTGATAGCTTTTTTATCATCAAAGGACTGCACTAATTTGGTCATCCTGCATTAACTTGGACATATTAAAAATAATATTGCACATTCAATATGTAACATCACTGTACCTAACATTACTCGCCATTAATAAATTATAATGCCTACAACAACTTGAGAAATCCCTAAGTAACTGTCCCCTACTGATGATAAATGTAACTCAATCAGCTAGTTTGTTCTTCCACTAAAGGGCCCTAGGAAGCTATACTTTTATTAGAGTTTTAATGGTTGCACATCATCAGACAGGCTGGTAATTTTTTGGCCAGCACAGCTTATGAAACTACCTAATAATGCAAACGGGTTTCAATCTGCATTGCTTGAGGGAATGCCCCCATCATCAAAACTGAGGACCCCTTGAGATATTTCAGTATGTCCACTTTGTTTGTTTGTAGTTGATCTGTCTTCTCTTTTGTTGTCAAGATATCGCTGGTTATTTCTTTTGCTATGTGGATGCCTTTCAATAGCAACCCACCCTTCCCTTTCCAACTATTTGCTTCTAATCTACTGTAGGCTAGGGAAACAAATCATTAAGCTTGTTAAAATTATGTCCAAAACGAGAATGAAGAGACCAAGAAAATATCTTGTGAACTTCTTCACCCATTGCATTGAACCCAAAATCTTCCCTGCTGTATCAACAACCCACAAGACCAAATTAAACTTGCACAAACATGCTGAGTCAGAGGTACTTCCTTGCTTTATGAAAACTGTAATCTTGGCTGACAAAAGCCCAGACATCCTAAACAGGGGCACTTCTTTGTCTCATGGCTTTATAATCTGTGCAGCCTAACCCCACAGTGAGCTCAGTTCCAACTGCAGCTCCACAAGCATGCCTGGCCAGCTTGAGAGAAATAGACATGGATATGACCTAACTCTGTTTGTCTTTCTTAGCTCTAACTCTAGAGGTTGACACTAAAGAAATTTGTTTCAGAGAAGCATAAGAAGACTTATATGGACTAATGCAGAATGAAGTAAACAGAACTAATATACACAATGACCATAATACACCATAATATAAATGGAAATAACTTCTCCCCCCACCAAAAAAAAAAAAGGAAGAAAGGAAGGAAGGAAGGAAGGAAGGAAGGAAGGAAGGAAGGAAGGAAGGAAGGAAGGAAGGAAGGAAGAAAATAAAGGCAGAAAGAAAGAGAAGGGAAAGAGGAAGGGAAGAAGGAAGGATAAGAAACTGGACACTTTAATTAGAATAACTAAGCCTGGTCCCAAAGAAAGGGAAATGTATTTCCCCTTCTTTGCAGAGGTGATGTTATGTGTGAAGAAAATTACCTATACTGTCAGATTCAGTCAATGAGTTGCTTAGTTTTGCTGAATTGCTTTTTTTTCTTTGTTATAAGAGATGGTTCACTAGGCAGAAGTGGAGAGATATATTCAGAAATGAGGGTGAACCAGAAACAAAAGATATCAATAAACACTGAAATTCTTTTACAAAACCACTATGACATCATTTCTCAAAAATCTTCAAACTACATTCAGTATCCCATGGTATGTTTGATGGCTGCTGTCTAGCAATTTGGCTTCAATCCTTGGCATCATTTGGAGATGATTGAAAAGAGAAATGTGAGCAAACCTGTAAAAATGGTAATGGTGTAAGGAAGGTCACTTGCCTCACTTGTACACTGGCATACAATTTAGCAGATCCATGTAAATATTTTGTGCTGTATCATGATGCCAGGTATAACATAACTTTTTAAAATGATGTCCTGGTTATTAATATCAAGCTAAGCATAAAACAGAGGGATTTTGCTCATTAAAGTCATTTGCCACTGTCACAGAGAAGGTTTTGCAAAGATGCAAGACTACATCCTTTGAAGAATTATCAAAGGGCAATGGAAATGGGCATGAAAGGAATGAGTAAACTGCAACACATTACAAATGAGGAAATGCACAGAAGTGGAGGAAAGGATGTCATCACAGAAATGTATGACTGCTCAAAAAGCCTTTGATATATAAGTAACTTGTTTAAGTTCATTAAAAATACTGAAAAGCACAGAGATAAAATAACATTTCCTTACTATGATAAAATGTACTGATCTAAAGCCAAAAGCTATCAAGGAGAAACATCCATAACTTTCCAGTAAGATAAAATATTGAGAAATTTGTAGGCAATTGCTAGGAATGGACCTTTTATAAGACAGTTTGTGAACAGATAGAAAAGGAAGTGCTGATTGCAAAGAGTCAACATGGCTTTATCAAAAACAGGCCATGACAAATTAACCTTATTTCCTTCTTGGACAAGGTTATTAAACTGGTAAATTACCAAATGCTTTATCTGTCCAGATTTTAGCAAAGTATTTATTAAAATGTCTAATGTTTTCCTTGTGGAAAACAGTGAGATATAGTTGAGACCATAATGCAATGACACGGATCCGGAACTGGTTCAAAGAATAGTCGTTAATGGTTCAAGGTCAATATGACAGGAAGTCTTGAGTGGAAGACCCAGGGATCTGTGCTGGGTCCTATGCTGTGTAAATATTTTTATCAGTGATTTGGATAAAAGCATAGATGGCATGCTTGTGCAAATGGCACTAAGCTGAGAGGAATAATGAATTACTACAATGATAGAAATAGGATCCAAAAATATCCTGACAGGGGCAGCGAGGTGGCGCAGTGGATAGAGCACCAGCCCTGAAGTCAGGAGGACCTGAGTTCAAATCTGGCCTCAGACCAAACACTCGACACTTACTAGCTGTGTGACCCTGGACAAGTCACTTAACCCCAATTGCCTAAAAAAAAAAATATCCTGACAGGCTTTGGCATTGGATTTAATCTAATAAGATGAAATTCAGTAGGGGAAAATGTAAAGTTTTACATTAGAGTTCAATTTCACAAGTATTTAATTGAGGAGGTGTGGTTAGACAGCAATTTGTCTAAAAAAAGATCTGGGGATGTTAGTAGACTACAAATTCAATATGGAAGAGTAATAAGATGTGGCAGACAAAAAAGCTAATGCAATCTTAAGCCACATTATTTCCAGAAATAAGAAGGTGATAGTTCCTTTGTATTTTTCCTTAATCAGACTACATATAGATAACTGTATTCAATTCTAGGTATGATAGGTGTCGAAAGATATTACAGAGAGTGACCAGAAAAGGACAACCATGTTGGTGAAGGTCCTTGACTTGAGAGCGTATGAGGCAAGTTGAAAAAACTAGATATGTTTAGTCTGGAGAAAAGAAGATTCAGAAAGGACATGACAACTGTCCTTTACCATTTGGAGGACTGTCATATGGAAGAGAGATCATTGTGTTTGGCCCCAGATGGCAGAACCAGGAACAGTGGATGGAAGTTTCAAAGAGGCAAATCTGGGTTTGATGTCAGGAAAAAAATCCCTAATAATTGTTGTGGTTCAGTCGTGTCTAACTCTTTGTGTTTTCTTGGCAAAAATCCTGGAGTAATTTGTCGTTTCCTTCTCCAGATCATTTTACGGATGAGGAACTAAGACAAACAGGATTAAGTGACTTGCTCAAGGTCACACAGCTAGTATCTGAGGCAAGATTTAAACTCAAGAAAATGAGTCTTCCTGACTTCAAGCCCAGCACTCTATCCACTGTACCACCTAATAATTAGAGCTGCCCAAGTGCAGAATGATCTGCTTTTGGGAGGTGATGGGTTTGCCTTCATTGGAGATGTTCAAGAACAGGCTGAATGACGATTTGTCATGTATACTATTGTGGGGGTTCCTTTCGGGTATGGGTTGGATTGAAGTCCTTTCCAACTCTAACATTCTGTGATACTGTGATTATGAAATTAAAACGATGAAGTTTCATCTCACGTCATGAACACTGGTTAAAAAAAAAAAGATGGGCATAGTTAATAATGGAGGAGCTATGTGAAGACAGGCACTCTTGGTAGAACTGTGAAGTGATCCATTTTGGATTTCAATTTGTAATTATTCAGGTATCAACTAAGCTGTCCATAGACCTTGACCCAGCAATCCCAGATAATAGCATGAGTCACTCTACTAGACTGTACTTAGCAGGTCACTCAGTGGCAGACTTGGCTCCTCAGCAGACTCCGCTGCAGACATCTTTGTTGTCTTATTTTAAGAAATTGCCTCAGCTACCCCAGCCTTCAGCAAACAACATCACCCTGATCAATCAGCAGCCATCAACACTGAGGCAAGACCCTCTACCAGCAAAAAGATTATGACTGAAGGTTCAGATGATGGTTAGCATTTTTTAGCAATCAATATTTTAAGTTAAGGTATATATTTTATGTCTTTTTTTAGACATAATATACATCTATATCTTTTTTTGTTTATTTTTTTGTTTTGGTGAGGCAGTGGGGGTTAAGTGACTTGCCCAGAGTCTCACAGCTAGTAAATGTTAGGTTGGATTTGCACTCAGGTCCTCCTGAATCCAGGGCCAGTGCTCTATCCACTAGGCCACCTAGCTGTCCCTACATCTATATCCCTTTTAGACATAATACTATTGCACACTTAATACAATATAGTGTAAATACAACTTTTATATTTACTAGGAAACCAAAAATTTGTGTGATTCACTTTATTGTGATATTTGTTTTATTGCAGTAGTCTGGAACCGAACTTACAATAGTTCTGAGGTATATCTGTATCTGCAAAAAGAAGGAGCGTATTGATATAAGTGTTTGTGAATCTGCCCCAGAAATTGCTAAAGTAACCTCTCAAATATGTGATCTCTAGCAAAAAATTACAGTTTTTGGTGGTTGCTAATTCCCTATTTCCCGTAAGGTATCAACATTCACATTTCTGACTTTCGTGCCATTTTCTAGGAACGTACCACTGTGAAAATTGAGAATTGACTATATACACAACATATGGACATATATATGTGTGTGCATATACACAATAATTTAAAGAAAAGCCATACTTCAAATATCAGAAATTTTAGGTCAATATGAAATCTTGACTTTAGAGGACTGATTGTCCCCAGAAGAAAGGGACAGTCTACAGGTGCAGAATGTGTTATGTTCTTTTAGTATGGTCAATGTGTAATTTTATTTTTCTTAACTGTACAAACTACACCTCACAACCACCAGAAAAGACCAATATATACATGTAGGCAGCAGCAGCAGAAACAAGCAGTACTCAGAGGTACAGACAATCAATAAATTATAGGCACAGGAAACAAAAAAGCAGGTCACCCAAATTTTAGTACTTCTTAACAGATATAAATCCAGCAGTTGCTTCAAGTTCCTGGCTACCAAAGGAATGAGTCCAGGCCATGGTGAACTGCCACATTCAGGGGTGGGGAACCTGCCACCCCGAGGCCATATGTAGCCTTCTTGTTCTGTGAAGTTTGGATTCAATCAGAAGGCAGCACCCAAGGACCTAGAAGGCTACACATGGCCTTGAGGCCACAGGTTCTCCACTCTTAGATGAGCAGGGCAGCACCAACTACAATGACTTGTTCATGATGATAACCGTTTAGACCACCCAGACTTACCACCTGCCCTGCTCTCTCTGCCTGTTTGACCTCTAGGTCTTTCTATCCAAGCTGATGCTATATACTAAGGACATCTCACCCCCTACCCCAGTATTTCCATACTCTGTACCTGTCCCTTTCAGTATGTATTGCCACACTGTTAGAATGTAAGCTCCTTGAGGCAAGGGACTTGCTTTTTAGTTTCTATCTTAGCTCTTACCATAGTACTTGGCACAAAATAAACACTTAATATATGTTTTTTTTCATTCATTCCTTGTTATAAGAAAGTGTTGTAATGGGTGGGTATTAATGGGAAATGACTAGATTTTGTAAAATAGAAGATCTATAAAATTTTTTCTTAAAAAAATAATAAACTTACGACCAGAAACATCACAAAAAAAAGAAAAAAATGATTGTATGTTAACAAATAGGAAACTACTAATGTGGTAGTATATCAACAAACGTTCATTAAGCTCCTACTCTGTGCCAGGCACTGTGCTAGGTGCTGGGGATACAAAGACAAGCTCCCCCTTTCATTGGGGAGCTTACAGTCTATTTGAGGTAGACAACATGTACATATATAGGAATATACAAAATTTATAAAAATTGATACAAAGTGGCCAAATGAAGGCGCCAGTGTTCAGGAGATCAGGAGAGGCTTCCTGTAGGTCAGGCCCACACAACCTATGGCCCACGGGCTGCTTACGTCCTTAGGCTACTTGTAGCACGCCAAAGGATTTCTGATGGGCCAGGGAAAAATGTAGAGGAAAACATCCTTTGTATGTAGAGGAAATCCTTTGGCAGGCCGCAGGTTGTGAAGACTTGGTGTAGAAAATGGTACTTAGTGGGCAGGTAGGTGGCACAGTGGATAGAGAACTGGCTCTGGAGTCAGGAGAACCTGAGTTCAAATATGACCTCAGACACTAGCTCTGTGACTCTGGGCAAATCACTTATCCCTGGTTGTGTGTGTGTGTGTGTGTGTGTGTGTGAGAGAGAGAGAAGAAGAAGAAGAAGAAGAAGAAGAAGAAGAAGAAGAAGAAGAAGAAGAAGAAGAAGAAGAAGAAGAAGAAGAGGAGAAGGAAGAGGAAGAGGAGGAGAAGGAGAAGAAGAAGAAGAAACTTAACTGAGCCTTGAAGAAAATTTAGGGTTATGAGAGACATAAGTGAATAGGAGATGCCTTCCATGCATAGGAGATAGCTAGTACAAAAGGCCAGAGCTAAAGAATATAGTTATCCCTACCACATCTCAGGGGTTAAGGGTGTGGTACTTTCAGGATCTGGAAAATCCACCTAAAATTTTTTGGTCCTCCCTTCTTACCACAGAAGAAGTCTAAATTTTTTCTTTCTCTTTTATGGGGTGTTTATAATACCTTATTGTAAAATTTGGGTTAAGTATTTGGTCATATTTTAACTTCAAGAAAGAAACTGTGTCTATTTATAGTATTAAAAGACAAAATATGTTGATATTCAATACTACACTTTTTTTATGCATTTCTGAGTTTCTAAACTTTTTCTGTGTTGTCTGCTGGCCTTTGGGTGTTGTTGATGGCTTTTGCAAAACTCAAAAAAAAATTACCATTTAACTTTTTTTTTTGTGAGGCAATTGGGGTTAAGTGACTTGCCCAGAGTCACACAGCTAGTAAGTATCAAGTAATCAAGTGTCTTAGGTCAGATTTTTAACTCAGGTTCTCCTAACTCCAGAGCCAGTGCTCTATCCACTGCACCACCTAGCTACTCCCACCCCCCATTTAATTTCTTATGCTAACCTGTGATATACCAAAACTGTGATGGGGAAAGTTGTGATGTGGAAAGGATAACTATAGACAATGTAGAGGGACAATAAAATGGTCAGATGGACTGTAAGTATATGTGGAAATGTACAATATGTAACAAATTCTCCTCCTAGTGCCTTCCTCTATAGAGGGCAGAAACTGGACTGTCAGGGCACTTCACTTTGCATTGCTGCCCTGCCTAGTTTCAGCTCCAGGGAACAAGATGCCCCTTCTAAGATAATTAGTCACACACACACACACCCCCACTCCCATGGTGCTAACTGAAGCCTTGATTGACTCCATTTCCCTCAACCTCCTCTCCCCTCTGTTTAGAGGAGTAGAGGTTGGAATACCAAACTCCTCCCAATGCCTCCCTTTATACAGGGCAGAACGAAAAACCTTGAAAGCCTCCATTTTAATGATAAATAAAACTTAGAAATGGTTAAAAAGAAGCTATAAACAAACTATCAGCTACTCTGATCCAAGATGAGAGAGAGGGAAACCAAATTAAAAATATCAAAAATGAAAAAGGAGAATTCACAATACATGAAGAAAATATAAAGGAAGTTATTAGAAAAAAAAATTTACCCAATTATACAGCAGCAAAAACGACAAATGAAATGTATGAATTTTTTAAAAAATATAAACTGTCATGATTATCAGAATAAGAAATAGTGAATTTGGAGTACCCAATCTCATAAAAAAGAGATTGAACAAGCCACAAATGAATTCCCAAGGTGTGTGTAGGGAGCCTCAGGACTATACGTCTTATAAATATAACGTGTAAGCTGGCACATACACAGACTCCATCAGCTTGCTTGGTTGATGCTACCTTTCCACATAAAAGATGCTAAGGAGATTGTAAGAGAGAGTATGCTCTGAAAGTGTTGGGGAAATGTTTGTATATTAGTTCTTAGCATATCTTTGAAGCAAATATCCCTTTGTAAAAGTTAATTGGTGTTAAATGGTTAGATTTAACTGGAGTACTGCTTGTTGGCCCCTAACCATGGATAGAACACAATAGAAGGGGACTTGAGCTAACGGCAGTAGAGACCTACAAATCCCTCAGGAAACACTGAGGCAACAATGTAACTGGCCTTGCCCTGGGTAAGAAGATCGGAGCATAAAATAAAGAATGTAGAACTCTTATGGTACCCACATTCCCTTTTTCTTTCTCTGACTTGGCTCACTCACCCCAAACTGTATTCATGCTGGCTGGTGTGAGTTGGGTCAGTTGCAGCCCCATGGCTGCAACTTACTCAAAGGATCCTATGGATAACACCAGTGTGGAGTAAATATACATCGACCTTCATGACTCTTAAGTTCTGAGCCCCCACCCATGTGCTTCTCATTTAAACAAATCAGCCACAATAAGATCAGTAACTCTTAAACATGAAACATTTACTAAACTAGAAGTCAAAAGCAAAACCAATCTTAGGATACATTATTAGGTGGCAAATAGAAAATAAAAGTAGGAATAATCAAAATATAATAGTCTTCTGATAGATCAGTCATACTCTTCTACCAATGAATGTACATATATAAAACCTAGCAGTGAATGAAAGGAGTAGGGAAACCCATATGCCTGAAACAAATTACAACTCTGGACTGCAGGTCTGGATATCATCAACGGACTCTCTAGGGAAGTCTGCACTATGTGTCATCGATTCTTCTTCTGAGACTCTATGCTCACTGCTAGATGAAGCTTTGTCTTGAGCCACTGATGGATGCATTATTAAGCTCTAAGCTTGCTTTTCACAGAGCTGCCTGGGTATGCTCCCTTATCTAGGCACTGAGACAGCATGACACTTTCAGTAAAAAGCAACTTCCTTTAATTCTGGGATCTGCAAAGCTAATTAGGTCTTGCTCTCTATGGGCTTTGAGGAGGTTTCCCTTCTCAAGACATAGAAAGGAAATAAGGCTTTGAGACATCACCCCTCACTCACTTTGTAGAAGGCACTAGAAACAAAGCAGCCTTTCTCCCAGCCAGCTCTTCACCTATAGCAGAGGATCTCCTTTTCTCCAATAGTCTCTTTCAAACAGAAGAGCTTTCTGCCAATCCTATCAGTTCATTAAATCAAAAGCAAAACCTAGAGTCATCTGGCCTTAGCTTCCTTCATCCTCTCAGCTTTATCTCACTTCTGTAGGTTTCTTTGTTCTGCCTTTTGATGTCTCAGCTTCTATAAGCAGCTTCTCTTAATCAGCTTCTCTGATCTCTCTCCTATATCCAGATTCTTCAGTTTCTGACTTCTGGTCTTCTGACCTCTGGCTCCTGAACCTCGGAATCAGGGCTCTCTCATGAATAGTGACCCATCTCAAACTTAGATTGAGAAATCCCAAATCCATACTTCTGGCAAACAGGACATATGTAGTACATATACAATAGTCACATTATCAAAACAATTCTTTGATTCAGGATTTCCTAGCAATAACCTTAAGTTCTTTAAAATGTTCACATTCAAATGAATTTTTTGCAAATAATTCATGGTAAACATCTCTACCTTTCCCTCAGAGGAACTGCTTTCTTTCAAGTCCTTTCAGAAATTTTATTTGAGGGGCAGCTTTTCTCTCAAGTTTTCTCAACATACTCTGTGTTTCTTCTCAAGCTAATTGTATCTTTGTTTCACACAGATACTATACCCTTTCAGCAAATAATACATCCACACAATAAAGAGGAAGTACCTGACATCTCAGCAGAAAAGGAAATGGCAAACCACTCCAGTATCTTTGCCAAGAAAACTCCATGGACGGTATGGTCCATGTGGTCACAAAGAATCAGACACAACTGAATGACAGAACAACAATTTGACATCTTCCTTATAGTAAACATTTACAGTCCCTGAAAATTAGAAATCCAGATAGCAGAGGTTGTGCAAACAGCATATACATTAATATTTTAAATATTTTACATAATATATTTCAATACAAAATAACTTTTCTCATTCAAAACTATATATATATGTACACAATTATATAGTTTAAAATAAGCATTGTCATTCATGACAATCTCTCTATATATCTATAATTATATAGTCAAAAGTAATCATTCTTATTCATAACTATATGTGTATATATATATATAGCTTATAAACAACCAAATTTATAACACATACATAACAATCTTCTATATGTTCCCAAAAATATAAACCACAATAAGCTCCAAATGGATACCTAACCTAGATAGAAAAGGTCATCTCATAAACAAATGAAAGAAGATGCTCAGGACATACCTTTTTCAGTTCTAAACAGGAAAAAAGTTCTTGACCAAACAAGTGAGAGATGAACATCAAAGATAAAACTGAAAAGTTTTTGCACAAACCAAATCAGTGTAGTTAGAATTCAAAGGGAAAGTTACCTGGGGGTGGGGGTGGGGAGGAACCCTTGCAACAAATTTCTCTGATAAAGAAATTATATGCAAAATATAGAGGGAATTGGTTCAAATACAGCAAAGAGCAAATGTAATTTCCCATTAGATAAATGGTAAAAGGATCTTAATGAGCAATTTTCAGATGAAGAAACACAGGCTATCAATAATATATGAAAAAAAATACTCCGAATCAGCAATAATAAAAGACCATCAAAAAGATCATAATTTTTGGAGGGGCTAAGGGACAGGAGTCACATTAATGCACTGTTGAGGGAGATGTCAATGAGACCAACCATTCCAGAAAGCAATTTGGAGCTCAAAAAAAGTCACTAAACTATGACTTTCAACCAGCAATACCACCACTAGACTCATGCCCCCAAAACAGGGCAAAGAAAGAGGGAAATGATCCATATGTACAAAACTGTTTGTGGTAATACTTTCTATTGTAACAAAGTGAATGCCCATCAATTAGGGAATGGTTAAACAAATTAGGCAATGTAAGTGTAATGAAATATTTCATTTTGTTTCATTTCAGGTGCAGAATGAGACACACATTTTCAGAAATAGCCTATGTTTGGTTTGGCTTTGCTTTGCAATATTAATTTGTTATAAGAGACATTTTTACTTAAGAGGCAAAGTATTTGCAAGGGGAAATATTGATAGGTAATGATAGTGATGACCACAAAAAGAAAACATTAGGATAATAAGAGCAATAAAGTATTTTAAAATATACAAAAGAAAGAAGAAGGAACATTAGAGGAAGACATAAAAAAGCAGGGCGATTTTGTTACTGTCATGTTAAATTTAACATACAGACCCATAGATTATATGGCTACACTTCAGGGAAAAAATACTTAAAGGTAGGAGTCAACCCCACTTCAATCCAACACAGATTATGGAATTTTCTACTAAATCAGCCAATCATCCCCACTATAGTTAATGAAATTAACAAATGCTATATGCCTTGACATCTTTATCAAGTGACAACATCTCTTTATGTTGCAGGATTAGTCAATTGAAGGTATAAAATAGGTGTGAACAATTCCTGGACACCTCTATTGGATCAATCAATCAAAGGCATAAACTAGGACTGGGAAAAAATCCTTAATTTGGAGGAGTAAAATACTTAGACCCACCAGATGAAATGAGACAAAGTAGTACAAGTATATTGGTTTCATATGAAGAAAAACAACTAACTGGCCAGCCTAAATGGTAGAGCAGTTGCAGATAAGCCATTGAGAGGGAATTGTAAGAAGACAAAGTCTGTCTTCTTCCTTACTCCCCTCCCACTCACCAGAAGACTTTGAAAACTTTGAAAAGTCAGAAAATTTGGTCTTTCCATAATCGAAGGTAAGAATGTCTCACAGTGTCTGAACTGGAACCAAGGACATACCAAGGACAGGCAGCCTTAGGACAGGACAAGGTTACTAACTCTCAGAGTCCTGTAGGTAGCTACACATACCTCAGGGGAACATGAGGACTACAGGACAAAGGATCTGACAAGTAACCATGAATTACACTTTTGCTATATATGCTCTCTAAATCTGAATTCATTTTCCCATGGACTCTGTATGCAATTGTGGGACAGTATGTCCCACGTTTGGGGGGGAAATGGTGGTGTACTTTGGTCTCTGCCACTCCTTTTTAGTAAGTATTCCTTTGTTAAAGCTAATTGATGGTCATTCATATTGAGGAGATATCAATTGTTTAAATGACATTGGGGAACACATTAGATACAGACTTATGAGTAATAGTACCAAAAAGTCAACCCCAGCCCTTCAAGGTTACTCCTAGAGCCCTGAAAGGAGAAATAGTATCCAGCTTGACAACACAAGTGGAAATTGGTAGAGTGAGCCCAGAATTTGTGCTACATGAGAAAATAGAAGATTAAAGTTTCATATACAATCCTCTTTCTCTGTTCTTCCTTGTATGAAATGTTCAAGTCTGTTGATATCTAAACTCATAATTTAAAAAGAAAATTTAAGTTAAAAACTACATATTGGATTAGGGGAACGTACTTCATATGGCGAATGGTGAATTTTGGGAGAAGTCTGTTGTATTGCCCAAAGAAAATGTATTGCTAAATTTAATTTTTTTTTAATTTAAAAGTTCAAGTAAATTTAAACATCTTTAAATAAGGCAGAAAAAAAAAGCCATAAAAAGAAGAAACAAGAACTCAGGACATAGATTTTGTGGTTAGTATAAGAGCAAATTAGCTTCAACAGGCCCTTAAGATGCTATTGTAGGGTTAGTTATTAGACCTATGGAGGTAACTCCCAAATGAGGAAACACCCTATTCCAATGCAGGTCAACACCTCTGCAATTTATAAATAGAGAGTTGCCCAAAATATTGGGAGGTTAAATGATTTGCATAAGGTCTTCTTGGTTTTGACTCTGGCTCTCTATGTTACGCTGCCTCTTTTGAGAGTATCACGGCACAATAGAATAATTGGGTCATTAAAAAAGAAAAATTTGCAGCACATCCTTCTTGAAAGTGGAGGATATATCATATATTTTAAATAAATAAATAAATATATATATATATACATATATGTATATATATATATGCCAGATATATTTTTCTATAAAATGGTTAAATTTTGAAAGCTTTAAAAGCTTAAAGAGACAAATATTTCATTTCTTTGTATACCTCATTCCCTGAAAATGCTAGGAAAATACATTGATAATGATGTTTTGTGTTATGTTAATCTGAAAGTGTTTTAATAAGTAATTTTTATTTTTCCAAAGTTTTAAATGACTGATTTTGAAACCCACAAATTATAGATTAAGGACATGGGATTTCATTCTTTTTCTAAAATGTTTTGACAAAAATGAATTTAAAATAATTTATTTTAAACTTATATGTAAAATAGCTTAAAGTGGCTAAAAAGTGGCTTACTAATTCATATACTCTTTTGATTATCGCTTTGACAACAGGGGAGGCCAGATAAACAAAAGAAATACTAAATGATTGAAGTTTAACATCAGCTTGGTTAGAATTTAGATAGATCTTGCTTTTGTATCTGATCATTACACTACACAATCTTTGAGGGCAGAATACTTATTTATATATCAATAACTTAATGTTCATTCCATATTTTGTATTCCTTCCAGGCTAACTCATTTATTTTTACTTTCTCTTCATTGCAAAAAGACACCTATGTTCAGATCAACAACTCATGATGAAAGGTGAAAAATAAGTTTAACATAGACTATGCAATTAGAATTCACACTGTGACCCAGCAAAATTGAGTATAATCCTTCAGGGAAAAAATGGAAATTCAGTGAAATGGAGGACTTTCAAGCATTCTTGATGAAAAGTCCAGAACTGAATAGAAAATTTGACTTTCAAATACAAGACTCAAGAGAAGCATGAAAAGGTAAACAGGAAAGAGAAATCATAAAGGACTTATTAAAGTTGAACTGTTTACATTCCTACATGAAAAGATGATATCTGTAACTCATGAGACCTTTCTCAGTATTAGTGTAGTTGGAGGGGAAAAAAAAATATGTATATATATATATATATATATATATATATATATATATATATAGCATATAGACAGAAGACACAGGGTGAGTTGAAGATGAAAGGATGATATCTAAAAAATTAAACTAAGGGGTAAAAGGATTATACTGGCAGAAGGAGAAAGGGAGAGGTAGAATGGGGTAAATTATCTTACATAAAACAGAAAAGAAAAGGCTTTCACAGTGGAGGGGGAAGAGGGAGAATTAGTGAATCTTACTGTCATAACATTTGGCTTAAGGAGGGAATAGTATGCACACTCAATTAGGTATGGAAATCTATCTTATCCTACAAGAAAATAGTGGGAAGGGGATAAGAGAGGAGGGATGACAGAAGGAAGGGCAGATTGGGGGATGGGGTAATCAGAAGCAAACACTTCTGAGAAGGAACAGGGTCAAAACAGATAACAGAATAAATGGGGGGCAGGATAGGATGAAGGGAAATATACTTAGTTTTTCACAACATGACTATTATCGAAGTGTTTTGCATGACTACACATGTTAGAACCTGTATCAAGTTGCTTGCCTTCTCAATGAGGGTGGGTGGGGAGGGAAGAAGGGAGAGAATTTGGAATCCAAAGTTTTCAAAACAAATGTTAAACATTGTTTTTACATGCAACTGGGAAATAAGATATACAGGCAATGGGGTATAGAAATCTATCTTGCCCTACAGGAAAATAGAAGGGGAAAGGGATAAGAGAAGGGGGAGGGGTGATAGAAGGGAGGGCAAATTGGGGGAAGGGGTATTCAGAATGCATGCCATCTAAGGAAGAGGGGAGCAGAGAAATGGAGAGAAAATTTGGAACTCAAAATCTTGTGGAAGTAAATGTTGAAAACTAAAAATAAATAAGTTAATTTAAAAAAAAAAGAAATCACACTGTGAGAAATTCTTTCTTTAGTGATATAGATATGAAAAAAAAAATTTACCTTTTTTGGAGACATCAGGAGGTCATACATTTTAAGCTGAAGTAAATATTCAAGTATCTGAGACTGAAGCACATCTTCTGCTAATTATTAGGAAAGAAAAGACGTTTACATTTCAAATTATATTGCTTATAGATTTGTTTTGCTTCTCTAGTTGTTTCATAGAATAGAGAATAATTCTCACTGTTTGGGGCAACATTGTTTTAAAGTGATGAGCTATTTGATTGGAATTTCTTGTTTAAAATAATATTTTCCTGAGAACTATGGATTTTGACCTGAGCAGATGCAAAAAAGATTGATATTTTTTATTGCTAGTTACTGTGTAGAAATGATTCAATTTTGTGATAACCTTCCTCATTAAATATTATAGTTAACTTAATTTTAGTGACTATCTATGAATAGATAAGGAAAATTTTGTTCTACTTTTGTTTCTATCATCACTTTCTTTCTACCCTTCAGTTCTTTGTTTTTGTTTTCCAGGTAAGTTCCATTTTGTACCTCTCTAATTATTGGAGCATTTCATAAAAAATAATAATAATAAAAAAGAAGAGACTCTTGTAAGTCAACCTCTGTCTACCTCTGTTTTATCATCTGTAAAATGGGGATAGCAATAACACCTCCCAATGTTATTGCAACGATTTAAATGAGATAATATTTTAAATCATCTTGCAAACCTTAAAGCACCACATAAATGCTAGCTATTGTTATTATTATTATTATTAATTACAGAGGTTGTATCTTCCATTGCCCCTTCACACCTTTTTCCACCTGGGAAAAACTATAATTCCCATGAGCCCCTTACCAATAAGGAGTTTACACCAGAAACAGAATATGTCTACTCTATTAAGGACAGGCCTAGCTAAGTTCCAAATGACTCATCTCCAATCGACTGGCCATTTGGTGATGAATTCTTTGGTGGTGGTAACATAGGAAAAGAGAAAAATGCAAAATAGTACTCAGTTCACTATAGCCCCTTCCTTCTGGTGTGACAACAACAGAGAAGAAGAAAAGGGTCTGAGGCTAAGAATCACAGTGTTTAGTTAATCTATAATAACTTAGCTATTAGAATTCTAAATGTTACATCTTTGTCTAGTGACCAAAGAGTAGAAATACTGTTGAAGGAACTGTGTCATATTGATCTTAATATTCTTGCTATTTTGCATTTTTCTCAAAGCATTTCTGAAAATGGGAGTATATCAAAAAAAAAACTTAGCTCCACACTGGAAGGAGACCCCTACCTTAACAAAAAGTTTAAAACTCAAGTAATTCGCTGGGATCTTGAATAAACAAAGGTGCAAAAATAGACCATAGAATCTTTCTTTGGTAACAAAGAAGATCTAAACATACAACCAGAAGAATACAACAAAGTCAAAGCTCCTACATCCAAAGCCTCCAAGAAAAATCTGAATCAGTCCCAGGCCATGGAAGAACTCAAAAAGGAGATTGAGAAACAAGTAAGAGAAGTAGAGGAAAAACTGGGAAGAGAATGAGAGTGATGCAAGAAAATCATGAAAAACAAATCAACAGCTTGCTAAAGGAGACCCAAAAAAATGCTGAAGAAAATAACACCTTAAAAAATAGCCTAACCCAGGGGGGTGGAGCCAAGATGGCAGGGTAAAAGCAGCAACTTGCTTCAGCTCTCCCCCCAAACCCCTCCAAATACCTATAGAAATGTCTCTAAACAAATTCTAAGGCAGCAGAACCCACAAAAAGACAGAGTGAAACAAATTTCCAGCCCAAGACAACCTGGATGATTGATCAGAAAAGTCTATCGCGCCAGGTTGATAGAGGAGTGCAGCGCGGCGTGGGAGCACAGGCCGCAGCAAACCTGGAGCAGGCCTCAGAGGACTGAATCATGGGCAGCTGTGGCAGTTTCCTGACTCCTCAATCCAGGAATGCAAAAGACAACATAGAAGGTCAGTGGGAAAAGTCTGTTTCTGCGGTGCTGAGACAGGAAGGCCGGGTCTCAGATCCAGTTCCCTAAGAACATGGGCCTGGGGTAGGCAGCTGCTTCCCGAGCTTCCGGCTCACAGACTGAGGGGGTATCGAGTGGCTGATCAGAGGGGTGGGCAGCGGTCCTGGGGTGAGGAGGAGCACTGGCACGGTGGAACTTGTCGTGGCTGTGAGAGGAAACCCTCCTCACAGTTCTGGGACAGAAAGGAGTGCTTGTGGTCACTAATAGATGATAGCACAGGCCAGGAAAGGCGTAAACACCTCGCCCCTTATCATACCAACTTGCAAGAACTGAAAATTTACAGGTCCCTAAAAGTATCTCTGAAAACAGCTATATAAACCCCTGAAGCTTGGGACAGTACATTTTCCACATTGGAAGCAGACTCTTACCTTAACAAAGAGTTTAAAACTCAAGTAACTGGCCAGGATCATGAGAAAGCAGCACAAAAAGAGCACAAAAAGAGTCAGACTATATTATCTTACTTTGGTGACAAAGAAGATCAAAATATACAACCAGAAGAAGACAACAAAGTCAGAGCTCCTACATCCAAAGCCTCCAAGAAAAACATGAATCAGTCCCAGGCCTTGGAAGAGCTCAAAAGGGATTTTGAGAAGCAAGTAAGAGAAGTAGAGGAAAAACTGGGAAGAGAAATGAGAGTGATGCAAGAAAATCACGAAAAACAAGTCAACAGCTTGCTAAAGGAGACCCAAAAAAATACTGAAGAAAATAACACCTTAAAAAATAGCCTAACCCAAATGGCAAAAGAGGTCCAAAAAGCCAATAAGGAGGAGAATGCCCTAAAAAGAAAAATTGGCCAAATGGAAAAGGAAGTCCAAAAGCCTACTAAAGAAAATACTTCCTTAAAAATTAAAATGGAGCAATTGGAAACTAGTGACTTTATGAGAAATCAAGACACTGTAAAACAAATCCAGAAGAATGAAAAAATAGAAGAGAATGTGAAATATCTCATTGGAAAAACAACTGACCTGGGCAGCTAGGTGGCACAGTGTGATAGATCTCTGGCCTTGGAGTCAGGAGGATCTGAGTTCAAATCTAACCTCTGACACTTGATACTTCCTAGTTGTGTGACCCTGGGCAAGTCACTTAACCCTGACTGCCTCACTAAAAAAAAAAAAATTAAAAAAAAGAAAAAAAAAACAACTGACCTGGAAAATAGATCCAGGAGAGAGAATTTAAAAATTATTGGACTATCTGAAAGCCATGATCAAAAAAAAAGAGCCTAGACATCATCTTTCAAGAAATTATCAAGGAAAACTGCCCTGATATAGTAGAACCAGAGGGCAAAATAGAAATTGAAAGAATCCACAATCACCTCTTGAAAGAGATCCCCAAAGGAAAACTCCTAGGAATATTGTAGCCAAATTCCAGAGTTCCCAGGTCAAGGAGAAAATATTGCAAGCTGCCAGAAAGAAGCAATTCAAGTACTGTGGAAACACAATCAGGATAACACAAGATTTAGCAGCTTCTACATTAAAGGACCGCAGGGCATGGAATATAATATTCCTGGAGGGCAAAGGAGATAGGATTACAACCAAGAATCACCTACCCAGCAAAACTGAGTATAATCCTTCAGGGGAAAAAATGGTCATTCAGTGAAATAGAGGACTTTCAAGCATTCTTGATGAAAAGACCAGAGCTGAATAGAAAATTTGACTTTCAAATACAAGACTCAAGTGGAACATGAAGAGGTAAACAGGAAAGAGAAATCATAAGAGACTTATTAAGGTTGAACTGTTTACATTCCTGCATGGAAAGATGATATTTATAACTCATGAGACCTTTGTCAGTATTAGGGTAGTTGGAGGAAAAAAATTATATGTATCTATAGATAGATAGAGGGCACAGAGTGAGTTGAAGATTAAGGGGTCATATCTGGAGAATAGAATTAAGGGATGAGAGAGGATTATATTCAGAGAAGAAGAAAGGGAGAAGTAGAATGGGGTAAATTATCTCACAAAAAAACAGAAAAGAAAATCTCTAACAGTGGAGGGGAAACGGGGGAAGGTGAGAGGGAATGAGTGAATCGTATTCTCATAGGATTTGACTTAAGGAGGGAATAACATACACAATCAATTGGGTAAGGAAATCTGTCTTACCCTATAGGAAAATAGGGGGAGAAGGGGACAAGAGAGCAAGGGGATGATAGAGAGGAGGGCAGATTGGGAAAGGGGGTAATCAGAAGCAAATACTTCTGAGAAGGGACAGGGTCAAAAGAAAGAATAGAATAAATGGGGGGTGGGCAGGATAGGATTAAGGGAAATAGAGTTAGTTTTTCACAACATGTCTACTATGGAAGTGTTTTGCGTAACTGCACATGTATAACCTATATTGAGTTGCTTGCCTTTTCAATGAAGGTGGGTGGGGAGGGAGGAAGGGAGAAGATTTGGAACCCAAAGTTTTAAAAACACAAGTTAAAAAAAAATTGTTTTCACATGCAACTGGGAAATAAGAAATACAGGAAGTGGGGTATAGAAATCTATCCTGCCCTACAGGAAAATCAAAGATGAAGGGGATAAGAGAAGGTGGGGGAGAGATAGAAGGGAGGGCAGATTAGGGGAAGGGGTATTTAGAATACATGCCATCTTGGGGGTGGGGGGAGGGATGAGATGGGGAGAAAAAAATCTTGTGGAAGTGAATGTTGAAAACTAAAAATAATACATTTTTTAAAAAAACAAAACTTAGAAGCATGAGTTGAACTTGGAATCAGGAAGACCTGGGTTAAAATCCTGTCTCACAGACTAAGTCTGTGTAAGCTTATGACTCAATTTCCTCATTTGTAAAATGGGAATAGGGTAGGCTTGATGGCCTTTCAAATATCTTTGAGCTTCTAATATAGCATCCTATGATCCTATTATTACCCAAAAATATAACCAACAAAATATTAATAACCACTGACCCATATGTCTACTTTCCCATCACTACAAAATCTTTATGGTAATAATCTACACAGACAGAGTTTATCCCTGACGAAGGTATAAGAAGGGAACAGGCAGGTTTTAGCAAATTACATCCTATAGTAGACCACATCTTCAGAGTCAAACAATTCAACAACAACAAAAAAATGTAAAGCATACAAGATCCGACTTTGCTGACTACAAAAAAAGCAAAAAATCTCCTACTAAAATCAAACAACATTCCTTTAAAAATGTTACAGAGATAACTTTGTTTAATCACCTATAACCAAGATGAGTTGAGGCATAAAACAGGATAACATAAGTTTTCCAAAGCTATTTGCCACTATCATGGAACACATCTAGTGTAGCATCTAAATCAAAGAGAACTGCCTTCTCAAAGATGATGAATACTCCTGCCTGTGGATGACTTTGTGCTGATTACATCAAGCATCAGAACGCTGCAGAGCCTCCTAGAAGAGGTTCACAATCACTTCAAAGAGCTTGACCTAACTATACACACAGGGAAAACCAAGAGAATGCTGAATTCCTATTAGTTCAGACTATGATATTCATTTGAATGAACAACTCACAGAGATGATCCAAAAGTGTGTATATCTAGGAAAGAGAGCATAAATTAATATTCATTTGAACCCAGAATTAACAGGACAAGGTGAGTGGGTTGGATTGCCTTCAAGAAATTGTAGAGCTTCTATAAAATGACCCCCAAAATACTAATAGAAACAAAGGCCCATCTTTTTAATGACAGGATTTGACTTACAGTATAGTATGACCACAAGACATGGAACACTGAGTTTCTAAAACATGAAAAATGGGTGTGAACAGGCTGGTGAATATAGCCAATGAGGAACTTCAAAGAAGAACAGAAGCAAAAAATATGAGAAAAATGTACAATAAAACCAAAGATGGGCTGGTCACATAGTAATGGAGAGTGATTACAGGTGAATGGCTTGAGTACTCCACTAGCATCCTGGTGATATCAGCAGAAAGCAAGAAAGGCCTCCAACATGTTTAGTGAATTCCCCTGGATTGAATTTATAGGAGGACGTAAACAAGAATTGCACAGGATTGGCAGGTGTGGATGGGGTGTGATCTGTATCACTGAAAGGTAAGAGAAAGTAAAAAGAATTTATTAAGAATTTATGTGCTAGACACTGTGCTAAGTGCTTTTTACAAATATTACCTCAATTGATCCTCACAAGAACCCTGTGAGGTAAGTGCTACTATTATACCCATTTTACAATTGAGGAAACTGAGGAAAAAAACAAAGGTTAAGTGGCTTCCCCAGAGTCACACAGCTAGTAAGTGCATGAGGCTAGATTTGAACTCAGGTTTTCCTGACTTCAGGGCTAGCACTCTATCCATTGCATCACCTCTTGGAGGGAATATACAAATTGGTGAGATCATATCCATTGATAGTACTTGAGTATTCTTCTAGTGATGTTTTGTCATCTGGTGAGTGACTGAGTGATGGAGTATCAGTCTCTGAAGAAATGAAATTGAAGATCACCCAAAGAGTAATGGAGACATAAATGGCAGATGTGAGCAGGCTACAATACATTACAAAAGTGGAAATGAATGGTAAAAGTTCCCTAAAGATGCCATCAGAGAACTATGACTGGGAAAATATCATTAATCAGCTATATACTAAGAGTGAGAGATAATTGAAGGATTACCTTCATACTCCAGTGGTGTTCACACAACGTTAAGAGATTGAAAGGAAGGGCCCTCTGCGGTGTGTTTAACGGATGTGGACAAGAATGATATAGGATGGGTTATCACGAATGGTTTGTCTACTGCATTGTCATTGGGAACATTCACATAGATGAAATAACAGGTTCATTAAGTAATAAAGAACTACCTAACATGTGATTTAATAATATCCTAAGTGATTAATATCATTTATGCTTCTCAATGCTCTTGTGAGGCAGCATAGCATAGCAAATAGAAAGCTGAACTTTGGGTCTAAAAGACCCGGTTAAACCTCACCTCTGATACATAATATCTACCTGATCTGGGGTAAATCACATTATATAATTCTTCTTTATTTAAAATGCTACCTATATTTTTTTATGATGGTGGAAATCCCTAAATATCTTGACACCTAAATATGGAAAGATAAAACAATCATTATTTAGAGCCTCTATTTTTTAAGAGCTAAATTTAAATTATGGGAAGCTAGGTGATGCAGTGGATAGAGTACCAGGGCCTGGAGTCAGGAAGACTCATCTTCCTGGGTTAAATCCGGCCTCAGATACTGACTAGCTATGTGACCCTAAGTAAGTCACTTAACACAGTTTGCCTCAGTTTCCTCATCTATAAAATGAGCTGGAGAAGGAAATGGCAAACCACTCCAGTATCTTTGTCAAGAAAACCCCAAATGGGGTCACAAAGAATCAAATATGACTGAAACAACTGAACAACAATTTAAAATAGTATTGCTTTCAGTTTATCTCTCAAATATCAAAGGCTTAAATAAGTTAAATCACAGAATTTAATTTCTGCTTGAACTTCCTTATAATCTCATACATTCAAAGAAATGCTGAATGACTAAAATTCCTTTTCTGTAAAACTATATACTATTACATATAATAAAACTATAGAATATACTATTATTTACTTTTGGAACTCTTGGACATCAAGAATATTTTCATTGATTCAAAATACAATCTGTTCTTTGCTTCTTTAAAAGAAATTGTTCCCATAAAGAAGACATTATAAGGGGATGACAAAGGGAATTATAATCTATATATTTGAAGAACTATGTGGAGAGTTTTTTGTGGAGAGGCAGGTGTTGGACCAGTGTCTAGTAAAGAGCCTCCTACTACAAATGAAGGTCAGCACCTAGTCTGTAAGTTATAATCTTAGGATGTTGCCAGGGCGATGAAATTCTGAGTAGTTTTGCCCAGAGTTATGTAGCCAACACATGTCAGAGGAAGGTCTTGAATCCCAGTCTTCTGACTCTATCCACTACTTCATAAAGCCTCTCTGAGTGGAAGACTTTGTTTATTTAGTAAATAACCTTTGCTTTAAGGAATTGTCTTACTTGGTAAATTCCTCAAATGCATATCTTGCTCGTAGACTCTGGCTATCTAAATCTCCATGTGCTCAATACCTGGTTTTCTTAACTAAATATCATATTCATGAGACTCTTGATCATGTCAGGGAGTATTAGCCTGCTGTCTACCAAAAGAAAACTGATTTAGCTCTGGATAATTATTGATACATGTGCAGTTTAGCTTCATTAGCACCCGTAGTCATGAGGGAAAAGTATCTTCTAAGTATTATGTGAAACATACTGGTTTTTCTTGAAAAAAAAAAAAAGAATATTATAAGATCATAGATGGAGAGTGGAAAGGGACCTCAGATGCCATCCAGTCCAATCTCCCTCATCCTGCAGTTCAGAAAACTGAGGGCCACAGAGGTTAAGTGACTTGAGAAAGGCATACAACTAGTGACAGGTTTCACTAACTCACTTTTTCTCTTTCAGGTTTTCTATCAAAATGATGAACCACAACATTATTTAAACTGTTGTTTGAGTTCATTATTCAACATATGAATGTACCTGGAGTTTGAAACTACAAGTGGTTTTGGATACCATTTCAATAATCTGCAGACTTTTCGCTCAAGAGAAGAAGGCACTTTCTTTCGTAACTACTTTTTTTTTTTATTAGAATGGTAAGTGCCAGAAATCTGAATAGTTGTTCTGGATCAACTAATAATAATAATAGCTAGAATTTGCATAGCACTTTACAAATATCATCTCATTTGATCCTCACTACAACCATAGGAGGTAGGCGTTATTATTATCTCTGTCATACAGTATGGGAAGAAACTGAGGCAGACAGAGATTAAAGGATTTTCTAGAGTCATACAGCTAGGAAGTGTTGGAGGCAGGGCTTTGAACTCAGGTCTTCCTAACTCCAGACCCAAAGCTGCCTCTACATTTTCTATTTTTTATTCTGAAAATGAGTCCTGATTATCTTGGTGAATGTAAATAGCATCATTAGCTTCAGTGTGAGAAAAGCCATCTATTTTATTACCTTTAGCACTGTTTTCCTCAGGAGTGGAAGATGGAGATTTTTCTACTTGTTGCCACTGGGATTCCTCTTTATATTTCATTTTAGAGTCTGAAAATGAGAAGGAAGAGATATTTTTCTGTTACTCATTAGGGAATGGGATAAACCTATATTAGTTCTCTCTAGATAGTTTATTAGCCAGGTGATAAGAGCTTTTGCTTCTGACAGTTTCTTTGTGCTCTTGACTCATATTCAGATTGGGAACCATCAAGGAACAAAAATGAAGCATAGGAGACACTCCCTCACCCTCACTTACTCCTACGTCTTCCCAGTTCTGGAAGCATAATTAAATTAATGCAACCATTGCTACTGGGAAAAGTGTGTCTATTTCTCTATGGCTGCATTCATCATTCCTATAAATTTCCAAAGCCAAATATTCCTCCCCTAAAATATATTGTTTCTTCCTATTAGAATGTAAGCTCCTTGAGTGTAGGGGCTATCTCTGCTTTTTTGTATCTCTTATACTTAGCATAGTACTTGGCATTTAATAAATGCTTTTTTATTCATTCATTTGAAACATTCATAAAATGATTAATGAAGAAAGGAAACTCTGATATTTTAAATGTCACTTTTGTCCCTCAATTTTTTTTATACCATTAAGCTCTAAACTAAGTGATATGGTAGATATAGTTCTAGGACTGATGTCAGGAAAACCTGAGTTCAATTCCAGCCCTAGACACTACCCGAATGACTGGGAAAGTCACTTAACTTTGGTCTGCCTCAGTTTCCTCAACTGCAAAATTAGGATAATAATAGCACCTGCCTCCCAAACTTGTTATGAGGATCGAATGAGATGACAATATTTGTAAAGTGTTTTACAAGCAATCATAAGCCCGAGAGTAAGTTAAAATACAAAAGGGAGATAATAAATGATGCTTATGTTTCTTGGAAAACTACAGATTCCTGGATTTTTTCTTTCTAATATTTTAGAAAATAAAAAAGATTCTAAATATTTTCATACCAACCTGACTGACTGCTTTTGGTTTTTGATCTAACCTCCTCATTTTCTGTGATTTGACTTTCATCTGATAATTCTTCTGTTTTATCAGTTGCTAGTGGTTCATCTTGATCCCAAATTTTTTTGGAAAATGGTTCCTTGATTTCCTTGGGAATATTGTGGGAGTTCCAAGGGTTATCAGCATTATCCAACAACATTTCCAAATAAAGTGAAGTATCAGAACCTCCTGGATCCTGCAAAACCCTTTTCTTGTCTGTTTGATCTTTAATTTCCCCAGTTTTGTCAATTTCTGTTTCCTCATTATTATCAAAGTCAAAATCACTTGATGAAAGATTTTCATTGTCATTTCCTCCAGTACTGCCTTCTGTTTGTTGCTCATCTGTTTTCACTTGCTCTTTTTTGCCATATGCAAAGTACAGCAAATTCAACCAACTTGGCTGAAGAACTGGGTAATCATTTGTCTTGGGTTTCTCTACTTCTGATGGGTTTTCTGTTTGTGGAACTATGGGTTCTTGATCAGATGGAACAGTGATGGGAATGTCTTGTGGTAGTGAAGTATTTTCTAGTAATGAAGTATTTTCTTTGGATGATAACTTAAATCCTGGATCCCCTTGGCCAAAACCAAAATATTCTATAAAGTTACCATCAAGCCAGGCAGTTGTCTGAGCATCAGGCACTTCTTCAAGCTCAGATTCTGGTGCAGGCTCTCCTAGTGGGTAAGGATCAAACTCTGATGTAGGTTCTAACTCATGTTTTTCTAGAGGATGTTCAATGTTTAACTCCTTTAAGTCATTCTCATCACTTACAGCTAATTTTCTACTGAGAAATGAATTTTGCTGTTGTGGTTCAGCAACTGATTCAAAAATCTCTTCTTCAACTCCACTTCCCAGACCAAACCATCCTGTAACCCAAGAAGACGATGGAGGATCCACTTGGGCAACATGACTTGGAGATTCTTGATTGGCAGCATTCTCCGTTAAACTCTCAGGTTCTACTTTTCCCCAGACTCCTGGTTCATCTATACTTCTGGTATTTTCTAGACCCTCTGTTGTTGGGGACTGGTTATCTAACTCAGTATTTTCAGGAGTTAAGTAAATTTCAGCTGTTCTCAGGAATTCACTTCCATCTGTATTAGATTCCTGGTTTTTTTCTTCTGCATCTGAATAGTCAGTTACTTCATTATCTTCCTTTTCAAACTCATAATTTATTTCATGAAGACAAATGAAGTCAGATTCCTAAAAGAATGATATAGTTTTATATTACTGGGGAAAATGTACTAAATAACCGAAATCAATTGACGGATGAATATCCTTCTTGTTCTTAAATGTTTCCACTGCCTTCCTCAGTAATATATGCCATAGGTATCATTTGCTTACTGTTAGCAAATTATTTTCTGTAGCTAATATGAGGTACATAAAATTTGAGACTAACTTTCACGTTCTGGTCATTATGTATGTAATCTATGCAATAGGCTTTTACAAACTTGAAAATAATATGTGAGATTATCCCCCAGACTTTGCATTTCCAGGCTAAATAATCCTATTTTTAAAATAGGTCCTTATGAATCTTTTTTTCTTCTTACCCTTGTTGTTCTTTAAACAACTGCATATTTTCTAAATAGTGTACCTCTTAACTAAAAGAACATTCTAGAAAGAACTATAGACACATTTACCAAACAATTCTTTTCAAATACTCGCATTTTTAAAATAAGATATTTTAAAATGTTATTTAGCTCCTGAAAAATTGACCATTTTAGGTGGATACAATAACCAGAAAATATATCCAATGCCACATGGGAGTTTGGTCCAATATTTAGCCATATTTCTACAGTTATATTCATAACTGGAGGCACCTTAAGTGGATCTCAGCATTCTTATAAATTATTGTCCATTTAAAGTCTCGAGAGAATAAAAGCCTTGTTTCTCTTTGATCCCTTGTTAACCCTCATCTTTTCCTCTATTTCTTTTAATGGCCTTCCAACCTAATCTTTGTGACTATTCCATGTTATTTTGGGGGGGTGAGGGCTGGGGAGAGGGGATTATTGCAGAATTATTCTCTTCTTCTGCAGTTTATCCTGGGAATCTCTTATTTCAAATAAGTGTTTCTTCTATGTACTAGGCATTTGATATGGGTTAAAAAATAGAGAGAGGTTGATCATTGGGAAAGATTAAGCACACAGAATATAGAAACAAATCTATCTAGAGCCCAGTGTTCGACCAACCCAAAGACCACAGCTACTGAAGTAAGAACTCACTATTTGACAAAAACTGCAGGGGAAACTGGAAAAGCAGTCTGGCAGAAATTAGGTATTGGCCAATGTCTTACAATAAGATAAACTCCCAATAGACACATAATTTAGATTTACAGTATTGTTCATGAACAAATTATAGGAGTAAGGAAGAAATACATAGGCAAAACATGCAGCCAGCACAATTCACAGTCCTACATCTATTACCCATCTGGAACACTTCTCCTCCTCCATTATGACCACTATAAAACTGCTTGTGCTGGCTGCTGTTTGAAGAGAAAGCTATTATAAAACTACGTGCTGCTATGTTGGCCCATTCTTTGCACTCTGTCTTCAGGGGCTGTTCTACCTCGTTTAAGGTTGGGGGTGGGATGGGAGGGAAGGTTTGCATTGCTTCATATCCCCAAGATTTATATGAGTTTTTTGAGATCCAAACTGAGACGAGTAAGAGAAATTAAATCTGTCTCTCAAAATTATTTTGCTTCTTCCTCACTGCTACTCTTTGACCTCTACTCTATGACATGGAGTTAGAAAATTCTTTTCAACTGATTTCAGCTTGGGAGCAATCCTGAATCCATTTGGAGCATCATGATTACCTTTGACCTATCTCCCTACCAGCAACAAGGTTGTCCTTCCCCTCACACAGATTTACTTGGTCATGTCACTCTTCTGCTTATAAAACCTTTCACTGGCTTTCTATGGACTATTTAGTAGTGCGGGGGAGGGAAAGGGAAGAAGTATTTATATAGAGTCTACTGTATGCCGAGCACTGTGCTAAATGTTTTTGGCAAATATTTCATTTGAGCAAAATTTAATTTAGTAAAATTAAAACTATTGCCTGGTATACAAAATCCTCCACGATCTGGCACCATATTGCCTTTCCTTCCTTATTTCATACCACTCCCCGTACCTATTTAACCAAACTATACCATTCTCTATCACCCATACAAATCCTACACTTTCCTTTTGATGTGCCACTGTTAAGAATGTTCCTTATACCTCACAATCCTATTTCCTTTACTCCTCTCCTCCTTGCTGTTGTATCTATCTACCTTTTAAAGTTACATGTAAATACCTCCTTTCCAGGAAGCCTTTCCTGCTTTTTTCCAATCAATAATCAAATTTCCCCTCTCAGACTTCATATAATGCTTATGCTTGTATCTCTCTATGAATTTATCATTTATTGTTATGTCATAGTTATTTGTGTATTAATCAGATCCCTCTACTAGATTGTAAATTTCATGAGAGCATAGATTTTGTCTTATTTAAACAGATCTTACCAGAACTGAATATATTAAGGCATACAGCAGGCACTTAATAAATTTTGTTGAACTGTTGAATTGGAAGGCAGAACTCATTTGGGAAAATCACCTCTTTGGTATATATAAAATACATGTGTATATGTATACATATGTGTGTGTATACATATATGTATGTACAGACACACACACACACACACACACACACACTAACCTTCAATTCTCTGGAGCACAACTGAGAAGTAAGAAGTAAGCAAAAATAATTAATCGATACTGAAGGACCTATGGAAGGTAGATGCTGTGTTAGACTTTAAGGTTCTCATAAATCCGCAGGACCTCTTTCAATTTCTAGGGTTTGCTAAGTATTACCGCTATTTCCTTTCCCATTTTGACACTTTGACTGTACCCCCACAAACTTGTTAAAGAAATAATAAATTTTTAAGTAGTCTGTTGCTCCCAAGTAAGCCAGTGTACACCCATTCCCCAACCTGGCCTACTCTGTCAATTACTTTGGAGAAAGATCCATCTAACATGGCAGGAAGGATAGTGGGAAAAGAGGAGTTTATGATCAGGACCCTTGATGTCAAATGGAAAATTTATGCCATGGAAGACCAAACCTAGGAATCTTCAGAGAATGTTAATGTTCTTGCATTGACAGAAAATGCAGGGAATGAAATCTGGGACCCCACGGAAGTATACTAATTAGATATACTAATAGTAAAGGTGGTATCTCTCTCCAAATTCTAGCTGGCCATTTCCTGTAAAATGGAAGGGAGGATAGGGATGGCATGACTTTCTTCTCTTTCCAGTAGAAGTTGCACAGAGGTACACAGTGTTGTTCAGTAAGTTATCTTCTTCCCAAACATTTCCTAGCTTCAAGCACAAATGACAGACTCCTGGGCTCCTGACAGCTGATTTTTATCCTGGTCTTCCTATTTCTCCCCGTGTACAGTATCTGCTCCATTCCTCTTACTCTAACCTGGTTAATATTTTGATGTGACCCCCTCAGTTTAGATGTTGTCCTGACTCCTTCCATTCTCCACATCTGTAGATCTCTCTTCCCAACTACCTAAGTACAGTACCCTGTAATATCTCCAGCAACTCTCCCTTTGCTTCCTGCTACCTGTAAGAGGATGTCACATCACTCTGAATTTTGGCAAAAGTGAAGTTTCCAAATACAGAGACATATTTTAATTCCTCCACTTAACTCAGATAACTTCCACTAGCTGCGGTGAGAGTTTTAGGTGAAATAGATGAAAGATATATTAGATAAAAATGAGAATTTGGTTGTGACAAACCAGGAGATTTTTTTTTAAATACAAAGCATACAACAAGAAGAAGCATTATTCAGATAGAGAGGAAAAGTATTTTGTTTTGTTTATTGTCTATGTTTGGATGTCTAAAATGATACAGTACTCAAATGACTCCTAAAGGAATCTCTTGGTTCAAGTTAGGAGTAGTTGGGAGTTTCCCCAGGCTGTGTCATGGGCCCTCTTCTCTTCTCCCTCTATACTATTTCATTTAGTGATCTCTTCAGCTCCCATAGGTTTATTTATTATCTGTATGCAGAAGACTCTCAGATCTATTTGTGTAGCCCTAACCTCTCTCCCAATCTCCAGTCTTGAATCCTCAATTGCCTATTAAACCTCTCTAACAAAATATCTCATAGACATTTTAAACTCAGTGTGACCAAAACTGCACTCATTATCTTTTTCCCCAAAGCTAATCCTCTTCATAACTTCCCTGTTAATGCCAAGGGTACTACCATTCTCCCAGTCTCCCAGGCTCACAACCTGTCATTCTCAACTCACCCTCACTCTCCATTTCTAATCAGTGGTCAAATCCAGTCCTTTCCTATCTACCATTTCTTTCCAATGACACTGCAACCATTGTAGTGCAAGCCTTTATCATATCACACCTAGGCTATTATAATAGCCTGTTGATCAGCTTACTTACCACAAATTTCTACCCTCTCCAATTTATCCTCTTTTCAGCTGTCAAACTGATCTTACTAAAATGCAGATCTGTTTCATACAAATAGAGTCAGATCTAAATAATTAGAAAAATATCAGCTGCTCATGGGTAGGCTGAGCTAATATAATAAAAATGACAATTCTTCCTAAATTAATTTACTTATTCAGTGCCATACCAATCAAATTACCAAAAAATTATTTTATAGAGTTAGAAAAAACAATAAAATTCATCTGGAAGAATAAAAGGTCCAGAACATCAAGGGAACTAATGAAAAGAAATGCAAGGGAAGGTGACCTAGCTGTGCCAGATCTTAAATTATATTATAAAGCAGCAATCATCAAAACTACTTGGTATTGGCTAAGAAATAGAGTGGTGGATCAGTGGAACAGGTTAGGTATGTAAGACACAATAGTCAATGACTATAGTAATCTACTATTTAATAAATCCCAAACCCCCAGCTTCTGGTATAAGAACTCACTATTTAACAAAAACTGTTGGGAAAACTGGAAAATAGTCTGGCAGAAACTAGACATAGACCCACATCTTACACCCTATACCAAGATTAAGTCAAAACGGGTACATGATTTAGATATAAAGACTGATACTATAAGCAAACCAGGAGAGCAAAGAATAGTTTACCTATCTGATCTATGGAGAAGGGATGAATTTATGACCAAACAAGGGATAGAGAACATTATGAAATGAAAAATGGATGACTTTGATTATATTAAATTAAAAAGTTTTTGCACAAACAAAGCTAATGCAACCAAGATTAGAAGGGAAGTAGAAAGCTGGGAAACAATTTTTATAGCCATTGTCTCTGATAAAGTCCTCATTTCTAAACTATATAGAGAATTGAGTTGAATTTATAAGAATACAAGTCATTGCCCAATTGATAAATGGTTAAAGGATATGAATAGGCAGTTTTCAGAGGAAGAAATTAAAGCTATCTATGGTCATATGAAAAAATGCTCTAAATCACTACTGATTAGAGAAATGCAAATCAAAATGACTCTGAGGTACCACATCACACCTATCAGATTGGCCAACATGACAAAACAGGAAAATGATAAATGTTGGAGAGGATGTGGGAAAATTGGAACACGAATACATTGTTGGTGGAGTTGTGAAATGATCCAACCATTTTGGAGAACAATTTGGAACTATGCCCAAAGGGCTACAAAAATGTGCATACTCTTTGATCCAGCCATAGCACTTCTAGGGCTACATCCCAAAGAGATCAAACAAATGGGAAAAGGACCCACATATACAAAAATATACATAGCAGCTCTTTTTGTGGTGGCAAAGAATTGGAAATTGAGAGGATTCCTGTCAATTGGGGAATGGCTGAACAAGTTGTGGTGTATGAATGTACTAGAATACTATTGTTCCATAAGAAATGGTGAGCAGGACAACTTCAGAAAAACCTTGAAAGACTTGCTTAACTGGTGCTGAGTAAAATGAGCAGAACAGGAGAACACTGTACATAGTAACAGCAACATTGTGCGATAACTGACTGTTAGACTTCGTTCTTCTGAGCAATGCAAGGATCTAAGACAATTCCAAGATTCATGATAGAAAATGCTATCCATTTCCAGGGAAAGAACTATGGAGTTTGAATGCAGATCGAAGCATACTATTTTCTCTCTCTCTCTTTTTTCGGTCTCATGGTTTTTCCCTTTTGTTCTGATTCTCCTTTCACAACATGACTAATGTGGAAATATGTTTAATATGATCATACATGTATAGCCTATATCACATTGCATGCCATCTTAGGGAGAGGGGACTGGAAGGAGGGGGAAAAATTTAGAACTCAAAATCCTATAAAAGCAAACGTTGAAAATTAAATATTATATTGCCAGGTGATCTTCGTAATCTTTCTAAGACAACTAAAAATAAATAAATAAATTATTAAAAAAATAAAATAAGATGCAAATCTGATCATATCACCCCATATTCAACCATATGCAATTGTTCCCTGTTACCTCCAGAATCAAATATAAAATCTCCTGTTTAGTTTTCAAAACTCTCCATAACCTTTCTATCTTTCCTGCTTCTTCTACCTTACTCCTTTTGATGGACTCTGTGATCCTGTGACAATGACCTCGTTGGTGTTTCTCATAAGCACATGATGTTCCATTTTCTCACTCTGAACACTTTTACTGTCTGTCTCCTATGCCCAGAACGTTCTCCATCCTCATTTCTACTTCCTAGAGCTCCTGGCTTCCTTCAAGTCTCAGCTAAAGTTGAGCCTTCTGCAAAAAGCCTTTCCCAGTCCTCAGTCTTGGTGCCTTCCCTCTGATATTACTATATGTATATGTATATGTATATGTATATGTATATGTATATGTATATGTATATGTATATGTATATGTATATGTATATGTATATGTATATGTATATGTATATGTATATGTATATGTATATGTATATGTATATGTATATGTATATGTATATGTATATGTGTGTGTGTGTGTGTGTGTGTGTGTAAAATATGGTTATTTACACACACACACACCTAATTTGTACATAGTTTTTGGCATGTTTGTCTCTTCCATTAGACTGTCACTAT
This sequence comes from Phascolarctos cinereus, assembly GCF_003287225.1. Lineage (NCBI taxonomy): Eukaryota > Metazoa > Chordata > Mammalia > Diprotodontia > Phascolarctidae > Phascolarctos > Phascolarctos cinereus. The sequence goes on along the minus strand of NW_027555625.1, from coordinate 338,646,687 downwards.
TTTTGCATTTCTTTGTATCCTCAGTGCTTAGCACAGTGTCTGGAACATAGTAGGTATTTAAAAAACCCTAGCTGGCCAGCTTGAAAAGCACATAACTGATAAGGATTGGAAAACATGCCATAAGAATGCTATGATCTAAGAATAATTTTAAGATTAATTAGGGAGAATGGAGGTTTGTACTCACTTTAGTTGGCACTTTAACTTCTTCAGAAATGAAAACCTCCTCAACTTGGATTGCATCTTTTGGAAAATATCCAAAATCCTTTCCTTTCTATAAAATGAAGAAAAATAATATTATTTTTTAAAAATTTTCCCTTAAAGCAATGAAGACTATTGACCCTCATTTTCTCCCATGCCCACAGTTTTTAAAGAATTGTTTTTTACCGACATAGTTTTAATCCTATCAAATTGTTTCCAAAATGGATTGGCCTCAATACCCCTGAGAAAAAGGCAAACCAGACAGATGGACAGATACACACATATATACATATACACACACATATATAAGCAATTCACACTTATAAGCTACTGAGAAGTTCACATATCAACTCTCAAAAACAGTGTTCAAGCTGTCAAAGAAAAAAATCTGTACTCTGCGTTATAAGCAGAAGCCTACCAGAAACAACTGCTCTTAATTTATAACCAATCTAAATCTAAGCCCTATCCTAGTTACAAAAAAGTCCAAACTGAGTTTCCTCATGCCCTCAGACATTTGTCTAACAGATAATTTTGAGGTCCCAATTTATAGGATTCTTAAACAAAGTATATTTCACAATCAAAATTGAGCAAAGGTACAGTTCAATTAGGTAACAGTTCAGTTTAACAGTTGGCTTTTTCTAACAGAACAACAGTATTTAATTTTCAACCCACACTTGGAGAATCATTTTCCTAAAACATCTAATCTCTCTCTGACCACTCCCTTCAAGGGTGCTCCTTTCCAGCAGATCAAAGGTGAATCCAGAATTGCCCTAATCTGGTCAAAGAATAAAGAAAGAATCTACTCTTGTTAGGTGACTCAGTGAAGGGCCCCTTGCCCTTTTCTGCTCACAGCCCTAATTGCTTCAAGGGAACAGTCATTCCCAGGCTAATCAGAGAGAGGGGAGCAGTCAGTTAATAGAGAATTGTTAGTTAAAGAAAGACTGATAAAGTTTCCCTTTCAGACTAAGATAATTTTAAAAATGCTTTCCTAATATTTCTAAAGGAGAGAATGAGGAGGAAGAGGATTGCTTGTTGCTTCTACAATGTGAAAGAGAAAATATCCAGATGTTAAACTGTCCTTGTTTTAAATATAGAAGTCTGGAGAGATAGGCAATTTGTATTAAATTGTATTCCCTTCCTTGCTATCTCTCATTCCTACCACAGTGTGCTCTGTGCACAACAAAAGCAAAGTCATAAATACAGGGCTGCCACAGCAGTCACCTGGCTTAGATGTAGCACAGATGTGAACGTTACACTCCCAGAATTCAGTTTCTGAGCAAAGGATACGAGACAGGAGAGCCATATCTGAGAGAACTAGCCTATGTCCTTGATCCATCCTAAATGAAAGAAAAGAGAACCAGTCGGCATGAAGCTTTTCACAAGTTGTGCAAGGATCTGACTCCTCCCAGGTTAGTTCAAATGTAACATTCTGGGACACTGGGATCCCTCTCAGCTTCTTTCACACTGTTGCCTTAGTCTATTTCCTGCCCCAAGATTAAAAGAACTACTGCATTTTGGTCCTCTGACACCAGCAATGGTACCAGCTACAGTTACTTTAATTCCAGTGAAGTGACAGCATGTGGTATTGTACCTAAATTAAGATACCAATAGGTCATTTTACTTACATTCTTATACTTTCTAATAAATTTAGCACCTTCAGAACATGATAAAGCTAAAAACACTATTCTTTTCCCCTTGGCTCTCCAGGCAGGCCCAGATCTGCCCTGAAGATATAATTTTTGTTCAGTCATTTTTTTGGTCATGTCCGACTCTTTGTGACCCTATTTGGGGTTTTCTTGGCAAAGACACTGGAGTGGCTTGCCATTTCCTCCTCCTGCTCATTTTGCAGATGAGGAAACTGAGGCAAACAGAGTTAAGTGATTTGCCCATGGTCACACAGCTAGTAAGTATCTTAGGCCAGATTTGAACTCAGGAAGATGAGTCTTCCTGACTCCAAGCCCTGGCACTCTATCCACTGTACCACTAAGCTGCAATATTAGCTCCAAAAAGTATATGAGCTCAATATAAAAAGGACCATAGGATTATAAATCTAGTGCTGGAAAGGGCTTAGAGTTCATCTAAGAGAAGCCAGGTGGTACAGTAGATAGAGAACTGGACTTGGAGTTAGGAAGACCTGAGTTCAAATTCTGACTCACTTACTAGCTGTATGATCCTGGTTAAATCACTTAACCTGTGTCTGCCTCAATTTCCTCATCTGCAAAATGGAGATAATAAATAGCAACTACTTCCAAGGGTTGTGAGGGATGTCCTTTGCAGTGAGGGATAAGTGAGGATAATATTTGTAAAAGTTCTTTGTAAATTTTAAAGTTATATACAAGTGCAAAGCATTGTGATTATAAGCCAAACTACCTTATTTTAGATGCAGCACAAGATATTTCTATGGAACAACAGGATTTTGTCTAGTCTCTCCCAAATTCCTCCATCCCTTCAAGTAAAAAAAGGGGGGGGGCAGGAGTAGGAAGCAGAGCCTCTGGAACCATCAGCAATCCAACTTCTTTGGGCTCACAGAACCTCTGATGAGCTCTGAGTTCAAGTTTAAAGATTCTGCTTGACAGAGTTATCAGGTCATCACAAAACTAAACTGTTAACTCGATAGCCCAAAGGGAGATGTTTTTAACTTTCCATGCCAGAAATACAGGACCCTAGCATGGATAATCTATGAAATACAAAACAAAAAAACTTTAGAGGCATCCCCCCTGTGTACACCAGGATCTCAAGTAACAACATGCCTGAAAAAAGAAAGGAACAAATTATTTTATAAAACAATCAGACTTGCAAACGACCATCAGGGGGATATAGAACAATAAGACACTCTGCTCAGTTAGGACTCTGCTCAATTCAGTGATGACTAAAGAAGGCTTTAGGTGAAGAATGAATCTACCTCTCAGTAGAAAGGTGGTACACTAGACATTTGGAATGAAGGTTGTTGCTACGTGCTGATTTGTTTTGATTGACTTAGAAGGAAGAGGGTAGAATCAGCAGGAAATGTTAGTGATTTTTTTTTAAATCATCGAATATCTTTTTTATTTTTTGAGAGACAATGAAAATTCTGAAGGAGATGGAATCCAAACAAGAACAGCAGCCCAAACTTTCTGGTGTGTAAATCAGATGTTCAAGCTGAGGAAAATGGTATGTACAGTCCCTGAGATAAAGAGGCAGAATTTCAGTTTCAAACAGCGGCTAACACTATACATATTCAGTGAGGAAAGGACATATATTTAGCTATTCTGTCATACTTATGTAACTTGGTAACAAGATTATTAGTCATAACATTTTTGGACCAAGAGACAATGATGCAGAGTTACACATACCTGTTTTCCTCTGAAGGCATTAATCATTAATTTGTTCATGTTAATGACTCAGGAAAGCAGTCCAAAGCAATGAGGTTTTTGTGAACCTCAATCTACCTGGACTTTGGGCCTAATAGAAGTTGTTTATCCTATGAAAAATGCTCTTCTCTATTTCCTAGGCAATGATTCTTTCACTAGAAGTCTTCTGTGGTAACAAGTTCATTCTCTTTTGACAGAAAGCACACCTTTGAATCCAATGTATAGTTCTATTCTTTCCCACAAGTACCCAGTTTTGTTCAGATTTTCAGATGTGTTTGAAGGCTTTGTTAATATCTACAAAGTGCTTCCATAACTTTAGATGAAAGCTCTTTTAGAAGTGCAAAACATATTTTACTTATCTTAATCATATCCCATCCTACATACGCAAACGTTGGTTCAGAATTCAGTGTTGAACAAGATACTTACACTTCCTGCCCACAAATCTTCTCTTTCTCCTGAAAGTTTGGCGTAAACAGATATCTCTTCTCCTGTTTTGAAGTTCAAGTATTGGCAGTCAGGTCCTCTGTAATCTCTTAGCGCTACTGCTCTGTTTATTAAAGCTATATAATCATTTAAAGAAAATACATAGTTTAAAAACTAATATTTAAAAATGTTCTACCTCTAGTCTCTTCTCCCTCCAAGCCATCCTTCATATCACTCGCCAGATTAATTTTCTTCTTCCATTTTTATTTTTTTGGGATCAATTGGGGTTAAGTGACTTGCCCAGGGCCACAAAGCTAGTAAGTATCTGAGGCCAGATTTGAACTGAGGTCCATCATGATTCCAGGGCAGGCGCTCTATCTACTATGCTATCTAGCTGCCCCCAGATTAATTTTCAAAACGCCAATTTCATCAAATTATTTCCCTATTTAAAAATCTCCAGTGGTTCCCTACTGCATATCCAACTTTTTCTCTCACTACTTTCCAATAATCTTTTTACTGTCCTCTGATCACACTATGTTCATTGCTGGTTAGTATAACTCTGGGCTGTTCTCCCTGCCTGTGCCAAGACTTCAGAAGACAGATGATAAAGCATGTTATTCATCTCCTGATAGAAGGTTGGTTGGTGGACCCAAGGTATAGGATAAAGATGTGGATATGGTGATTATGATGATTTGTTTTTCTTGACAATGCTTAGTTTTTACAAAGATTGTGTTTTTCTAGTTTTTATTTGCGGGGAAAGGGGTTTGGGAAGAAGGATGGAATTGCAAAAAAAAAAAAGAGAGAGAGAGAGAGAGAAGAAATAAAAGAGGTCATTGAAGCATCTTAAAAATATTCAGGGGGACTGCTAGGTGGCACAGTAGATAGAGTACTGGCCCTGGAGTCAGGAGGACCTGAGTTCAAATCCAGCCTCTGACACTTGACACTTACTAGCTGTGTGACCTTGGGCAAGTCACTTAACCCCATTGCCTAAAAAAAATAAAATAAAAAATATTCAGACAGAAATATGAGAAAGTTCAGAGGGAAACAAACAAAACAGCTTTGAAAGTAACATGCTGAATTTATCATATGATTGTTAAAATGCATTCTGTATATAAATTTGTAATTTCAGTTACAATTTATTTTTTGTATTTTACTTTCTATGTGCAAGTTTCCTTTTTTTGGTGCTTGGTAAATTCAGAATAAAAAAAAAGCTAAGAAAGTAGAGTTTGTATAATGGAAAGAGCTCTGGATTTGGGGCCAAAGAGCTGGAGTTAAAATCCCAGTTCTATTTACTATATGTGTGGCCTTGGGCAAGTCACTTAACCTACATGCATCTCAAGTTCCACATCTGTAAAATAAGACTATGGTCCCTTCTAGCTCAAAATCTGAACATCCATCATGGTATTATGGAAATATTTAGAGTCAGAAGAATCCATTTAGAAAATCCCAGCTGCATGAAGTAGAGCAAATTTCTCCTTTTGTGGGAAATTTCCTCACTCTTAAAATGAGGAGTTTAACTAGATGAATTTTAAAATTTTTTCCAATAATTTTGACAAATCCTACTAAAAGTCCTTTGAGGTACATACAGCTAAGTACTTGCTCAACTACAAAACAATCTTTGTCCATTTCTATGGTCTTAATGGTGCATTGCTCACATTGTAGTATTAATTTTTTCATAGGTGTTAGGTCTTGCCCCCTAATCTATATAAGGGCAGGAAATATGTTTTACATTTCTCTCCTATTCCCCTCAGCCCACAAGATAACCTCCAAAAAATTTATTGAATGAGTAATTTACCAAATGCCTAAGATTAATCCCTTCAACATGAACATAATATATGGCATCTGTGTATATATATATATATATAGTAATCATTGAAATGTATATATCAAAATCATTGAAATAATTTCATACTTACAGTAGTGCTGTTCCTCAGTGAAAATGTGATTTAATAAGACCACTAATTAAATTTAAATATCACATAAAATACACAAATTGGAATGTCTTCTTTATTGTTGATCTAAACCAGAGTTTTCAGACACAAGGCCCATGGGCTACTCCCAAGTGCGGCCCAAACCAGATTAAAATGGAATTGGGAAATATTTAGCAAAATAAATAAAAATCCAATAGAGTGTAGATACTGTTAATATGTGGTTTTCTAAGTCAATATGCAGCCACAGGATCCTTACATATGGTTTAGTGGTCCCTTTTCTATTTGAATTTGACATTACTGTCTAAATTATGACGCTATAGATATGAAAATGTGAGAAAAAAAGAAATTTGAGACAGGAAATAAATTGCAGATGAGAAAATGACTGATAAATCTTGTTCCCCACTTTAGTTTACGCTTTAGAAGAAGGATTAATAAAAGTACTTTTTCAAAAGTTTAGAAATAAAGGTTACATATCAGACAGACAATAATTACTTATTTGAAGCCATTCTAATCAATTAGGCTACAATTATTCCACATGATGGTAGGAGACCTGGGTTCAAGAGAACAACTCAAATTATGTTGATCATGGGCAGTTATTTAACTGCTCAGAATATTAGGTCCCAGGTCTGTAAAATGGGGAGAATAATAACTACCATACCTCAAAGAGCTGTTGTGAGCATGGAATGGTAAATGGAAATAGAGTAGTTTGCAAATTATAGAGCCCTACATCGTCAACTTAAAGGTAGATGTAATAACCAAAATATTTTTTGTAATAGATTTAGAAAGAAAATCTAACTTGCATTGCACATATACATAAACAAAATCATGAGAGAAGCCTTTCATATCAGTTAAAGGTTTGCATAAGGAATACACAAAAAATTAATAATGAACCCCTGAGGGTTAGGGATGCTAAAATTTAAGCATACATACATACATACATACATACATATACACACACAACAGTGTAAGTCATAGTGGCTCAAATATATTTTTTAAATTGTTGGAGAAGTAATGAGACCCAGAACATGATTGAAAATTAAAATAAAGCTTTTGTTGTATAAACCAGTAAGAGTACAAATACAAAGTAGTTTATGTACTCCAGTAAACAAAGTGGTGAATAAGTAGGAAAATAAAATGGTAAATAATCAAGTACATTTTAAAATGCTAACAAATTTGATTGTAATGACTGGAAAGACCTCTATGTCATCTGAATTTATACCAAACTTTGACCCTTTGAATATTTCTATAAGGTAGTGCCACAGAATACTTCCCTTCTAATATTTTTCACAGATAATCCACTAAGTTAACCTTTATAACTTCATCTTTTTCCCAATGGCATATCAATATTTATGCTAAATATTTTAATTTTAATATTTATGCTATGTATTTATGTTACTATTTGCAATCATTTCAGAATTAAGATGTAAGGGAAAAAAAATCAAACTTACTTTCACATTCCACATCTCCGCACTTTTTAAACTCTGCCAGCAGTTTTGTACTCTCCAAGATCTTTATCAAGGAAATGACTAGAAGGAAAATTCTGTGAACTCCAAACTGTTCCATGACATAACAGAAAGTAGTAATTCAAAAAAACATTCAAAGTTTATTATTCGCATGAAAATACTGCCTCCAAAACAAGAGATGCATTTTTCACTTGCTATAACAAAAAGTTTTTTAAAAAAAACCTTTGGTGAATATATTTCCTTTCTGTTTGCCAGTTTAGCTCACAGGATAAGTGCTCTCTTTCTCAATCTGCATTGACAGCTATTTAGATAACACACCAGTATTTAATTATTAACAGATCTGTTTACTTTGACTAGTATTTTTTATAAAGGCAGCACATACAAATCTGCCTCGTTTAAAGCTACATTGCTTTCAGCATGGATTTCTTTGAATGCATAGCAACAAAATCTCTTCCTGTTAGTCTTCAGAAAAGACAATCAATGAGCATTAATTGATTACTTATGTGTATATAATGCTGCTGTTAGTTGTTGGTTGGATATTCAGAGTCAGTAATAACTTGTCTAAAGGAAATGATCCATTTTTCTGACTATCACAGGGAAAGCTGTTAAAAATAAAATTGTAAGAAGTAATTTTTAATTATATTGGAAGGTATATTTATTCCTACTTAATCTAAACAAAAAAATCAACTCAATTAGACTTTAATTTCATACTACAGTAGCTAAAATATGGCAAGAAAAACAGTTGGAAAAACATTAAATCTGTGGAACTAAATAGAAGTAAAGTGCCATGTTTCAATATCTGGGAAATGCTTTAAAAGGCCCTCTTTTCTTGCAAGATTTCAATACATTTGCTCAGGTTCTCTCATATGAAATCAAAGTGTGTGGGATATCTCCATTAGTGTCTGAGAGATGTAGCTCATAAAGCCACAGTCCCCTCTAGTGTCTAAAACAGAACAAAATGACAACCACCACAAAAATGACAACTATAACATTACAAAAGCTAGGTGAGTTTTGTTTGGGGCTAAAAAGTTTGCACGCTGAAGTTATCCTGTTATGTGTACAACCCCCTGACAAAGAGAAGTAACCCCAAACACCACCTCCAAGCCTATCCATCCCCCTGCTAAGCAAGAAGCTTGTATAGGCTGTCAGAAGCTTTTCAGAGTCTGAAGTAAACAAAAGAGGAGCTATGTCTTAAACAGGCAAGCTGCTTTTCTCCCCAGAATGAAAAGGTAAACAACTTGGTTGTGAATTCTAGGGAATTGTAGTCCGGGAAAGAAAAAATTATATTTTCCAAGCTTGGGAAAGACTATTACAGGCTTTGAGCAAGGACTAACAGTGCTGCCATCCCAGGGGCTTTTGGACTGATCTGAAACAGAAAGAAGAGAGGCATGGAAATCAAAGAGGGAAATCAGACACTTTGCATTGTAGGTTTGACATCAGTAGCAGCTCCTGGGGAAACAACTGTTGGTAGTTAAATTGCAGAGTGTATTTCAATTGCTGGACTTGGAATTAGGAAGACCTGAGTTCAAATTCAGCTTCAGACACTAGCTGAATGATTCTAAGTAAATCATTAAACCTCTCTCAGCTTCATTTTCTCCCTCTGTAAAAAGGGATGAAAATATCATCTACCTCAGTGTTGGGAAGATCAGATGAATAATATATGTAAGGCACTTTGTAAACCTTAAAATCCTATATAAATGCTAGCTATTACTATTACATACCAGGCAGCTAAGGGGTGTATAGTGGCTGAACCTGGAGTCAGAACAGATGAGTTCAAATGGCTGTGTGACCCTGAGCAAGTCACTCAATCTGTTTTTCTCAACTATAAAATGAGGATAATAATAGCACCTACCTCCCAGGGTTGTTTTGAGAATCAAATGAGGTAATATTTGTGAGGTACTTAATACAGTACCTGGCACATAGTAGGCGCTTAACAAATGTTTATTGGTTGATTGTTCTTTAAGTGTCAATATAACTCCTGATTTAATTTGTGTCTTTGAAGACATCTTGCCCTTTACATAAAACCATTATCAAACATAACCATTTTGTGACACATAACACATAATATAACATCATAACATAAGAAGAGGGAAAGAGAGTAAAATGGAGGAAGCCAGTGTCTAGTTTGGCATATACAGCTGGGGGGGGGGGGAAGTCAAGGGATTAAAACCCTGTCCAGATAGCCAGGGTTTTAATCTTGGATTGTTTGACTGAAAGAGAATCTTATGGTTTTGGTTACTAATCATTTTAAGTATCTAAATGGCAGAGAAAGATTATCCAAGTCATTTCAGGCCTGGTGTGTGGATTAGAACTAGTGTGTCTCCGGGGAAAATTCCAGCTATCTACAATAGAATGGAATAGCAGTGTGGACTAATTAGGGATGCCCCATGGGAAGGGAAAGGCTGAATCTTGTCTCACAGTGAAACCAACTGGTTCTAAGTGGGAACTAGTCTGGAATAGATTTTTTCCCACTTGGGATTTTATATAATAATAATGATGGCTAATATTTATATAATGCTTTAAGGTTTGCAAAGCACTTTACAAATTGTTGACCAGTGAAAATCAGTTTGGCTAGTATGGTCAAATGCCCCTAGAATGCAAGTATGCAAAAGCTAATAAACCTAGAACCTGGGCATTATTGCAAAGCACCACTGCACCCTTATTGCATATCTTTGTTGTTAGAGAAAAGTAAACCTCCTTTGGTTAACTGTTCAATGATTGTGAGTGTCTCATTTTGTCACAATATCTAACATGAACTGAAGAAGCTAGCATTGTCTGCCCCTAACAATAACCAATCCAGGGATAAAGAGGATCACAAAAGGCAAAATGGACAATTTTAATTAAAACACTAAAAAGATGTTGCACAAACAAAACTAACATAGTTAAAATTAGAAGGGAAATAGATTAACTTGGGAAAAAATCTGCAGCAAGTTTCTCTGATTACATCTAAGACATATAAGGATGATTCAAATTTATAAGACTAAGAGCCCTGCCCCAAGAGATAAATGATCAAAGGATATAGGCCCAAAGGATGGGCAACTCAGCTCCTTCCCTCCCTCCCGCCTTCCTTCCTTCCTTCCTTCCTTCCTTTTATTCCTCCCTCCTTCCCTTCTCTCCCCTCTTGCCTTCCCTCTTCCCTTCTCTGAATGTAAATTTTGATGACTGAAACCTAGCAAGATATCTTGGGGTTTACTGGCTAGATTTCTTTCTTAAACACCATGCCTTAAACCCAAATCAGTCTGGCCTTCATTGACGAGCCAGTAATAGGTCCCAGCCCAAGCACCACTTAGTGGTCATTGTTTGGGCCCAGATAACTCAGAGTGAATGTAAATTGTAAATGTTTCAGTTTTGGGCAGAAACCTTGAGGGTCTTCCCCTCCCAGATTGAATTTTTGTTTTTATTAGGTAAAAAGGGGCCATTCCTCAGTTCATTTGTTAACCAGCCTTAATCACTGAATGGGCATTGCCTCAAAGTGAGAACTCAGACAGACCTTGACATAAAAAGACCCAGGTCTCCCACTGCATCCAGGGCCATCTCCAGCCATCCTGATCTATATCTTGCCACTGGACCCAGATGGCTCTAGAAGACAAAATGAGGCGGGTAACCTTGCACAGCCCTCCTTCACTTAAATCCAATTCACTTGAAAGTCATGGCATCACCTTCCTGATATCATGGTCCTCTTCAAGAATGAAGGACAAACAACAGCTGGGGGTGGACAGTATTTTTCATCATGAGTCCTATGGAATTGTTGTGGATCAGTGTACTGATCAGAGTTACTAAGTCTTTCACAGTTATCATTACAATACTACTGCTACTGTGTACATTGTTCTACTCACTTCACTTTGCAATAGTTCATAGAATTTCTTTCAAGGTTTTTCTGAAACTATCCATTTCATCATAGAGAAGACACTAGAATTATGAGGGGTTGGGAAAAGCTTCCTGTAAAAGACAGGATTTTAGTTGGGACTTAAAGGAAGCCAGGCAAGTCGGTAGGTGGAGTTGAGGAGGGAAAGCATTCCAGGCATGGATAGGGGGCAGCCAGAGAAAGAAAGGGAGGGTGGCACAACAGCCAGGAGGCCATTGTTGCTGGATTAAGGAATAAGGTATAAGGAGACTGGAAAGGTAGGAGAGGGCTAAGTTGTGAAAGGTTTTGAATGACAGATTATTTTGTGTTTGCTCCTGGAGGCAATAAGAGATCACTGAAGTCTGAGTAGAGAAGTGACATGGCTGAATCTGTGCTTTAGGAAAATTACTTTGGTGGCTGAATGGAGAATGGATTGAATCGGGGAGAGACTTTTGACAGTATTTTTTTTTCCAATTATATGTAAAGGCAATTTTTAGCATTCATTTTTACAAATTTTTTTTTGGCTACGCAGTGGGGTTAAGTGACTTGCCCAGGGTCACACAGGTAGTAAGTGTTATGTGTCTGAGGCCGGATTTGAACTCAGGTCCTCCTGACCCCAGGACTGGTGCTCTATCCACTGTGTCACCTAGCTGCCCCCATTTTTACAAAATTTTGAGCTCCAAATATTTCTCCTTTCCTCCTTCTCCTCCCCTCTTCCTAAAACAGTAAGAAATTTGTTATAGGTTATTTATGTATAATCATGTAAAACATATTTCCATATTAGTTGAGGGAAAAGAAGTGGGGAGAGACTTAAAGCAGGCAGACCCACCAACTGCAATAGTCTAATTATGAGGTAATGAGGGCTTGCACTAGAATGGTGGAAGTGTTAGAGAAGAGAAAGGGCCAATATAGGAGAGATGTTACAGAGTAGGTAGGCCTTGGCAACAGCTTGGATATGGGGGATGATAGGTTGAGAGGCCAAGGGACTGGGAGGATGCTATACAGTAATACAGTAATAGAGAAGGTAGGAAAGGTGGTGGGTTTAGGGGGAAAGAGAATAACTTATGTTTTAGGCATATCAAATTTAATATGTCTACTGGACATCCAGTTTGAGATGTCTGAAAGCAGCTGGAGATGCAAGATTGGAGGTCAGCAGAGGTGTTGGGGCAGGAAAGGCAGATTTGAGAATTATGAGCACAGAGAAATATAATTAAACCTATGGTCGCTGATGAGATCACCAGGTGAAGTAGTGTAGGGAGAGAAAAGAAGAGGGCCAAGGACAGACCCTGAGGAACAGGGTTGTGTTCTGGATGGTGTGATCTGAATGAGGATCCACCAAAGGACTGAGGAGTGGTCAGATAGGAAGGAGAAGAACCAGGAGACAGTGATGTCCTGAAAACCTAGAAAAAAAGAGAACACCAAGGAAGAAAGGACTTTCAACAGTGTCAAAGGCTGCAGAGAGGTTGACGAGAATGCGGCTAGAGAAAAGGCCATTGTACCTGACAACTAAGAGATCACTGGTAGCTTTGCAGAGAGCAGTTTTGGTGGAATGATAAGGTGGAAGCCAGGTTGTAACAGGGGTGGGGAACCTGCAGCTTCGAATATTCTAGGTCCTCAGGTGTGGCCTTTTGACTGAGTCCAGGAACAAATCCTTTTAAAATTAAGGGGATTTGAACTGTGAATTTTGAATTCAGTCAAAGGGCCACACTTGAGGACCTAGATGTTGAGGGCTGATCTTAAGAGTCTGATAAGGGTTTAAGATCCAAGGCTTTTTACCCAAAAGGGCTCATTGATTGAGTGGTACAGCTCTCCAATTCCTTCCTGATTAGGAGGTCCCTGAGACATTCCTTCTCACTCTTTGAACCTTAGATTTACATATTCACTCCTCTATGCAGGTGGCGCCAAGGCGCCTGGGAAAACCTTGGAATCTACAGCCCAATCTAGGAACCCTGATAAGGAGGAAATTCATGATTGTCACGTCCTCAGCAGATGTTCTAGGGAGTATCTCATGGGGAGGACTCTTTGAAGTTAGGCTAGATCTTCCCTCTATATTCTGTGCCTCAGATGAATAAACTGAGTCAGTAATTCTACTCCGCCTGGCCCATATCATAAGTTATTTCACGCCTCTCCGTTTGGTGTACGATCTGGTTGCGGGCGACACCTAGAGGGCCACATGTGGCCTGGAAGCCGCAGGTTTCCCAACCTTGAAGCAAGAGTAAGAGAATTAAAAGTGAAGTAGACGGTCTTTTTAAGGAGTTTATCTACAAAGGGCAGAAGAGATGCAAGATGATCTTTAGTGTGGTTGGAATTATCTGGTATTATCTGGAAGTATCTCATTTGTAGGTTGTGGGGAATGAGCTAGTAGACAGGGAGACATAGAGGAGTGGTAGCTATTTTGTTTGGGGAAGTCATAAGAATTAATAAAGTGGAACTGTAAGGGAGTCAGTTCACAGGACCTTTCAAGAAGCAATTAATTTCTTTCTATTTCTCAGATACTAGAGATCCTCTCCATTCACACAGCAACCACCCTACTTCAAGCCCTCAACACCTGTTACCCTGATTACTGAAATGGCCTAATTGAATTCTCTGCTTTAAATCCTTCCACACAGCTATGATTTTGTGTAAAATATAAATCTGGTCATGTCACCAACACACGCACACACATTTAAAGCCCTTCACAATATTTTCAGTCTTGCACATAACTCCTTTCCGCTCCTTCTAGCCATACTGGTCTATTTCCTCACATAACACTCCATCCCCAGTCTGAGCCTTTGCAATTGCTGTCTCCCCTGCTCGGAATGCTCTTCCTCCCATATTTCACCTCTCAGAATCTCTGACTCCCCTGAAGATTCAGCTCAAACTACACCTTTTTCAGGAAGCCCTTCCCAGTTCCTCCAGCTTTCCCCTTGGAGGTTATTTTTTCCATCTACATTCTATCTTGTACATACCTATTTAACACATGTTGTCTACTCCATGTAAGCTCCTTGAGAGCAGGGACTGTTTTAGCTTTTTATCTTGTATCTATTCTCAGCACTTAGCACAATGCTTTGCACATAGTAAGTACTTAAAAATGTCTTTTGATTGACTGATTTATAGAATAAAAGCTCTAAGGGTAGGGACTTTTTCATTTCTTTTTGTTTTTGTAGCTTATCATAGTTCCCATATCCATTAGTATGGAGAAGATGGGAAAAGATAAGGAAGGGGACACGAAGCTGTGATTAATGTGGCAGGGTTGGATGGCAAGAATGCTGGGGTGAATGGCTGGAAGCATAGTCTGGGACCAGCAAGGTCTACTGATTCACCAACTAGGTCAGCTAAACTCCAGGGAGAGAGTCCCAAAACTGAGATTAATACAGTACATATACAGTACAATACAAAAAATTATTAAGTGACTACTATTTAGCACAGTGCTTAGCACATAGTAAGTGCTTAATAGGTGTTTATTGATTGCCAGGCATTGTGCTCAGCACTGGGATACAAATGAGAAAAGGAAAGACAGTCTCTACCATCAAGGAGTTTACAATCTAATAGGGGAAGATGACGTACAAAAGGCTAATCCAAAGACTACAACTGATAGGAAATGAAGAGTTCCCTTGGCTTCAGAGCCCTTTTTATTTGTAGGGTTTGGGAGGAATTTTTTCCTCTGCCCACCAGGCGGACGAGCAGAAGCTACTGAGGGTTCTAATAAGGTGTGAGTACAAAGCTAAAGCTCTCTCCATGATAATGAGCTTACTGATGCAACTGAAGGGATGAACATAACCTTCTGGGAATGGGCTCAATAAGCAGGCTTCTCAACCTATGGCTGATCCCTTTTCATAAATTCCATATGAGTCCAGAGTCAGAAAGTTATCCAGCAACTGCTAGCCAATTCATGACTTTACTGAGCAAAACTGTGAAACATGTCTTCATAGTTACTAATACATTCCAGATACCTAGGTACTGAAGACTTCCCATCCATGTCCCACACTACATGCTGCTGCTCTGTTACCTAGGTCCCCCATTGAATCTACCCATTCTGTATTTCATCCACATAGCCAAATGTTTTGTGTTTTCCAAAGAAACAACTCGTTAACTTGACAAATTAATTGAGTAACAAGCAGAGGAAAGAAGATTCTTTCTAGAAAATGTGCATTTTAAATGGACCTTCAGGAGCTATGCTATATTCTCCCATATTTTTTAACTCAATGGTGACTTTAATAGCGGAAATTGAAGAAAAAACTTCCAAACAAGGAGAGCTATTCAGAAGTGGAATGGGTTGCCTTAGGAGGTAGTGGTTCTCAAGCAATGATTAGATCAGGCATTTTACGTTTCTTTACCTAGAAAAGGTTGTACTGCTGAGGTCCCTTACACCTCTAATATTCTGTGAAACAGTGACTAAATAGTATTAGTAATATACTATTGACTTGGTTTGAATTATGTGACTTCAAAGACATACAACAAATTATGTTTCTTATAAAAAATAGCTAGCATTTATATTGTACCTACTATGTGTCAGGCATATTAACCTCTACTCTAAAGAAGTTACTATGAAAGGGAGACGAGTACAAGTATAAAGAGAATAAATATAAAGCAGCTAAACAAAAAGGAACCTGGGAGAGAGGGTATTAGCGGTTATAGGGAAATCAAGAAAGATTTCATATAGGATTTGGCATTTGATCTGTATCCTGAAGGAATGGAGGAATTCTGTGGAGTGAAGAAGTGCATTCCAGGCATGGTGGACCGCCAATACCAAGGCACGAAGACAGGAGTAGAGTATATTGTGTGTGAGGAACAGAGAAAAAGCCTGCTTGACTGGATTCCAAAGTGTATGATGTGAAGTAACATACAATGAGAATGAAAATATAGGTTGGGAATATGTTGTGAGGATATTGAAAAGCAAATGTTTAATTTTATACTACAGGCCATCGGAAAACACTTTGAATGTTTCCTCATCTATAAATTTAGGGTATTGGACTCAATGGCCTCCTTGTCTGCTGTAAATGAGAAAATCTCTTTGGCAGGAGGATAGAGGTTGGAGAGGTGAGGCAGAGACCAGTTAAACTATTGCAATAATTTATATGAGACGTGATGAGAGACTGAACTAAAGTGGTAGCTTTATGAATAGAGTCAGATGTGGTAGATATTTTGGAGGTAGATAAAAGATCTGGCAACTGATTTAGACAAGTTAAAGGTCACTACATTTGATAATTTATTCGTGACTCAACAAAAGTTTTGGAATGGTAGATGAAAGGGGGTCAAAGTTTGTATGCTATCTGCATTAGTTGCTTCCTAAACTGAAAGAAACATTGTGCCCACTTGTACCTTCAAATACAGTTAGGTATAAGAGTTCAGCTGTTTATCCTAGTCTTATCACACAATCAACTATATTTTATTCCCCTAGTGATAGAGAATATCAGGTAAGATATTATGCATGATGAGGACTTTCTCATAACAACTAAGTATAGGTGGTATTTCTCAAAGCCCAGTGAGGCTTAATAATGTCAAAATGCTTTCGCGAAGTCTTACATTTTAGATTGTTATTCCCTACTTTGCAATGTAGCTTTTAATGCTGCTCTATTTGTCTATAACTGACATGAAGTAGACTTTGATCTGGCTACTCATTTGCGATACAACTTAAAAATACCAACTCATTTATATTATACTTTATATACACATCTCATCTGATCCTTAGGTAACAGCTTTATGGACAAGGGAACTGAACCCCAGAAAGATTAATAGGCTAGGTCAGATTTATCAAAGTTCTAAATGAGAGTAAAGTCCCTTAAGTCTCAGTTTTCTCATTTATGAAATAGGATGCCTACCCTAAGGATCAGAAGTCACAATGGGAACTGGCTTCTAAAAAATTTATATAAAGTTTACTCTTCTCTTATCAGTGAGGATGAACTCTTTATATGGTGAGGTCCAAGGAAATGCTCTGAATGTCAAATGCTAGCTAGAATTCTGAATGTTATGTTTTTGGTAACTTAAGTGTGGGTGGGTTAGTCTGAAATCCCCTCTCATGCAATGCACAAATCTCTTCTAAACATTAACTGGATTTGGAGCCTGAGAACCTGGGTTCAAATGGCTATACTTCCCATAACTTCATCTGCACAATGATGGGGGTTTAGACACGAAGACTTCTAAGACTTCACTTCCAGTTCCAATCTAATACAGTTAATTTGATGGTATTCCAGCCTCTGCTTGAATACCCTCAATGGTATTAGCCTTTACACTGCTAGAATGTAACCTCCTTTAAAGGACTGTTTCATTATATTGTATCCCCAGGGCTATCGATGTAACTTGGCACACAGGTGCTTAATGATTGCTTCTCTGCCAAGTCCCTAAGCATAAAAATCCAAATACTCTTATTAGCCAGCTATTCATTTATGAATGAAAATAATCTGAAGACCATCAGTGTCATCTTAATCTCCCAAACATTTCCTTCAAGTGTCTTTGGCATGCATGACAATTCACAGATCTTTTCAGATGGACAGCCCTGCTCAGATACATTAGATTACATTCAAATACCCTCTTAAAATACTTCCAAAAGCAAATACAATACTCCAAATTCAACCTGATGGGAAATTAAGGCTTTTTTTAAAAAATATTTTTTGAAAAGTGACTACACTGGAAATACCTTGAAAAATAACCAATTACCACTAGTACCAAAGTACATGAATCACGTCTATCCCAGCATTCCTCTCAACTGTCATTAATTTAACATAGGGAAGCCACCTAATTCTTTTTTTGTAATTATGTAGCTAACTTGAAAATCCAGTGACATCTTGCTTTATGAAAGAATTCAATGAAAAGTAAATTAAGAATTTAGCCTATTTGAAATTCATTCCAGTCACTATGTTAGGACCAAATTAAAAAGCATGATAAATTATTTGTTATACATATATATATATTTTAAATATAATAATCTGAACTTAAATAATTCAATCCAAAGTGAATTGAGACCCAGATGCAAATGAAACACAGAAAACCACACACAAAAGCATAAAACACAGAGCAATTTATCTTAATGCACTTGATTCTTTGAGGTTATTTTTATGGCCCCTGTTAATTTTATCATTTAAATTTCTTTTGAAGGATGTTCATTTCTTTAATGTGGTTGCTAATCTTATAAAAACCAACAATTATACAACCAGAATTAGAAACCAAAGATATGAAAGTGCTTATTAACATTTCTATGGTAGCCTAGTTTTGCTTTAGTGATTTGATCCATGTTAGGTCTGGCTTCCAATAAATAACATGGAATGAACTGTTAGAACCATTTGCACAATTAGCTATTTTAAGTGTTATATTCCAAAAACCATTAAAAGAGAAAAGTTAATACAAATACTAGTCACATTAAGTCTAAGTCACATTTATTTGCACATGAACAGTACTGACCAACAGATACCAGGATCATACAAAATTATAAAATACAATTTGATCATCACCGTGTATTACCTTGTTTTGCATACATATTCAAGTGTAGATCTGAGTTCCCCTCATTTCATAAACCTTCATACAACATGAAGAAAATTCTCAATACATATTGGCATTTGTCTTAGCTACAGCCAACACAGCCCAGTCATTATCAGATCTCCAAGGTTACATCTTAGACTACCATATATCCAAAAACCAAGTTTAGAGAATACTTTTGGTTCCTTCCCTCAGGGGATAAAGAAATAAATGTTTTTCTCCAAGAGGTATAAATTTATCATATGTATCACTAGAGGCAAGTGATGCTACCATGCTCAGGAAGACAAAAGTCAACCAAGTGACAATTAGCACTATAATGTACCTAAGGACACCTCATATTTGGTTTGAGGATCAGAAACAAAAAAAGCTTGTTAAAATAAAAAGGGGGACAAAGAAAAGAGAAACCTACTTAAAAGAATGAGGAGAATGAACTACTTTCTTCCTCAAATTTTTATCTTGGGTAGGTTTAGTCAAACCAAAAATAACTACCTAAGGGGGTAAGTTAAAGTTAACAGTTATTCATGAAAATAAAAATGGGGAAGAAAAAAATGTTCCCCTAAGCACCTCCAGTTGATAGTGGGTAGTAGTTTGAAACTGATTCTGAGGAGATTACACAAGTGTCAACCAGGACATGTCAAAAAAAAAAATTCTTTAATATACATTTATTTCTACAAAAACAATGTATGATACAGAATTAGAAGTGAACACACCAACTTAAAGATTTACCTAGTAAAATATACAGATTCTTAATGTAGAGCATGGGATATTTAAAAAAGATGACAAGGGTTGTTAATCTTTTTTATTTTTTTTTTACATGTTTTTTGGAACCTCACATAATTTCGATAAATAACTTTTACAAAATTATGTAAAAAGTACAAGAATGTCTGGTAAACAAAGTCTGCATTTTTCCAAAAAGAATTTTACAACATGCAATTCTTAAGGCAGCATTCTCCTTAAAAGGAAAGGTATCCTTTTACACATCAAGAAATCTTCTGCTGCAAATAGGCTAAGGAAGCCTGGTTTCTTCCATTAACGCCTTTTGTCTTTCCTGTCTGATTTACGGTCTCTTTCACTTCTTGAAGATCTTTTGCCTGACCGACTACTTTCTGATATAGACCTTTTTCTGTCAGACCGAGCACTCTTATCCTTTGATCCTTTTGTATCTCTGCTACTACCTTTTGAAGACTTGTGATTGTGACTTCTTTCTAGTCCTGACGTATCCCTCCGCTTCCGATCCACACTCCTCCTTCGCTTTCTATCCCTGTTATGTCCCCGACCTCGGCTTCGACTCCTACTCTCACTACTACTAGTGCTGCTACTACTACTGTCTCTGCTGCTGCTTCCACTTGTGCTAGTGCTGCTACTGGAACTACTCCGACTGCTACTGCTGCCACTGCTGGAGCTGCTGCCACTACTACTACTGGTTGAACTACTACTTGAGGTGCTACTGCTACTGCTATGACTTCTACTCTTGCTAGTTTTGTTTCTGGCTCGACCCCTGCTTCTGCTCCTTGTTTTGGTTTTGGTTTTCCTCTCTGCAGGCATTGTCAAGACTGCCTCTATTTGTACCTCAGGAAGTTTGACAGGCTCTATAGCAAACTCTTTCCTCTCAGTCAGAAGCCTTGGTTCCTGCATGACCTGAAGTGGTGGCTCTATAAGTGTTAAGGGCAAAGTCTCAGACTGAGGCAAGGACTGGGGCTGGAGCTGGAGTGAGGGCAAGGGATGAGACTGGGACTGGGGTTGGGACTGGGGCTGGGGTTGAGCCACAAACTCTGGTTGGGACTCAGGTTCTCTCTCTTGTTTCTCTTCAGATTCATTTTCAATTTCTGGAACATTAGCATTCTCCTTCACAGGAGAAACAGGCTTAAACTCTTTGTTTGGCTGAGCCTCACCTTCCAACTCTGGTCCCATTTCTTTGCTATTCTCATTTTCTGAAGGCCCTACACTTTCAACTTGATTAGTTTCCATTTCCTCTGGTTCTGTATCTACATTTTTGACACTTTCTACCTCCTCTTTCACATCCATAATTTCTTCAGGCTGACTATCCTGTTGCTTCTCTTTTTCCCTCACCTCATTCTCTTCCTCCATTTTAACCTCCACTTCCTTTTTATGCTCCTCCTCCTGTTCTTTCTCTGTATCACTACGCACTGCACCTACTTCTTTTTCCTCTTCCTCTCCTGCATCCTCTATTTCTACATCATTGTGCTGATTACCTGTCTCCTCCATCTCTTCCTCACGCTGAGCCACCTTACCCTCTTCTTGCTCCGCCTTCTGTTCTTCATTATGCACCACCTGAGGTTCTTTTTCCTTCATTGATTGTCTTCTAGGCCTAGCCTCCATTTTATTTATTTGTTCTGCAAATTCATTGCGTCTACCTTCAAACACAGCTGAAGAACAAAGATATTTAAGTGTAAATTTAACACCTACGAACAATTTAAACTACAATTTTACTTCATTTTTTGAATAATAAACTCTCATAAATTTCCTTCACTTATTTTTAAAGGGTGGAGCATAGCATAGGGGATACAGAACTGACTTTGGAGTTGAAAGAACAGGGTATCTGACATACCCTGTTTGCTTGACCCTGGGTAAGTCACTTAACCCCTAAGAGCCCAGATAACCCTCTAAGACTAAACAGCACTGGTAGAAGGAACTCCATCTAGGGAGCTCCCTACACCAGTGAGAATGAAAACTGAGAAGGAAAAAAAGGTGTATATATACTGGTATACAGATACAAGTATATATCTTTACACACATTTTTCTGGGGGGAAAGACAGTCAAAAGATGGTAACAAGAGATTGTACGGCAAACAACTATATAGATGAATACAGAGGAAAAGACCTACTAAAATGAAATTGGCAACACAGGCAAAATTAATATCACATAATCTAAAAGGAAAAAACTCTTGCTATACAATTTTACGCTACATATGATAAAGGACACAGCTTCTGTTCAATTAAACTAGTTCTGTGACAACACATATCTTGCTCTAATTGTTCTGTTCCCAAGGAGACACAAGTCACTTAATCACTACCTTGGCAGAGTCTACATTTCCATAAGTAGCTCTTCCAATCTGTCTGCTCACTCCCCCCGCAACCCAGCTTCATTAGCATTCATAGGACCTGGCTACTGGTGATGAGTATCAAGCAAAAAGATAGGAATATACACAGCTCATAAAACATCAAGTTAAAACATCAAGTTTCGGGTAAAATTCTGCATTAAATAAATACACTTCTATTTCCAAACTCATTGTCACTTTTGATACTTCTGGATACATCAATAACAAATCAGTTATTAAAGTAAACAAAATTAAATTAAACAAAATTTCTCCAATGAGAAACTTTCAAGTGGATTCTCCATGAACACCTACCGTTCATTTTTCTCTGTGACTCTTCTATCAGCTTCTGTGTAGCTGGGCACATTCTTCCAGGAATGTAGAATAAATGGGGCTTTGTCTTAGTTCTTATATATTTAATTATCTTGGAATTATGCTCATTCCATTCTTCTTGCTAAAGAAAGGGAAGGTGAACATCAGTATTTGTGAAAACATCTAAGAATTCTGCGGTCAGCATATTTCTCTGATAATACTCACCAACTGAGCAAGTTCAACCTTTTGTTCCAAAAGCCGCAGTTCTGTCTGTTTAGCACGCCTTTCTTCAAAAAGTTCTCTCCTTTCATTTTCAACTTGTTTCCTCTCTTCTTCTGCTTGCACTTCAAGTTTCTGTTCAATTTCTTGACGTCTCTTTTGCTAAGAAGGAAGAATTTGTTTATTTTACAATGATACAAAGAACTATAAAGGTTTCTGTTTCAATCACCTGTGACAAGTTAATTTTAAGTAGCTGAAACCTGACATTTGAACTACACAAGTAAATTCACAAAACTTACCCATGGCCACTAAGATAATTTTAAGTTTCTCTATTCTCTATTATTGGACAGGACACACTTGAAATTAGGAACATTTTCATGTAAATCATGATTCAATATTCAATAGAAATTTTTGACCCTCAAAGCCATTTCTTCTTTGGATGTCAAAAAGCACTTGGTTTTGCAATTCCAATAAAATAAACATTAGTAAAGGATATCTACATTTGTATTTCATTTCCTTACTAGACTGACAAAAATTACAGAATTTCAGAGCTGGAAGAGATCTCAGAAGTAATCTAGTCCAACATCTATCTGAAGTAAAATCTTCTCTATCACACCCCCAAAGCCAGTCAAGCCTCTCCCAGAAGACCTCCAGTGAGAAGGGGTCCACTCCATTTGTGGACAGCTCCTTTTGTAAAGAAATTTTTCCTTAATCTTCCTTTCCTCTCTGCAGCTTCAACCTAGTTCTGCTTCCACAAAAAATTACCTGGGGAGGTCAGTGTCTTCCTTTGCTATCGTTGAGACCTGAGACCAGAAAAAGCAACCAGTAATCTGTAAGACCCAAAAGGCCAAAACGGTAAGCACCTCCCCAAATCAGGTATTTCTCTAAATAGCTCCTAGAAAATCCAGACTAGTCACAGAATGAGAAGACCCAAGAACATTAGTCTAATTCTTTCCCCTAATTTTTGTTACCTATAAAAGGGGGTGTTTAAAACAGCAGCACCTATCCTCAAGGGTGGTTGTGAAGATTAAATGGGATAATACAAATAAAGTATCGTGCAAATCCTAAACTACAGAAACTGAGACAGAGAGGCCGTCTCAAGAGTGAGGAGAACCTGGGCTCAGTGTCCCAGACAACTCTGTAAGACTAAATGAAAAAGTAGGTGTCATTATACATTGGTAGAAATAATTGCTTTATTGCAAGTTCTCTATATCAATGAAATCATGGGTCTGCTCCAAAATATGTTTATTATTTATATGGACTATGGTCTCATCTATAACATTTTGATGGTATATAAAGCTCTACTAGATGAGGTTAGTTACTATCCCCCAACAAGCAGTATTTAGCAAAGAATTTCTCCAGGAATCATTATGTGTTTTAAACAAACTTATTCTAAAGGTCAGAAATGAATTTCTGAAAAATTTGTTTCTCTTAGATTCTTGCTTACTACTGTACCCAAGTAATGTCAGAAATAACTGACATAACTACATCTTCACAGAAGAATATGACAATAATCTTCACATGTCAGTTCAACTGACACTTTAGTCAGTTTTCAGTTATCATCTTAAATTTGCCACAAAAGTACCTTTCAATTAAAAGGTAATAATGATATTCCAAATATTTTACAATAAATGAATGATTATATTGACAGCTCATACAAGACAAAATAACTAAAGCAAGAATTGTATACATACCCTTTCCGTAGCTACGGTGGATTCTTGTTTAAATTTCTGAAGGGTACCCATTAACAAGCCAAATATACGTCGATTCCTAAAAGCCAGAAAACGTAGTAAAAATTTAATTTAAATAGGATCACATTTATTAACCCTCCCCCAAATCAATCACACAAAAACAAAAAGCTAATTCTATCCCCTTGAAATAATTAGAAAGAACATTTGTATTCCTCAAAAGGGAAAATGCCAAGATATTTTTTTCAAGAACAAAGTAATTTAATACCTTTGTTTTCCCTTTTCATCCATATTTTGATCCTGAATAAGGTCTCGACGTGTACGCTCTTTGGAGGTAGCTACAACTGAAGACTGCAACGCTGGCTATGAGAGAAAACAAAAACTTAACACAAATTACAATAACGATACGCTCACTTATATAGCCATTAACACAAATTCTTTCCGTCACAGTACCTTTTTAACATCATCATCCTCTGCGTCGCTTTCTTGGCGTGATTCTCTTCTTGTCCGACGCTCCCCTCCCAGCCTGATATTGAAGAAACAATTTTGGATGATCATTACCAAAACTGAGTTAAGTGAACATGAAAAGGCCAACATCTACATACTGTTCAGCAATAGCATTAAAATACCATCACTAATCATGTCATCTTTCAATACTGACTTACCAAATTATGAAGTCTCCATATGCCTTTCTATTTAACCTCCATATGACTACTCAAAACATTTATTCCATTTTTAATAGTTAAGGATAAAATTTTGGGGGGCTAACAATGTCAACTTTTAAAAGAAACTTTTCAATCATTGTTTTAAATATTTTTATGTCTCTAAAAGAAAATAAAATTTTTGCCTATGTGCTATTCAATTTGTCTGGACTTATACAACAACAACAACAACAAACCTTAATGACTGAATTAGAAATGATTAACATTTTCCCCTAGTTTATCTTTCTTATATAACCTCTCTGTCTGGCACAATACCTAAAACTGAATTAATGCTATTCAAAGGTAACTGTAATGTTTCAGTAATAAACATTAAAAGACTTAAAACATGGGGCGGCTAAGTGGTACAGTATAGATCACCAACCCTGGAGTCACAAGGACCAGAGTTCAAATCTGGCCTCAGATACTTGACACTTACTACTGTATGACCCTGGGCAAGTCACTTAACCCCACTGCCCAGCAAAAACAAAATAAAAGACTTAAAACTACAAAATACAAAGGGTAGAAGTATTCCAGATATTATATAAAAGTGAAGTGGAAAAAAAAATGCCTTGATAAACTCATGAACAATCATTACTATCTACAACTTACTTTTGATCACTCAGGTCCAGGCCCAAGAATTAGAAAAATTTAAGGAAGTGAAAGAAATCCAAGTTAACAAACTCAAATAAACTAATACTAAGAATTCAATATTCAAAGAAAGGTAATAGAAATTAGGTAACACACTTAAAGCTGGGTTCCCATCCTGATAACAGTTCCACTAATACAGTAAAAAAGTAGGTAGGGGACAGAAGCATTTGGAAACATTTATGTTTTGTTTCTTTTTTAATATTTCAGTTTTTTTCAGGAAGTAGGTAAATGAAGAGATCTAGAATTCCTAAGGAATCCTGGCCACAGGTTGTCTGTCCAGGTTCACTTAGACTCTTATAAGTCTTAAAAAGTAAGGGGCAGCTAGGCAGCACAGTGGATAGAGCACCAGCCCTGAAGTCAGGAGGACCTGAGTTCAAATCCGACCTCAGACCAAACACTTGACACTTACTAGCTGTGTGACCCTGGGCAAGTCACTTAACCCAAACTGCCAAAACAAACAAACAAAAAAAGTCTTAAAAGTAGCAAACGGAACTCCTGTGGCCCTTTGACTGAATCCAAACTTCACAGAACAAATCCCCTTAATAAAAGGATTTGTTCTGTAAAACTTAGAAACAAATCAAAAGACCGAACCTGAGGATCTAGAAGGCCACATGTGGCCTTGAAGCTGCAAGTCCCCCACCAGGGGTGGTATACTACAGTCAATTCACCAAGTAATAACAACAGCTGCTATTTATTTAGCCAATTTACAATGGCTTTACATACATTTCATTTGATCTTTAAAACAACTCTGATAATACCAAAATATTGAGCATCTATAACTGGTTGAAATTTATCTCGTGTCATATTTAAAAAAGAAAAATGGAATGTACAACTATTGCCACTAAACATACCTACTGACTGCCCCTTCAAGGTCTCTCTGTTTGGCTGGGGGTCCTCCTCCACTATCTGAGAATCCACGCCTAAAATGGAAAAAATATCAAGACTTTGTCTAAGCAACGTAAGTATATATATGCCATTTTTTAAACAATGAAATTACAAATTAGTTGATAGGTTACTTAAAAAACATCCTTAGAACAGCCATACCAAAAAAAAAAACCTAAGAAACTCCAATAAGTTCTTATGTAAGGCGAAGAATAAAATATATTAACACTAAAATCCTCGATCTCTCCCTGACCAAAAGCTGATGAGGAAGAACCCACACATCTTAAAATGACATTGCATTTCCTCTTAGCTATTTCCATTTCTCATCACACTTAATTTGTTATGTAACAGAACTTCTAGAACTAAATCTTACTAGTCCCAATACCACACACAAGACAGTTCCAAAATTCAAATATGTTAAACTCTAAACTAATCTTTCAAAGAGAAGAGGTCTAAAAAGTGCTTAAGGCACTTTTACTAGTTAAGACATCTTAAGGGAATTTTAATGAGACTTAAAGTACAAAGGATAGGGACTATACCAGTGATTTCATAAGCAAAGGGAATTCCCAGGTAAAGAAACTCCCTCTTATCAATGCAGGCTGGCTCCCTATCTGAAACTTATCCTCTTAAAGAATTGTCTAGAGAGCAGAGAGGTTTAAGTAATTTGCCCAAGGTGACACAGCCAGCATGTGTCAGAAATGGCACTTGAATCAAAATCTTCCTGGTACTGAGGCTGGCTCTTTATCCACTAAGCCAGGGCCTCTCAAAGTATAAAACTAGACATAATTTTTTTTTACATCAGAATCCACTATGAATTTAAAACTTTAGCAGCTGCTATTTTTTTAAATAAGAGTTAGTATTACAAGAGAAATAGTAAGAGAAATGAAAGGTGGTCCTTACCTTAGCAATAAACTACCACGACCCCTACCTCCACCAGGGCCTGAGAGGGCCAGCAATCGAGCTTGGATGGGTCTGTAAAGAGATGTAGGAATTGACATATTGTGAAACAGCTCAAAACACATGTGAACGAAAGAACCACCGAACCAGTTGTAAAAGAAAACAAATCTTAAAAGAGGAAAATGAAAACCTCTTAAACGTCTTGGGTAGAAGTTGGTGACTTCCAACATAAATTTAGCCCATTAAGTATTTTCTTACAGATGTTAATTAGAAAGATAAATGAGTTGGACACAACCTCAAAACCCCACAAATTCTAATGCCGGGATGGCCTAGGCCAAGTCTGATTTACAAATTCACCACAATTAACATATTGCTCCCCCAATTCGTGACTTATACAGGCCAAGGGTTGAGCCGAAAAATATCAAAATCTTCTTCATACACATATAGTGAGGCCAGAGAGGAAAATAAGGCCTGGCCTCCTGCCTGCTGGGAGGAACAGGAAGCCAAAACGTGGTCTGGCGGCTCCACTTGGGACCGCCCGAGCCGAGCAGTCCGGGGGCCTCCGGGGGCCCCCAGCCCGGGGCTAGGACGAGTAATAAGGAAGGCCGGGGGCCCCCAGCCCGGGGCTAGGACGAGTAATAAGGAAGGCCGTGGGCCTGTGTGGCACACTGGCCCGAGGCTGCACCACATCCCGGGAAGCCGGGCCGGGTGCGAGAGGCAGGGGTACCAGGGCCCGACCTTCCGCAGGCCTTTCCTGCTGCAGTTCCACCAGGACCCGCGTTCCTCTCCCCGCAAGACCCACGAGACCAACGCAGGGCGGCGACGGGCCCCCAAGGCCGCCCCTGCCCAGGGGGAGGCCCTGCAGTCGCCCCCCGGAAATGGTCCGGCTGCTCTTGCCCTCCCCCAGATGCGGGCCAGGCTCGCCTCCTCCCCAGCCCCCACTTCGCCAAGGCCCCGCGTCCTCATGGCGCCCAGAGCCCTTTCGGAGAAGCTCACCTCACGTCATTAGGATCCCGGCCGGTGAGCTTCCGGATATTCTCGTCTACATTTTTTAAGCTCTCCTTGGCTTTTTCGAGCTGCTCCTGCAAAGTTCTCACTGCGACCGCCATCTTCTCCACCCGCAGCTGGTGCGGAGGCAGCTCTCAAGCCAGGTCGTCCCGCGTCGCGAGATCATGCAGGGAGTGATAGTTAGGATTAGCCAATCAGGGTGCGGGTTGCTCCGGTGGTCCACCACTCAAGAGACTTGAGGGGCGGAACTGACTCTCTTACTGAATCTCGACCAATAAATAAAGGCGCAAGGCGGCAACCTGCGCAGCCAATGGGGTGACTTCCTTTTGGGACTAGTGATCCGGCCAGAGTTCGGGGCGGGGGGGGGGGGGGCGGGGCTGGAGGGCTTCCATTTAATGGAGAGCCGTGTCTCCTGGCCCTTGTAGGTTTCAAGTTCTCCAGACTCTTGTCTGTCTCCAGTAACCTTTGGTGGGGGCAGGGCGGGGCGGGGCGGTATTTTTATGTATTTAAAGGGAGGAAGGACAAGTTGCCTTTATATTAAAATAATAGAATGGGAATGAAGGATGGGAGGAAGAATGGGATGGGGAAAAGAGTCTATACATGTGACTCAAACCTGCATATCCAGCCCTCATCACTCTCCTAAACTTCATGCAAACATTTATGTTTCAGCAATGTGCTAAGCCATACAAGGAAAAGAAAAAGAAACAAAGTACCTGCCCTCAAAGAGTTTACACTTGTGTGGGACAGAGACCACCTTACCCAAATTAAAAACCAGGGTCTTGACAAAAGTTTGCAAAAAGGAGAAATCTCTTTATTGACTTTCTCGAGGAAGGGCACCCCCATGTTGCCTAAGCTTCCCCAAGAATGCAAGATTATATAGACCCTAACCCCCTTCCCGTTGGCTCATTGGCTGAGCCTCAGGTGTACAATCTATTTGTGTAAAAACTACCCCAGTAACAGAGAGAACAAAGAGGTATGGAAATTATGTTAGCATGTTTCCCTTTTAAGGGCCTCACAGTTTCAGCAGCCTTTTACCCAAGGTCATATAACTGGCTAGAGGATGAGATAGACAGGATGCTCTTATGGCTCAGGAGTTTCTGCTGACACTACCTAAGAGTAGGGGAGGGAGAAGGCTAGGGGAGGGGGTCTTGTATTCTGAGGGGTCTTCACTTAGTGTTGGTACACATGTACCGCTCAAAAGCAACAATACCAGAACCATTAACAAGAACTAATGACTCTTTGAGGAGGCTTCACTTCTGAGAGATCATCTCTCACACACTCAATGGGAAGACTAGTAATGTAAAGTAAGAGAATGTAAACCAAATCCACACCATTTGGCTTTTGTGTTCTGACTAGTTTCACTTTTTTTGACTGAATCCATCAGAAACGTGTGAACAAGGCCTGCATATCCTGAATCAATCAGGGCCACTGAGTGAAAGATTTGGGTCATGCCCTAAGCACTTATTATAAGGAGGAAACTATCTTAAATTTGGGGAAGAAGACATCCTGTCGGCATTCAAGAGGCTGAAGCAAGGATGGAGCAAAGAGAGTACTGAACTATGGTACAGAAGTATTGAATATATATTGAGCAGAGAATATATTGAGTAGAATCCCTGAGTTATACAGACATTACAGAGAGGAGGATCCAGGCTGAGAAAAGTTCCAGGAAAGGATGAGGTCTTTTCCCAACTTCCCTTACCAATTTCTGATTCTCCATAGACACTATATAATCTGCTATTTCTTACCCAAATATCACAATAAATTGAATTTTGCCTCAACCACAAAAAATGGCAATGATTAGTTTTATATATATATATATATATATATATATATATATATATACACACACACACACACACATATATATACACACACACACACATACACACACACACACACACACACACACATATACATATACACACATAAATATAAGGTTTGGCAGAGTACCTAGCCTCTGCCTAATATTTTAGTAACTTTTCCTGAGGCCTCAAAAAGATTATGACTGATTTCAGAACTTTTCACCTAAAGTAAACTCCCTAAAACTGAGCTAATTATTACAACAGAGTGTTACATGAAGATAAATATTCCAACAAAGTATATAAGTCTGCAATGAAGCTCACAGCTAAGGTCTCCTCTTTTTCATCTTTTCTATCCTAATCCCAGCTTGTGAAGGTAGGGAGTCACTAAAAAAAAAAAAAGGGATTAAAATTTAAAGTCTTGAGTGAAATTTTCCCAGCACTATGCTCTAGAAAAAATGTGAAGAAAGAAACCACTGACTCTACTTCCACTCTCATCATTTGCTATAATTGCCAGTTCAACATGGTTTCAACTCCTCCTATTCTCTGGTCTATATGCTTATTTACTTATCTCATTTTTGCCTCTCTGTTGCCCCAAAACTTAAGCAGATGTCTCTAGGGCACTAGAACCCCAAAACAATCTGAGCTGTCCTGAGTGCTTAGGAATAGTCTAGTCCTAGGACACTATTATGGCAGGAAGGTCCTCCAAATTCTCCATGATCTTAGATTTTCCAAAGGCTGTGGTGAACCTAGAAAGGACCCCCAGGTTCTCTGTCATACTGGGTCTTAGCAACCTGGGGCTACATAAGTTTATACAAAATATATACACATAATGACACTTCTGGCACTGGTCCAGGGTGATTATTTTCACCCACCAAGGGGTTCCTAGCTCTACAACTGATGGGGTACTTGTGTTTGGGTGTTTATACTTGGACCCCAATTTCTCCCTAGCCTCAGAAACACTATCCCTGACAAGTTTCTCCCCAGCCCAAGGACACTGTGCTTAGCAATTACTTATGAGTGGGCCCCAGCAAGACCCTCATCTCTTTCCTTGGTGTGGTTCCAAACAGCACCTGAAGGAATTATTAATTTGAACTGGCTTTGCACTGGGTCATAAAGACATACTACTGCCCTACCTCATTATCTACATCCTGGGCTCCTCATTAACTGTATTCTAGACTTAAGACATATGTATACTCCCTACATCTATCTTGTCAAACAAGACATTGATTGGTATCAGACTGAACAATTCTCAGTAACCCTGAGCTCTAGTTAACTTAGTGACTAGCAGGCCTAAAACCACACCTCCATGTGGCCCCCCTTGTGGGCTTTTCCTAGTGAACTCTGGGTAAAAGCCTGGCAGTAGATACAAGAAGTACATGTTCTTTTAAGAACTGACCACTCCTTAACCACTCCCTAATCCCACCCTGAATCACCTAGTTAGCATATTTGGCACATGTTTTATTGTATTTTATCCTACATAAACTTTAACTGTACCACTCTAAGATTGCAGGATCCTTTAAGAATCCTTTCCCACTGAAAAGCGTAACAATAAACTTTGCCACCTTGACTTAAAGAATGCTTGAGTCTGTGAATTTATTCCAGATGACCCATCGTGTACTTCAGTCTTTGAGGGGTCACAACCTCTCAACCTCTCATACTGCAACACAACCATATGTACAAGCCGAGTTCAGTGCTGAGATGATCCCAACCTCTAAAGAAAGGGACTAGATTCTTTGTCTCAAACTTTCTAGCTTAAAGTTTTGGTTTGGCTCTTCAAAAAAGAAGAGAATAGGGTTGGAACCAAGATGGCATATTACGTGCAGTAACCCAGCTTAGATCGCCCAATATTACCCTCCAAACAACTTTAAAATAATATCCCAAATAAAATTTTGGAGTAACAGAGCCAACAAAAGGTCGAGGTGACACATTTTTCCAGTTTTAGAAACCTAAGTTGTTGACAGCAGAAGTCTGTGACTCTGCGGTAGAAGCTGTTTGGAGCCCACACACACAGTGGTGGCAACAGCAGCTACAACAGCAGCAGCTTTGGGAGCTCTCAGCCCGGAGACATAAAGAGGTTCAGAGGACTGCTCAGAAAAGAGATTACAGGGACCCTTTGCTGGCACTGGGTACAGCTAGTGCTGATTGGCAGCTCTATTTCTATATGAAGTGCTGGTTCACAGTTCCAGGGCAGAGAGGAATGTGGGAGGTCAGACACAATGGAACAGGGGGCTGCATCATATTGTTCCAAAGCCAAGAGGAACACTAGGCTTGTAACTACAGGGGACAAGGGACCATTGCTGGGTGAAGATCAGAGCCCAGACCAGGGAAACAGTGACCACACCTTTCCCAGGTTCACACCAGCTTAGAAGCACCAAAAACTTGTAGCCCCCAGAACTAGCTCTAAAAACAGCAGCACAAAAAAATCCTGAAGCAAACTTCAGGGCCTCCCCACCCCAGGTTAAGCAGAGCTCAACTTTAACATAAATTTCAAAGTCAGGAAATAGGCTGGAAAAATGAGGAAATAACAACAAAAAAGAATTTTTTATTTTCTTTTTGGTAAGGCAATAGGGTTTAAGTGACTTGCCCATGGTCACAGAGCTAGTAAGTATCAAGTGTCTGAGGCTGGATTTGAACTCAGGTTCTCCTGACTCCAGGGCAAGAGTTCCATCTACTGTGCACCTAGCTGCCCCAACAAAAAAAGAATTTAACCATAAAAAGCTACTACAGAGGCAGGGAAAACCAAGACATAAACTCAGAACAAGACAACAAATGTGAAAACAGCTACCCAAAAAGCCTAAAAAAATGCTAATTTCCCCATATCAATAATTGCCCAACTCTTCCTGGAACAGTGAAAGAAAGAGATAAGAGTGGTAGAGAGGGGGAAAGAAATGAAAGTGATCCAAAAAAGTTATGAAAAGAGAATTAACAGTTTGGTAAAAGAGACACAAAATATACTGAAGAAAATAACACCTTAAAAACCAGAATTGGCCAAATGGTAAAAAAAAAAAAGCATAAAAGTGCATTGAAGAGAAGAGCTTCTTAAAAAGCAGAATTGGCCAAATGGAAAAAGAGGTACATAATCTCAGTGAAGAAAATAATTCCTTGAAAATTAGATTTGGGTAAGTGGAAGCTAATGAGACATCAAGAAACAATAAAACAAAACAAAAGAAAATATGAAATATCTCATTGGAAAAGCAACTGACCTGGAAAATAGATCAAGGGGACATAATTAAAGAATTTTTGGACGACTTGAAAGAAAGAGCCCAGACATCGTATTTCAAGAAATTACCAAGGAAAACTGCCCCGATATCCTAGAACCAGAGAGTAAAAAAGAAATTGAAAGAATCTACCAATCACTTCCTGAAAGAGATCCCAAAACGAAAACTCCCAGCAATATTATAGCCAAATTCCAGAGCTCCCAGGGCAAGGAGAAAATACTTAAAGCAGCCACAATTCAAATATTTTGGAGCTACAATTAGGATCACACAATATTTAACAGCTTCCATATAAAAGGAGCAAAGGGTCTAGAATATGACATTCTGGGGGGCAAAGGAGCTAGGATTACAACCAAGAATCACCTACCTAGCAAAACTGAGCATAATCCTTGGGGGTGGGGTGGGGGATGGTGGTGCATATGTGTGTGGTGGAAATGGATATTCAGTGAAGCATAAGATTTTCTGGCATGCCTAATGAAAAGGGCAGAGCTGAGCAGAAAATTTGACTTTCAATCCAAGATTTAAGAGAATCATGAAAAGGTAAGCATTAAAGAGTAATCATGAGGTGCTTGATGAAGTTAAACTGTTTACCTTTCTATATAGGAAGATGATATATTTAACTCCTAAGAACTTGATCATTATTAGGGCAGTTAAAAGGAGTTTACATAGACAGAGGTCATAGGTGTTAGCTGATTTTATTGGAACGATCTCCAAAAAAAAGAAGGGATGAGAAAGAGGGATGCAATGGGAGAAGGCAAAAGGGAGAGGTAGAATGGGAAAAAATTTTCCCACATAAAAGAGGCACACAAGGAAGAGTTTTTACAATGGAGAAGAAAATGGGGAGGAGGTGGTAGGCAATGCTTGAACCTCCCTCTCATCAGAATTGGTTCAAACAGGGAAGAATATATATACTCACTCAATTGTGTATAGAAATGCAATTTACCTAATAGAAAAATGGGAGAAGGGGATAAGAAAAAGGGGGAAGATAATAAAAAGGCAGGTGGATTAAAGGAGGCAGTGGTTAGAAGCAAAATAGACTTTTGAGGCACAGGAAAAAGAGAGAGGAAAAAACAAAAGAAAAATGGATGAAGGGAAATACACAGTTAATAATCATAACTGTGGATGTGTTTAGGATGAGCTCACCCATAAAATGGAAGCAGATTAGTAAAATGAATTAGAAGCCAGAATCTAACAATACGTTATTTATGAGAGACACACTTGAAACAGAAAGACACTCACAGAGTTAAAATAAAGGGCTAGAGCAAAATCTAATATGCTTCATCTAAAGTAAAAAAGACAGGAGTAGCAATCACGATCTCAGACAAAGCAAAAGCAAAAATAAACCCAATTAAAAGAGATAATCAGGGAAACTACATTTTGCTAAAAGGTACCATAGACAATGAAGTAATATCGAAAATTTTTACAGCAAGTTTCTCTGATAAAGGGACCATTTCTCACATGTCTATCTATCTATCTATCTATCTATCTATCTATCTATCTATCTATATCTATAAATATAGATATATATATATCGTATAGAACTGAATTAAGTTTATAAAAATAATAGCCAATTCCCCAACTGATAAAAAGTGTAAGGATATAAACAAGCAATTTTCAGAAGAAGAACTCAAAGCTATCTATAGTTATATGAAAAAAATGCACTAAATCACTATTGATTAGAGATATGCAAATTAAAATAACCCTGAGGTACCACTTCACACCTATCAGAAGTGACAAATGCTGAAGAGGATAAGGGAAAAAATAGGTACACCAATGAACTGCTCATGGAGTAGTGAACTGGTCCAACCATTCTGGAGTACAATTTGAAACTATGCCCAAAGGGCTATAAAACTTTGACCCATCAACATCACTATTAAGTTTGTATCCCAAAGAGAGCAAAGGAAAAGGAAAAGGACCTATATGTACAAAAAATATTTATAACAGCTCTTTTTGTATTGACAGAGAATTGGAAATTGAGGGGATGCTCATCAATTGGGGAATGCCTGAACCAGTTGTGGCATATGATGATGATGGAGTACTATGGTGCTACAAGAAATGGCAAGGGGATGGTTTCAGAAAAACATGAGAAGACCTATATGAACTGCTGCACAATGAAGTGAGTAGAACTAGGAGATCACTATACACAGTAACAACGATATTGTAATGATGATCAAATATGAAAGTCTTAGCTACATGGATCAATACAGTGATCCAAGACAAAGGACTCATAATGAAAAAAATGTTATCTACCTTCAGAGATAGAACCGATGAATTCTGAATGCATACCAAAGTATAATTTTCTCACTTTGTTTTTCTTACTTTTTTGTGATGAGGCTAATATGGAAATATGTTTTGCATTACTTCACATGTATAATTGAGATCATATTGCTTTCCTTCTCAATGGGTGAAGGAAGATGTGTGGGAGAAAGGGAGAAAATTTGTAACTCAAAATTTAAAAAAAGTTAAAAATAAATAATAAATGTTAAAAAGAAAGAAAAAATCAACAAAATATAATAATATAACCCATGAGGCAATAATAGAAAGGGTAAACCCACTTTAAACCTATAAAAATGCATGTAACTAAATGAAATATTTAAAGATTAAACTAACAGAGGACATAAAATACTTATGAAGATC
Organism: Phascolarctos cinereus; assembly: GCF_003287225.1. Lineage (NCBI taxonomy): Eukaryota > Metazoa > Chordata > Mammalia > Diprotodontia > Phascolarctidae > Phascolarctos > Phascolarctos cinereus. Next base: position 338,610,962 of record NW_027555625.1, on the reverse strand, counting down.
TAATTACAAACTGTTCCTTAAAGAAATAAAAAGCAATTTAAATAGCTGGAGGAATATTCAGGCTTTCCCAAGTGATACTTTACTGTATACTACATATGTTCTACTGGTTGGTCTGCCTTCCACAAACCTCTCCTCGCTCTAATTCTTCCTCCAGTCCACTATAATTTTCTCATTTTCTTTATTTCTCTCACTTTTTTTTTGAAATATGGCTAATATGGGAATATATTTTATATGATTTCACATATGTAACTGATATCATATTGCTTACCTTCTCAGTGAGTAGGAGAAGTGGGAGGGAGGGAGAGCATTTGGAACTCAAAACTTAAAATATTAAAAATAAATAATAAAATGTTTTTTAAAAACAAAAAAGGCAATATAAAAGTATTTGCTGTTTAATGTATATCAAGTATTTCCTCCACACAAAAGAAATATGTAAAACACATGTAGTAGGGACCTGGCTAATGGGGATCCAGTCTTTGAAGCATGCACAGTATCTCTTCCTATTAGGTCTTAACTATTAGACTAGCACTGGGGATACAAAGAAAGAAAAAAAAACTCCCTGTTCTCAAGGAGCTCACAATGTAATAGGGGGAAGACAATAAGACAATATTTATATACACATAATGAGAAGGGAGAGAATTTCAAGCAAGGGGGTCAGCTAGTGAAAATTAACAGAATCAGGAGATGAATTGTTTTGTTTGATGAACAGCAAGGAGTCCAATGTCACTCCATCATTGAATACATAGAAAGGAGTAAGGTGTAAGAAGACTGGAAAGGTAAGAAGGGGCCACATTATGAGGGGCTTTGAAAGCCAAACAGGATTTAATATTTTATCCTGGAGGTAATGGAGGGACTTTGGAGTTTATTGAATAGGGAGGTGACATCATCAGACCTCTGTTTTAGGAATATTAATTTAACAGCTGAGAGGAGAATAGACTAGAATGAGGAGAGACAAGACAAGAAAATCAACCAAAAAACTATTGTAATAGTACAGGCATGAGGTGATGAAGACCTGCACCAGGGTGTTGAGGGAAAAAGGGAGCTCCTACTAGAGATGTTACAAAGGTGGAAATGATAGGACAGACCCCTAATTGGATATGGGGGGTAAGACAGAGTGATGAGTCAAGACTTGGTGAGCCTTCATCCAGATATGTGTGACATAATGGAAGGACTCTTCCTAATGCAGAGCAGGAGCTCAGGTATTCAACAACTGTTTTCTGTCAGCTTACTGCAAGGTGATGAAAAGCCTTTTAATTTCCTCCTAAGCTAGAACTAAGTATGCATAAAAAAAGTCATAAGTAGATGAAACCTCTCTCTTCTCTCTTTCTCCACTCTCTGTCTCTCTCTCCTCTTTGTCTCTCTGTTTCTCTCTCTTCCTCCCATCTCTATCTATCTGTCTGTCTCTCCTTTCTCTCTGGTGATGACAAATTAGAGTATGCCACATTGCCTGCTCCTCCCTCCAAAAGCCAATGATTTTATATATACCGAAAGATAGTTTTGTAATTGGCTCTCTTTTAAAATAAAATAAATTTTACACACAAATAAAAGAATATTTACATATCAAGCAACTGAATACATTACCTCAAAATATGAAAATATACCTGATTGTTTTTATATATTTCCCCATTTACATATTAAAACAATTTTTAAACATTTTTGTTTTGTTTTGAGTTCCAAATTCTATCTCTCCCTCCTTCCTTCTTCTCCTCCCCCTTCTCTGAAATGGTAAGCAATCTGATACATATTATACATGTGCAATCATGTAAAACATTTCCATATTAGTCATTTTGTACAAGAAGACTCGATCAAAAAAAAAGAGAGTGAAAAATAACACGTTTCAGTATGTATTCAAACAACATCAGTTCTTTCTCTGGAGGCAGATAGCACGCTTCATCATGAGTCCTTTGGGATTGTCTTGGATCATCGTATTGTTGAAAATAGCCAAGTCATTCACATTTCTTCATTGTACAATATTGCTGTTACTATGTGCAACATTCTCCTGGTTCTGTTCACTTCACTTTGCATCAGTTTATGTAAGTCTTTACAGGCTTTTCTGAAATCACCCTGCTTGTCATGTCCTATAGAACAATAATATTCCATCACAATCATATACCACAGCTTGTTCAGCTATCCCCCAATTGATGGGCAAATCATCAATTTCCAATTCTTAGCCACCACGAAAAAAGCTGCTATAAATATTTTTGTTCAAATAGGTCCTTTTCCCTTTTTTATGTATTTGGGATTATAGACCTAGAAGTAGAAATATATCTCATTGTAAAGAATAGGATAGTGATAAAAACATATTTGCCTTTGCCATATGAATAACTACTGTTTAATTCTCTAGATTTCTTAACAAACACCCCAGTCTCTCTAGATCATGAACTTGGATAATAAATACAAGGCATTTTAGTGGGAGAGGCACTAGAAACTGGGGCTGAGGAGGAATGGCCTCATATAGAAGGTAGCATTTGAGCTGATGTTTGAAGGAAACTGGGGATTCTAAGATGCAGAGATAAAGAGGGGAGTATATTCTATGCCAGAGGGATAGCCTGTGAAAAGGATTAGAGACAGGAGAAAGAATGTCATATGTTAGGAAAGTAGGAAGATCAATTTGGCTGGAATGAAGAATATACATGAAGGGGAGTAATAAATAATAAGCCTGGAAAGATAGATTGGAGCCAACTTGTATAAAGCTTTAAATGCCCAACAGAGGAGTTTGTATCTGGTTCTAGATGAAACAGGTGTTACTGGAGTTTACTGAGCAGGGATTTGGTCAGATCTGCACTATAGGAATATTTTTTGGCAATTATGTGGAGGATAGATTGAAGAGAGGAAAGGCTTACGACAGGGAGACTAGTTAGGAGGGTTTTGCAACAGTGAGAGGTGAGAGATAATGAAAGCCTAATGTTGGGTAGTGGCCATGTGATTGAAAGGGATAGATGAGAGAAATGTTGTAGAGGCAGGATTGATTAGACTTTTTTCCATTTAAATCCAATTGCTTAATTTTTTAATGTTATTTTATTTTTTCTAATTATATGTAAAGACAATTTTTAGCATTTGTTTTTTACAAAATTTTGAGTTCCAAATATTTCTCCCTCCCTCCCCTCTTCCTAAAACTTTAAGCAATTTGATATAGGTTATATATGTTCAATCATGTAAAACATTTCCATATTAGTCACAGTTGTAAAAGAAGAAATAGGCCAAAAAGAAAAAAAACACAAAAAAAATAAAGTGAAAATAGTATGCTTCAATCTTCATTCAGACTCCATCAGTTCTTTCTCTGGATGTGGATAACATTTTCCAACATGAGTCCTTTGGAATTGTCTTGGATCATTGTATTGCTGAGAAGGACTAAGTCATTCACAGTTGATCATCACACAATTTTGCTGTTACTAGTTCTAAGCTCATTTCACTTTGCATCAGTTCATAAGTCTTTCCAAGTTTTTCTGAAATCATCCTGCTTATCATTTCTTATTGTACAATAGTATTCCATTACATTCATATACCACAACTTGTTTGCCATTCCCCAGTTGATGGGCATCCCCTCAATTTCCAATTTTTTGCCACTACAAAAAGAGCTGTTATAAATATTTTTGTACATGTGGGTCCCTTTGCCTTTTTTATGATCTCTTTGGGATACAAACCTAGAAGTGGTATTGCTGGGTCAAAGGGTATGCACAATTTTATAGCCCGTTGGACATAGTTCCAAATTGCTCTACATAATGGTTGGATCAGTTCACAACTTCACCAAGAATGTATTAGTATTCCAGTTTTCCCACATCTTGTGCAGCATTTAAAATTTTGCTTTTTTGTCAAGCGTAAGGTGGTACCTCAGAGTTGTTTTAATTTGAATTTCTCTAATCAATAGTGATTTAGAGCATTTTTTCATATTACTATAGATACTTTGATTTCTTAATCTGAAAACTGCCTGTTCATATTCTTTGACCATTTATTGACTGGGGAATGACTTGTATTCTGATAAATTTGACTCAGTTCCCTCTATATTTGAAAAATGAGGCCTTTATCAGAGATATTTGCTATAACCTCCCCTCCCCCCCAGTTTTCTACTTTTCTTCTGACTGCATTGGTTTTGCTCGTGCAAAAACTTTTCAATTTAATGCAGTCAAAATTATCCATTTTATATCCTATAATGCTATCTCATTTGGTCATAAATTCTTTCTTTATCCTCAGATGGACAGGTAAACTATTCAGTGATCCCCTAATTTGCCTATGGTACCACACTTTATGTCTAAATCACGCAATCCATTCTGCCCTTCAGTTCTGTTTTATGGGTGAGTTCATCCCATTCACATTCACAGTTATAATTACTGTGTATTTTCCTCCATTCAACTTCCTCTCCCCACCCCCCCTTTATCCTTTTCTCTCTTGCCTTGTCCTTTCTCACAGTATTTTGCTTCTGAGCACCCCCTCTCCCAATCTGCCTTCCCTTCTATCAGCCCCACACCCTTCTCTTATTCCCTTCCCCTCCTACTTCCCTGTTAGGGTAAGATAAATTTTGAGACTGAACTGACTTTCTATGTTATTCCCTTTTTGAGCTAATTCCAATGAGAGTAAAGTTCAAATATTGCCCACCACATCCCCCATCTTCCCCTCCACTATAATAGCTCTTTCATGCCTCTTTTATGTGAGATAATTTACTATGTTCTACCTCTTCCTTTTCCCCTTCTCCCAGTGCATTTCTCTTTCTCACCCTTTAATTTTATTTTTTGGATATTATCCTATCATAGCCAACTTATATCCACACCTTCTGTCTATTTATACTCCTAACTGCCGTAATAGTGATAAAGTTCTTATAAGTTACAATATCTTCCCATGTAAGAATGTAAATAGTTTAAGCTTATTGAATCCCTTAGGATTTCTCTTTCTCGTTTACTTTTTTATGCTTCTCTTGAATCTTGCATTTGACAGTCAAATTTTCTATTCAACTCTGGTCTTTTCACCAGGAATGCTTGAAAATCCTCTATTTCATTAAATACTTTTCCCCCCTGAAGGATTATACTCAGTTTTGCTGAGTAGGTGATCCTAGGTTATTTGCCCTCCAGAATGTCATATGCCAAGTCTCTCTCTGCTTCTTTTATATGGAAGCTCCTAAATATTGTGTGATCCTAACTTGTGGCTCTACAGTACTTGAATTGTTTCTTTCTGGCTGCTTGTAATATTTTCTCCTTGCCCAAGAGCTCTGGAATTTGGTTATAATATTCCTGGGAGTTTTCATTTTGGGATCTCTTTCAGGAGGTGATCAGTGGATTCTTTCAATTTCTATTTTATCCTTTGGTTCAAGGATATCAGGGCAGTTTTCCTTGATAACTTCTTGAAATATGGTATCTAGGTTCTTTTTTTTTTATCATGGCTAATAATTATTTAATTATGTCTCCTTGATCTATTTTCTAGGTCAGTTGGTTTTTCAATGAAATATTTTATATTTTCTTCTATTTTTTTTTCATTTTTCATTTTGTTTTATTGTTTCTTGATGTCTCATGCAGTCATTAGCTTCCACTTGTCCAATTCTAATTTTTAAGGAATTATTTTCTTCAGTGAGTTTTTTTGCCTCTTTTTCCATTTGTCCACTTCTGCTTTTTAAGGAGATCTTTTGAATTTTTGTACCTTTTTTCCATCTGCCCAATTCTGCTTTTAAATAAGTTCTTCTTTTCAGTAGATTTTTGTGCCTCGTGTAACATTTGGCCTATTCTGTTTTTTAAGGTGTTATTTTCTTCAGTTTTTTTTTTACCAAACTATTGACAATTTTTTCATAATTTTGTTACATTACTCCCATTTCTTTTCCCAATTTTTCCTCTTCCTCTCTTCTTTGATTTTTAAAATTCTTGTTGAGCTCTTCCAAAAATTCTTTTTTTGGACCTGAGATCATTCACATTTTTCTTTGAAGCTTTGCTTGTAGCTCTTTTGACATTGTTATCTTCTGAATTTGTGTTTTAATTTTCCCTGTCACCATAGTAACTTTCTATGGTTGGTTTTCTTTTTTGTTGTTTGTTCATTTTCCATCCTATTTCTTGACTTTTAACTTCAAGTTAAAGTTAGGCTCTGCTCTTGGGGTGGTGTAGGCACTGTCCCAAATTTCAGGTTTTTTGTGCTGATGTTTTCAGAGCTAGTTCTAGGGATTTGTAAGTTTTCAGTTCTTCCAAGATGGTATTATCTAAGGGGAGGTGTGGTCACTGCTTTCCTGGACTGTGCTCTAGTCTATGAATGACCACAAGCATCCTTTTTCACCCTGGAAATGTGTCCAGTTTCCCCACTTCTATTAGTGCTCCTCCTCGCTCTGGGACAGTGACTTGTAAGCTCATATGAGCAATGCAACAGAGTCCTACTCCCAGTGCCAGCAAAGGGTGTCCTGTGATATCCTTATGACTAGTTTTCTGACTCCTTTACAATTTGTGGGCTGAGAGCTCTGGAAGGTGCAGCTACTGATTTAGTCACTCCCAAGGCCTGCTGCTGGCTTGCCCAGTAGTGGCTTTCCCTGGACTGTGCTCCACTTTCACCCCAGTGAGACAGACCTTTCCTGACAACCTTCTAAGTTGTCTTGGGCTGGAAAATTGTTTCACTCCTTCCTTTTGTTGCTGCTTCAGGATTAATTTTGAGGCATTATTTTAATGTTGTTTGAAGGGAATTTGGGAAAGTTCACACAAGTCCCTGCTTTTTTCCCCCATCTTAGCCAACTAAGTTTTGAGGATGATTTCAACAACTTTTTGTTTGTTTGTTTTTGCTAGGCAATGGGGTTAAGTGATGGTCACACAGCTAGTAAGTGTCAAATGTCTGAAGCTAGATTTGAACTCATGTCCTCCTAACTCCAGAGACAGTGATCTATCCACTACACCACCTAGCTGCCCCAGATTTCAATAACTTTTAAAGAAAGGAAGTCTCTCCTTTTCCCTCCCCTACACACACACACACACACACACACACACACACACACACACACACACACACTCAGCAGGGGACTCTGATAACTATTTTTTCTGCCAGAAATAAGAAGCCAAATTGAAAGGAGTTGAGAAGTGAGTGAGAGGAGAAAAAATGGATGCAATAAATTTGGAAACTTTTTCTAGGAGTTTGGTTGTCAAAGGGAAGAACATATAGGACAAGAGCTTGAGGGGACAAGTGAGGGTTTATTTTTCAGGTTGGAGGAGACTTGGACACATTTTTAGATTAGGAAAGGAGCCAATAGAAAGGGAAATAGTGAAGATTTGAGAGAAATGGGATGATTGTGGTCTGCTTGAAGTCATTTAGGGGATGAAATCACATGAGGATTGGCAATGGTAAGGTGAAGGGCTACCACATCATCAAAGACTGGAATAAAAAAAGAAAGAATGAGAGTCGATATCAAGGTATTTTGAGGTGTAGAGTAAGGAAGAAAAGGGAGTTCTGGGCAAATGGCTTCCATTTTCCAAATAAAGTGTGAAGCAAAGTCTTCTACTGAAAGGGAATGGGAAGTATGAAAGATCTGAGGAAAAATGAGGTTTGGAATAGCTCCTGTGGAAAATGGAACAGAGAATTAGGTAAGAGTAAAAGGAAGGCCTTATTATTATAAAGAGTGTCCAGTTGTAATTAGTCAACATAAATTTGTTGTAGAACTAACCAGTATGGTTGGTGGCTTCCTTCAGCACATTTCCCCCTCAGAATGTAAGCTCCTTGAGAACAGAAACTGTTTCACTTTTCCATTTGCATCTCCAGGGCTTAGCACAATGCTTTGAACCCTGCTTTATTCATTCATTCTTATATCATACTCTCCCAGTCCCTAGGGCCTAGGTATTTTACCCTCATGCAATCTAGTGGCTGTTAAAACCCTACACAAATTAAGCAGACAGGTATTATCAAACGATGCCTACTTTTTATAAAAGATAAAGTATAACTATTTATCATCCTTGAAGTAGATACTCCTTGGTGAAGTTCAAATATTAGTGTTATGTTATCTTTTCCCATCATTGCTGGGATGTTTGTCTTTCACTCTATTTCAGGAACTATTTAAGTAATTGGTGGGTGGGGAGTTTGGGAGTCAAGGAACAGAGAAGACTCCTGAAGCAAAAGAGTAGAGGGAACCAGGAGAAGAGAGAAAGACCTAAGATGTATTATTTACTTCATCTAAGATTGGAAGATACTATAAAGGGTAGCTCTGGCTATCTGGAGAAACTGAGAATTTGGTAGCTGGATTAAAGAACCAAAGAAGGAGAGAGACAGAGAAAGATATTCTTTTACTCAAGTGACAAGGAGCTAAGATGGGGGGTGTTGAGAAGGAGTTCAATGAGAAAGGAGCTTTCATAGCTCTGGGGATTTACATATATTTTGGGGACTAATGGTTGCTGGTTCCATGGTTTCTACTTCATTTCTCTCCTTTTAATAAAACTTTCCTCTGTAATATTGGGAACTGTGTCCTTGCAAATGGGAAATAGGTCTCATTATTTTGAGGAATGAATAAATGAATGCAAAAATGTTTATTAAATTTATTATATGCCAAACACTGGAAGGTCCAAGACAGTAGAAGTTTTGTGGTGTGTGAACTCAGGGGTGGGGAAGAGAGAAGTGATTTTCTCTCCTCCCCTGCATTCTGCCATGGTGCTTTGAAGGAGAGTTATGATTAAGAAAAGAAACACGTGGTTTCCAGAATGGGAGCAACTCAAGGGAAAAAACTGCTCTAAGCATTAGGACAATCTGAAGCCAATTAGAGAGCTAACTATGGATCCAAGGGAAAATTAGTTCTTCCTGATGGGAGCTGACTTCCTGAGAGGACCAAATTGAGGAACTCCAGCTAAGTGACCTGACCAGAAATGATACTCTACCCAGGGCAGTTCAGCTTGGTGACTCTACATGGAGGAATGGGACACTAAAGCCCTGCTATACCAGAGGAATGAGTTGCCTTAGTCATGTGTCTACCACCATTGTACTCTGAGTTTGTAAGTTTGTATTGTCTTCCTACAGATGCAGCTTGTATTTGTGGGAGAGTGTGTTCCAGGTTCATGGAGCTGGGAACGTTTTGTAGCCACTGTTTTTACTATGATATCTTAGTAAATATCTTTGCTTTGAACCAATTGTTTCCAATGGCTTACCAGGGGATTTCATAAACTATAACCCAGCAACCCAGAGGGGATGTTACAAAATAACAGCAATGGCAAAATCTCCAGAACCACTGCAAAACAGAGGGTTTTGGGAAAATCAAAATTAAATGGAATTGAAAATTTAAAAAATTAAGGTAATGCATTTTTAAAACAAAGAGCTAGTTTTTGTAAAAGACAACAAAATTGATAAACCAATTTGATAAAAAGATACAGGACAAACTGGAGATAAGTGAAGAAGAAAGACATTAAGATTAAGGAGGATTGGGAAAGACTTTTTGCAGAATACAGGACTTTACCTGAGACTTGTAGGGAACCAAGGAAGCCAGGAGGTGGAGATGAAGAGGCATAGCATTTGGCCATTGAAAATGCCTGGACTTGGGTAGTTGGCTATCACTACATCAAGGAGTATGTGGATAGGAGTAAAATATAAGAAAACTGGAGAAGTAAGAAAGGCGTAGATTATGGAGCACTTTAAAAGCCAAACATAGTATTTTACATTTGATACTGAAGTCACTTGGAGTTTATTGAATATGGGGGCATGTTGTATAGTCAGACCTGACATTTAGGAAAATCACTTAACAGCAGAGGGAAGATGGATTGGACTGGGGAAGCCACTTTAGTGGGGGGAGATCAACCAGCAGGGTATTGTAATAGTCCAGGTATGACGTGATGAGGTCCTGCAGCGTCAGAGAAGAGAAGGGGGCATGTAGGGAGAGATATTACTAAGGCAGAAACAACGGGACTTGAAAGCTAACCGGATATGGGAATTGAGGGTGAGAAATCAAGCATGCCAGCCTGGGAGGTTTCAGGCTTGGGTGACTGGAACGATGGTGGTACCCTCAACACTAGGGAAGATTGGCAGAGGGGAGAGTTGCGGGGGGCAGCGAATAATGATTTCTGTTTTGGACAGGTTGAGTTTAAGATTTCCATAGAACATCCCCTTAGAGATGTGGCACTGGAGGTCAGGAGAGGGGGGCTGTTGTTGCTCAGTCGTGTCCAATTTGTGACCCCGTATGGGTGAGGAGGGAGTGAAAATAATGCTTGATTGGGGAAAAAAAAAAGAATAAAACAATTAAAAAAAAGGAAATAGATGCAAAGAATGGAAGGGGAAGGAGCGCCGCAGCCGACCATAGAGCCGGCGGAATGCAGGGCTAGAGGCACCGGAAGTGATTCCCCTGGTCGGGGCGGGGTCGGTCCGGCTGGCGGGGTCGGGCTCTAGGCGCTTTCTCGTGCGCCTCGGGTCGCGGCCGCGCGTGCGGCTGCGCTTCCCGGCCTGGTGCCGGCGCCTCGGAAGACGAGGTGAAGCCCCCGCCCCTCTGTCCGGCCTAGGGACCGGGCTCTGGCGCAGTGGGGCCTGGCGGCGGCCCGGGAGGCATCGGCCCCGGAGGCGGCCGCATCCACCGCGGCGGCGGCCGTGCACGGGTCCTGACCTCCGCCCTCCCCGGGGCCCCGGAGCCGAGAGAAGCCGCAGGAAATGGCAGACGAGGCGCTCTTCTTGCTTCTCCACAACGAGATGGTGACCGGCGTCTACAAGTCCGCGGATCAGGGGGAGGTGGTGAGTGACCGCTGCCCTGGCCCGGGACCCTTCTTTCCCCTAGACTCCTCTTCTCCCAGCGTCCCCAGTTCTCCCCGTCACCCCTTTTTACTTCTCTCCTTTTTGGTTCTAGTTTCCTGTCCAGGCCGCAGACTTCACCCAAAACAGCCTCTTCCTCCGACCCCCCAGTCCCATCCTCGACTGCTCCCACCCCTCCCCCGCCCCATTTTCAGCCCTAGAATTCCTACTCTAGTAACATTTCTGCCATACTTCGGCCCCTCCTCACCTGCTTTGGGCTCCTTGCCTCCGGGCTCCTTGCCTCCAGCCTCCCCCCTCCGGTCCAGCCTCCACTCGGCTGTCAATCTTTGTACAGCTCAGGTCTGACCATGTCACCCCTTATTCAGCAAATTCCAGTGGCTCCTGATTACCTTCAGTATCCAGTATAAAGTGCTTGGCTTCTAAAGGCCCTCGTAACCTTTCCTCTCCCTCTCTTTCTAGTCTTTTAACTCCTTAAGTGCTCTCTCTCTCCCTCTCTGCAGAGTCCAGTCATTTTTAATGTCCTCCTCTATGGGACTCTCTCCGCCTCCTGGCTTCTCTGGCTAGCCTCCTTCAAATCTCGGCTAAAGTGTACAGTTTTAGGGGAAGCTTTTCCTCCTTTTTCTTAACCTTGGTTTCTTTTCTCTGAGACTGCCCCCAATTTTCTGATACATATCGTTTGTACATATTTGTTTCCATGTCATCTGCCTTGTTAGATTGTGAGCTCTTTGAGAACAGGGACTGTTTTTGCTTTTTTTTGTACCCCAGCAATTAATAGCACTTAGTGTGTGCATGGCACTGGGTAGGCATTTTAAAAAGTCCGGTTAACTGAAGATCCTTTTGTGGACTTTACCTCAGTGCCTCAGTCCATTCTTGAACCCACCCATTCTTGACTTGAATGCCAACAGATTCTTCTTTTGAATTCCATTGCTATCACTGGTTTATTGGGCTTTCACAAGTAGTACTTTCTTTTTAGTCAGTCAGCAGTTATTTCTTAAACACCTGCTATGTGCCAGGCACTATACAAAGTGCTGGAGATACAAAAAAAGGCAAAAAAAGACCCTTCCCTTAAGGGATTCACATACCAACGGGGGAGACAACATGCAAACAACTATGTATGTATAAGATATCTATCTATATCTATAGATAGAGTAGATTGGATATAATCTCAATAGATAGAAAGATAAGTAGATATAGATGTGGTTATGTTGGACACGATCTCAGAGGGAAGGTACTAGCACTGAGACGGATTTGAAAAAAACCTCTTAGAGAAACTAGGATTTGAGTTGAGACTTGAAGGAATCCAGGAATCAGAAATAAGAAGGGAAAGTGTTTCAAGAATGGTGGACATCCAGTGAAAAGACAGGGAGTCCTCTTCTCTGTACAGCCTCTCCTCTAGCTCAGTCGCTCACATCTCTCTTTTGAACTATTGCAGTAGTTTCCAGATTTATATCTCAGCCTCAGATCTCTCTCCTTCCCAATCTGTCCTTCGCACAACTGCTGCAGTATAAGTGTGACCATGTAATTCTCCTACTCAGTAAACTTCAGGGGCTCCTATTAAATATAAACTTTATTTGGCATTTAAAGGCCTTAAGGTCTGGCCAGATTTCCTGTCTTATTAAACATTACCATTCTAGCACTTTATAATCTAGCAATAGTGGCCATTTTACCGGCCGTCTTACATCACATTACATCTCTGGTCTCCATGCCTTTGTACTGACTGCACCCCATGACTAGAATACCTTCCCTTCTTATCTCCATATTGTGAAAAATGGAGGTGGTATAATCCCTTGTTCTTTAAAAACTCTGTTCAAGCATCGCCTTCTGCCTCAACTTTCTTGATCTCTCCAGATGCTAATACTTTTCCCCTCACAATTACTTTGTATTTTGTATATATTTGTAATTGTACATATATGTTGTCTCCTCTTGATAGAATGTAAGCTTCCTGAGGGCAGGGACAGTTTTGCTTTTGTTTTTGTATGCCTGCCATAGTCATGCATATAGGATAACCATGCATATAAGGTAACCAAGCACACCTCGATGTCTCCAAAAAAATGGTATTTTGGGACTTGTTTTGAAAGTTTTTATTTTTTAAAGTATAGTTGACAAGTTAATAAATAATTTTAGTCAATAAATACATTTAGTTAAATTTTTATTTGAATTATATGTAATACAATTTATCTCTATATAGTGCCAGAGTTTATGAGGTGCCCAACTAAGGTGATAGATGTGAGTAGAGAGAGGGATAGATTTGAGAGATGTGGGGAGGTAGGAACAACTTGGCCGGCCATTCATTGGATATTTGAGGATGAGGATGACAACAAGATTGTACATCTGGGTGACTAGAAGAATGGTAGTACCCTTTTGCAGAAATGGGGAATGAGTAAGAGGGGTGGGGTGAGGATGGGAGGAAGATAATGACTTCTGTGTTTAAAATGTCCAATAGGCAGCTGCAGATATGCCACTGGAGCTCAGGACAGAATGCCTAGGGCTAAATATATAGGTTTAGTAGTTATCAGCATAGAGATGGTAGTTAAACCTATGGGAATTGATGAGGTTAGTAAGAGAGAGATGAGAAGAGAGCTAATGACAACCTTGGATATACTCACAGTTACTGGGTTGTTTTTTTGTTTTTGTTTTTTAAATTTTGTTAATGTCATTTTTGTTTTTAAGATTTCTGTTTTGGTGTTTAATTGATGTTTTTTTTAATTTGTTTTCTGGTGTTTTTTAGTTATAGTTCCAATTCATTGATCTGTTCTTTCTCTTTTTCATTAATGATAGTGTTTAGAAATAAAAAATTTTCCCTAAGGACTGCTTTGGTTGCATCCCAAAAATTTTGGTATGTTGTCTCATTGTTGTCATTATCTTTAATGAAATTAGCTATAGTTTCTCTGATTTATTCTTTGACTTTCCAATTCATTAGGGTCAAATTATTTGGTCTAAAGTTGATTTTTAAAACTTTTTTCAGTGATTCTTTATTTTACAATTTACATTTCATTGTGATCAGTAAAAGATGTGTATATTTCAGCTTTTCTCCATTTTGAGGGTTTTGTGTCTAAAGGTATGACCAATTTTGGTAAAAGTACCAATGTGCATAGTTGAGATATATATATATGTGTGTGTGTGTATATATAGATAGATATATACACACATATATACACACACACACACATATACTCCTTTATATTTCCATTCACTAATCATGAGAAGGTTATCATATCTAATTTTCCTAAAATTCTATTCAGGTTCTTAACTTCTTTCTTGTTAATTTTTTAGTTAGATTTATCTAGAGCTGATGGATAAATTGAGGTCACCCATTCATATAATTTTACTATTCTTTGAATTTAGAAGTGATACCATTAGGTTCATATATGTTAGGTATTGAAGTTAATTTATTATGTACCTTTCAGCAAAATGTGGTTTCCTTCTTTATCTCTTCTAATTAAATATTTTCTTATTTGGGAGATAGGAAAGAACTATTGATAGAAATGAGATAGAGTAGGGAAGGGGAATGAGTTCATTCTGTTGATAGTTATAGTGCATTGTAATAGTTCAGAAATGTAAAGTATTGAGCATAGGTACCCTTTGTATGTCAGTGACTAATAAAAATTATTAGCAATGTGAATAATAGAAAATCCTCTTTTGATAATTTTCTATAACTAGGTTCATTTTAATTGAGAAGGAAAAATTAATAATTTATTCATAGTTTGAAGATATCAGGAAACTTTTATAAGTTTTGGAAGGGATTAATCAACATTTTTAATTTTGGGGATTAGTTCAAAGTTCTGGCTTTATGAAACTTGGAAATTAGATTTTTATTAATTAAGATTCAGAATCCTTTTTTGTATTTTATAGGAAAATGGAAGATGCATTACTAAGCTGGAGAACATGGGTTTTAGAGTAGGACAAGGATTGATAGAAAGGTAAGCTCAGTTTGAATAATGGTGTTAATAGTAATAAAAATAACTGACATTTTATATAGTGCTTTCAGGTTTGCAGAGTTCATTAGCAGATTTCATTGATCTTCACAACAGCCTTCTGAGGTGGGTACTACAGGTATTATTACCAACAACAGGATCAGAAAGTTCAAGTGGCATGTCTATGTTCATATAGTTACTAAGTATTAGAGGTAGAATTTGAACTCTGGTCTCTCTTAATTCCAAGTCTAGCATGTTGTTTATGGCACAATGCTAATTGTCTTTATTTTGTTACTGGTTAAGTTATAAACTAAAATGACTCATATTTTAAAAAAAGGGGACTGTTGTGGGCTGCCATGAAACTTCAGTTCTTCTCCCTAAATCTTCTTCTGTAGACTTAGTAAGTTAAAGTTTTCACAGTGAGCTGAAATTTTGGTTGATTTTTAGTTTAGGTATATTTTTCTCAAAGTTGGTTCAGTAAAAATTGCTAGCTGAAATATACTTTTGTGTGTATATTTTTTCTTCAGAAGACTTTCATGGTCTTAGTGTAGTTTAGTGCTTTTAAACTTATTTGAAATTTGTTTAAAGTCCAGAGGATCAAAAATACTTTGAGAAACATATTTGTGCATATAACAGGTTCTTAGAGTTTTAAAATAAATTTTTATTAAGGCTGTGTTATACACTGATACTTCTCTGTTCATAATTGTGTTTCATAACCTATTTTTCATATTCTTTATCATGAAATATTTAATATTTATAGTACACTTCTGTCCTAATTTTGTTGTCCTTCTAAACATTTTTATTTTAAATATACCTAGGAATAAATAATGGTTGAAAGTCAAATAGTTTAAGCTATAAAATCAATACAGTATGACTTAAAAACACATTTGGCTTCCTGTTTTCAAAATTTCAGCCATATCATTAAAATTTTAATTGCTACATAAGTTGGGATCAGGATGTAAATTCATTTTGCCAGATATCTATCACTATGACATTTGAAATATTACATTATAAATAATTGTTGGTAAATAATTACATAGTTATAATGATTAAATATATGCAATTTTTCCTTTTGGAAGTTAGGTTCATGACTTACCTATCTTCCTTTCTTTGGAGGAAAAAACTCTAAAATTCTAACTTTTTTATCTTTTTAGGTTTACGAAGGACACCGCAAGGTTCAAAGATGAATTAGATATCATGAAGTTCATTTGCAAAGATTTTTGGACCACTGTTTTCAAGAAACAAATTGATAATCTAAGGACAAATCATCAGGTATTATACAAATTAAGATTTGTTTTATATGTCACTTTACCTTGTTAAAGTGAAATTATTTCTGCTATTTGCTTTCATTATTAAAAATGTTAAAATGATATTTTAAAGAGTTGTTTCTTTTAACTTTTAGATTTGTGTTTTTCACTTTATATTAGATTTAATGAGTCATGATTTTTGTCATAAGTACTGGATACACCAAATAAAGAGCAAAGGGAATTTAGCTGTGACAACTAGGTATTTTTTTTAATAGAAAATAATACCTCTCCTGCACTTTGCTGAGAGGTGGGGGACGGTTCTTAGGTTTGGAACATTGCATGTAACGTTACTTTTTTTTTCAATATGTTGATTGGTTTTGTTAATTTTTTTCTCTTCCTCTTTTTTTTACCTTTTATTATTAAAAAATCTTCATTATCAAGGAAGTCTCTCTTGGAGAGATCAAAGGAAAGGATATAGGGAGAAATCTAGGCAATATATAGGCAACTGATATCAGTAAAAATCTACTTAAAAACATAATACTTTAAAAATGTACCCAAGTTCATTGTCAAAATAACTTTGGTGTTTGGATATTTCATTGCTTAGTCGTTGTATTAGTTGTGATAATATGTAAAATCTCAAATAGGAGTCTTAAAATTTCAGGACTAGAAGAGACCTTAGAGAGAAACATGATAGAGTTGAAAGAGTTGCTGGACTTGGGTTCAGAACCCAACTGTACCCATGGGTAGGTCACTTAACCTCACTGGGCTTCAATTTTCTCAAGAATAAAATGAGAAGCAGTTTGCAAAGGTTAAAGGGTTTATATGAGTTATTAGCCTAGTTATACATCTCATTTTTATAGGTGAAGAAACAATTATTGCTGTCTTTATTGTTCATGTTCAATGAAATTAGTGGAAAATTTTGACCCATCTTAAGTTTTCTGCTTCTGTTCTCATAAATGAAACATTGTGGAGGGGTGAAAAGGGGGAGAGAATTGATAGATTTTATTTTGATTTGAAGGTTTTTCCCCCTATTGTGTTTTAATACATAACATTTTTCATCTTAGGGGTGTTTTATAAAAAAACTGATAAATAAGGTAGAGCAGAGGACTTTAAAACAATCGTATATATTTTCTGTTCACCAAGCTTTGTTACTGTAGCTATTAACCATATGTGACAAAGCAAGATTATGTCCCCACTTAAATAAACTCATGCTGTGTTTCATGAAATGTAAGAGTTATTAAACAGTAGGGTTGGCTTATTTTCTTAATTGAATTTTATATATATGTGTGTGTGTGTGTGTGTGTTGTGTGTGTGTGTGTGTGTGTGTGTGTGTGTGTGTGTGTGTGTGTATGTATGTATGTGTATATGTGTATATATATATGTGTGTGTATATATATATATATATATATATACACACACATACACACATATACACACACACATATATAAAATCAGTTACCTCAAAGTTATAGTAGTGTGTTTAGTATTGTAACATATTAATACTCTGTCATTAAATATTGCCTACTACTTCTAAATCTTCCAATTGTATTTTCATATATTTTACTTTGAATTGAAAAGGGAACTGTATCTTTTGAATATGCCTCCACAAGGTAATTAGTGGATGGTGATTTGATGAGCATTAAATGACTAGTTATGTATGAGAGGCAGCCTTACCATGGATAGAGGGCCAGTCAGCCTTGGAGTCAGGAAGGACTGGGTTCAAATGCTACCCAGAGGACTTGAAGTCCCATTAGCTGTGTGACCATATGCAAATCACTCAACCTCTTGTCCCAGGCAACATTCTACAACTTATAAGGTAAAGCTGAATTGTCAGTCTGTATCATTGTGGGGAGTTCCTAATACCGTTGAAATTAAAGGTCCAAACCAAAAATTAAATTAAATTTATGTGGATATTAGCACTGAATACTGTGTGTAATCATAAGTAGCTAGTCTGATCTAGTGAATTCACTGCTCTCAAATCAGGCAACTGATATTTTGTGACCTGCTTTCTTGCAAACAAATTTTTTTTATTAGTAAATGTACTTTGAATATAAAGTATTTTCTTAAACTTTTAAAAAGTATGATAATTATTTATTGCATGGTTGAGAATTCTTAAAGAATTAAAAAACAATGACCACAGGTTTCTTTTGTGTTTTGGGGACAGGGCATCTATGTGCTTCAGGACAACAAATTTCGACTCCTGACCCAGATGTCAGCAGGAAAACAGTATTTAGATCACGCTCCTAAGGTACTTCATAGAAGACTAACAATCTTTACTGAAGAAAAAAATAATATACAATTCGATGGACATGTTTAATGCTGATCATGATAGATTTGTGAATTTAAAATAGGATAAAGATGGCTTAGTCTCTAAGACTTGAAAAATTATCATTTAAAGGGATAATTATTCTCTGCAAAATAATTTGCTTTAAAAAAGGATTCACTGCTGGGTTTAACTTGGGAGCTCAGGTATTAAATTAGCAGAACTTTCCATGATGTTGCATAAAATAACAATTTCTGGAGTCCTCATGGAATTTAAACTTCAGGCATAAGTGTAAAATTAAGTGAAATGGTCAAATGCTTATCACTATCTACATAAGAAATAGATTTCTGAAACATGTTCTTTGAAAATTTAATTAAATGTTTTTTGTTTTGAATGAGATGATTTAAAAGCTTGGGACACAGAATTAGAGCTTTCTCTAGAGCTGTCATTTTATGTATTCTGAGCAAACAAGCCTAGAGAGGTGAAATGACTTGTCCATGGTAAGAAAAGGAATGATAGATATAGCAGAGTCAAAATTCAAACCCTCTGACTCCAAATTCAATTTTCTTTCCACTGAGCCAAGCTCTAAAGTATAATCATGACATAGATGTAATCCTGGATTCAAATTCTGGCAGGTCTTCACCAAGCCAGAATGTCCTTGAATATAGGTCTGGCATCTGGAATGAATGTTTGCAGAGGGCCAGGCTATCCAAATTGAGTGAGACACATAACCTGCAGGATGACCAGCAGATAATGATTTTTTCCAGACATAAAAAGTATTGTTATGTATAGAAGAAAACAAAAAGAACTAGAAGAAAACAGAAGCAGAACAGCTTAGATTCATAGTTTCATGTACAGTCCTCTTCATCTGTTTTTCTTTATATATGGAAATGCTCATTTAGTGTTTAAGTTCAGAATTTAAAAAATTAAAAAAAATAAGCATCACACACACCTGATGTTAGAGTAGTCCTTTATTACCAGAAATAACATCTTTGCTTCTTTGCAGTAAAATCAAGTCCCAGTTTTGAGAACCACTAATTCAGGGTTTGTAATGAACATAATATACTAATTTTTTGTGAGTATACCTGATTAAAATTTGAAATAAATAGTACAACTTTGTAATTAATTAACAATATAGGATTATTGTGAATTAATTTAAAATTTTATTGATAGCTTTTATAAACCACAGTCGTTTCTGTAGTAATTCTCCAATAAATCTGTCCTGTAATAAAAGAAAAAATTAAGCAAAACCCAACTGGAAAAAAATAACTTTGTCTAACATAGTTCCATACCTATAATACCCACCTCAGTTTTTCAGAACCAAGATTGGTCAGTGCAATTAATTCAAGTTCAATTGCTTTTTTGCATTTTTTATTTATATCATAATTCAGTATTTTGCTTAATTACTCTTTGCTCAGCATCAGTTCATATAAGTTCCTGTGATTCTCTGAATTCCTAGTTTTTGTCATTTCTTAAGGTGTTATAATATTCTGTTGTGTTCATCTACCACAATTTGTTTCAAACTACCTTTTTTTTTTAAACTTCTTTTCACTTCTAAGTACCAATTAATAATACATGTTATTCTATGTGCTAGCCAAACTGAACTACCGGCTATTTCCCAGAGTATTCCATCTCTTATTTCATAGAGATGGTATGCTGTTTGGAAAAGAGTAAGTTTGCCTTAAGCCTGTGATCAATTTGTATGTCTTCATCTTTCTTGTTCAGAATTTTTATCTTCTTTTAAAGGCTAATCTGTGGAAATTGTTTCCCACTCCCCATTGTTGTTGATACAGTCTTTCCTCTCAAATTAGGTACTTATCTTTAAATATTATATTCCCTCCATAGGATATAAATTCCTTGAGAGCAAGGACTGTTTTCCTTTTGTCTTTGAATCCATAGTGCCTCACACATAGTAGATGCTTATTGAATAGTAGAGATTCTTGTACAAAAAATCCCTGGTCTACCTGCTTTCAAGTCCTTGTTATTTTTTGGCTTTCTGTCTTTGCTCTAGCCTTGCTCTTTACACTTGTACATTTGCTTTTCTATAGCCCTGGATTTTTCTGCCTTTTTCTAAGAATTTTCTTGCTTTTTTCTGTTTTCTTCCCTTTCAGTCCTGAATTATGATTCTGATTCAAAATGTTTTCTATCTTTATTCTTTAATTTCTTTGTGTTCCTCATGGAAGTAAAGCTTCTTAAACCCCAGGATTCTGTTCCCTCTTCTAACCAATTTCTGTTATCGATCCATTCTGTTGTGCTTAACTTTGCAAGTATCAATACATGGGGGAAGTAAGGTAGAAGCAGAGCCCTGTGGTAGATCCTGTTTTCCAAATTGTGTGATTGAATTCTACCCTTTGCCCTCCCCATGATCATTCTCCTTTCCTTTGGTTATCCCATCTTATCTCCTTGGGACCACTTGCCTCTAGAGCTCTAGTTTCCCTTCTCCCAAGGACATTATCCATGATGGCACAACAGTCAAGAGGTAGTCTTCTAGTGTACCAACACCCACCTAGATTAATTAAACCTTTCTTCACCTCCCACCATAGCATTTTTTTTTTTTACTGCTGGGAGTGCTCTTCAGTGGGACCTTCTTGTCCTTAGATTGAGATTTTCCCCATCCATTTCTCTAGTTTCAATCCCTCTCTTCTGTTATCTCCTCCCATTCTCTTGCAGCTTCTCTTCTTTTTGAGAGTTTATGTGAGTCATAAGACTTGATGAGGGTATATCACATACCCCTCTCCTGCACCTTCCCTATGCCCATTTATATACCTTTTGGGGATTATTCTATAGTACATATTGTTTAATCAGAGTTTATCAAATTCGGGGATTAAAAAGTATTGTGGTACCTGAAGCCATCATATTTCTTGTTCATTTTAGAGTGCATTTTTGCTTCTCTTTTAAATTCTGCTTACATTTTTATCCCCTTGTGTACTTTAAAATTTTTTTCTTAATTATTTTTTTACCCTCTAGGTCATTCTATTTCTTTCTCTTTTTAAAGTAACCTCTAGAAATGGGATAATTTCTTACTTATTCTGTAGTAATTATACATACTTATTACCCTTCCTGTGTTTCTTTTGTTTGGAGGAGTGTTTGCAAGTCAAATATTCTTTTTGTGTCCCTTTGTTTTTTTCCAGGCATGCCTCAAAGGCTCTTCTTTATGTTTAAAATACATTTTTAAAAAACTTCTGATTAAGCTCAGATTTGTAACTTATGTCATTTTGGGTTGCAACTTGAGCTTCTTTGCTTTTTGGAATGTATTATGCTATTCCTGTTGTTTCTAGTGGGTGTGGAATTGTCTAGTATTGTTAGAATCTCCTTTCCTCTGTATTTGAAGGTCTTCTTTTACCTTGTAGAATTTGTTTTTTGTCATAAGAATTGTTAAATTTAACAGTTGTGTGTCTTGGCGTGTGAGGTTGGTTTGTTTTTTTCCCCTCTGGAGTTGATCTTTGGTTTCTTTTGATTGTAGTTTTTTTTTCTATAATCAGAAGTTCTATAGTGTTTTCTTATACAGTCAATCCTCAAGCATTCCCACATTGAATTTTTTCGACTTCAAACATCCATGTAATTTTATCAGTAACTTCATTGTCACTTTAGAGTTGGCAGCTGCACACATTTGTGGCTATGTGCAGTAGAGAAAAAAATGAGAGGCTCAGTGTGCCAAGTTTGTGGAGCAGCTGGTATCCTATGAGGCATTTCATTGCTGTTATTCACCTTACTGTTTTCAGAGTAAAGAGCTCTTTGTGCATGCTTTGCACGTTTTCATTGTTTACCTTTAAAACTCAATTTCTGTGTTGCGCTTCGGCCTTAAGAGCATAGTGCAAGTCTCATGGAGTCCTGTCAACAAGATCATTATATAACTATATCTCATCATCACATAGTACCTGTATAAAAATAGATTAGGACACAGAGAAATTATAAATAAATGGTCTTTTAAAATTTATTTTTTACTTTCAGCATTCACTCTTCTAAAATTTTAAGTTCTAAATTTTTCTCCACTCCCCCCTCTCCAAAACGGTATGCAGTCTGATATAGGATATATATCTACAATCATATCAAACATATTTCCACATTAGTCAGGTTGTGAAAGAAGGATCAGAACAAAAGGGAAAAACCCCGAGAAAGAAAAAACAAAAAAACCCGAGAAAATAGTGCACTTCAATCTGCATTCAGACTCCATAGTTCTTTCTCTGGATGTGGATATCATTTTCCATCATGAGTCTTTTGAAATTTTCTTAGATCATTGCATTGCTGAGAAGAGCTCAGTCTAACAGTCTTTTTTTTTGGGGGGGGGAGATTGAGGTTAAGTGACTTGCCCAGGGTCACACAGCAAGTGTTTGGTCTGAGGCCAGATTTGAACTCAGGTCCTCCTGACTGCAGGGCTTGTTCTGTATCCACTGTGCTACCTAGTTGCCCCCTCTGAATACAATTTTTACAAATCATGCTGCAATAAAATTTTAATCAATACTATGGATTACGAGATTCTGTAGCTTACAAAAGATATTTATTAAGCACTTAGTATTTGTCACACATAATGTTAAGTGCTGGGAATACAAATACTTGCTAAAGGAAAGAGCCCTTTGCCCTCTGGGGGCTTAAATTCTAATGAGAGAAAATAAGTAAAAGGGAACTAGAAATGGGTGAGGGGAAGGTATCTATCTTGGGGGCATGGCAGAAAATTAATGTAGAGAGTAGGGGGCTAAGCTGTGTTAGAAGTAGTAATTTCAGCAATCTCTAGTGAAAGATTATACTTTTTAGTGGTCAAGGGAATGTAACACCCTATTTCCCATGGGTTCCATGTATCAGCATTAGCATTTGTTACTTTCATGCTACGAAAGCTGAGGATTGACTGCATTATTTCCAACATTATTTTTCTGTTTATCATGTACTTGGGAGAGACCCATGACCCATAGGTTTTCTCTGAATATCATATTGAGGTCAGTGGCTTTTGCTTGCACAGTATTCATATTCTTTAACATTATTGCCTTTTGCATCTCTAATCACAGATCTTCCTCCATCTAAGTATTTTTCACATTTCACATTGGTTATTCTTTCTTTCACTTCTTTGGAGAAACCCACCACTGCTGGGAATTTTGTTTCTTCCTAATATCTTCTCACAGAGATTTTATTTCTCCTTTGAACCATTCAGGATCATCCTGCTGTGGTCTCATGCTTTGTTGGGATTCTGTAGGATTCTGTGTTTGACCATGCATTGGTTCACTTTTCCTTTGTCTTGTAATATTTAAGAGCTTTGTACTGTCTGAGAGTTTAATATTTATCCTTTCTTTTCATTTTAGGGTCCACTGCTGATTGATCTGCTTGTGCTCTAGGTTTTTAACTGAACTTTTTTCCTCTTTAAATGTTTAGTGTTTCAGCCTTATGTTCACCCATCACTCACTTTCTGATTTCTCCCTTCAAAGATGGGTTACCCCCAGGTTTGAACTGCAAATCTGTCTCAGCTATTACCCATATTAGGGGATTTGTGTTTCACTAGTCTTGGTCCTTCCATAAATAACATCTAGGGTGACAACGACTGGTGCCATTTGGGTTTTGGTCCCCTTTCCTTCAGTTCTGGTATAGCCCCTCCAAATGGCTACTTGTCTCAGTTCCTCTTGGCTCTCATCGTTTTCTTTTCTGGGTTGGGTTCATGTGTGCCCCTCTTTCAGGGTTAGGGGCGGGGAGAATGTTCTGAACAGTTTCTGAAGCCTTGAGAGCCCCCTAACCAAGAGGCCACCCTAGGCAGAAGATATCTTAATTTTTGCCCTAACCCCCTTTCTCTTCCTCATGTAGCCGGGCAAGTTAGTGTCTGCCCTTGTAGGGTACGCCAGCAATCTCTGCAGGAGAGGCTGCTAATGTGGTTCCAAGGCACAAACCTGTAAGTTGGTGGGTGTATGGAGGCCAGGACAGGAGGGGTGCTGAATGCTTTAAGGTTTAGCATTTAAGATTTTAATTTATAAGGGGTTCTTTCTGGTCGTCTTTATTTATGTAATAGTTCTACATCTGTGCATAATCCCCTCTCCCCCCCTTTTATTGAGTGTTTTAGTGGGGACTAGGGGAAATCAAAATGGGTGAGACTCTAGTCGCATGAAGCTAGACTAAAGTTTATAAATCTACATTTCTCAACTTCTCCACAAGAAAATTAAAACAGTATTATCATGTAATTTACTGTGGCTTGAATTTGCAAGAGGTATTATTTTTCACAGTTATTTTTTTCCTTTTTTAGTATTTAGCATTTACATGTGGCTTAATCAGAGGTGGCTTATCAAATTTGGGGATAAAAAGTATTGTGACAGCTGAAGTGTCAGCAATGCCAGCATGTAAGTAGTAAAGTTCCTCTTCCTTACTTTTTAAGAGTATATTTTTCATAAAAGATTTACTGTATTTGATAAAAATTTAATTATACCTTATTAGGTAATAGTCAAAAAGAAACAAGAACTTAAGAGTTTAATTTTAAGTTTAATTGTACACTTAAAGAGTGTAATTTTCTTTAAATGGGAATCTCAAATCCAGTCCAATAAGTTGTGATACAAGGATGTGTCTTTCTCTAGTTTGTTTCTGGGGAAATTTAAATTACTAGAACAGTTTGATTTTACTTAAAACTGTAATAACTGCATATGGCTTTACAATTTACAAAGTGCTTTAACATCACCAACAGAATACTAGGTTTGGAAGGGAACTAGATAACCAACTAATACTTGAAAAAGAATCCCTTCAGCAACTTAACCATCTTTTTTACTTGAAGACCTCTGGTGAGGGGGAATCCACTGTCCTAATGCAGCTCATCCCAATTTTGGATAGATCTAGTAGTTAGGAAATCTTTCCTTATGGAAGGTCTAAATTTTGCCTCCTGGCAACTCATTGTTCCTGGTTCTGCCTTCTGGGATTAGCAGAACAAAGATTCTCTCCCCCTAAATCTTTTCTTCTACAGGCTAAATATTGCTAGTTCCTTCAACATTCTCAGTTGATTCTTCCAGCCACCTTGTAAGGTATAAGTAATGAAAATATTACTATTCTTGTTTTACATATTAGGAACTAGAAGCCAAGAGAGGTCAAGAGACTTGCCCAAAGTCACACAAATTCGTGGCAGACCCAGGATTTGATTCTGAATTCAGTGTTTTAAATGTGCTCAGATTTAGTGACATTCAGTATAAAAGTCCAAACTAGAAAACAGATTAGAGAATAATTCCTTTTACAGATGGATTTTTTTTTTCTGTGGGATTCCTTTATATGGTAAACTCCTTTTCCATGTAAGATGATGATTTAGGAGCAGATTTTTAAAAAAGTTATCATCTCTTCTCCTAACAAACCTTTTGTCAGAGCTGCTAAAAAAGTAAGATTGAAAAGATAGAAAAATAGGTGTTAAGACTTGTTTTCTTCATTTCAAAATGTTCAATAAATATTTCTTTTTTTGTAGGTAAATTTCAAGTGATGATACAGAAGATGTAGCATATATTCAAATGCTTCTGCAATGTAAAGAGATTAAATTATTCATGTATAAAGATTTTTGAGTAGTAACTTTTGACTTACTGGCCTTGTCATAAGTTTCTACAGTACACTGATTCATGTAAGCTATATATTAATTTAATTTATTAGATGATGTAATAATATGCAGTCTCAAATAAGATTACCATAGTATAGTATATATCATCTGATGGAACAGGAGAGTATCAAAGAAAATTTTGCTGAGACACTACACTGTAGCTATATATCACAGTATACCAAATTCACCTTTATTTAATTAAAAAATTTATTAAGTAAGCACAGCAACCAAGTAACAACATTTCTTTGTGCTTCTGCTTTACTGGTTCATGATAACATTTTTTGGCATTAAAAAGAAGGACAAACTTAAAGTCTTACTCAGTTAGTAGAGAGAAAAAGTTATCATTTGTATCCATTTTTTTCAGGTCCAGAAAAAAAAAAGACTAAATTGGATTTAAAAAAAAGTTGGAGGTATATGTTAAAATGAGTAATTTTCATATTTGTATGAAGAGGCTTTGTATTTTAAGTCTACTCATGGCACTACAAAAAGTAAGACTGGAAGAGGATTTCTGGGATCAGCAAGGGTGGAAAGAAAGGAGGTAAATCTTTGAAAGAAATCAGATGAAGGAAATTAAATTGTGGGTTGGATCCTAGATTAGATAAATTGGATAAAGTGACTATCTCTAAAAATACATGAGACCAGTCAGGATGACTCTTGACATGCAAAGGTTACTTGTCCAAGTCAATTTCACTACATTCAAGTAATAAATAATTGAGAATTTCTATTCTTCATACTAGGTAACAGGAATATTCAGTTCTAACAACTTTAAACATGTTGCACATGTTTAAAATCTCTTTTATATTAAGTACCCCCCCATGGGTTTACCAGTGGTATGCAATAAATATTGTTTGATTTCTTAATGTTGATGCATTTTTACTTTAAATCCAGGTTATTTTAACCCTGTTACTAAGAACAGGATGTTTTTATAAGTGGCTTCTGGTTTTATTTTTTAATTTTATTTTGGTTAATTGAGCTCTTAGTATCCAAATCTCACTTTCAGCACAAGGAATTTTACAACTTCCACCAAATACCTTCAGCATTCATTATTTAAGAACTTAATAAAAATGTTTATTACTTAAAAAAGGTTCTTATACAAGGCATTTCACTTATTGAATGACTTTTAATCCTTCTGAAAGGTTTGTAATTAAGAGACATTAGCAAAACTAATTGCTATAATTGTGTGACACACTGCTCATCCAATTTAGTCTTTTAAAATGCAACACTGATCTTGCTATGGACATCAATTTCAGTAAGTGAGATCAAATTTAAGGTTCTTACATAACACTGAAATTTTGATGAAACCTGTCTTCATGGGGACTAGCTGGCTTGTACAGAGGTAATGTTGCTTGTTTCTTTTACATCACAAGTATTCTGTTATTGAAGATTGTTTTTGTATCAAGATGGTTCATCAGCCAGGTCACGCTGATCAAAATACCTATTAAAAAGATAAATTTTAGGACTCATGGAGAACTCTGGCTCAAAATTTAGTAGATACCTAATCATCATGCAAAGCAATGGCATAAAAGTCACTAGTGACCCCAATAAGCTGGTATCTTGTTGAGAGGACTAGGATAATTTTGCACTCTAAAAAGTAAGTACACATTCTAGTTGACATCCAATTCAAATATATTTCTTTTAAAACTCAAAATGTTTGCTAAGAAAGTATAAAGCAGGCATGCCATTTTATGATTTCCCCATTTAATATTAACTAAATTTTCACAACATTTGAGCTTTAAAATGATCACATAGCCAAGACATGTATAAAAAACCACACATACATTTCATATATGCATACACACACACATATACATACACAAAATAGTAATTTGTAGCACTTATTATAAAGTACAAAAAAAACCCCAAAAAGCTTTTACTATACCTGCTCACCAAACAGATTAATAAATTCAAAGCAGGTACTCTCTCATCTTCTTTACTCTCCTGGAAAAAAGAGGAAAACAAAGATATATTTTATTTCTGCTTTCTGAGTGCCACCAAATTTCCTTTTAGGTTACAAAAAACAAGCACTTTGCCGAAGTTACTATTTGTGCTATTACAACACAGCAGAAAATCCTTGAAGGGGAAGGATAATACTTCTGAATCAACACCTTGTTTAATAAGGGCCCTGAAGGAAATATCCTTACTGATAAAAATAGTTCTGGGCCCAAAAGCTTGAAAGGGAAGATCTCTCTCTAGCCTGTTGCCAAGTAGATGTAACTTAAAATCTGTATCTTAATAAATTTTGTGTTACCTATATTGTGAAGGTCAGTGGAGAGAGATTCATAATCTTGAAAACTGAAAACCTGGATCAGAAGTCCCTGCAATCTAAGGGAGGGAATCTGGAATGGTTTGTCCTAGCTTACAGCATGATACTGAACTGAGAAAGCACATAAGAGAAATTAGAGGATTTGCTTCCTAATAAGGCAGACGAGGGACAGATGATTCATAATGATGTAGGGTATAGTAACTCAAGCATAAATGTTGCTACTTATGCATTAGTAGGACATTGTAAGATTTTTTAGACATGCCAAATTTTGTTTGATAGAAGAATACTTGAAATAGCTAAGCCAGTGACATTCTGAATTAGGAAAAATTCCCATATAATTCGGTGCATTCTTCAACTTCTTTATTTAAATTTTCCATCACCATCTAGGGTAAAGTAATTAGTATTTTTCTGCTAATAAAAAACACATCAAATGCTTTGCAAACTAAAGCATTACACAAATTTAGGATGTCATTTGAAACAGAAAGTTGTAACTCACCACTAAGAATCTCACTTCAGAGCATCTTCTTGCAAGTTGCCTAATTAATGAATGAGCTTCAGGTAATAATGGTTTTTCAAGGCAAGCTAACAAAGCATAGAGCCATCTTCCCTGAATGAATTAAAAATTAGTTACATATATGCATGTATGTGTATATATAAATAAGTAATAAAGTGCTATCAATACGTTCTTATCAGATGTTTCACTGCTTTCTTCAGGGATATGTCTCCTATGGTACACTGAATGGAGTGCTGGGATTGGAATCAGGATATCTGAGTTTAAATCCTAATTATTGTCTGTGTAACCTTGCATGAATCACAACCTCTCTGAACTCAGTTCCCTCATTACAGAATTAAGGGGGGAAAAGACCTGGGTTTAAATCTAGTATGAGCAAATCACTGTAATTGCTGAGCCTATTATAAAGAGTTCTCTAACCAAAAGAAAAAAGGTCAAAGGTCCTGGAATTGGTAAATCACAACCTCCTTGAACCTCTGCTTCCTCATCTACAATATGTGGGGAAGAGGGAGGGATGGAAAGGTTTTTTTTTTTAGATTTTCTCTAAGATGTCTTCTATCTTGAACATTTTGATAATAAACAATAATGTTCTTTGCTACAAATAAATCATAGGAGATAGGGATTGGATCTCTGATTTCACTGATTTAAAGAACTGCCTAATGAGATAACCCCCTCTACCAGTATAGATTGGCATCAGTAATTTGTAGACCTAGATGCCTTGAGCACTGAGAAATTAAGTGACTTTCCTGGGATCATTGTAGCCATTCAGCAGCAAGACCTGAATCCACATCTTCCAGGCTCTAAGGTAAGATCTCTGCTGACTAAAATAGAGGTGTAAGACACATGGCCCCCTGTACTCTCAGGTAGCCTGAACCAGATTAATATATAATTGGGAAATATTTAATAAAGCATAGATAATATATAGTTTTCTAAGTCACTATGTGGCCTGTAGGGATCCTCATGTATAGTTTCGTAGTCCTGTTTCTGTTTGAGCTTGACACCATTGGACTACAATATGCTGTCTTATGAATAAAATGTAAAATTTTAAGAGTTAGTTTAGATAATAACAGACAAGTGTATTCAAAAGGGGATCTAAATAACAAATTTAGTGATTGTGATAAAGGGAAAATGGAAAAGTAAAAACATTTCCCCTTCCCTTCTAGACCTTCCAAAGTTTCCTACAGGAACCCTTTATTTACCAGGGTAGGGAAACCTATCAGAACACATGTGCATACTTTAGACATCAGAATTGGCCAAGTTTTCCTTTAGTATCTATAGACAAATTCTGAATTAACTGATTCCTAAGTCCAAGATGAGAATGTTATCCACAAAATTTTATTGATATTTCTAATAAATTTCCTTGGTTCTATGTTTCATGGTGTTATCATGGAACCACTAAAACAAAATCTAAATAAGTTTCTTTAAGTTATTAGTTGCTGCAACATTAAACTAATAAGAGACATGACTTTATTCTGTGAAAGTTTTGATAATAACACAACATATGACTGAGCTTTACATGGATTAAATTGGCTATACCACTAGAACAGACTCTGAATTAAAATGTCACAACTTATAATTATGGTAGTGAATCATTTCTGAAAGAGGTCATCTATAAGAAAATACTATTGTTGACATTTATAGGATCATAGATTTGGAGCTATAAATGACCTGAGAGCCACTGAGTCCAACTCTTATTTTACAGATGAATAAACTGAGGTCCAGAGAGGTTAAGTTGCTTGCTAGAGTTGAACAGCTGGTGTCAGAGGCAGGATCTGAACTAAAGTAACTATGAAATATCTAAACAAAAATAACAGCAACACTATATGTGTAAAAACATGGCCATAAATAATAAAAGGTTGTGTTTGGTTGGCTTACTAATAAAAGGCAGTCATGCCCTGACTCCTACACTGTCCAAAGTACAAATAAGTGATCAGTTACTGAAATATAATTACTGTAGAGGAAACTACAAATTTGAAGGTAATGAGTGGGAGGTCATAGATCCAGAATTGGGAAGTGCCTGAAGAGGTCATCTGGAACAAGACTGCTGGACTTGGAATGATAAAAGACTTGCATTCAAATCCAGCCTAAGAAATTTACTAGCTGTGTGATCTGGGGCATGAAGATAATATAATACCATTCACCTCATAGGGCTGTTGACGTGCTCTGAGTCACACAGCTAGTAGGTGGCAGAGCCAGGGTTTAAACTCAGGTCATATGACTCCAAGTTAAGCTTTCTTTCCACTAGACCAGGAGGTAAAATACTACAGTAGAAAGAACTCTGGATTGGAGTCACAAATTCAGGTTTGAACCTTGGCTCTTAACCTTAGGCAAGTCACCTAATCTTTCTGAGCCTCAGTATCCTTTATCTGTAAAATGAGAATGGTGATAAAATGAAATTTAACTTCAAAAAGCAAACACTCAAAACAGAAATGTGATGTATACCTTGTCAGATAAAGCTTCTGTAGTGGATGTTTTTGCTTATCGGTTTTATTATAGGGGAGAATGTATGGCAAAGATGGCAAATACTGGAGGAGCTGTGGAAAAACTGGTTCTGTAGGACAGTGATGTCAAACTCAAATAGAACAAAGGCCACCAAATCAAAAAGGGATCCCTACAGGCTGAATACTGACCTAAAAACCCTGGATTAACATCATCTATGTTTTATTATCTTTTAATTTATTTTGTGAAGTATTTCCCAATTCCATTTTAATCTGGTGGAATGGCGTAGGCCCCACTTTCGCTGTAGTGCACTACTGATAGGTAAATTGGTCCAGCCATTCTGGAAAGCAATCAGGACCTATATTAAGGAGGAAGTTATGAAAGTAGTGCATATGCTCTGACCCAGCTATATAACATTCCCATGTTTATAAAATCAAGAGAAACCAAAGAAAGAAGAATCTATACCTACAAAATATAACAGCTTTTTTTCTTATACTGAAAAATTAGAAACTGAGCAGGTGTTCTGTTGGGGAATGGCTAAACAAATTGAAGTATATAAATGTAAATGCATATAAATGGACCATAAGAAATTATAAAATGGACAATTTCAGAGGCAACTGGGAAGACCTTTATGAACTAGTGCAGAAATAAGTTATACGATGACCGTAGAGAAAAACAACTTTGAAAAACTTCAGCATGCTGATCAACACCATGACAAACCACCAAAATGAAGATGGAATACACCCTTTACCTCCTGATGAAGGATGAACTTTAAATGCAGAAAATACATTTTTGGACATGGCTAATACATACATAAAATATACACACACTTATGCACACATACAATATGTATATATTCAATTGGCTAAGTGGGAGGAATCGTGGGAGAGACAGATTAAGAAGAGTTCAATCTGGAGGTCATTGTGGAGTGGTGGTAATGACTAATGAAAAGACAAATGGTATCAATAAAAGTTTGTAAAAAATAATGGAGTTGGATAGATATCCAAGGTCCCTTCCAGTTTTATAATCTGTTGATTCTAGTACAAAAAAATTATAGTTCATGAACCCTCTTTAGTTACAACTTTTCAGGATAACATCTATTATGTTGGTCAAGTATACCAGTAAACAAATCTATTTTCTCTGAAATCCCCTGCAGTTCAAATGAGGCATGTTTCCCAGCACTGTATCTAGATGTTTTTATTCAGAAAATGAAAATATTATGAATACAAGGTATCCCAAAGTCTTAGTGCAATAACATAACAGCTCAAAAGTTCTAGTATGTGTAAACATTCCCCCCAGCCACCTATCCTGAAAGTTACCCTTTCCCTTACTTCAAACTACTTCTAGTGAGACACTTTTACTATATAACAAGGGTGGCCAATTTTATTATCATTTGGTAATATACCACTGTCAGAGCACTAGGCTTGGGAGAATGAATACCCAAGTGTGAATTCTGGCTTTGACACCAGCTTTCTGACCTTTGAGCTTCAGTTTCATCTGTAAAATAGGGATTTTTTTTTAAGTACTTCACAGGATTTTTGCAGGGAAAGCACTTCCTAAATCCTTTCTATATATTTGAATGAGAGATTAAGGAAGAGTCCTCAGAAGTGCTAGTCAAGGAAGCATATGCCCAAGGTGCCTATAAATTAAGATTCTCCTAGGGTTCTGGCTTACCTTGAGAATGGCAAGGAGGCAGGATTATTTTATCTGGAGGGAAAAGCTTCTGCTTTGTCTCTCCAGAGTAGAAATTATTCTATCATCTTTCACCTCATTTTATGCCTCTGCTACCATAGTCTCAAGTAAGCCCCAGAATGTCCACACAATTTTCTGCCTCTTAAACCCAGACTCCACTCCGCATTCTATGGTTTTACAATTTGAGGAGATGTTTTAACTTTGCTGCCTATGAGTTTCTTTTTCATGCCTTACAAATGGCCTAAATGCCCTAAAACTATTAAATAGGAGCAGTGAGTAGATATGCTCCTTTAATGCCTGTTTTTAATAGGAATGGCTTTAGTATTTCTCTATTGCATCGAATGTTACCTTTTAATTTCAAACATGAACATTATTCCTTCATAATTTTTCAAAACCAGTGTTACATTTTATCAAAGGCTTTTTTTGCATCTAATGATATGATCATAGCTTTTATTCTTCCTCATTTATAAGTTTATATTGCTTGTTTTAAGCTTGATTAAACCACTCTTTCATTATAAATTAATCGACAAGCATTTGTTTATTAAAATGCAGGCACTGTGCCAAGTACTGCACTAAAGACTTAAAAGTTGCTCTCAAGGAGCTTACATTTTCTTGGGGAAGATAACATATACATATATGCTGCTGAAATGCTGTAAGTAAGGTCAGTGATTTCCCCCCCACAACTTGGCATCTTCCTCTCCTTTAAATATCTTATAAAGAGGTCCCTTTATTGCCTCTAACACATATCTCTAAATATACTTGATCCAATCCAAGTGCTTTAGTACTGGTCAATCCAGCTTCTCTTCAGTGGCATTTCTACTTTCTTTTCTAAGGGTCTGTGATACTTAGGGTTCAACTGTGGTAGGTTTTGTGGTTCTTCATGTGAGAAAACGGTTATAACAGTTTTTCTGTTTGTGGTCTTCATTTTGTTTTTAATCCTTGAATGCTCTTGAGTGACTCTGCTAAGTTGGATATCTTCCCAAGCTTTTCAAGAGCAGACTGGATTGCTTTTGGGAAAACTGTAAAGCATTTTTACTGATCCATAACAGCAAAGGCCCATCTTTTCAATATATTTTACCATTGTTAATGTGCATACACCCTATAACTCTGCATCAAAACTGCAAAAAGGAAATCTTATGCTCTTGAAAGAAAAATGCTAAGATGGATCTATAAGCTCATTAATTCTGGTGTATCCTCCAGTGCTGTGCTCTACAACCCACCCTTGACTGCTCATCCTGTGACTCTTATCCATGTACTCCCAAATATGTGCCATAGGTGATCCACCCAATGTAATGGAGGCCTTCCTTACTTTCCTCCAATGTAATGAAGGTATACAGCGGAACACTCTGTCCACTTGGTGTCCCTCACTTTTGCCACATGAACAACCCATTTTTTCTGTCATTACAGTTCCTTGATGACATCATTTAGAACTACTCTTCTTAATAATTTAAGTTCTTTGTTGGTTAAATATTGCAGCCTGCTCATATCTACCATGTGCTCCTCTTTAGTTCTTACACTGGTGTCTCAGATTCTATTTCGAAGCCAGATAACTAGAAAAGTGCTAATAGCCAGTAACAGAAATTGGAAAGTTTGGAAAGGGAGTGAATTTAGGGGTCAAGGAGGGAGGGAAGATAAATGAGTTTATAATGCCTTTAAGACATCGTGTGTGGGACTGGAGCTTAGGAGGCTAGACTGGATATACAGATCTGGAAGTTATCTGCAAAGAAATGGTAACTAAACACATGGGAGGATGGATATAAGGTCATTCAGTAAGAGCATAAAGAGAAGAAGGTCTAGGATAGAGCCTCTGAACATCCCCATGGTTAGTGGATGATGTTTTGGGTGAAACACAAGGATACCACCACAAAAACAGAGTATTGAGCACACAGGAAGGGAAGTAGGGGGTTGATGACATGATTAGATCTTTGGCAAAATCAGCTTGTCAACTGTGTGGAGGATGGACTGGAATGAAGGGGTACTCCAGAGTCAACTGTGTAAAATACTGCATTAAGATAAAAAAAGATCAGGATTGAGAAGAGGCCATTAGATTTAACAATTAAAGAGACTACAGCTTGCCTCCCTGGTCATCCTTTCCAGTACTAGCTGTTCCTCCTCTTATACTCCTGAAATCATTGGTCCTAGAGGAGTAGTCAAAATACATTCAACACTGCCACTTCCAGACTCTTTATTTAATTATTTTTTGGAGGGTTAGGCAATGGTGTTAAGTGACTTGCCCAGGGTCACACAGCCGGTAAGTGTTATGTGTCTAAGGCCGGATTTGAACTCAGGTCCTCCTGACTCCAGGGCTGGTGCTCTATCTGCTGTACCACCTAGCTGCCCTCAGACTCTCTTTATTACCATCACTCAGCAACCTCTCCTTTTCTTGTGACCCATGGGACACTGACCACGGTCACAAAAGTGTAAGGTTTACAGGTAGGATTTCAGTCCAGGTCTTCTGACTCCAGAACCAGCACTGTTTTCACTGTACTAAAAAATGCAGTGGATTCCATCTTGCTAGAGATCTTTAAAAAAACGCTTCTTGTGGGTACACAAGGAAGGAGGACTTTGCATTTCACTTCACATTCAAGTATAGGTTGTACAAGATAGTCTCTTATGGTAAAATCCTAAAGGCAACACTGGAAGAGTATTGGATTCGGAGTCAGAGAAACTGGGTTTAAATCGTGGCTGTTCCATTTATCATCTGTGTGACACCAGGCAAGTCATTTGCTTCTCTGGGTTTTAGTGTTCTCATCTGTAAAGTAAAAGGATTGGACTAGATGACGGGAAGCTCCTGCTAGCACTAAAGCCATGATACTTTGCTAAACTTCCTTTCTTTTGATGTACTTGATTTTTGTAAACAATTCAAAGTTATTCAAAATCTATTGAGGTGAATAAGGCAGATGACTTTATTTTCAATCAAAAATGGCATAAATTTTTAAAGAAATAAAATGACTGACTTTTCTTGTACAGCTTGTATAAACTGGCTCTAAAGGCAATTCCGTAAGAGATCCAGAAATATTTAAAAGTAATACAATGTCTTCTGAAACTATTTTGAAGAGTGACACTTCATTTGGACATGTTCTGTTTTTAAATACCAAATTATTTTATACTCATGCTGGGTGTAGTATAACAGATAGTATAACAACATAAAGACTTTTATAACTAAAATGTGATCTACATTATGAAAATAGAAAAAAAATAATACCAATTCAGGAGTAAAGTCTTTTTCTCCAAACCAGTTAATCAGGTACTCTAGGACACTAGTTATTGTTGCCTTTTAAAAACAAGAAATTTTATTAGTGAAAAAATATTGAATATCCAAGACATTGTAGCATATATGTTTTATACAATTAAATCAGTATTTTTTATGCAGAATATGTATTAATTATTTATGCACTTCACAGGAAGACAGCATCTGTACTATAACTAATTGGGGGTGGATGGTTGCCACAAAGACTAGGCTCAAGAGAGTCAGTCAATGATATATTCATTGTTCCAATTGTCAATTGTCAAGCTTAAGTTTCATACTCTGGAAGGCTGAATACAGAGATATCTAAAGAAATCTATGTCTGTGAATTACACTTAACAGAATGATTTCTTTCCTTTTTTCAAATTTTCTTTCTTCTTAAAGTACCTAATGCTAATGAGTAATGAAAATAAATGTCAAATTCTTACTGGATATGGCTCAGAAGTTAAAAAATAAAAAAGGACCATCAGTTTATGAAGGATTTGAAAACCAAAGGATCAAGTTTTCCTCTATTAATGGAGAAAGTATCAATAATTATAAATAAAATATAATTCGTAGACACATACATGTATATGTAAACACATATTCATGTGAATATTTATTTATTTTGGTCTGAACATGTAGTTTTATTAGTATAGGAAAACCCCAGGTAAGGAAACTCCCTTTACCCATATAGACAATTCTGTAATTTATAGTCTTAGACAATTAGTTGCCTGGAGCACTGAGAGGGTTAAATGATTTGGCCAGGGTCACAAAGCTATTATGTGTTAGAGGCAAGGCTTGAACCTGGGTCTTCCTGACTACAAAGGCAGCTATGTCATATTGTATCATTTTATCATATGCATGCATATATGTGTGTATGTATATATATATATACACATATACATATATATACACACACATACACAAATATTTAATTCTAAGGCGGAATTTTTTCTAGCCGCCTTCATCTTCAGATTTTGGCTGAAAAAGCCTTTATGTTCTCTCTCTCTCTCTCTCTATATATATATATATATATAGTTCTTTATGACTATAAAGCTAAAATTTAATTGAACCATGTTTTCAGCCAGTACTACATATATGTTGCAAACATATGTGTGTATATATATGTATATGCAAACACATTTTATTTTAAGAACGATTTCACTTAAATTAAGATGAGTTTTACCTGATTCATCCTGCTAACAATACTAAGCAAGGGAGGAAACCCAATCTGTAAAAAAGAAATACAAACAGCACTAAAATATGATAAATTACAACAGTATAAAGTTTTTGTTTTTACTGGAGAAATTTAAACAAATAAAAATGTAAAAAAATGTTCTTCATATTCTATTGGTTTTTAGTTTATTATAACATGTTAATGATGTACAAGAAAACAATGACCTCTCAAAAATTAAGCATTTGTTAAAAAATACAATATCTGTGTAGTAACCAAAAACGGCAATATGCAGGGACAAAAATGGAATATTCCTTGGAAAAGCAACAGTTCTGTATTTGAAGAATTCAATTAAAAAAACCAACTTGCACTTAGATAATCTGTGATATCTTTATTTTCTATCAGGTACTTAAATTTCCTTCTTTGTAATACAGTAAAGTTTATATTTCATGGTCAATAATGGCTCATATCATGGCTTTATATATTTTGGATTTACAAAGTACTTTTCTCACAAAAACCCTATCACACAAGTAAGTTAGATTCCATCAAGAACTCTTCAAGCAAAACTAAAATTTATGAATGAATAAATGCTTAGAGATTTAGCTTGTCAATCTTGATGTGACGAACAAAAAATTTTGTTGTTCAGTCATTTCCGACTCTTCATGATCCCATTTTGGGATATTGTTGGCAAAGAGGCTGGAGTGGTTTGTCATTTCCTTCTCCAGCTCGTTTTATAGATGAGGAAACTGAAGCAAACAGGGTTAAGTGACTTGCCCAGGGTCACACAGC
The DNA here is from genome assembly GCF_003287225.1 of Phascolarctos cinereus. Taxonomy (NCBI): domain Eukaryota; kingdom Metazoa; phylum Chordata; class Mammalia; order Diprotodontia; family Phascolarctidae; genus Phascolarctos; species Phascolarctos cinereus. The sequence continues at coordinate 338,573,248 of NW_027555625.1, read as the reverse complement.
CAATAAGAGTCTGAGGCCACATTTGAATCTAGGTTTCCTGACTCCAGGACTGGCGCTCTATTCATCCATTGTGCCACCTATCTGCCCACTAACAAAAACTACATAGCATTAAGAGTTACAGAAAACTAAGTGACTGTTTCTAAGATAGCTTTTTATTTATATGTATTGTAGTAAATAATTTCATAAAAACATAATATTTTAAGTGTTCTTTTGAAGGGCTAGCCTTATTAAACACAGGTCATCTCTAGTAGGCTGGCCCTGGCAACCTAACCCAAAGTGTTGAAAGAACATAAGATTACAAATCAATAAATATGGGATCCAGCTATGGCTTTACCACTAACTTGTTCTATAATCCTGGGCCAGTCATGACCTTCCTATGCATCAGTTTCTTCATTGTAAAATCAAGATAAATACTTGTTTATCTTATGTCCAAACACCGCTATCAGATAAAATGTGAAAGTGCTGTGAAAAATTTAATTAAAAACATATTAACATTAAAATTATTAAATGTAAAAAAGAAATCACTTTTCTGTCTTGTTTTTTCGAAATAGGTTTTTCAGTGGCAAGCAGCTTGGTTTCATCTACCTTAACTTTTCAAATAAGCATAAATATTCTGTTACATCCATTCTATAACATAACTGTTCTCTAATTGTTTCTCCTGTATTAAGAGTGTCTCCCCAAGTATATTGTAGCTTTTGGGGAGAAGGGAATTTATACTTTCTTGGGGTATTTATCAACAGTGCTTAGCACAGAAAAGGTACTCCCATTTAATTCTTGTTAATAGGTCAATCATCTAGAACTCTTTAAATTTATAATAGCTCAAATCTATATAAACACAAATGACACTGGAACTAAAATACCTTGTCATGAATTATTTTGGGTAAGACTAATTCTGATTCTAAGATTCTGTTAAATATGTGAGAAAGGACAAGTACTACATGATCCTTATTAAATGGTGTAGTCATAGTGACTTATGTTGATCTGATTATGTTGCTTTAATTAGATTTGAACATACATACACACACACACACACACACACACACACACACACACACACACACACACACACAGACTTGAGAATCAGTACAAGATAGTATGATGAAAAGAGCATTAGGTCCTACATTAGGTTCACTGGATTTTTAAATTTCTTCTCTACCAATAATGCTGTTTGACCAAGTCATATTACTTCATTCTATGAATAGTTTCTTTACGTTTTAAAGAAAGAAGAACTAAATCAGTCAACCTATCAACCTCACATCAATACTGTAAATATGAAATAAGAGATGAAAATAATTGAACAAAAATTAGAAGTTATACATATATTACTATTAGGAGTTAGTAATTTCAATTACTGTCTGCAGTGATGACGGCAGAGGAGAAGAATAGCTGATCCTCATAACCATCCTGGGAGGTAAATGCTATTATTATCCACATTTTTTCAGCTGAGGAAACTGGAGCAAACAGAAGTTACTTGCCCAAGATCATGAAGCTAAGTAGTCAACACTGAATTTGATCTCAGGTCTTCCTGACTGCAGGCCTAGCGCTCTTTCCACAAACCACCTTGCTGCTTCATGATACCTTGAAGTAGCTCATATGTAACTTCTTAATTAAAAAAAAAAGTGTTCTTGTTTAGACCACAAAACAAAACAGAAATTAGGGTGATCGATTTGCCATCTTAAACACGTCATGTACCTGCACATAGTCTATTCCTGGATTTTCACCTGTAGCTGCTGCAGCAGACATTTCAGCATATAACCTTTCTCCAAGACAAAATTTTTTCCAGCCTTCTTCATCTTCAGATTTTGGCTGAAAGATGTGGAAAAAGTTTATTTTTAGCAAGTTATTAGGCACACTAACAACCTTCAGAATTTTACAAGATAGAACAGACTTTATTGTATAATAGTTTGAAAATCTGCCAAAACTCATTTCTTATACTCAAACTGAGATGCCAATGCATAAGTTTCCTTCACTGAAGCCTCTTAAACTTCTCCCTTCATTCTATCCTTTTACAAATATAAGGCATGTACTGAATAACATTGGACTCCTGTTTAGGTGACAGGGTATGGGAAATGCTTCTTCCTAATCTACACGTTAAGCTTCACAATGGTATTTGTTAGAATACCTGGTTCTTCTTTATGGCACTATTATTGAAATTTTTAAAATTCACTGAATAAGATTTAAGCCCTTTCTAAATAAGGATGACATATTTCACATTTAAAAACAATGCCAAGCTATGAGTCCATAAACATGAGGAAAGACATATCAACCTCAAGATTTAAAGGTGTTAGGTTGCAGAAAAAAAATGCCATGGATTAAAATACTATACCACATCACTGATTTTTATTTTTTCAGATTACCAGTGCTTGCAATTTATAGACACACAGAATGACAACGGTATACAAGGGAAGAGAGTGAAAATTTTGTAAAAGTTAATTCTTTTTCAAGGTTGGTAATAAATACAAATGAACTTAAAATAAGTGAATACTGAGAGAACCACATACCATGGTGACATTGCTATCCAAATGTTGTGATTTCCAGTGATTTCTATGTTTGTTCACACTCTAAGAGAGAAAAAAACGACAACTAAAATTCTGTATTTTAACTTATTTAATGCTAGTCAAACAATATAGGTACATTTGAGGGAAATGACTGCATATAATAAAAACATCAAACTTTACAAAAACACTAGCAATTAAATGAAGCATTTGTTAGGTGCCTACTGTGTGCAAGCTACTGTGCTTGGCTATGGGGAAACAAAACAAAAACATTTCTTGTTGTCAGAGAGTTTATATTCCAGTGGGAGACAGAATATTTACAGAGATAAGCAAATCCAAGATAACTGGAGGAGGGAGGAAGAGTACTAACAATAAGCAGCAAAACTTGCTTGCTTATCTTATAATCATATAACAATTTAGCATCTAATTTATAAATAAAACAATGACCTTTAGAGTTAAAAGTCATGAATCCTATTTTTCTAATAGAGCATAAAGAAGAAATAAATCTGAGGGGAGGGTTTACTTGGACAATTAATTATAATTACCTGGCGAATAGTTGAAAATTGTGCTACTTGTTGCTGCTGCCATTTAAGTGTTGGAGAGTATCCTTCAGGAGCAGGCTGGCATCCTGAAAGCTAGAAAAAACAGCCCCAAAATGTTACACCGGTAATGTTATAGCAAGAATCTGATAACTCCAAGAACATTATACAGTCAGTCAATAAGTACTTATTAAGTGCTTATTATGTGCCAAGCGCTGTGCTAAGTGCTATAGATACAAAGAAAGGTAAGAATAGTTCCTGTCCTCAAGGAGAATACATTCTAATGGAGGAATCAACATGTAAGGAAACACATACATACAAGATATGTCCAATGTGCAAATGGAAGGTAACCCGAGAAGGCAAAGCACTTGGAGGTAGTAGGGGTGAGGTTTGGGGGAAGAACCAGGAAAGGTCTCCTACAGAAAGTAGAATAAGCTGAGTCTTAAAGGAAGTCATAGAAACCAAGGGTAGAGGTGAAGAGGCAGAGCATCCCCAACATGGGGGGTGGGGAAGCAGAAGAAGAAAAGCACAGGCAGTACAAACAGACAGAGAGGGAATGTCACATTAGAGAGGTGTACAGCTCAAGGTACAGGCCAAGTTATAAAGAGCTTTAAATGACTATGAGGAATTTGATCCTGGAGGCAATAGGGAGCCACTGGAGCACATACTGGGGGCCAGGATGACACGCTCAGACTCATGTTTTAGAAAAAAAATCACTTTGACAGCTGAATGGTAGAGAGATCAGAGTGAGGAAAGATGTAAGGCAGGAAGACCAATTACAAGGCTATTACAGTAGTCAAAGTGAGAGATGTTAACTATTAACCCACTGGGGGGTTACTAGGGTAGTGGCAAGACAGGGCATATATGAGATGTTGGGAAGATATAAATGACAAAATTAGATGTGTGGAATGAGGTGTTGAGGATGACACTGAGGCTAGCTAGCCTGGGTGATCTGGGAGGATGGTGCCGCCTTTGACTGTACTAGAAAAGCTCAGAAAGGGGAAAGGTTTGAGGGAAAAGATAATGAGTTCTGTTTTGGATGTGCTGAATCTGGGATGCTATGAGACGTTCAGCTGAAGATGTGCAGAGTGATATAGGACTGTAACTCTGGAGAAAGACCAGAGATGGAAACACAGATATAAGAAACATGTACATCGAGAGGGTAACTGAACCCATAGGAGCCAACGAAATCACCAAGTAAAACATTAGAGTGAAATAAAGGGGAGGGCTCAGGAAAGCCTTAGGAGATCCCAAAGGTTAGTGGGCACGACATGAAGAATGAGCAAAGAAAAAAAGAGAGAACCAGAATGGCAGTCATTAAAACCCTTGAGAAGATCCAGAAGAAAAGTGATCGACATGTATTGCTTCAGAGAGATCACGAAGGATCAAGACTGAAAAAATCATCCTTAAATTTGGCAATTCAGAGATCACTGATAACTTTGGAGAGGGCAGTTTTAACTGAGTGCTAAGATTGGAAGCTAGACTGCAGAAGGGTTAGAAGAAAGTGAAAGAAATTTGGAGGAATTGAATGTGGATGACTTTCTCAAGGAGTTTAAGCCAGGAGATGAAAAAAAGCTAGCAGGACAGCTAGGTGGTGCAGCGGATACAGCACCGGCCCTGAAGTCAGGAGGGCCTGAGTTCAAGTCTGGCCTCAGACTAAACACTTGACACTTACTAGCTGTGTGACCCTCGGCAAGTCACTTAACCTCAATTGCCCTAAAAAAAAAAAAGAAAGAAAGATAGCATGAATGGCAGGATCAAATCACAGTTAAGGATGGAGGAGCCAGGAGCATGTTGGTAGGTATCAGGGAAAGATATAAAAGATACACATCAAATTACATATGTATTATATCTAGGTAGATGAAAGAAAAAATTAAAAATTAAGATAGGATCTTAAGTGGAAAGTGAAAAGGTACTTCAGAGGTCATCTAGTACAAGTCACTTATTTATACAGATGAAGAAATTAAGGGCCAGAAAGGTTAAGTGACTTGTCCAAGGTCAGGAGCTTAAGATTTAAACTCTAGTCCTCTGACTCTCAGATGTGGCACTCTTTCCAATACAGTGACTAAGTAAATATTTATGTTTCTATATTTCAAGAATCCATTACGTTATCAACTATGTTAAACCCTTATGTCTTCCTTCATATACTGTTTGATTAGTTGTTATAGCAAAAAAAGAAAAAAAAGCTCAAACCCAAAACATGCTTGGTAGTCAACCTTATGATGAGCAAACTTGGCTAGTCTGGTCTTTGGATGACAGCTACTGTCTGGATATATTAAGAGGCACTTAAAAATAGCATAAGTTCCTCAAATGGCAGAAAAATATCCATGTTAACTTAAAAGAAGGCAGAGAATGGCTTACGTTTAGAAGCTCACCTGGAAGTAGAGAAATAGTCTAAACTACATGACCTCTTGAGAAGTTCTATGTTTCTTAAAAATACACACAAAACCAAGATCTAGCCTTAATAATAAATGCCCTAAATTTAATCCAACAGATTGAAAATGACTTTAAATACTAACCTCATACTTAGTAAGCTGTAAATTTATAGTGTGATTTAGTGGAAAGATAGCTGGCCTTGTCAGGCAGATCTGGGTTCAAGCCCTATCTCTGACACAAATTGGATGTGTGACTGAGCAAGTTCCTTAACCTCTCATTGTCCCCAGGGTAACTGTATTAGGCTATAGAGTTAAAGAAGAGTTGCATACCTACATTGATAAGGGAGAATTACTCACCCAGGAGTACCCTACAATAATGAAACCATAGGTTTAGTTAAAAAAACAAACAAACCCATAAAACTGTCATTAGTCTATTACCCTGACGGAGCACAGAAATAGTTCATACAATTATTTAGAGAATTATTTGAAATGAAATGTCCCCACTTAATAGGGTAGATCAGCATGCTAACTCACTATTGTCCACTACTATCTTTTGAAAAGAAATTATAGGTTACATTGGATTAAAATACCACTGATTAAAACGCGCACATATGATATGGAATATGAAGCAATTATTCAGAAAAGAAAATAAACTTGTATTAAAGTGACAAGAATTTATCTTAAGATATTAGGGGGAGGTGGTTGCTAATAAAATGACACAGTTATATAACATGGTATACTATTAAACAGAGAAACCATATAACCAAATGTCTTTTTGATCAAATCCTGTGCAATGCTTACTAACATCATCTTAAATCTAGTAAACATTCAGTAAAAATGAAAGTCCTTGAGGACAGGGTCTATTTTTTTGTTTTTGTTCTCCTAATGTCTACTACAATGGCTTGCACATAACAGACGCTTAATAGATTTTTAAAAATTGAAATAGTATATTTATAGTACTGATTGCAAAAATCAAGACTCACAATATATACTTTACCTACCATCCACACAAAGTTTAAGTAGAAAGCCCCTTAGCTTAATATTATAAAGCTGCTAATCTCTTTTTAGCTAAGAAAACAGGTCCCAAGAATGCCCAAGGTTACACTGGTAATAAGTAGCAGGACTGGAATTTAAACTGCAGCCTTCTGACTCCATAGTCAATGCTTTTTCTAGAAGTCTATGTTTCTTCTGTAAATCATTAACAGTCACTACTTCTGTATTGCCATACATTACATGGAAATAGGAAATATAAGTTTGCTGACCTATACTAGAGCATATAGTCTTAATAGAACAAAAGTTTAAGTCTCAAAACTAGAGTTTTTTTGTGAGGCAGTTGGGGTTAAGTGACTTGCCCAGAGTCACAGAGCTAGTGAGTGTTATGTGTCTGAGGTGACATTTGAACTCAGGTCCTCCTGACTCCAGAGCTGGTGCTCTCTCCACTGTGTCACCTAGCTGTCCCAGAACTGGCTTATTCTTTTGGGAGAAAAGCTTCCCACTCTGCTGTGTCTGCTACAAATATGACTATAAATCATCCTGAAAGGCACAGATTGTGTTTTATTTATTTCTGTATCTATGCCTAGTTTAAGTAGATAAATGCTTGTTAAATGAAAAACCATTCTCAAAATAGTTGCTGAAGATAAAAAAAAATTACTTTAAAAATAATACATACACATAAAATGCATTTAAGTACTACACTTGGAGTTAGACAAATGGGTAAAGACTTTTTTTTTTGGCTAGGCAATGGGGTTAAGTGACTTGCCCAGGGTCACACAGCTAGTGTTATGTGTCTGAGGCCGAATTTGAACTCAGGTCCTCCTGACTGCAGGGCTGGTGCTCTATCCACCGTGCCACCTAGCTGCCCCAGTAAAGACTTTTAAAGTCAGTCTTTGGTGTGGGACAGTGGAAAGGGCACTAAACTTAAGAGTCACAGGATCTGTAAAATTCCACTCCCGGCAATTACTGTGACCTTGAACATATCACATAACTTCTCTGAGCCTCAATTTCTTCATCTGTAAAAGGAGAGAGGGATGGATTAGAAGTCTCTAAGGTCCCTTGCATCTCTAGATCTACAACACCAAGAAAAAGTAGGATTATATGCTAAAGGCAAATACCACTGAAGTAGTCAAAACTTACCTACCTTGCTACTATATTACCTGGCATTACAAAAAAAGTACATTGGAGCCTCTTAAAAAATATATATATATATACACACACACATACAAATATCTATCATTCATATCTTGAATACTATTCAATTAGGTTTAATTACTAAAAGTGCTAGAATAATAATCATAATGATAGCTAGCATTTAGTTTTTTGATACTGTATCTCATAAAAATAAGGTAGGTTCAGACGGAGGTTAAGTGATTTGCCCAGGTTACATATAGTGTCGGGACAGATTTGAACTTAGGTCTTCTTGACTCTAGGTCTGGCTAGCAGCCTCAAAGGCCTTGATCCACTGAATTAAACTTTACAGTTGCAATGAACCCTTCAAAAGAAAACAAAAGACAATAATACTATAGCCAGGGAAATAATGGCATTTCACAGGGATTTTAAAACTTCGAGCTCTTTGAGAGCAGCGGCTGTTTTTGCCTTTCTTTGTATCCCCAGAGCTTTAGCACAGTGCCTGGAACATGGTGTGTAAACTCAACTGATTTGATTTCTGCCTCCTGATCTAAATCCTCTTGCCACAAGTCCATACACTACAATAGTAGAGCCTTCAAAGGTGGTATTATTTTAAAACCACTTATGTTAACTATGCAACTACGAAGATAAATTGTGATTTCTGAAGATACTTAAAAAACCTCGGGACACTGATTATTTTGTACGCTTTAAAAATGAACACCTAAGAGGTCTGATATTTATGCTGTGCATCTTGAAAGGGAGACAAGTTTCCACTACTTAACCGGGAAAAACGCTTAATAACACTATATAAAACTCACTGAAACATTCACTGTTTGCTTCCTTTTCAACTTCTTTGGGTCAATGTGTGCCACCACAACATCTGGACATTGTGCTGCTTCAAGCCTACGAGTGAATTTTTTTAAAAAAATGAGAATTAGACATTTCTTTTTTTCATGTCAAGGTTAATTCGTTCCCTCATTTGCATTTTCGGACGGACGAGGGTTTGGGGAAGCCGGCTCGGCCACATACCCAGCCCCCAGCCAGCCCTGGCAGCGGCCCCCGGCTCGGGAAGGAGGCGCCCCGGCTTAAGACGTGGCGCCCCCGCGCCCCGCCCCCGCCACGTCGGCCGGCCACGCGGGCCGGGTGCGGGAGCCGCTCCCCCCACGCCCCTGCCCTGAGTGGGGGAGGGGGGACGCGTTTGAGGCCCAAGGCTCCGAGCCAAGCCACTCACTGGACCCGTTTCAGGTACTCCTGGGGCGTCCGCGGTGGCACAGAGGGGTCGAAGTCTTCCGCCAAGTCACAGGGTTCCACAGGTAAGAGGCGGGGCATCAGCTCCTCCACGGCCGATTCCATAACGCCTCGACCCCGGGGACGCGAGCGAGCTGAACCGCGGGAGTAGGCCGAGCAGGTTCCCCTCTGCACATGCGCAATGTCCAGGCCGAGGCGCATGCGCGCAGGAGAGCTCGGCTCCACTTCCTCCCTCCTTTCTCCTCTCCTATTTCCCCCATCCCTAGAAGGAGTAGTCTTAGTAGAGTCCTTTTCATGGATTGGTTCCATCTAGTTGTGTTATAAAGGAGTCTAAGGGAAGCGGATTCCATCCTTTAAAGTCCTTGGGCTCTCTCATTGTGGATGTGTGTGTCCACAGCGAGGCAGGAATAGCCATCTCCAGTCTCCCCTGCCCACTTTTCTCCTGGGGAGACTAATTCCTGCCAGGAGGGAGGCAGGAGATTGGTACCAGAGGCTGGCTACTCTACTCTCCTCAAAAAGATATGATACAGACTAAAATTATATCCATGTTATTGTGTTTCAGTTGTGTCCCACTCTTTCTGACCTCGTTTGGGGTTTTCTTGACAAAGATACCCGAGTGGTTTGCCATTTCCTTCTCTAGCTCATTTTACATATGAGGAAACAATTAAAAAAACTGAGCCAAACAGGGTTTAAAGTGACTTACTCAAGGTCACGCAACTAGTGTCTGAGGCCACATTTGAACTCAGGTCTTCCTGACTCTGAGGCTGGCACTCTATTTACTGTGCCACATAGATGCCGTATATATACATATATATCCCTAAGCTACAAATACATATAAACATATGCACATATATATAGATATACATATAGCTCAGGGCTATATATGTATATGCATTTGTATATACATATATAGACCTAAGCTACTATACATATATGTACAATATATGCATATACACATATTCATGCAGCATATGTTGCCAAAGCCTGGCATATGTCTATCTATATATAGATATATACATACCTATATCTATATATCTCTCTATATATGTCTTTTTATATGTCTTTTTCCAAGGGTTGACATGTGTATTTAATCTCTATTTCTATCTCCAAAGTTTGACTTCTGTTCCACTAAATGCCAGTTCCACAAAGACCATACCTAACAGAGCAAATAAACCCATTTATCCAAGCTAATAGCAAATAGAAATCAGAGAAGGTATACAGAGGACCTAAGACTACACTGAGTGAATGAGCTCTGACATTAGGAGAAAGATAGCTCAACAAAGAAATAGTTCAAGATCTCACCCAAGGGGCAATTTCCAGAAATCTCTACTGTGATAAGATAAGGACATGGTCAAGGTGCTAGTTCTTTGAAGTTCTTCTGAGTCCTTCTCACTCTTCAGGGACTTCTCCTTGAAGACAGTCAGGAACCAAATGTCTTCTTTCTCAAAGGTGGAAGCCAGAAGAGGAGGATCTTCCTCCAAAGCTCTGACCAAACCTGCCCTTCATGGCAGACATGGAGCATTGAGTAAGCAAGCTCTACCAGTGAGCAAAGTCTTATGCAAGTGGGCTTTGAAGCTGGGGGTCTAAAAAGTGCACCTACTTCAGAGGAATAATGATGTTAATTAAGGAGAACTTGGATGAATGAAGGAAAAAATGTATTTAAGTGCTTAGTATGGGTAAAACATGTCCCTAAGGAATCAGCATGGTGTAATGGGAAAAGCACTAGATTTGTGGTTAGAAGATCTGGGTTCTGTCTAGAAAGATCTGTAACTTATTCCTATTCCTTTATTCTGGATGAAGACACATGATGCAGAGGAAAGAAAACAGACTCTAGAGTTAGAGGACCTGGGTTAAAAAAATCTCAGATGTGACTCCATCTGCCTACTCTAGATTTAGATTTCTTGGATTTCTGTCATAAATAAAAAGCAAGGAACAACTAGTCAAGGTTCAAGCAAATTTTCATTAGTCAATCACATATCCTTATCATAGCAATGGGGACAGGGAGAACAACGATTTCTGTCTTGCCTTTACTGGATCTGGTCTCTAGGCTGTTGGTCTCAGGAGGAACTGAAACTACTTGCCTAGAGAATCAGCCTAGGCCTGATGGAGGAAGTGTTGCAGCACCTTGCAATGAATGTGGTGATGGCCACCCCTGATTCTTAAACAGTTTCTATCTAGGTTACATTAAATTATACACATTTTGGACCAATCATAATAGTTTCCATATGTGAATTTTATCTAATCCCAAAGTTTATTTCTTAATACCTTGTTTACATAGTGGTCACTTTTCTAATGTTTAGTTTGCATATTCAGATCACACTCCTATTAACATGTTAAACTATAGATAAACACATTTTCACCTGAACCCTTCTGACATAGATCAGAAAAGACATTTCCCCCCCTCAAGACAGTAATCTTGGGCAAATCACTTAACCTCACAGGTCCTCAGTTACCTTGTGGGAACAGTGTGTATGTGTCTTGGCATGATAGGCATAGGAACCCTTGATTTGCTATATTAGCACCTGCCATGAAGCTGAGCATGTGCTCAATGGATGCAGCAGTACCTACCTCCCAAGGTTGTTGTCAGACTCAAAGGAGATACTGTCTATAGAGTACTTTGCAACTTTAAGACACTATAAAACATTAGTTATCATCAGTGAGCAACATATGCTTTGATGGGATGACAGCAACTCCTTGAGTCTAGGCAGCTGGGAGTTGTTGTCAACAATAACTGGACTTCAAGAGTTAAGGGGATAGACTCTAGTTATATTGTAAAGCTGTAAAAACAGTTTTCCTCACTCTTTTGGACCCTTTTCTGGTGGAATTATTTCCCTCCTCTGGGTTTGCAATAAGGAGCAGAGAGGGAAGATCTCTCTCCACTCCAAGTTTCGGTGGTAGCTACAAGGATATGGCCATAAATCTAGAATGGAACTCAGAAGCCTTTTATTGTAACCCCTTCATCTGACAAATAAAGGAAACCGAAGCCCAAGGAGGTTAAATATTTGACTTGCCCAAGGTCAAACTGATAGTAAGTACCAGAGGTAGGATTTGAATCCAGATTTTCTAACTCAAGAACCAGTGCTCTTTACACTGTACTGCTCCAGTGAATTTCTCTTACCTTGTTATTTTCTTCCCTAAGCATGAATTAGCAACTAGCAATCCTGAGAAATGTGCGTTTCCAGCCTGTGTTTCAAGCTACCTCTTGGATAGTCTCTGAGTTTCAGTTTCAGGTATTAGCTGATCAAAGGAGAGCTTCACGGAATAGAGAATAGTTATTGCCAGCACCATTCTTCCATGAAGGGCTAATGCAAGCCCAAGCCATGCCCTGGCTGGCCATTATATCTAGAACTGGTGAGTTGTTTGGAAAATCCAAGTTTGAGGTGAAAGTATAATATCTGCTTCAAAGCCCTACAAAGTTGTCTTTATCTTTCTTGGGGAGAATAATACATATAATGGACTAATTGAATGGATTATATTTTCTGTATTTCTTCATGTGTATATTTGAATCCTTTGTATCTTAAGTATTTTATATGATGGAAGAAATAAACACCATATTATACTTGGTATCTTGTACATTGAGTATCTTTTCCAGAAGGCAGTCTGTTACTCACATTTTAGGGAGAACCTAGACATGAACTGTACCAAAGCTTTGTTTTAGATATGTTTCTGGGATTGCTCAGAGCTGGTAGAGTAATAACGAAAGCAAAAATACACCCTTCCGCCTCCACTCCTTCCCCCAATGAATCTAGATCTGTACACGCCCAGAGCTCTCAGACAAGGGATGACAGTGATACTCGATGTGACATATTGCACATAAAGCTACTGATTCATTTCTGACCTGGGAAATTCATTTTCACGCAAAGGCCGACTACTCTGCTGTGCTTAGAGAGAGGGAATACCAGGCTAGAATTATATTAGTCTGCTCCCTTAAATATTATTAGTCTAGGAAATTGAATTTTTAGGTTCAAGCTAATTTCTTAATTGCTGTTCATTAATGGGGAAAGAAGGACCCCAAGTTTTATATCCAAGGCTTGACTCTTTTCCCACCAAATACCAGTTCCACAAGGAATACATGCAACAAATAGCAAAAACAAACAAACAAAAATTAAAAAAACCCAACATTATTGAAGTTGATAGAAAACACAAACAAGAGAAGGTATACATATGAGAAGATATACTAGGTAATATAGATTGAAGGAGCTCTCCCATTGGAAACAAGATAATTCACCTCAACCAAGAGAGTCTCAGATCTTGCCCCAAGGGGTAATTTCCCGAAGTTTATAGTGTAACAAGCTGGGAATGAGGACATGATCCAAGTTCTTTGTGGCACCTTCTTGCCAGAGTCTTTCTTTGTTCTTGGTCCTGAAGAGATGTCCTCACGTGTCTTCTCTCTATATATTGGAAGCTAATAGTAGGAAGAGACTGAACATCTCTCTTCTCTCCCCTCTCTACAACTCTGTCCCTCCTGTTTTCAAGGCATTGATCTCCACAGTGAGGAGAAAGTCCCATACCAATAGGTTTTGAGGTTCAAGGTTACATTTGTACTTCCTTTTTTTTTTTTTGCAAAATAGATTTTAGTTCTGAAATTGTGTGAATAAATGAAAAAAATAGTTCAAAACTGATACTGCAGGAAACCACATGACATAATATACTTAATTCCTCACTGTCTCCCCCCTCTCCCCCACATCCATTCAGCTTCCAAGTCCTATTGATTCTATCTTTGTAGTATCTCTTGTATGGTCTCCTTCTCTCTGATACTGCCACCACCCTAGATAGGTCTTCATCACTTCATACTCGGACTATTGCAATCGCCTATTGGTCAGTCTTCTTGCCTCAAGTCTCTTTTCACTCCAGTCCATCTTCTTCTGCTCAGCTGTCAAATTGATCTTCCTCAAGTGTAGGTCAAACCATGTCATCTCCCTTCAATAAAGTACAGTGGCTCCCTGTTACCTTCAGTATCAAACACAAAATAATATGTTTGATTTTTAAAGCCTTTTGAACCCTGGTCCCTTCCTATTTTTCCAGGCTTGTTATACCTCATGCCCCTCTACACATTCCACAATACCATGACATGTATCTCCTTGGTGTTGCTTTCAGAAGATACTACATCTCCCAACTGTCCCCCGTGTCTGGAATTCTCTCCCTCCTCATTTCTGCATGGCTTCCCTGGCTAAACCTCCTCCTTTCCAGTTCCATGAGCCTTTTCTCAGAATCTTCTCAGCTATAGTCCTTGCTTAGGTACTGCTGTGGTCTTTCAGAAAGAACGCAAACCCTTTCCCTAGAACTGACAGAAGTTTTCCCAGTTCTTCTTCCCTAGGGCCTTCCTTGTCTCTGATCTGCTATTACCCAGGCAGGAGGTGGGAAAGTAGGGTATTCTTGGCAAACTACTGCACTTGAGGTTTACTTCTTCCTTATACATTATTGAGGACTCTTGGTATGAAACCTCATGCTAACTTAATGTGACTATTCAGTACATTTCTTAAATCTTTATCTCTATAAGCTAGGCCATAACCAGGCAAATGGCCATTTGCCCAATAATACTGTACGGTTCAGGGTTCCCTAGTTTTTCAAGAACTCTAAAAACAGACAATTCTCACTTTGAATAAGTAGATTGTTCTGCACACCTCTGTGTAAAGTGATTTTTATATAATGTGAATCTCCTTCCCTCCCCGCTACTTAACCTATATAACAAAGGTACACACAAAATAATTAGTTGTTGTTTAGTCATATCTGACTCTTCTTGAAGCCATAAGTGGGTTTTCTTGGCAAAGATACTGGAATGGTTTGCCATTTTCTTCTCCAGTGGATGAAGGCAAGCAGAAGTTAAGTGATTCACCTAGGGTCACTCAGCTAGTGAGTTTCTAAGATCAGCTTTGAATTCAAATATTCCTGACTCCAGGCTGAGTGCTCTATTTAATGAGTCACCTAGCAGCCTCCAAGGCAAACAGAGGTTAAGTGACTTGCTCCAGTATTTGAGAGTGGATTTGAACTCAGGTCTACCTGACTTCAGGCCCCATGCTCTATCCATCTCACACAAAATAATGCCTTTATGCAAGTCATAAAATGTTCTAAATGCAGACATATTAAATACTGTGCCATGATAATAAAGAGCTATGAAATGACAGGTAAAGTTAATGATAAAATGTGTATAGTACTATACAGTGGAATTAACATAGGTGTACAGTCTGTTGCCTCTTGCCCACCCCCTGTACCCAGCTTTATCACTGGCAGTTGGCTGCACAACTTTTTAAAAATGAAGTTATCAAGAGATATTTGGACAGTGGCTGTCTTCTTTTCCTTGTATATTTGACGATTATAAGCAATATTATCTTCAACTAGTCTTTGGACTTTAAAAATCTCGAAGTATTTGGATCCATGTTTTCAATATGAGAAAAAAATTCACTCAGATGATGAAATGCTTCAGCCAGCTGTTTCATTGTGAATCTTTTTTGGTTTAACCTCACTTCTGAAGCTTCCATTTCTTCCGCAATCTGCAGCTAGCAGCTCAATCAGATCCACATTCAACATTTCTTCTCAATGACATTCAATCAGTTCCTCCACATCTTTCTCATCCACTTCTAGTTCCAATTCTTGTGCTAATTTTACAATCTTGCTACTTACTTATTACAATGTTTCATCTTTGTCAAATCCATGAAAATCAGGAATAAACTGTGGTCATACTTTTTTCTAAACTCTCTTCATACATGTTTCTGTTACATATTCACATGCCTTAGCTATATTCCAGATTGCGTGGTAAATATTATAGGACTTCCAGAAACCTCTCAATGTGAAGTTCTTAATCTGCATCCAAAGCTGCAATTGCCTGGGCAAATGTAATGTGTAAACAATATGCCTTGAAATTTACAATCACTCCCTGATCCATAGGTTGTAATAGTGAGGTAGTGTTAGGGGGAAGGTAGACCTCTTTTACAGTTTCATTAAAATCATCCAGATGGGGAGGGTGACCTGGGATATTATAGAATGCTATCATTATTATCATAAAACTTCACTCAGGAATGAAGCAGTGCTTAAACACCTTGTTCAAAGATGGTAAATTTAGGTTATCCATGTCTTAGGGTTAGCAAAATAACGCACAGGTAGTGTTTGCCTTGCTGATTCCTTTCAATGCTCTGGGATTTTCTGAGTGGTGTACAAGAGTAGGTTTTAATTTGCAAGTCCCAGATACATGCCCTCCAAGCAGAAGAATGACTGTTTTTTTAAGTTTTATGTTCCAGCATAGTTTTTTCCCTCCACCAAGATGTAGGTTAGAGATATTTGATAAAATAGATCAGTTTTGTCTGCACCAGGACTGCACAACCTGTGGCTCACCAAAGGATCTTGGGTGGTCTGTCATTTTTCACAGGCCACCCAAAATCCTGTGGCAGGCCACAGGTTATGCAGGCTTGGTCTACATTAAAGATTTGCTTAAGCAAGTAGGTACTCTCATCTATTTTTTTTTTTGTCTAGGCAATGGGGTTAAGTGACTTGCCCAGGGTCACACAGCTAGTAAGTGTTATGTGTCTGAGGCCGGTTTTGAACTCAGGTCTGCCTGAATCCAAGGCTGGTGCTCTATCCACTGCACCACCTAGCCGCCCCCATCTATTATTTTTTGCAGGAAATCTGGGAACGTTTTTGCTGTTTCAGCATCTGTACTAGCAGCCTCTCCTCATACTTGGAACATTATGAAATCCTGCAAGATTTTTAAATCATACAAACCATCCACTGCTTGCTGTAAATACCTGTGTTCCTTCAGAATACTTTACCTTTAAGTCTTCAAAGAGGCTTTGAGCTTTGGCTTGAAATTTCATCAGACTCAAAGGAATATTCTGATCTTGTTAATAGTCTCTACATAACTAGAATAGCATCTTCTCTGTGTTTTGACAGATGAGTCGACTGCTTTATTTGGGCATCATCTTTCACTATGGTGTTTACAGTTGACCCTACTAGACTAAGTTCACATACAATTGATGACAATTTTGGTCTCCATATTTTCTAATTATTTTCATTTTCATTTCCAAGTCTATTGGTTTATACTTATGAGATGGTTTGCTTTTCCCCTCAAAAATGTTTTTGTTGGCAGTCATGGTGAAAATGTAATGATCAGTACTGAACACGGGCAGAGGCACAGTATCACTGTATGCATACACAGGAGGAATAACTTAATGATACTTCTCAGCTTCCCATCACCATTTATGCTAACTGCAACATACCTACAGTGTCTACTTTGCATAAGGAATTTTCAAATTTTTGCAATGTGGATTTCTTTCAGAATTCAGTAGCTTTGAATTTGCAATGCAAATTTATGTAAAAGCAAGATTTATCTGTATCTCCTATTGGTCAGTGCCAATGAAGAGGTGACGAAAGGGGTAAAGGGCAAAAGGAATTGAGGCAATCTATGCCTGGGATCAAGTTATTAGTGCTGCTCAGTTTTTCCTGGCCTTTTCATATGCAAATGAATTATTCAAAGCTTCAAATTTTTTATTAGGTCCAAATGACCCTGTGGTACCAATGGAGTATGAGTGGAATATATCCTTTCACAGCTAAAATTTCTGTAATTAAATAGCCTAAGAGACTAGATTCTTGAATATTTTGTAATTCAATGGAAGTATTAATGGGAAGACTGGCCAATGAGGGCCCAATCCTTAAAGCATGTCAACTTTATCCTTCTTTGTTGGTTCTCTAGAGCACAAATGATATCACCTGCTTGTTTCCATTCAACATGTGGAGCCTTGTGAATAGGGGGCTGATTCAAGAACTGCTGTGACCCACTGGGGCAGGGGTTGGGGGGGGGAGAGGCAGTGGCAGTAGATGCTGCCCTCTTTTTCTACCCATCTACCACATGTGCTTGAATACAAACTTCTCTTTTTGTCCTGGTTTGTGTTTATTCTTACTTACTAGTATTCTTAGAAGTGAATTCCCAGAGAGTTATCATAGGGGTCTTACCAGCAACCAGAGCCATATCACCTCATCAGCAATGGAAGCCAAATCTAGTAAGAATCTAGCATAGCAGCTAAGCAATCTGCTTGACCCAGTCCAGCAATGGATTTACCTGTCAGTCAAGATATCATACTGTCAAGGAGTCATCCAAAATGAGCAAGGGACTGACTCAATTACCACTGACATTTATGCTCAGAAGCAAACCTGGTGGGGACTCAAAGGGGAGAAAAGGATTCCTCAGGTCAGTATAGTTATCCCTTCCACATTGTGACTTTGCCTATCTTGGTTTAACTATATAATGGGTTGGCATAAGAAATTAAATGGGAAATATTAGGGAATTTTGTGGAAGCCACAGATGACATATGAAGCCAGCAGACGACACAGAAAAAATTTAGAAACTCAGAAATGCATAAAATATATGTATAATATTGCATATCAACATATATTATTTTGTAATATTATAATAATTCAGACTTCTTCTCTAGTACAAAAGAAGGGCCAAAAAATTTTACACAGACTTTCCAAATTTCAGGGGTATCATACCCCTACCCCCCATGATGTGGAAGGGATAACTGTAGTTGTAAGGTAAGCCCACTTGTTCCCTACCTATGTGCTTCACAACTTTGTGCTCTGAGCTTGAGCACACTCTCCTCAAGGTCTGTGCAGAGGGAAGAATTTGCTTTGGATTTGGGGATGCTTTATAACTTCTGTCTTTGCTATACTTTCCCATTAAATATATTCTGAAAATGCTAATTGATGTCAATTGGTTGATATATATTGGGGAACACACTGGATGGGGGCTCATGGGCAACCATATTAGAAATCCTAGCCCCTCAAGGTCTCTCCTAGAATCCTGAGGGAAGTAAATTCATTACCTTCTGGGGGAACCTAATCTGCTAGTCTAGTGTGAATTGGGAGAATTAGTACAGAAAGGGTGCTATAGAAGTACTGTATCCTGGAGGCTTTCTGAACAAATATTGACCTTTGTTTTGCAAGACTTTTGTTTGTTTTACAGTGGATTTAGCTGGCAAAAACTTGTCTCCAGAACCAGGATGTGATCATTATCCCTTACATTGAGAGATGATGAAATAGTACTTAGAAGTTGTAACTAGACAGTTGAGCTCGGTAGAGAGACTCTGCTTAACTGCAAGAAACCTAGGCAGCCAATTTAGGAGAATTTACATGGATTTTCTGTGAGCATAAATCTGAGAGAGAAGAAACAAAGGGGAAAAAGTCATAAACTTTTTGACAGTCAAGTACTACAGGATTCAGTTGTGAGGTTTTTTTCTTGACATTTTGTAAGTGCATTTTTTTCAGCACTGAATAATATATTAGAATAATTTTTCCTTCTTTTCTCCCACTGGAAACTAGGAAAAAACAAAGAGGATTATCTATTTACAAGACAGACTGCAATATACAATGGCTATTGAACTAACGATGAAATCCATGCAATATGTGGGAAAACATATGGTTCACAGGAAAAAGAAAAAAATTGTCAGAATGGAGCGCTTGTTTTCCCAAGCAGTAATGAAGAGTTATTTTTCAAAAGAGGTAAGTAACAATTTATTTACATGAATTAGTAGTTCTGAAAATTTGGCATGATTTTGATTCAGATACTGAGAGAAGACATATAAATATGTTATAGTAGCAGTGTATTACAGAGGGGTGGTAAGGTAAATTCATTTTACAAAATTCAGAGAGACAGCTGATGGTAGTTTGCTTTTTTGGGCTACTGTAAAGTATTCCTTGTATGCTTGTATGAGCAGCCAGACCGTTGGTGAAATGTGTCTTGCAAGGCAACGACTACAAATGGCTCCCCAAAAGTGAGGTTTTTGAGGATGTTGAGTGCGGCTGACTGGTTGAATAATCATTGGACGTTGTTGTTGTTTGTCTCTCCCTGATTCAAATACCCTTGGTTGATGACTGTTGTCCATGGACGTGATGTGAGAACTTAGAGCTCTAACTGGCCAGAACTATGCTAGCTGGAACTGCATGAGGCAAATGCAATTGATGAGCTGATGTGCAGACTGTGGGGGGAGAATGGAGAATAATAATCTTTCCTAAATAATAGATTATATTAGAAATATTAGAAAGGCTCAACACCAAAAGATGATGACTTTCCTAGCTACAGCAGCTTCTGAAACCATCCACCCAAGTATGGAGGAGTTGCAATTTGCACATTGGGAGAGTTCTCAGGTTGATGACATCATAGATCCTTTGCCAATGGAAAAAGTATTATTAGTGTAATACTCCCTCTGTACTACCTCTTCCACTTACCAAAGTTTTGCTTTCAGATTAGGGGGTGCCTCTGGGGGTGACTGTCCCAGACTGACAGCACCTTGTAGGGCTGAACTTCTAAAACTATTCTTCATGGGCCCTCCTATTAATGGCTTTAGTAGTTAGTTGACACAATTAACTTAAAGCAAAGGCATTTGCTGAAATGGCACAGCATGAAAGTAGTAACAAAATACTCATTCCATAGACCTGGGTCATACTCTCTCACAAACATAGACAGCATTACTTGGAAAAGTGGACAGAGTTTATTAGTTCATTAGAGTTCATATTCATTAGGAATATGCATAAGCAGCAACACATGTAGCCAAGGTAACTCTCACTCCAGGTACTTCAAGGTCCTTATTGTCTTTGATGTCTTTTCTCATTTTACACTGTCCTCCTGCATGGAAGATCTCTGGTAGACAAGCCATTCTGCTGGACTCCCTGGTCTGCTCTTTTCCACAGCCCAACTTGACTCCACAGCTGGACTCTCTGAACTTTTCTTCTGTTGGGCATGGAAATACTACTAGGCAAGCTGCTCAGCTGCTAGATGCCTATTGCCAATGACAGAGGGGGAGGAAGAAATTCTTCCCCACCCCTGCACTCTGGAAGAGGTGCAAGGCAAAAGTTAAACATAACATCTCAGTAGTTGAATTCTTTCCTCAGAGCCATCTCTCATCTCTGTTGCTAGATCTCCTGAGCTCTTGATTTTCTCCAGAGCTGTCTAGCTTTTTTTTTTTTTAATGGTCCAAGAACTGTGGCTGATTGTTTTGGCTGATCACTACATGTTTCCTGTGTCCTTTGGCTTCATTCAAGGGTCAACACTCTCTCAGGTTGCTTAACTATCTTTTTTGTGCTTCCTAAAAACTTTACACTGGCTAAAGCCTGAAAGGGACATAGTCTGTGAATAGGTCACTCATGTGAGCCTCTCCAGGCTTCGTGTCCTTTACAATATCATCAGTATTATTAATTTATGTGTAGTAGCCTAGTCTAATTAGATTTGAAAGAGGAACATATGAGGAAAAATTCTAAAATGGCCTTGGAATATACCATTTGGTATAATAGAAAGTGCCTTGCACTTTGAGTCAGAAGATGGTTGGACTATGGACAAGTTAGTTACTATTTCAGGGCCTCAGTTTCCTTACTGTAATTGAGAGGACTGTACTAGAGTTATTTTAAATTTTTAAAAATTCATTTTATTTTATTATTACTTCTAAATTATTGTTATTATGTCTATATATAAAATTATTATATAAATATAAAATATAAAAAAATTTATTAGTTATTATTCATTTTACTGTTCTTTCCAAAATTTTCTCTCCCATCTCCCCCTCTCCCATCCATTAAGAAAGCAAGAAAAAACAAAACTTGTTACAAATATATACAGTTAAGCAAAACAAATTCCCACATTAGCTACTTCCAAAAAAATATGCTTCAGTCTGTACTGAGACCATCACCTCTTTATCTAGAAGTAGATACTATGTTTCATCATGAGTCCTCTGGAGCTCTTCCATTGTGTTGATCTGAATTATTAAGTCTTTCAAAGTTGTTATCATTTCTTAAAGCACAATAGTATTGTGTGTGTGTGTGTGTGTGTGTGTGTGTGTGTGTGTGCGCGCATAGATATGCCCACCTTTCTCTGTCTGTCTCTCTCTGATAACTTGCTCATTCCCTAGTTGATGGGCATTCATTCAGTTTCCAATTCTTTGCCACTATGAAAAGAACTGCTACAAATACTTTTTGTATTAGATCATTTTAAGATCTCTTCCAGCTTTGTGTGAGTTTTGGAATTGGAATTGTTACTTTATGCACAGTGGGAGATACCAACGTATAGGGGGCGCTGGAGTGATCCAGCGGGTTGGTAGTAGCCTCCAGTGCAATAAGGGGGCAGTGGAAGCATAAGGAAAGAAGAGAAGATAAGAAAAATTTGAAACACAATTTGTACATGTTTCATCTGTTGTAACAGAGTTAAAGTCATAGTGATTACATTATTTTTCACACAAAATTAAACACACAAAATGCAAGTTATAATTGATCAGTGGTCAAGTCTGCTGACAGGTCTTAACAAGAAGTGTTGGCAAGTGAGCATTGTCAGGAAGTCCTGCATGCATCCGCAGGAATGAGCATGTAATGACTTGATTACAGTACAATACTATACAGTTACATGATGCAATGTAGCATCATCAAAATTTCAATGCATGAAAAACCCCATTAATTTTCAATAAATTATTAAATTTAAGATGCGTCATTTAATATATACATATATATGTATATATATTTGAAATGATCCAAATTTTAAAAAAAGTTAAAGGGTTAAGGAAAGTAGATTTCCAAGGGGGCGCTGAGTAATTTTTTTTTAAAGTCATGTCCATGACTATAAATCACATTGTTAATACAGAATTCCATCAGTATAGGATAAGCATAGCAATGTAGATGCACTGAGCAAAGTACCATGAGGCTGGTTTTACTAGTAGGTTGCCACCATGTAAAGTGCTATTAAAGGGGCATTTGGAAAACCCTTTATGACCTTCAATCAATAAATTAATCAAAAAGCATTTAGGCATTGTACCAGGTGCTGAAGACATAAAGACAAAAATGAAACAGTCTTGCCTTCAAGGAACTGACATTCAGTTAAGAGAAATAACATTTATGTACATATGTATAGCCCAGGCATGGCATCATCCCCCAACTCTCTTTAAAGACCTAGCTCACTTATCCTACCTGAATTCATGCTGGCGGTTTGAGGGTAGTGTCCTTAGAGTGGGTGGTAATGCCTACTCAAATTTTCTCAGCATCCTAGGGATATGTATGTGTGTATATGTTTCTATGATACCCCTATTATGTGCCACTATAGCTACTAAGAAGCTACCATTGTGTTTCCCATTTATACAAAATCAGTCATTGACTCTTAAATGTGAAACATTTACTAAACAGGAAAGTAAAAGCAGGAATAATCATAACATTTATTCAGCAGAATGAGGGTGACAAAATAATCCAAATATATTAGTCCAACCCACAAAAATGGATCAATCCTCTGTCATTTAATGGATATTCCCTTAGTTTCTTGTTCTTTGCCACTACAAAAAAAAAGCAGATATATACATATTTGTATACATGTAGGAAATATGAAAAAAATTTCCTCTTTCTTTGGTCTCTGTGGGATATAGGCCTAGTAGTTGTATCACTGGATCAAAGGTTATACACACTATATTGACTTTTTGGGCATAGTTCCAAGTTTCTTTCCAGAATGACTACACAAATTCACAGCTCTGCCAATGGTGCATTAATGCGAATTCCTGTTTTCTCCTGCAATTTCCTTTTTTGTCATCTTTACTAATCTTATAGCTAACATGGCACCTTATAATTGTTTTAATTTGCAGTTATAAAATTCTCTAATTATTGTTGATTGGCAATATTTTCACATGGCTGTTGATGGCTTGTATTCTTTCTGTTTATAACCTTTGACCATTTATCATTTGGGCAATGGCTCTTATTCTTATATAAATTTAAATCAATTATATCTTAGAAATGATACCTTTACCAGAGAAGTCTGCTATAACATTTTTCTCAGTTAACTCTTTACCTTCTTATTTTGACAATATTGCTTTTGTTTGTGCAAAAATGTTTTACGTTTATATAAAGAGAAAATTGTCAACATTTTTCCCCCTGTGATTCTATCCTTTGTTTCATTGTGAACTCTTTCTCTCTCCATAGATCTGAAAATAAATTTCTTCCTTCTTCTGATTTATGATTTGATTTTTAAACCAATGCCAAATCATTTGGTTAAGATCTGGTACTGCTAAACTGTCTTCCTCATTTTTTTTTGTCTTTCCCTTGAGATTCTTGAGGTTCCTCCAGATAAATTTATAAATTTTTTTCTAGCTCTACAAAGCAATCCTTTGGTAGTTTGATTGGTATGGTATTGCATAAATAAACAAATTTCATACTGTCATGTTTATTGTATTGGCTTGACCTGTCCATGAATAATGAATATTTGGAGACTAGTGAAGCCAGTAGATCCCTTCTCAGAATGTTCTTGAATGCACAAAACAAAACAATTCAGCTGCTAAACGGGGTGGAAAATGAGCATTTGTATAAGGAATATAGCTAAAATCCACTTGTGAAGAAACAAATTTCTTCTGGACAAAATGCTGAGAGATAATAGACTCTTCTGAACCTGGGATAAAGAACTGCCCTGCAGAAGAATGTACTCTGAAAGGACATGTTTAAAGGCAGAGTGATAACTTGAGATATTATAGCTTTGGGGCATTTGGTCCATCAGCTCATTTGTATGTGACTTTTTAGAGTTTTGAAGTTTAAAGCTGACAAAATTACAAATCAAGTGACTGTTTGGGGACTATAGAAGGAGTTTTGACTTCATGCCAGACATAAAATGGATTTCTTGAGTTTTAAAAACTGTCACTGGCCACTAGGAAGTACTAAAATAAATTGTCTGTTTTCATACATTAACTCAAAAAACTGTTTGTTTACACATGGATTTTTATCATTTTTCCTTACAACAAATATTCTTTCTCTGCCCCCTTCAGTGCCCAAACTGTTCACACCTTAAAGGCTGGTAATAATTCCTTTTATCAGTCTCCATGTCTTTGCACCTTCTGGCCCCCATGCCAGAAGTAATACATAGAGCTTTAGGATTTGCACATATTAACTCATTTGAGCCTTACAACAGCCCTATGAAGTAGGTGCCTCCATTTACCCCCATTTTACAGATGAGGAAACTAAGGTTTAGAGAGGTAAAGTGACTTGTCCAGGATTACATAGCTAGTAAGCTATCTAAGGCAGGATTTTGAGGAATTTGAAATCAGTTCTTCCTGACTCCAGGTCTAGCACACTATTCACTAGTGCCACCTAGCTTACTGTATTTCTACCTTGTAGAATCCCCCTCTTATCCAGTCCCCCAAATTGCTAGTGCCTTTCCTCCTTGACTCTTTTGTACTTAATTTTCTTGTATTTATATACTTATATACACTTTTGTATTCTGTATACATTTACATATGTATATGTTGTAACGAAAACTCCTTAAGAACAGAGACTTGTCTCATGTTTGCCTTTGTACCCTAGCACCCAGCCTGGCACATACTTGGTGTAATAAATGCTCCTCGATCGGGTGGATTGATTGGGCGCCCGGTCTGGACTAGCTAGCTTGGGACGGCAAGCAGTGGGGCGTGCCCTGCCGTGCTCCCCCCCTCCACCGCCCTCCCCGGCCTCGCCCCTCCTCTCTACGTGGCAGGGCCGCACCAGCCATGTTGCCGGGGCCCTGAGGCTCGCCCGGGCGAGGGGGGCGGGGCGGCTGCGCCGTCTTGGGGGCGGGGCAGTTGGGTGAAGGCTGCGGCAGAGGCTGCGGCGGAGCCTGCGGCAGACGCGGAGCAGACCCTGCACGCAGGTAGGCGCCCGTGGCGGGGACCCAGCTCCCACTTGCTTAGGGACGGGCGGCTGTCTGGATGCCGAGCCTGTGCGGGCGGGCGGGCGTTGGGGGCACCCCCCGAATCCGGCTCGGTGGGAACGCGGCCCGCGGGCGCCGGGGAGCCTGGAGGGCCTGGCGGCCGCTGGAACCCTTTCCTGCCCCGGCTCGCCCACCCTCTCGGGCAGCTTCGCCTTGGGACCCATCTAGGAGGCGGCGCGGGGCGGCCGAACTGGGCACCCCCAGCTCCGGGCCGGCCCCGGCTCGGGGCCCGACTCCCGTCGCCGCCCGCCCCGAGCGCCTAGACTTTGTACCCGGGCGAGCTGTCACCTGGAGCCCGCGGGACCGCGGAGGGGTGGGGGCAGGTGGGGAGGGTCCGTCTGCGTCCGGGCTGTGCGGGTGGGTGGGTTTCCAAATCGGACTGAATTTATCCTGTGATGTAGAGGGTGTGAAATGCTCCCAGCGTCTGTGTGAAAGGTGCTGCTAATTTATGGAAAATCTGTTACCATCTAATCGATTACAGAATGAAGAGCAATTTGTGCGTTGATCTTTTTTACAGCAATGTTTTGTTTAGACTAACCCATTTATTTAGACTAACTTAACGAGAAAGTACTGATTTAAATATCATACTTATAGTCTTATTCTTTGTTTTTCAATAGAGGGACTCAATTTCATAATTCGGTTATAGAATTTTAGAGCCAGAAGGACTCCTAGGACCCTTAGGATTTAGTCGGTCAGTTAACTGACATTTATTAAGCACTTACTGTATGTCATTTAGTGCTAGAGACTTCCCTCTGAGATCATCCCCAGATCATCTTGTTTATAACTTGTTGATATTTAGCTGTTGCCATGTGGTCTCACATATTAGATTGTGAGCTGCTTATGGGCAGGACATACATTTGCTTTTTTTTGTGTGTCCCCGCCATTTCCTAAGCTTAAAAAAATGATTTGTCCATCTTTGTGCTAAATTCTAGGGATACTAAAAAAGGGTTTCAAAGATAGTCCTTGTCCTCAAGGAGATTACGTTTTAATGGAGGAAGACACTTAAGTAACTATGCAAGATTCATTTCTAGGTTAAGTGGAAGGCACTTTGAAACTGGGGAGGGCCTTCGGAAGGTGGCATTTGAGGTGACACTGAAGGAAATGGGAGAAGTTAGCTGATGGAGATGAGGAGGGAGAGCACAGAGGACAGCTAATGAAAAAGCAGAGTAAAGAGATGGGAGTGTCACTGTCACTGCATTAGCGTTGTAAAGTCTAAAAAGACTGAAAAGGCAGGAAGTGGCCAGGTTGTGAAGCTCTTTAAAGGCCAAATGGGATTTTTTATTTGATCCTGAAAGAGACAGACACTGAAGTTCATTGAATAAAGGGGTGATATGGCCAAACTTGCTCTTTTGGAAGTTCCTTTTCCACCTGAGTAGAGAAGATACTGGAGTGGGAAGAGACCTAAAGCTGGAAGACTACAATTGGAAGGTTATTGCAGTAATCCAGGTGTGAAGTGTTGACGGCTTGCTCCCAGGATGCGGGCTGTATGAGTGGAGAGCAGATGTATAGGAGAAATGTAAACAAGGCAGTCCAAGAGGGAATATCTGAGAAGAGTATGAGTGGGAAGTTAAGGGCCACTGCATTTGTGAGTCTATGTGCCTGGGAAGATACTCTGGACTGTGATAGGGAATTTTGAAAGAGGTGAGGGTTGATGGGAGAAATGAGTTTTGTTTTGGATATGTTTAGTTTGAAATGGAATGGGACATCCAGTTTGAGATGTCGAAGAGGCAGTTTGGGGGTATGGGATTGGAGCTCAGGAAAGATTAGGACCGGACAAAGATAACTGAGAATCATTTGTATTCAGAAATTAATTGGACCCTTGGGAAATGATGAGATCTCCAGGCAGGATAGTACAGAGCAGGCACTTTTATCCCTTTTCTGTGTCATGCACCCATGGCATTCTGTTGAAATCTATGGACCCTTTCTCAGAATAATGTTTTTAAATGCTTGAAATTAAATACATAAGATTACTAAGGAAACCTACAATATTGAGGTACAGTTATCAAAACATTAAAAAAACTAAGGTCACTTACCCCAGGGTTATATATATATATATCCCTTGTGTAGAGGGAGAAGAGTTTTTAGAGATCATCTGGTTCAACCTTTTCATTTCACAGATAAGAAAACTGAGGACCAGAAAGTTGTAGTGACTTGCCCAAGGTCACATGTTTTAGAGCAGAACCAGGATTCTAACCCAAAGTTCATTGGGTTTGGCAGCAGACATTTATTAAGGGCCTGCTCCAAGGATGCAAAGATAAAAACAAAACAGTTCCTGTCTTGGACCTCACCTGTGACAACATGTACATGTAGCTCAGGGTGTCTTAAGAATAGAAAAATCTGCCAATCTGGTAGGGGTGGGGTGAGGAGGAGATCAGAGAAAGGCTCTACTTGTAAAGTGACATTTCTGTTGAGCCTTGAAGGAAGATAATGAATTCAGGAAAACTTAAGTTCAAATCCAGCTTCAGACACTTACTAGCTGTGTGATCCTGGACAAGTCACTCTGGTTTGTCTCTGTTTCCTCATCTGTAAAATGGGGATAATAATAATAAGTATCTACCTCTTAAGGTTGTTGTGAGAATCAGATGAGATAATAACTGTAAAGTGCTTAGCACAACACCTAGCACATAGTAAGCACTATATAAATGTTAGCTACAGTGATGATGATGATGATGATGATTCTGATTCTCAAAATCAGGGATGAGGAATTTTAAGTTGTGCAATGCACAGAGGTGGAAGATAGGGATGGAATGTCAAATTTTTCCATGATATATGAAACGATAATTTAAAGTAAGGCTGGAAAGGTACAATAGTGTGCTAATTACTTGGTACTGTTTCAAGCGTGAGAGAGTCACATAGGTCCTGTCCTGTGTGAGAGAGGCTGCTTACACTAGGCTCTAGACTTTTATGTCCAAACTTGACCAGATAAAAACAGATTGAGCTGCTTTCCCCACTGTTAGTTAGTTCTCTGTCAGTTGTTTGCTAGATTTCGTACCATACAGATGTTTTCATTGCTTTTTTTGTTGTTGTGTACTAAATTCTGTAGTTTTTAAGGGTAGTTATTAATAACTCCAAGGAAATGTACAAAAATTGTATCTCTTCAAAGATATTACAGTGGATGTTGGTGTGAGGAAATCAGTCATTTCAAGCATCAGTTTAATCCAAGTGAAACAAGATAGGTTTTACTGTACAAAGGAAGGAAAGTGTGGTTGAAAATAGAAAACACCATCAAGAACTGCCTATTACTATGAGGCAGCCTAAGTAATCCTCAGAAAGAAAAGTTGAAACTCTTGAAGTTAGAAGAACAAGAAAATTAGTAAAACAAAACGGGTGTTAACTGCTGCTATGAAGAAAGAATGCTTGTTATAGGTAAGACAATTCAAACTCTGGAGTTCTAAAGATTGGGAAAAGGTGATTTTTACTGAAGAATTTTACTGAAAATTTTCCTGAAGAATTTTCATTCAAGGCTATACCAAAATTATTTTTAGGATAAGTCCAGGTGAGCCTCTAAGATCTGTTCATCTTCATAAATACTGTAAAACATCTCTTCTACAGAATGTTTTGAGGAATTTTTATTTCCCAAAGGCCAGAAAGTCTTGCCCTTACTGAGGCAATAGTGGACTCTAATAAATATGTTGGTATATTAAAAGAGCAAAATTATTCTAGAATTACAGAAATTACTCAGTGGAAATGGAATGCCACCAACATGGCCTTATACTATGCCATGTGTCATGAGATATTAAGAAATTTATCTAAGAGATGGAGAAAAAATTACTTTAGTGGTCTGGCTTTGCCTGATTTAAACCCTGTTGAAAACCAATTAACTGTAATCAAGGCTAGACTTGAAAAAGACAGGCTGTTTGCTGCATCTACTGCTTAATATCCAGTGTGTGGTTTCACAATAAAAAATTTAAAAATATACGTCAAAGTCTTGTGAATTCAGTTCTAAATGTAAAAACAAATGGTTAGAGCAAAAGAAGGACATGTTGCATATTAAAAGGTTTTTTTGAAGATGTAAAAGTTGTAAGCATAATTTTATAAGACAATAAAATTAATTTGGTTGTGGTTATTTTGTACATCATTGTAGATTGTGGAGGACTTCAATGCCAGGTTGAAGTGTTTGTATTTAATTCTAGAGATAATGGGGAGTCACTGAAGGTTATTGAATGGTATGACCTATATGTCAGGAAGATCATTTTGATGTGAATGGAGAGGATGGATTGGAGAGAAAACATGCTCTTTTTATACTGTGCTGATTAAAGAGTGTTTAATTCAAATTCTTACCCTCTCTCTCTGACACCCCTCCCCCCCATTTTACTGGTGAGGAAACAGTCCCAGAGATGGTAACTTAACATGCATAAAATCATACAGTCATTCTATCAATCATTGACAATTTATTAATATTGTTATGTGCCAGGCACTGTGCTGTATGTGCTGGGAATACAAAGACAAAAATGAAGCAGTCTCTGTACTCATGGAACTTACATTTTGTAAGCATATATATATATATATACAAGATAATTTCTCTGGAGGCGGAGAGAGGGTGTTGGTGTTCAGGTTTGAATGAAACTAGACATTCTAAGAGACAGAAGTGAGGAGGGAGTGGGCAGGCATGGGCACAGTCAGTGAAAAAGCACAGAGATGGGTGATGGAATGCCATGGGTGAAGAGTGTCAAGAAGGCCAATTTAACTGGATCATTTTTATTGTTGTTTAGCCATTTTTAAGTTATGTCAGACCCCATTTGGGATTTTTCTTGGTAAAGGTGTTGAAGTGGTTTTCTATTTCTTTCTTTAACTCCTTTTATAGATGAGGAAACTGAGACAGAGTTAAATGACTTGCCCAGGGTCACACAGCTAGTAAGTATCTGAGGTTAGATTTGAACTCAGGTCTTCCTGACTCCAGGCCTTGTACTCTATCCCCCTGTGCCGTCTAGCTTGATCATACAGTGTATAAAGAGGAATAATGTATAATTACACTAGAAAAGTAGGTTTGAGCCAGGCTGTGAAAATCTTTAAATGCCAGAGATGTTAATATTTGACTTTAGAGTAGGAGTTCTTAACTTTATGATGTGGACCCATTTGAAAAACCTAGGGAAGCATGTTGACCCAATAACACAATAATATTTTTAAATACATAAAATACAAAAGATTTCAAAGAAAATCAGTTAATGAAATATAGCTATCAATATACTTTTTAAAAAAGTTCATGGATTCCAGATTAGGGAACCATTGCAGTTTATTGAATAGAGGAGTGATATGGTGAGACTAGAGAGATGGTGAGAATAGAGGTGAGATATTGTGTTTATTGAGAGGGGAGAGGCTTGAATCAGGGAGACCAATTAGAAGGAAAGTTATAATTGAATTTTGATCTTTGATCCATCTCCTAACCTTTATACTAGATTTCCTATACCTAGAATACACTCCCACCTGACCCTTAGAATCACTTGTTTCCTTCTCAAGCAAAACTTGCTATATAAAATCTTTTCTTATCCTCCCAGTTGTTGGTTCCTCCTCCCAACAGATTTACCTTATATTTGCTTTGCATCTATTTTCTATGTACTAATGCACATATTGTTTTCCCTAATAGGATGTAAACTCCTTTAGGGCAGGGGCTTTTCTAGTGAAAAAACAGTCTGTTTAGAGGGAACTTCCCGTTATGGTAATGTTAGAATGAAGTCCAGGACTAAGAAAAGAACAATTTTATTAGTCATTTCATAGGTGTATAAATGTTGGAATATTAAAATTTATACCATGGAAAAAATAATCCACAACCTCAATGATCTGTAGTTTCATTGTTGTGAAGACTCCCTCCACTAATAACTGATAGTTGGTCTTTGAGTGTTACCACAGCCCCCAAATTATCCTCTCATCAGTCTTGTGGTGAGCCTCTCTGTACTTTGCTAGGGAGATCTTTGATCAGCAGACATATAATTAACTTTTCCAGCTTGGTAGCACCTTTCATAGCTTTTGTGCCGTGGATATTAAGTTTGAGAGATCAGGGTCATCTCCATGCCACGGTTGAAGATATCCAGTAGAACTTTAGTGAAAGATGTGATATGTTGATGGGATCATAGATTTATAGCCAAAACCACCTTAGTAGTAATCTAGTCCACAACCCTCATTTTACATAAGAAGAAATTGAGAGGTTAAGTGACATACACAAGTAGTAAAGTCTCAGAAGTGGGATTTGAAGCCAGGTCCTTCCTGACCACAAGTCCAGCCAACATTCTGTCCACTATATGATGTTGCTTCCATATTACATGTTAATAAACTGTCAAAATATTATTTACAGAATCTTTTGAGTTTTTTAAATAAGCAGAAAATTTTATCTCCTTTTCACCGTTCCCTCCAGTGGAAAAAAAAAGAAAAGCAAAATCTTTCTGACAAATGTGCACATTCAAACAAAACATTCCCTCATTGGCCATTTTCAAAAATAAATACAGCATTCTGTACTTTGAATCTATTACCTCTCTGTTAGGAGTTGCGGAGAATGCTTTATCATTAGTCCTTTGGAACTGGGGATGATCATTTGTTCTTCAGAGTTCTTACGTCTTTCCACATTTGTCTTTACAATGTTGCTGTTACTGTATAAATTGTTCTCCTAGTTTTACTCACTTCACTCAGGATCAGTTCCTATTTGCATTCCATTACATTCGTGTACTGTAATTTGTTCAGCGCAATTGATAGCCATGCCTTTAGGTTGCTAGTTCTTTGCCACTACAAAAAGAGTTGTTACAAATATTTTTGTACACATGAGTCCTTTTCTTTTTTATTTTGTATCATTTGGGTATAGGATTAGTAGTGGTATTGCTGGCTCAAAGGATATGCAGATTTAGTGACTTTTTGGCTACAATTCCAAATTTCTTTCTAGAATGGCTGGACCAGTTCATAGTTGCATCAATAGTGCATTGATAAAGGGGTGTCAAACTCTAAACAGAAACAGCATAATAAACATCAAATAGGGCTGATTATTGAATTAGAAAGCCACAAATTAAAATGATCTGTATTGTATTGTATCTTTATTTTGTTAAACATTTCCCAATTGTATTTTAATCCAGTTTGGAAAGCAAATTTGACACCTCTGCATCAATATGCCTGTTTTCCCCTTCAAACATTTTTTGTTGTACTTTTTTGACAACTTTACCAATATGATGGGTATGAGGTGGAATCTCAGAGTAGCTTTAATTTGCATTTCTCTGATTATTAGTGATTTGGGTCATTTTTTCATGTGGCTATTCATAGCTTAGCTTTCTTTCTTTGAAAACTGACTTTATATCCCTCGACCACAGTAGCTTTCTTTTTTTTTTTTTTAAGCAATTGGGGTTAAGCACAGTAGCTTTCTTTAAAAGGTATTACACCCATGTATCCCACTGATTTCAAATTAAAAGTTTATTTTAATAATGATTTTGTTTTTTATATTTAAATAATTTTAAAATTCTGAACTGAATGAATGCTCAAAAATGAGCATTTCCATATACAAAGCAGAATAGAAAAAGTATTGCACATAAAATTATGAATATCTAATCTATGCTGCTTGCTTTTTTTTAAGCATATAATAAATTCAATAGGGAATTTGGGGGCTTTAGTTATTAGTTTTGTAAGTTTAAGGGGCATGGTTTTTTCTCATTCATTTTCATTTCATGATTATTTTTAATTGATAAAAATTTTTTGAAAGCCATACATGTTGTATAATCTGCCTTTTAAATGATGCCTGAATTTTACATTAATTTATTTCCATTTTGTTACAGAAATAAATAACATTTACAATGACGACCTTCCTGGAATTCATCCAGCAGAATGAAGATCGAGATGGAGTTCGATTTAGTTGGAATGTTTGGCCTTCAAGTCGTCTTGAAGCTACAAGAATGGTTGTTCCTGTGGCATCCCTATTTACGCCACTGAAAGAGAGACCTGATTTACCTCCGATTCAGTATGAACCTGTCCTCTGCAGCAGATCTACATGTCGGGCAGTTTTGAATCCTTTGTGGTAGGTTCTTTTTTTTTTTTAAAGCAAAAAACAGTTAATCATTTTTCTCCTATAGTATCTTTTTCTTGAATTAAATTAATCACAAAAATCTGTATGTTTTAAAGTTGTCAAAAGCACTACTCTGACTTGAAGAGTAGTTAGTAGTATTGTAATAGCATACTGGGCATTCATATGGGATGTTGTTGCAGTAAATATAATTATTTGTTGTCAGTTTATTAATTAAGTTTTTTAGGTTCAGCCATGAAGCAGTTGATTAAACTCAAAATGCTGCATTTGCTATGTTGGCATGCCCATTTTGGATGGCACTATTGTTGCTGTACTAGTGGTTATACGATTTTGGAGATTCTCTTAGAAGCTAAAGTTCTCTAGATTTAAATCTAAAATTTCTGATTCCTTTCTATAGCCAAAAAATTTTTTTTGCCATTAAAACAGTTAAAAACCAGTATTTCAGATAATACTTTTAGCACCCCCCCCTTTTTTTTTTGAGGCAGTGGGGTTAAGTGACTTGCTCAGGGTCACACAGCCAGTGAGTGTTATGTGTCTGAGGCCAAATTTGAACTCAGGTCCTCCTGACTCCAAGGCCTGACTTCTATACATTGTGCCACCTAGCTGCCCTCTTTTTACAACTTTCAAAGAGCTAAATGATAACCTGCCTGTTTTATTTAACTGTAAAGTTTATCAGTCAGTTTAATCTAGGCATATCATATCGGATATATAAACATTTAAAAAATGAGTGATTTAAAAATTATTATTATCATTATTACTGTATTTTATTTTGCTCTTTGATGAGGCAGTTAGGGTTAAGTGGCTTGCCCAGGGTCACATACTTAGTGTTAAGTGTCTGAGTCCTGATTTGAACTCAGGTCCTCCTGACTCCAAGGCTGGAGTTCTGTCCACACTGCCACCTTGCTGCCTCTGAGTGATTTTTTTTTAAACAAATACACAAAAACCTATGCCCTTGAATAAATGTTGTGTTCTTAAAGCAGTCACCTGGGAAGGCTATGTATGCATTTTTTTCATTTCCATTGTATGCATTTCCATTTTTCCATTTCCAGAAATGTTCATTTTTAAGCAACACCACATTGCTTAAAATATTTTAAAAATTTGCATTCAGCCTTCAGCTCAGTATTTTGAACCACTTAATTGGTTGTGACCAGTCTTTGTCCTTTTGAGGGCAGATTTGATTTTTCAAAGTAGCCCTGAATCCTTCAGAAACATATCTAGTGAATAAGGTGGTTAAAAAAGGCTGGTAATAATAAGTCTGTCTTCAGTGTTCCAAGGGAATCCTTTTCTTTTGGAGTGTTCATCCACTCCCTGGGGTAAGATCAGGAGCTTTTCCTTGGATCTTGAGATTTAGAGGAAACATTCATTTTGAGGAATTTTTTTTTACATATATTAGAAAAAAATGTCATTAATTGTCACACTTCATATTCAGACCTTGATTATAATGTTATTACATAACTCACTTTGAATTGTAATTAGGTTTCTAAACCCTCCAGGGATTGAAATGTCTGTCCAGACTTAATTACTGTGATTGCTTTTTGTCAGACTGTTCTCTTACAGTATGAGATGGTAACTGTTGCTGGATATTATAAAATTTGGCTACCCTTTTCTTATATTTGCAATATACCAGACCTTTTGCAGATAACTCATATAAATAAGATTAGCTTGTGAGCTCCTGCAGGGCAGGGACTGTCTTTTGCCTCTTTTTGATTGTCAGTGCTTAGCACAATGCCTGGCATATAGTAATTGCTTAATAAATATTTATTAACCAATTGAAATAACGTGATCATTGTCTTTAAGACGCTAATAGTTGAATAGGAATACTTGGATATATAAATAATTACAAAAATACAAATTAAAGAGTATGATAAATTCATAATAAGACTATAAAATGCTATGGGGTAAGTTGAGAGAGAGATTAGTTTGGTGGGGAGGGGTGAAGAAGAGATGAACCCCCTGCAGGAAGTTGGCTCCCTCAGGAGCTGCACTTGGGATAATATTTGAGTTTGTACCAACAAAGAGAGGTGGGTGCTGTAGTGGGGAAGAGATAGAAAAGAGGATAGCTTGGTCCAGGTGTATGAAATAGGGAGCTATTAAAAACTAGTGCTTTTCACTCACTGATCCTAACAGGCTTTTCTGCCTTCTCGAGGAAATAGTTCTGTGATTTTACATCTTTTTTCTCTTTTGAAGAAAAGTAGAACTACCTTTTATTTCTCTTATTTAACCTCTTTTAGCTGGAGCTCGTGTTCTTTACTTTTCCTGCAATTAAAATATCACTTACCTGTTAGCCTATTGCATACAGATTAACTCAGTTAAAAAGACTGTATCCTTTACTAGGACATAACAGTTTAAGCGTAAGTGTTTTTGCCACCTTTTGTTTTTATACCACAGTCTTTATTGAACTTTTTCTAAACTGGGTACTTAAAGTCCTTTAAATGTAAAGGCCTGATCTCATACTACCTCTTCAGGCTTTTTTGTTATTTATTCCTCTCCATGCACACTGTGATCTATGCAGCTGGCCTACTTGCTGTTCCTCATACTTGAGACTCCATTATCCATACCTTTGTACTAGCTATCCCCCATGCCTGAAGTACTTTCCTTTCTCATCTTGATATCTTATAATTCCTAATTTCTTTCAAGGTTTAGCTCAAGCTCAAGCTTCTACACAAGACTTTTCCTGATTTCCCCTGCCTGCTGCTAGTGCCTTCCCTCCAGAATCAGCTTCTGTCTGTTTGGTATACATTTAAATATGCAGAGGTTCCCAAAGTGGGTGATACTGCCCCCTGGGGGGTGCTGGAACGATCTAGGGGTGGGATCGGTAGTAGCCTCATACAGTTAGGGGCGTGTTGAATAAAAACAAGGGGGTGGTGGAAGCATAAGGAAAGAAGAGGAGAGAATTTTGAAAAACTTCACGTTTCATCTGTTGTGTAACAGAGTTAAAGTTGTAGTGATTACATTATTTTCCAAATATACACACAAAATATAAATTGTAATATATCAGTGTGTCGAGTCTGCTGGCAGGTTTTAACAAGCAAGTGTTGGCAGATGAGCATGCATTGACAGGGAGTCCAGCATGCATCATGCATTGGCAGGAATGTATGCATGTGATGACTTCTTTACAATATGACACTATATAGTTATATGATGCAATATTACATCATCAAAATTTCAGTGTAGGAAAATAACCACAAATTTATAATAAATTATTAAATTCAAGATGCGTTATTTAGAAACATTTTTTAAAATGATGCAAATTAGAAAAAAACCCATTAAAAGGTTAAAGAAAGTAGATATGCTGGGGGCACTGAGTAATTTTCTTTTTTGAAAAGAGGGTTAAGCCAGATAAGTTTAGGAACCTCTCTATATATGCATGTGTTGTCTCTTCTAGCTAGAATGTAAGTTTTTTCAGGGCAGGAACTGTTTTGCATTTGTCTTTGTATCCACAGTGCCTGGTACCGAGTAAGTACTTAATAAATGCTTGTTGATTATTGATTCTTGTGAACAAGAAGAACTTTCAAACCAATCAAGCTGACATAGTAGGCTTGTCTCACAGTATGTATTGCATTCCATAGCCATATCACACATATCCTTATTGAAAGAAGGAAGGTGTCACCTTGTCAACAGAAATTTGAAAAAGGTTTAAAAATTGATTTTATAACACTGCTTTAATTGTCAGGAATTTGTTGTTGCTCAGTTGTGTCTGACCCTGTTACCCTGTGGACCATCTTATACCAATACTGGCCATGGGATTTTCTTGGCAAAGATACTGGAGTGGTTTGCTATTTCCTTCTCCAGTAGATTAAGGCAAACAGAGGTTAAGTGACTTGCCCAAGGTCACATAGCTAGTAAGTGTGAAGCTGGATTTGAACTCAGATCTTCCTGACTCCAGGCCCAGCACTGTATCAGTTGAGCCACCTAGCTGCCTCTGAGCCCAAAGCCTTGATCAGCTGTGACTCTACTGGTTATTCTCTACATTGATGTAACTTCATTTTTGTGAATCTAATCTGTAAAATGGGGAGGTTGGATTAGATGACTCCTAAGGGCCCTTCTAACTATAAATCTGTGACCTATTTATCCTTTAAATTTCGTCTGGCATTTGATATTGAACAGAAAAGTTGCTACATTACTTTTTCATTTGAATGAACTGTTTATTGTATTAGAGAAATTGTTGATTTTATGCTTTATCTTCTTTAGCTATTGTTCCTTTAGATTTATTCAGTATGTAATAGCTAGTATTAAGTTTTGGGAAGTATGATAATTAAAAATATTCCTATATGTCTTATTTTATATTTACATTAATTTATATACATTTTTAATATGAGTTGGGCTAATATATATAATGAGATTTAGGTGCCTGGGGGAATGTAAAACTAAAGACTTAATTTTAAAAAATCACTTTGTCACCTGTTTCTATTGTTTTTATTTCTTGAATATAGAAATATTTTTATTCTGATGACTTGAGAAAATGATTTTGAAAATTATAAAAATAATTTTGCTAAAGTAAAAATCTGCATAATAAAGTATTGTTAAATTAATAATTATACACCCTTTCTTATCTTTTTTCAAAAAATAGTCAAGTGGATTACCGAGCAAAACTGTGGGCATGCAATTTTTGTTATCAAAGGAATCAGGTAAGAAAATCCATATTTTGCAAGATAAATCTATTAATATTTAGCTATTTAAGAATACTTTATGGTAGAATTAATACATGAATATGTTTAAAAGTAATTAAATAAACAAAAACATCCTTATTAACTTAATTCAAATATCATTTATGAATCCCTGCTATAATTAAGCCACTGTGCTAGGCTTTGGGGATGCAAACATAAAGATGCAAAGTTGGGGTCAGTGAAGGCCTGGGATAAGGAAATATGGCAATGTCCAAAGGAAGCTGGAGCTGGGAGACACGATTTCTGCTGAGAGGGAGGGTAGCTGAGGTGGGGTGATCTCAGATTACTAGGTTTGGATCAGGGAGAGTTTCTGGTGAGATCCTAGGATTATGAGAGTGTCTGAAGTGAGGGAGGAGCTGAGAAAGAAAAAACTCTGGCTGGGGAGTTGAGAGCTTTGAAAGAAGTGGGGCTAGAGAGGCAGGAGGTCTGGGTAAAGAGAGCAGAGGTAGAATCTAAGAGGCAGGACATCCCAGGTATTGTAACAGAACTGTGGGGTTGGGACAGATACATCTGACTGTCAGGAGGGAAGTACTGGGAAAAGGGCCTGCCTGGGTTTCTGAGGTAGAATTGGCCCATCAAACAAAGAGGAATGTGTCCCTATGGGGGAACTTGGAATGTGGGTGGTACTGGGCTGGGAGGCAGGATTCCTGGGTCTTTGTGGTAGAGCAGGCTCTAATAAGGCAGGTGTTTCTCTTTTTTCTTATTCTTTTGTGAAGTATCTGTCATGGTCAGGAGCAGAATTCCTCAGCCCTGGAAAGTGATTGCTGGAAGGCTGGTAAATAAGAGGTTTTCTTTGCCTTCCAGTCAATAGCCCATTGGCTGTTGGTATGGTAGCTGTCTTGAAGTGTTTGAAGGGATATCATGGGAATGAATGTTTAGACTTGTTCTGAGATGGGGTTCTCTGGAACCCTTCATTTGCTGTGCTTTGGGACAGCCCTGAAATCTCTGCCAAACTGGGGAGGGAAGAAGATCCATGAGGGGGAATGGTTTTTCCTTTACCTCCCAAATGGGAAGCTGGCCATCCCTACGAGGACCTACAGAGGATGCATAGCACCTGACCCTGCCCTGGGGGGAGAGACTCAGACCTAAAGAGGAAGATGTTTGGGCTTGGCCCTGGAGCTGAGGGGATCCACTCTTTGGTTTGGAGGGTTGTTTCTCCTGGTGACAAGATGCAAGGAGTGGTAGATAGCTGGCAAGAGGCTCCTGCTGGTAGGCTTCTGTGTCCTGTTGGAATAGCACCATACGAAGCCCTGGTACTACAGAGATGAAATACAACTTAGTTCTGCCCTCAAAGGAACTTCCAGTGGAAAAGAGTAACATGTGACAAGGGTGTAGAAGAAATTGAACAGAGAATGAGAGACTTAGGTTGTGGGGGTCAGGGGGAGAATCACCTTTAGCTGAGGGGAAGCTTCTTGGAGGTGTATAGGACATGAGCTGGAACTTTTAAGAAAGAGAAGATTTAAATAGTTGAAGACAAATGGAGGGAGTCTCTTCTAAGTATGGGCAATGGCTTGCTTAAATCCAGGGAGGTGTTCTTTTCTGGGAATTTAAACAATCAGGAAAACACATATTTATCTTTTCAGTTCTTAATTCTTTTTTTTGAAAAGCAGTGTTCTAAATTTTAGTTTTTTTTCCTCCCTGTAGTTTCCACCTACATATGCTGGCATATCTGAACTCAATCAACCTGCTGAACTTTTACCTCAGTTTTCAAGCATTGAATATGTAGTACTGGTAAGACCATCAGGACACATCTTTAAAGACTCTTTTGGATCATAAGATTTAGAGATGGAAGACCAGCGCCGTTATGTCTTCCAAATTCCTCATTTTGCAAATTAGGACCCTGAACCCCAGAATGACTTCACAGGAATATAGGATCTATTGGAAGAGACTCTAGGGGTTATCTAATCGGAACCCTAACTAAACGTGACTTCCCTTTACAATAACTACAAAAATAGCTATTAGAATGAATTAATGTTTCACTTGGCGAAGACATAATCCTTTCCCTCCCCAAATTGAATTTGTTAGCATTTTAGTCACAACCTTTTAAGGCCAGTGTAACAAGAAAAAATCTATTTTTTGGATTTCTGAATGTGAGCAACAAAACATTAATAATCTTGATATGTTACTAAGATGTCAGTTTACTCATATTCATAAAAAGTGATTTTTAAATGCTGTTTGACATACTTAATTTTAGTTAGTTAAATGTGACCTAGTTAAACTATTTATAAATTGGTCCCTGGTAAAACTCGGAAATTTTGTTATTTCTGTGTGTATTTATTTGCCCAAGTATTTAAAGCATAGAAATAATAATTTTCCTTCTGAGTATTACAAAGAGTGTAAGTGGTTGAGTTGAGCCTGTTCTATCCTTGCACAGTTTTAATGCTTTGAAAATAAATCTGTGCAAAGGGAAAAAAGTATAGTCATTAAAAAAAAGCAGCAGCATACTTTCCCAGCCTCATTCTGATCATTTGTCTTTTTAAAGCGTGGTCCTCAGATGCCTTTGATATTTCTGTATGTGGTGGATACTTGTATGGAAGATGAAGATTTACAAGCCTTGAAAGAATCTATGCAGATGTCACTCAGTCTTTTACCATCTACAGCTTTGGTGGGACTTATTACCTTTGGGAGAATGGTTCAGGTCCATGAACTTGGTTGTGAGGGCATTTCAAAAAGCTATGTCTTCAGAGGAACAAAAGATTTAACTGCAAAGCAATTGCAGGTAAGTGGGCAAGAGTAGTAATTCAAAGTGTGTATGTGAACAAAGATGATTACTTACTGTTAAATATAAATGCTTCCTTCAAATAACTTTCCAGAAAAAGGTTTTATAGGAGGTGGCAGTTCTCATTGTCATTATGACATAATGCACATATTAATGTGTATATTTCCATTCTAGTCTTTTCTCTCCATTTGCCTGATTTCAGTAGTTTCAAAATGTCGAAGTTTAGTAACTTAAATTTCCTAGTATTTTAAATTTGCAGTTCCTGTATTTTTAATTTTTAAATTTTAAGTTTAGAATTATTAGAGTCTAATATTACAAACTTCAAAATTTTGATCAAGCAACAATAATTATTAAATACCTACTACTTTGCTGTTGGCATATTTCACTAATGAGAGCCAGCATTGTACAATGGACAGAGGGATTGGCCTTGGAACTAAGAAGACCTGGGGCTCAAGTCCTACCTCTGACACATATTGGCTTTGTAACCTTGTGCAAATTACTTAATCTGTCAGTGCTGTAGTCAGCCTGGTAAGAGTCCAGGTTGTAGTCCTGCGTTGGTAGAGGAAGGTTTCTTTATCCTTGTATCAAAAAAGTTATGAGTCCAGTTGCTTTTTGAATCTGTGCTTTACTCGTGGGCAATCTAGTCTTGTGATCAGTATTTCAGTGGTAATGTGTATGACTGATATTCTTTCTGTAGATAAAGAAGTGTGTGCTCTGTCCAGCAATGGAAAGGAACTCTACCAGGTGACATTTTTTTAACCAACAGCAAGGTTAATTTTTAATGAATTTATTTTGACACCATAGACCCTTACCAAGAAGATCCCAAATAGGCCCCTCACCAAAAACTAAAGCCAAAACAAAACAAAAATACAAATCTGTACTATGTACATTAGTGCAGAGGCAGCACAGAAGAGTGGACTGATTGCTAGGCTGACTCTAACACTGCCTAGCTGTCACCCTGGGCAAGTCATCTTTTTATCCCTTTTTGTGTACTTTCCCAGAACTTTTCCCTAGTAGAAGGATTTCCATACTTGAATTCCCCAGACTGATAAAGTCATGGATCCATTGCTTAGTTCATACGTCATATATAGTTCATAATGTTCTTCTTTTACTTCAATAGTAAACATTTAAAAATCCAAAAGAGCTCTAATAAAAGATATTTTACATGGCAAATGAAAAGCAAAACTGAGAATTTGATATGAAGAATGGATTTCTTTAGGTTTTTTTGGAAGAAAACAAGATGTAGGCACAAGTTGCACAATAACTTGTTTTAACCAGTTATGAACTACAGTTGTCTTTTATAATGCATTGTATGGATTTCACCTATATAAATGATTTCACCTTTACGACAGGAAATGTTGGGACTCTCTAAAGTACCCATTACCCAGGCAGCTCGTGGTCCTCAGGTGCAGCAACCACCTCCATCAAATAGGTAATAATTGACTATAACCCAGAGAATTTGATATGGATGACCCTTCATTTTTTCCCTGAATTTAAAGCATTTGTGGATGCAGAAAGAGTGATTCAAAGGAAAAGGTATTATATTTCTCTAATTGCTAGCTCCTAAATCTTTATTTTCAGCTCAGAGTTCTTTCCTGGGTTCCAAAACCAGATTTTAAATCATTATTGACCAGTGGTAATGGAAAGTTTCAACTGGCACTTCAGATCACATACGTCCAAAGCTGAACTAAATTTTGTATCTACCACCCCTCCACCCTTTTATCTCTTATTTCTTCTGATTTAGATTTTCGTGAGTGGTTCTACCATTCTTCTGATAGCTAATGCTTGAAATCTTTGTATGATATTTATGCTTACTTTTTCCCCAGATCAGTTAGTTATTAAGTTTTACTAATTCTGTCTTTGCAACATATTTCACTGTAAAGATTTCTCTAATCTACTTTCCCTTCCTCTGTCCTTTCTCAGAAGTGATATTTTCTTCCTTTGAACTCTCCTATACTTTATGCATTTCATGCTTTTTATTATGCTTATGTATGAATATATAGCCTCCTGAGTAGATTGTTTTAAGTTCATTGAATGAACTCAGTTCATCTTTTTATCCCACTCATTGCTTAGCAGATGCTCAGTGAATGTTTGTGTAATTGAATTGCCTGGTGTTTGATGCCTGACTTTGTATATGTGCATAGTGTTTATTACATTTTATTATAGACAGTTTTTTCACATATATACATGTTATATATTTTAAAGGACATTAGTTTGTCTTTCGCAATAATTTTTTGATGTAAGTAAGAGAAAAAGGGCGCTGAGTTTGACTTTTATATATAGCCAGTTACTGCTTATTTTCATAGGGAAACTAACAGTGCCATGTCTCACTTAATAGGAAAGTGAGAGATTAAGCCCTGAAGCGTAGTGTTTAGATAATCAATTTTGTGTCTAGTGTACTAAAATATGTCTTACAAACCAATCTTTTTTTTTTTAGGGTGGATGTCAGAAAAAATTAAATGGAGTCCTTTTTATTTAATTTTCTTTTGCAGATTTTTACAGCCAGTACAGAAAATAGACATGAATCTTACAGACCTTCTGGGAGAGCTCCAGCGAGACCCTTGGCCTGTTCCTCAGGGCAAGAGACCTTTGCGTTCCTCAGGGGTGGCTCTTTCCATAGCTGTAGGACTGCTTGAGGTGATGATTATGCCTTTTTTCCTATTGATGCTTTTTCTTTTTTCACATCTTCTCAAGTCTCTATGACTCCCTCCTCTCATTCCTAATAATAGTATTATTACTTGTAACAGATAAGTATTATTAAGCAAAAAAACCCAACACAAAGCCAAAAAACCAACCCAAAACACATATCAGAGTTCTGAAGTCTTTCATTGTTGTTTTACTTTACATTATTATGGTTGCCATATAAATTGTCTCCTGATTCTGCGTATTTTGTTCTATAAGTTTGTGTCTTAAAACTTTTTAATACATAAAGTAACCTGTCATCTCTCCCCATTCACTACCAGCGTAATAGTTAGATGACAGGGAAGCATGCTTATTTATAGGGATTACATTTATATTTGCACATTTTTAAAGTTGAGACTATTTTTTTCTTATACAATAGGATTTTTTTGAAAAGGAAATAGTTGGGTTTGTTTCCTTTTTAAACTGCATATTTGGAAGCTTGATTTGCAGCATTTTAGATGTGAAAAAAGAGAAATTATTTCTTTTGGCCTCAAAAAGAATTTGAACATCTACAAATCTTTTTATTCGCATGTGTTTTCTTTCTTCCATTGAAATCTTACTCAAATGGCTTATTGTGGGATGAAGGTGAAGCTGTTCTTGAAGGTCGTGTCATCTTAGCCTTTAGGCTCTTGACAAAGTCCACTAGCCTGGAAAGTCTTTGAGTACTTACTGATCTG
This sequence comes from Phascolarctos cinereus, assembly GCF_003287225.1. NCBI lineage: Eukaryota > Metazoa > Chordata > Mammalia > Diprotodontia > Phascolarctidae > Phascolarctos > Phascolarctos cinereus. The sequence goes on along the minus strand of NW_027555625.1, from coordinate 338,529,057 downwards.
GTAGTATCTTTCAGGTCTGCTGTCTAAGAGTCAGCTGGGCTAGGGTCAGAGAAGATTACCATTGGTAACCAGTAATGCATTTTTTTGGCCACTGCAGCTCATGAATACAAGATTTTAAATTATAGAGATATTTTGAGCTTTGATAGTGGAGAGATAAATGATAGTGATAATGGTAAAATCATTGACCCTTGAATTATTTTTACTTGTGTAATTTATTATTCTCACTGCCCACTGATCCTATCCCTCCATTCTGCCAAGAAGCTCTTCTTGTAACAAATAAGTATAGTCAAGTAAAACAATCAACACATGGGCTGTGGCTGAAAATATTTGCTTCATTTTGTACTGCTGGTCTGTCTCTTGTCTCGAGAGGCAGTAGCCACGCCTCACCATCAGTCTTCTGAAGTTGTTGCTGGTCATTGTATTGGTTAGAGTTCTGAAGTCTTTTAGTGTTGTTGTTTTTTAAAAAATTATATGATCCTTGAAGCATTAAAGAAGATAATTTTTATTAAACTATTTTTGATGTTTTGTTTTCTTCTAACAGTGCACTTTCCCAAACACTGGTGCTCGTATTATGATGTTCATTGGTGGTCCAGCTACTCAGGGGCCAGGAATGGTGGTTGGAGATGAGCTAAAGACACCTATAAGATCCTGGCATGACATTGAAAAAGACAATGCCAAATATGTTAAAAAAGGAACTAAAGTAAGTTTTGGTTTTTATTAATTTTACTTAATGGAAACATTTTATGACTTTTATCCCTCCCAGATTTGACACTTATCTTTATGTTTGAATGTGAATAGATAGGAGTTGTTTTGGGAGGCAGTATATCAGGGAAAAAAGGTTAAGTAAATGAGCAATCTTAACTTAATTGGAATTTGTTGATTTTTTTTTTCTGAAACTGGAGTGCTAAGACTTGACAAGACCAGAAAAGTTTGTCTTTGCAACTTTCTGTAAAACAATCAGGTGACTATATCTTATATGAAGAGAAGGCTGGGCCTTAGACAGTTTGCAACTTTCTGTAAAACAATCAGGTGACTATATCTTATATGAAGAGAAGGCTGGGCCTTAGACAGTTATTTGAAGATATGCTACCTGTCTCCATCAGAAGTAGATCTCTCTTGAAAAGTTTAACAGGAACACATGAAGTAGTGGCATAAAGAGTTAGATAGTAATAATAATAGCTAACATTTATATAGTGCTTATTATGTGCTAAGCACTGTACAATTATTATCTCATTTGATCCTTACAGTAGCCCTGGAAGAGTCTATTATTATCCTCATTTTACATTTAAGGAAACTGAGGCAAACAGTGGTTAAGTGATTTGCTCATAGTCACACAACTAGGAAGTGTTTGAGGCCAAATTTGAACTCAAGTCTTCTTGACAGCAGGCCCAGAACTCTATATGCTGTGCCACTTAGCTTACAAAGGATAAAGTCTAGAAGATTTTTAATCAGGTCAGGAGTTCAGCTTCCTTTTTCTTTTTAATCACACTCAGCTAAGCTACACTGTCTAAGAGGAAAATGGATTTGCTTTAGCTTAGTTTAATTTTAATGTTTGATGTGAGAAGGCAGAATCACTTGTTGGTCGTGTTGTACTGGGTATTCTTGTTGAAATATAGATTGACTGCATGACTCCGGGGTCTCTTAAAAGTCAGATTCTGTAACTTAGATATAATTTCTTGTTTTGGATTTTCGGAATTAGAAAATTTAACAGACCTCTTGGATTGTTGTGGTATCCCAATTGAAAAAAGTGTGTATTTTTGCTTTTCTCGACTAGACAAACACAAACAAATATGAACTTTTCTGCATATAGAGAACAGAAAAAGAATTGCATATCAAACCAAGCTTGTATTTTTTAAAAAGTGTAATAAATTCAATACATTAGTTTCAAAAGTGTCCAACTTGTCTCTCTCTCTCTCTGAACTTCCTTCTCTTATGTACATTTAAAAAAATACATCAATGACACTTTTTTCTTTCTTCTTTCTTTTTTTTGGGGGGTGGGGTGGGGACATCACTGTCACTAAACCTTCTCCTTCCTCAAATTAAAAAATAAAGCAACTCAAACAAAATAGATTCAAACTGGAAATGTTTGACAATGAATCATCTTGTTCTTCACCTTATGTCCATCACCTGTTTGTCAGAAGGTGGGTGGCATGCTTTAGCATTGGTCCTATAGAGTTTTGGTTGGTTGTTGTGTTGATCAGAGTTCTTCAGTCTTTGAAATTTATTGTTCTTTACAGTGTTGTAAATTAGGTGAATTGTTTTTCTGGTTCTCCTAGCTTTGCCCTGTATTGTTCATAGAAGCTCCCCAGTTTCTCTGAATTAATCCCTTTAGTCATTTCTTACAGCATAACAGTATTTTATTATGTTCATATGCCATGACCTCTTTATCCATTCTCTAACTGATGGGCATCCTCTTTGTTTCAAGCTTTTTGCTACAATAAAAAAAATGCCTCTAGCATTATTTTTGTATATGTGGATCGTTTCCATATTTCTTTGATCTTTTTGGGATATATCTAATAATGGTATAATTGAGTCAAAGAGTGTGTACAGTTTTGTTATTTTTTGGTTATGGCATCAAATTGTTTTCCAGATTGGCCAGATTATTTCACTGCTCTATCAACAAGACATTAGTGTATCTACTTTCCTGTACCCCTCCATTTTCTCTTTTCATCATTTTTGCTAATCTTCTGGGATTGAGATGGAATCTTGAAATTATTTTAATTTGAATTTCTCTTACTATTAGTGATTCGGATCATTTTATATGATTGTTAATAGCTTTGGTTCTTCCCTTGAGAAGAACCTACCTATCTTTTGACTATTTTAATCATCTGTCTGTCTATCTGTCTGTCTGTCTGTCTATCTGTCTATCTATCTGTCTGTCTGTCTGTCTATCTATCTATCTATCTATCTATCTATCTATCTATCTATCTATCTATCTATCTCTTGGGTATCAGACCTGCATCAGAGAAACTTGTTATGAATATTTTTCACCAGTTCACCATTTCCCCTCTAATTTTAATTGCATAATTTTCATTAGTGTAAACACTTCCAATTTTATAGTTGAAATTGTCTTTTTTTTATTATATGATCCATTCTCTCCATTGTCTGGGCAAAAAATCTTTCCCTCTTAATAGCTGAGAAAGATATCTCCTTCCCAGCTTCTTTGATGTGTTTGTGATACGACTTTTTACATCTAGGTCCTGAATCAGTTTGGAGCTTATTGTGCTATTCTGGTGTGAGATGTCGATCTTACCCTAATTCCTGCCATGACTTTCAAGTTTTCCTAGAAGTTTTTATTGAATAGTGAGTCCTTATACCAGTGGTTAGGAACCTTAGGGTTTATTTGAACTCTATACTACTATGTTCATTGGTTTTTATATATTGTATATTTACTGTTGTGCTAATAGTTTTGATGATTACTGTCTTGTAGAATAGTTATAGATCTTCTACTGCTAGGCTCTCTTCCCTCCACACTTTTTTTTCCTTTATCTTCTTTGAGATTCTTGAACTTTTTTCCTCACCTTTTTCTTTTTTCAAACTCTATAAAGTGATCCTTTTTGAAGTTTTATTCTTATGGTACTGAACTCTTATGGTACTGAATATGTAAATTAATTTAAGTAATATTATATTATTATATTAGCATATGCCAGTTAATATCTCTTCAGTTACTGAAATTTGTCTTTATTTCTCTAAAGAATGTTTTGTAGTTGTACTCATATAATAATTCCCATATATCTTGATTGGTAGACTCCCAAATATTTTGTGTATTCCACATCTATTTTGAATGGAATTTCTTTTTCTGTCTCTTTCTGCTGAGTTTTGCTGGCATAGAGATTTAGAAATGCTTTATATAAGGAAGCAAGCAGGGATTTAGTAAATGCTCACTATATGCCAGGTACTGCGCTAAGCACTTTACACTCATTCGATTCTCACAACAACCCTGGGAGGTTGGTGTTATTAGTCCCATTTTACAGATGAGGAAACTGAGGCAGATAAAAATGAAGCGATTTGCTCAGGGGATCACACAGTATGTATCTGAGAATGGATTTGAACTCAAGTCTTCCTGACTCCAGACCTTGTGTTCTATCCATTGTGTCACCTAGTGGTCTCTCAATGTCTTGGCATGCAGTCTCCTTGTAGTCATTTTGTTGATAAAATTATTTACTTTTTCCTTGCTTTGTTATTTATCCCACTAATTCTTTAGGATTAAATAATTTCCATTGAAGTTAGAGTGCTTTCTGAAAAATCTCTTTATTGAATATAATTTTTATTGTGTCATGGTCAGTAAAGGTTGTGCTTGATATTTCTGAGGGTTGTGTGTTTGGTTTTTTTTTTTTTTTTGCATTTGTTTATGAGCTTTTTAGTCCACAGCACAGGGTCAGTTTTTATAAAGAAGTATCTATTTTTCTTTCTGTTCTAGTGCAGTAATTGCCAGAGATTTATCATATCTAGTTTTTTAACTTATCCAAAATTATACTGTGGTTCTTTTTTTTCCCCCCTTAAATGTTCATAGTTCCAAGAGGGGATGCTTTGAAGTTCCCAAAGTATTATAGTTTTACTGTTTTCCCCTGTAATTTTGTTAACTTCTTCTTTAAGTACATTTGCTGCATATATTGTTGTATTGTTGTAATCTCACTACCTATTGACTTCATTATCTATTTATTAAGCATAATATTTCTCTGCTTCTCTTTTAACCATGTCTGTTTTTACTGTTGCACTGTGTGACATCATGATTGCTACTCTTCCTTCTTGGAATTCTCCTGAAGCATAATAAATTTTACTGCAGCTTCTTATTCTGTCTGAATCTTGGTGTTTCAAATAAGCTTCTTGTAAACAACATATTGTTGGATCTGTTTTCTAGTTTGTTCTGTTTTCCTCTTCAGTTTTATGGTTGAGTTCATCCCACTCACATTCATGGTTATGTCATGGGATCTCAGAGTACATGGCAGGGAGTAAGGGTATAAGATAACAAGATAAATAACAAGACTGATAGGTGGAAGTATTATATGTTAATCAAGTTCACAGTAATGCAACAAAGGAAAGCTAACTTCTATAATCTTTCAGCAAGAAGAAGGGCTACATAAGAATTGGGAAGGTGGTGGGGTGGATGGTGCCACTGAAGAGCACTCCTGTGGAATAAAGAGATTCTGCAGTGGAAAATGGGGACCTCGCGGTGGGTCTTATTGACCAGGATTTGATACAGGGAGACTGCTTCCTTAGAGAGTTTTTTGTGTTTCCATGAGCAACATCTTGCCTATGGAGAAGGGAAATCAACATTCCTGGGATCAGCTGGCATCTGGAAGTGGGGTGGAGCAGAGGAGGGCATAGATCAACATAAGAAAGTGCATGGCAAATGGGGAAATGATCATGGTGAGGTCATGGGGTAAAATTGGAATCAGGGATATAGGGGAATGTGTACCATGAGGCAATACTTCTTTTCATTACTTCTCATATGAATTGATATTTCTAAGGGTGAGGCATAACAGAATAAAGGGGCAAAGGGTAAGATCTACAAAGATAATAACAAATTGTTTGGAAGAGGGAGTTCGCACTTGGTGTTTTAGAATCTTTAATTCCATGAGGAGCACACAGAGACATAAGAAAGAATACAGACGATGATTCAGAAAATAAGATAAAAGTTCAGAATAGACAAAAAGGGAAGAAAATCAATGAAGAGAACAAAGTAAAGAAATTCTTATTAGAAAAAGATACAGAAAAAGAGAAAACCTAACAAACAAAAGTAGTTGAAAGGAAGGAGATAAAGAGAAATTTTGAATTAACCACTTAAGAAAAGGAAAAAAGAGGGGAAGAAATAGATAACTAAATAAAAGAAAGAAGTAACAAGAAATCGGTGAGTTAAGGAAAATTCCAAAACTAGGGAAAAGCTTGATAAATGTAGGGAGGGTAGAAAAGGTAGGTTGAAGGTGGAAGGGCAGAAAGACTGGGAATCTGCATGCCTTAAAGTAGATTAAGCAAAACTAATTATGGGTATAAGGTACTGACTCAAAAGTGGGAGAGAAACAACAAAAGATCCCTAATTTAGAAAAAATAAAACTATTAGAGATCAGTGGAGGATTTCTAGTCCCTCTGAGTTTGAAGGTCAGAGTGTTTTCTTTTACCTTGGTTAGAGTGCTCTGAGTTTCTTAGGGAACTGTGTCTACTCATACCGTACTGCTAGTGGGGTGGTGGGACCTGGACCCCAAAAGGCCCTAAGACCATATGTCTGAAAGTAATCCAGCCTACCCAACCTTTCCCCACCCCTACCCCCGTGAGAAAATTTTTCCTTGTTGCAGGCCTGACTCTGTAATTCCCTTATCAGAACAGACAGAGCGATACTTCGCTCGAGGATTTTTGTGCCTGGCTGGCCCAGGGACACTTCCTTCCACCAGATCCATGTCTCTAACAACTCCCTCAATGTCTGGTATACTCCCTATGCTTTTCCATCCATAGCTCCCAGACACCTGAACCCTTAGATTACCTAATTAGCATCCTTGGCACTCCTTTCCCATGCCCATTTCTATGTAAGTTCTAGATTCACCTCCATTGGGGTACAAGTTCCCAAAAATGAATTCTCCCGCTTCTGTTGTCATTGTAATAAACTGCCTCTTGACTGAAAGATGGCTTGAGTGTGCGATTTTGTTCCAGGTGACTCTGCCTTGGCATTCTTGGGGTCTAAGCACCCTTAACTTCTACCCCCAACCTCTATGCTAACTAGCACCCCAAAACCTCTTCTCAACCAGACCCTTGAGCATAGAAGGTTTCAGGTGCCCCTGGAGGGTCTAGCCCAGCAGACTTTTGGCTTTTTTGCACGAGATTATGTTGGTTTTCTTGCTGGAGAGGCTCTGCAGGTTCTGGCTATCTTTTTTCTTAGTATTTGGCTAGATGAAGGTGTTTACTTGGTATTTCTTGATTATTATTTGATTTGTTGCTGTTTTTAGATCTTTACTTTTCTTTGACTTTTCACATAGCCATTTTAACCAGAAGACCGGACACACAAATTTAATAACATTTGGAGTTCTCAGGGCTGACAATCTAGGAGATCATTGGAATCTAGGAATCTAGGAGAACATTGACATTAGACTTCTTGCTTCTAAATTCGATGATTATTTTGACTGAAAGGAGAGGGAATAGTTTTTCTAGTGTTGCCATGGCAGAATGTGGAGAGAAAAATTAAGAATTAATTTCACATTTTAAAATATTGTCCATAATAATGTGTATATATTTGTATGTTATTGTATGCTTATTATGATTAAGTAGAAATCAGAAATTCAGAATCCTTATACCTTTTGTATTTGACACTGGTATGTATTAATGTTACTAATAATAAGATTTTAAATTTATCAAATCCTTTAGAATACTTAGCTGTTGTATTTATATAATTTATAATAGTGACATTTTTCTTTATTTGTGTTAATAGCAATCTGAAGGTGGAGAGTATAGCCACAGAAAAATGTATTATATCATAGGAGTTTTAAGTTCTTTAGTTACTAATAAGATTCTTTAGCAGTTTCTTCTAATGAAAACATTTAGAAATGGAATGGAAAATGCTATGTTTTTAAACCAAATAAAGCTGCATTTAGCTCATCTTCCAGTTTCACTTTCCCTTTTGAGTATATTTGAAAGGATTAAGCCCATGAAAAATTATTCTCTCATTCTTCTAGTATCAGATACTGGCTGGGAGATAAGCCCTTTTAAGAGAGAAGTAGAAGGATGGGAAGCTCTTTTTACCTGCAGAAAGTTTCATTTGCCTCTGACTGTGCTTCAAGCTGAGCTTGTTTCACCTGCTTGCTTCTCTCTACAACCTGACCTGTACTACATTTTCCCCCCTTGGAATTTCTCTCTTGTTTTTGAAAACTTTTGATAACTCTTTTGTCTGTTACTGGATCTCCTGATTTTTATAACATCCAGTTATCTTTGTTTCTACTTTGCTGCAGGTAGAGTAGGCTAGTTATCATGTAGACACAGTCTTATTTACTTTCTGCTGTGACTTAAAATACTATCTCTTCCTTCCCTTTGCTGTTCATTTGTTTTTCAGTTGTGTTTGACTCTTAAGTAACCCATTTACCATTTCCTTCTCCAGATCATTTTACAGATGAGGAAATTGAGGCAAATAGGGTTAAGTGACTTGCCAGGGTCAAACAGCTAGTAATGAATGAGGCTGGATTTGAACTCACAAGGTGAGTCTTCCTGCCTCCAGGCCTGGTACTCTATCCCCTGTGCTACCTAGCTGCTTCCCTTTAGACCTGTGTCAATCCCTGGGTTCTCTCCAGTTATCATTTAGAATCTTTAAGCCAAAAGGGATCTCACAGATCTAGTTCAGCCTCATTTTATGGATGAGGAAACAACAGCTGGGATGAGAATTCAGGTCATTTATTCAAGGCTTTTTTGGCTTCACCATTCAGATATCATCATGGAAAACTATGTGAAGAGTAAATCAGAGTTACAGAAATTATCATATCATTTTCTAAGACATTTGTGGAGGTAAAAACTATAATAACTGCAAAACACAAATCCTTGACAGCCTGCCTGAATTTTCATAGAATCATCAATTTAAATCTAGGAAGGACCTTAAAGGCCATCTAGTCCAGTCTGCTCATTTTACGTATTGGAAAACTAGGTGAGAAATTAAGTGATTTGTTCAAGGTCGTGTAGATAACGAAGTGACAGACATATTTTGTGAAACTAGGTCTTCTGACTCTAAATCTTATGCGTTTGCTCCATGCCACATTATCCACATTTTGACCTGATTATAAATATAATACATATACATATGAGTCTAAAATGTATATACTGTTTTGATTTAATTTTTTTTAATTTTGTCTTTAGCATTTTGAAGCATTGGCTAATCGAGCTGCTACAACTGGTCATGTTATTGATATTTATGCATGTGCATTGGATCAGACTGGTCTTTTGGAGATGAAATGCTGTCCTAACCTCACTGGGTATGTATCTGGAATCTGAGACCAGTTAAAATACAGAAGTGAGCTAACTCATTATGATCTTTTTGCCATTTATTATATTGGAGTTTTTCAGACAGTTCTTAACTTGGATCTCAGCTAAAAGTTTTACCTACATCCTCACATTTTTCTGTTGTCAGTTATTATTAGTGAGTTTCAGTTTTTTGGTAGTGATAATAAGTAGCTTTGAGTATGTAACCTAGACATAGAAACAATTTGGTACAGTAGAATTTGATTAAAACTATTTCATGTTATTAGATTAGGACTTTATGTACTTAATGTTTCATAATAAAAATATAAACATTTAAATTAAAAATAGGAAAACTAACATTAGCTAAACAGAAATTACCTCCATAGGACAATAAAATGTTAAAGTGATATTTATTGAGCTATTTATCATTTTACTTTGCATAATTATTTTCTTAATTCTGAGAGATACTCTCTCAAAACTTGGCTTGCATAATCTGTGATTCCAACCCTAAATGGCCCTATCTAGCTGTCAGAATATTTGCTACAATGAACTGAAGTTCAGTAGTCCACTTTGAACCTTTCTGGGTCATAATTTCCTCATCATTAAAATGTTGATCTCTCAGGTTTCTTCCAGTTAAAAAAATCTAATGCTATTTTGATAGTTTGATTTCATTGTTAGCTGTTTATAATCAAATACTTAAATGAATTTGTGATTTCGTATATGAATGTTCCTTCCAGTTGTGTGGATTGAAACCAATTTTAACCTGCCCATTTTGTTTGACTTGAGACTTGTGTGACAGGAGTCTACCCAACATGCTTCCTCACTTTCTCTTGACATCTCAAGGATACCAGTGGAGCACACAGACAATCCAGTAGTTTTTGCTTACTTTTGCCATGTGACCAGCTCATATTTTTTTTTACATGTTTCTTTGGTGGCATCCTTTACTCTTGTTTTTCTTTGTATTTATTTATGTTTTGAAATCTGTTTACATGCTTTGTGTACCTTTCCATTGTTCCTTTGTGATACTTACTGTTAGTTCTTTGTATATTGCATGGTCTCATGACTCATCATACAGTAATGCTTACAGAAATTGAAAACTATCTTGTAATGTTCTGAAGACAATCCATCTTCCTGTCCTTTCACTGGTTAATTCTGTGCCTAACTTGTCTAGCCAAGATTTATATATGCTGATGGATATGCTTTGTACATTGTTCATCTAACTGCATTTCATGATGGATTCTCAGTAGATATTCTCCATCCATTTGGTTTTTCCTGTGTGGATGGTTAGGCCAAACTCTTTAGAGTGGTTACGTATTTTGTCTAGCAGGCACTACAGCATTCTGGGATTTGACATAATGAATATCATGTTATCCACAACATTTAAATGAATTGTTTTTGATATAGGAATGGAGATAGTGACTTAGACCTATGATTTCATTGGTATAAGAGACTCCTTTTCCCAGTGCAGGTTTTCACTTTCTCTGCAACTCAAGTCTCAAGAGAGTTTGCCTGAGTATTTAAGGTTAAGTGATTTGTCTAGGTTCACACAGCCAGTGTATGTCAGAGACTTGAACCCTGACCTTCTTGGCTTCCTGCCCTAAGGCCAGCACTTTATCTTGAGGCAGCCAAATGGTGTAGTGGTGTAGTGGATAGACTGCTGCACTTAGAGTCAGGAGGGCCCGAGTTAAAATCCTGTCTCAGGCACTTAGTAACTGTGTGACCTTGGGCAAGTGATTTAGTATCTCTCATCCTCAGTTTTCTCATCTTCGAAAAGGTGATGGTAAAGGCACTCTCCTTACTGGGTTGTTGTGTGGAATAAGGGAGACGACAAATGTAAAGTACTTCGCAAACCTTAAAGCACTATATAAATGTTAACTATCATCATCATTGTAATCTCCTTCTCCTCTCCCTTCCCCCTGCCTTTGTTCTACCCATGTATGCTGATGTTTTTGTGGCACTTGAAAGTGTGTAATGCATTTCACCCGCTTAAGTCATTTGCTATTAATTCTTTGATACAAGTATTACAGGTACTGTTATACCTGTTTTTCAGGGGAGCTTACTGAGGATCAGAGAGGGATCAGAGAGAGGTTTTGACTTATCTATGGGTAGCTATAATTAGAATAAATTACAAAATTTAGAGATTGAGATGGTTTTAAATTTAATTGTATTTTTTATCTTTATCAATGTTTGCATATTTAACGCAAGAGTTATGGGCCCAATTTTAAAAATTGTTGTGAAATGTAAGTCATTTGTAGTAGACTCATAGAATTTAGAATTGGAAGGTACCTTAGAGGTCATCTAGTAGTACAACTGCTCCCTTTTGTAAATGAAGAAACTGACAGGTGATTTGGTGGCATACTAAACTTTTTTAAGCATCAGAAATCTTTTAGGGATTATAACTACATCAGAAGAGAAATTGCCTTTAAAAGTTATAGTTAGTAAATTGATGTTTTAACTAAATACCAAATGCTGGCTGATGGTCAGAATAAGGGATGAGGAGTTAGCAAATTTATGAATTGCCTATTGAGCTTTCTGTTGTCAAGAATAATTGTTTATTCTGCATTGATTTTTATTTGCTGATATTTAGCTATATTTGCTCAGTCTGGTTTATTGATGTGAAATATAAGACTTGTTCTATTCCAACTATGCTTATCTGTTACCATGGAGCCCGAACATCTGTTATCCCTGAACTCCTAATATGGCTGGCCCACCTCTTTTTTTGGTTAGATATCTCCAATATAGGTATCATTTATTAATGTCAGTAATGAAGGCCAGCGTATTCAGTTAGGTCAGTTAGTTGGTTTTGACAGTAGGTGACTTAAAGAAAAAGAATTCTTGGACTTGCTAAATGTTTTTCCTTCACTTCTATATTTTTAACTGTGACATATGCATGTCTTTTGTGTTCTGCATTTATTTAAAAGTAGCTTTACATAGAGCATTATTTTCTTTCTAATAGTCAGCTGAACAGATAGTTATTTTCATTAAGTATCCAGTATCTATCATTATTATTTTGGAAATTTTTTTCATCTGTGTTAGAAATAGTAAGCCTTTTTCTGTCAGTAAAGCCAACTCTTAGATGCTATAAACTTGTTTGCATTTACATACTTCTTTTAGTAGTGTTATACAAATTGATGAGTAGAGGAAGGTCATTATATAACTTTCAGTGTTTTCTTGCTTGTCTGTGTTTACTTCCAGCCTTCTATTCCTTAATCTGCATTTTTAAAAAATGGGTCTTTTTTCTTTTCTTTTTTGGTAACCTTATTGCTAAGCCCCTTTCCCCTGCCCCACCAAAAAAAAAAAAACCCAAAAACCAGCAACCAAACCTTTGTAATAAAAGTATATATTCAGTTGGTATTTTTTTTTGGCTAGGCAGTCGGGGGTAAGTGACTTGCCCAGGGTCACACAGCTAGTGAGTATCATGTATCTGAGGCTGGATTTGAACTCAGGTCTTCCTGACTCCAGGGCCAATGCTCTAACCACTGTACCACCTAGCTGCCCCACAAATGAACATATTCAAGTAAAGCTACTCTCCACATTGGTCATGTCCAACTATCTCTCTCTCTCTCTCTCTCTCTCTCTCTCTCTCTCTCTCTCTCTCTCTCTCTCTCTGTATATATATAGTACATACATACATATATACACACACACACACACACACACACACACACACACACACACATGCACACATATACGTGTGTATATATATGATATACCTTGAGTCCATCACCCTGTGTCAGGAAGTGGGTAATATGTGTCATCATATTTGTCCTTTGGAGTTGGGATTGGTCATTGCATTGGTCAACATTTTTAAGTTCTTCAGAGTTATTTTTCTTTACAAAGTTGATGATAATGTATACATTGTTCTCTGGGTTTTGCTGACTTTACTCTGCATCAGTTCACAAAAGTCTTCCCAGATTTCTTTGAAATGGTCCCTGTCATTATTTTTCATAATGCAAGATATTCCATTATATTTTTCTACCATAATTTGTTCATTCTTCAATTAATGGGCACCTACCCCCCCATTTGCTTATAACAAAAAGAGCTGATGTAGTTTTTTTTGTGCACATAGGTTCTTTTCCTCTTTCCTTGATCTCTTTGGGGTATAGGCCTAGTGGTATCTCTGGATCAAAGTATGCACACTTTAGTGATTTTTAGGGTATAGTTCTAAATAGTTTTCCAGAATGTTAGTATTATTCACAGCTCCACCAAAAGGGCATTAGTGTGTCTATTTTCCTGTAGCCTCTCCAACAACTGTCATTTTTCTTTTTGGTTAGTTTAGTCAATTTAATGGAAATGAATGGGAATGTTAGTAGGTCAGTTCAATTCAGTTAACATTTATTAAGCACCTGTTTTGTGCCAGGCACTGTGCCAAATGCTGGAAATACAAATAAAAGCAACAAACAGTCCCTGACCTCCCACATGCAAATGTGGAAGACAACATGTAAATAACTAGTTACATACAAGAAATATATGGGATAAATGGAAGGTAATCTGAGAAGAGAAGGCACTGATAGCTGGGGTAGACTGGGAAAAGCCTTCTGCATAAGCAGAATCCTAAAGAAAGCCAGGGAAAACTAAGAGGGAGAAGTGAGGGGGCAGAACATTCCAGGCATGGAGGACAGTCCATGCAACGACAGGGAGGCAGGAATTAGTAAAGTGAATCAAGTTGTGTAAAAAGACTGGAAATGTAGAAAAGGGCTAGGTTTTGAAGAGTTTTCAGTGCCTAACAGAGGACTTTACTTTTGGTCCTGGAGGTAATAGGGAGCCATCAGAACTCATTGAGCAGGGTGGTGACATGTTCAGACCTATTATGCTTTAGAAAAATCACCTTGAGGTAGTGACTCCAGTTAGAAGGCTATTGCAGTAGTCTGGGTGGTGAAGATCTTAACTATGTTGATGGCTGTGTGAGTGGAAAAAAATATCTATATCTTTATCTATATATGTATATCTCTATTTCTATCTGTATGTGCATGTGTACATATATACACACACACACACATATACATATATACGTATGTGTGCATGTGTGTGTATGAGAGAGGTTGTGAAGGTTGAAATGACAAGATTGGTAACAGATGAGCTATATGGAGTGCGTTTGAATGCCTTAATTTGTATTTATCTAATTGTTAATAATTTAGAGCATTTTTTAATATGGATATTGCTAGCTTGTACTTCTTCCTTTGAGAATTGGTGGTTTGTAGCCTTTTACTACTTATCTATTGGGAAATGGTTCTTGTTGTCATATATTTGAATTAGTTTCTTACATATTTTGGATATCAGACCCTTATCAGAGAAACTTACTATAAAGATTTTTCCCATTTAACGATTTTCCTTTTAATTTTTAACTATTGGTTTTGTGTAAAACCTTTAAAATTTTGTGTAATCATAGTAGTTCATTTTATTTTCTGTGATCCCTTCTATCTCTTGTTTGGTTATTAACTCTACCTATAGTTTTGACAGTTTTCCTTCCTTACTCTTATAATTTGATTATTACTACCTTTTATAACCAAGCCATATAGACTTACCTACTTATATTGGTGGTGTTACTCATACTGAAGAGTAGAAGAAAGTCTTTGAATAGTGTTTTTGTGACCTTGTTATGTGATGTTTAAGAATTGACTGGAATAATGAGTTAAGATTTTGCATTATGAAAGGCATATTTTACCCATTTACAGTTATAGATACTGTTCCCTAATATGAAATTAAAGAAATTTCATTACTGCATACTACTGCCTATGCGCAGTACAAAGAGCACTGGACAGTGTACCAGGAAGTCTATGTTTAAATCCTGTGTCTAGCACTTGATAGCTCTGGGACTTTTGGCGAGTCACTTAATCTCTCTGAGCCTCAGTTTCTTTATTTTTAAAATTGGGAAACTAGTTTTTGTGCTACCTACTTCACTGTGTTGTTTTGAGGAAAGAACTTTGTAAAGCTCAAAACAATATATAAATTAGAGCTGCAATTATTTTTGTTAAGATGCTTAGTGAAAATTATCTCCAGAGATATATGGTGTGTTTCCAGAACTGAAGCTTAGAAAGGTTTTTTTTTTTTATTATTACCTGTGTTTTGATAAACTCTTCAAAAGGCTACCTAGTGCATTATATGATACTTGTTTGCACTTAGCACAGCGCCTGGCATGTAGAAGGTGCTTAAGAAATGTTTATTGACTGACTGACTTGTTTATTTGTTTGGTGACTATATTCTTTAAAAATACCTATTTTAGAAATAGATAAAGAGACTCTGGATCTCAGTTTGCTCATCTTTAAAATGAGAGCTTTAGGCTAGATAATATCTCAGGTCCCTTTTGACTTTAATAATGTATAAGTTTGTGAATAAAAATTTAATCTTATCTCTTATTTTTGATATAAAGCCTGAATTTTATGATTTCATTCAATTACGGCATATGTTGTTTCAGTAAATGTGCCTCTTACAATGCTTTTTTGGTCTTTTCATTCAGAGGGTACATGGTAATGGGAGACTCTTTCAATACTTCCTTATTCAAGCAGACCTTTCAGAGAGTCTTTACCAAAGATATGCAAGGACAATTTAAAATGGGCTTTGGAGGTACATTAGAAATAAAGGTAAGAATGAAAACTAAAGAGATACATACAATATGTTTCCAAGAAAGGAATCTGATTAGTACAGTTATCCCTTCCACATCATGACTTTCTACGTAGTGGTTTTGCTATATCGTGAGTCAACATAAGAAGTTAAATAGGAATTTTTGGGGAGTTTTGCAGAAGCCTCGGACAGGCAAGGCCAGGAGACAACTCAGAAAAAGTTTAGAAACTCAGAAATGCATAATGTGTGTGTGTGTGTGTGTGTGTGTGTGTGTGTGTGTGTGTGTGTGTGTGTGTATGTATGTCATTGTATAATATCAACATATTTTTATCTTTTAATACCTTAATAACTCAGACTTCTCTGGTATGAAGGGAAGGCCAAAAAATTTCATGTGGATTTTCCAGATCTTAGTGGCCCTGCACACCTAACCTCCACGATGTGGAAGGGAAAACTGTACTGTTTTAAATATTAAAAAGTCTTAAGTATTAAAAAAGTTAAAGTATATAATTTGAAAAAAATTCCAAATGTTGAATAGCCCTAAAGAGTTTTTAGAAGTTGTAAAAAAAAATCTATTATTGTTAAAAACAGAACTAAGTGTTAAGGAAGTTTTTCTTTGCATTGACCCAAAATCTGCTTCTCTGTAACTCTCATCCGTTGTTATAGATCTGCCTTCTGAGGCTGTGATGATCAAGTCTGATTTCTTTTTCACACGATCGTCCTTCGAATACATGTGATAGATAGCCCTCAGTAGGGAATGATCTCAAGGCCCTTCATCATCTTGGTTGGATACTCCTTCTAATTTATTAATGTCTTTCCTAAATTGTGGTGCCCTGAACTAAATACAAGACTCAAAATGTGATATTTCTGTAGTTTTATACTGTGTCTGTCTCTATGGTAGCCTAAGATCATGCTAGGCGCTACAGATACAAAGATGTAAATGACACAGCTCCTGCCGTCAGGCAGTCTAAAATCTAGTGATAATAGGGCATATGTGCAAAAATCTGTGATACAAGTTAGAACTTGATAAGTAGAGAAGAGAAACAAAGTAATGAGATGAGAAACTTCAAGAGTGAAGAGTCGTTTTTGGTTGGGAGAGGTCAAAGAAGGCTTCATTAGGGGCAGCTAGGTGGCACAGTGAATAGAGCACCAGCCCTGGAGTCAGGAGGACCTAAGTTCAAATGTGACCTCAGATGCTTGTGACCCTGGGCAAGTCACTTAACCCCAATTGCCTTGCCCTTCCCCCCCCCCCCCAAAAAAAGGCTTCACTGAAGAGGCAGTTCCTGAGTGTGGTCTTAAAAGGAAGGAAGTATTTCAAGAGGTGGGACTCTGGGGTCCTTGTGTTCAATAATGGGAGAATGATGTACACAAATATATGAAAATGAGGAAAAAAACAGGATAAAGACAGGACAGTGAATAATTTGGTTTTGCTAGGATGGAGATGATTTGAAGGCAAAATAGTTTGAAATAATATGGGACAGAAATGTTAAAGCCAGGTGGATGACTATAGGTAGCAGGTTAAGGAGTTTGTGTTTTATTTGGTATGGAATGAGGAGCTGCCTCTGATGGTTGTTGATGAGGAGAGGAAAGTAATTCGATCTATATGTAAGAATTTAACCTATATTCAGTGCAGCAGGTTCTGTGCTAGGTGCTTGGGATTCATAGATAAAACCAAAATAGTCCTTGTCCTTAAAGGGCTTATATTTTATTGGAGGAAACAACGTGCACATAGATAATTAAATATAATATATATGTGATATATTTTCTAGGGGGATGGCCCTAACAGCTATTTCTAGGAGAAGTTTCTTAGAGGAGATGGTCTTTAAGGTGAGCTTTGAAGGAAGCTACGGATTATTTGAGGTGGAGGGAAGGGAAGTAATGTATTCCAAATATGAGTTATGGCCTATGCAAAGTCATAGACCCTAGGGGTAGAATGCAAAGGGAACTGCAAGCAGTCCATTTTGGCCAGAATGTGGAGTTTGTGAAACAGTGTACTATATAGTAAGATTGGAAATGCAAACTAGAAGCCAAAATTTGAAGGACTTTAAAAGTCCCATAGAAGAATTTGTATTTGATTCTAGAGGCCAGAGTATGCCACTGGAATTTCTCATGTGGAAGGGTGATATGGTCAGATATGTGCTTTAGAAATATAAATTTGGCAGCTAGCCATGTGCGAGAAGGATTGGAGAAAGTAATCCAGTTAGGAGGCTATTGCAGTAGTCAAGGTGAGAGGTGATCAGAGCCTGAACTAGAGTAGAGAAGGCCCACCTTCTTCCCTGAGCTACACTGGACATGTCCATCTGAAAAAACTGCTAACATGAATTGAGTGTATCCTAAGCCAAAAATAACAGCATTATACCCAAACTTGGGGACAAATGAGAGATATATTGTGGTTGCAAAGCTAATAAGGCATGACAACAGATTGGATGTGAGGGGTAGGGGAAAGCATAGAATCAATCAGGGATGATGCTGAGGTTTCTAAATTGGGTGATTGGAAAGGTGGTAGTACCTTTAACAAAAATTGAGAAGTTAGGAAGAAGGGTGGAACTTTTAGGGAAATATAATAGATTATTTTAGACTTGCTAAATTTGAGGTGCTTATGGGACATCCAGTTGGAGTTGTTCAAGTATGCAGTTGATGGTGAGACTGGAATTCATGAGAGAGACTAAAGTTGTATATGGAAATAACTTACAGAGGGGTGACAATTGAGTCCGTGAGAGCTGATGACAGCATAGAGAGGAAAGATAAGTGGACCCTGGACAGAACTCTACACTTTAAGTTAGAGGGGTTCACCTGTGCATAGGGACAATGATGATGATTCTGGAAAGGAGACTGGGAAGGACCAGTTTGAGAGGTAGGAAGAGAGTTGGGAGAGGAAGCTTTGTGAAGGCTGAATGGAAAGAGAGAGGCTGTAGGGAGGGAATCTCTTTAGGAGGCTGTTACCAAAGTCTTAATAGGAGATAATGAGAGCTTGACCTAGGGCAATGGCTGTGATGGTAGAGGGGAGTGGCCAGATGTAAGAGATATTTTAGAGATAGAATTGATAGGATTCATTAGTTAACTGATGTGGGGTGATAAAAGGTGAAGGAAAGAACACTCAGAAGTACTTCTTAGGTTTCAGGCCTATTTCCTTATGGGAACAGTGGTACCACCAATAGAAAGAGGAAAGTTAGGAAGAGGGGCAAGTTTGAGGTAGGATGCTTTTTATATTTGGTTTGGGACATATGTGAATCATGTCAGCAGTGCATTCCAGTGGTGATGTCCAATAGGCAGTTATAAATACAGGACAGGAGAAGTTAGGCCAAAGATAAAGATTTAGGCATCCTTTGCATAGAGGTGACAGCTGATAACTTTCTTGAATATGAGCATGTTACTTTCTTAGCAGAGTAAAATAAAGAAATTAAATATTGTTTAATGTTAACCACACCTCAGCATGTCATTTGCTTTTTTTGCAGACCTCGAGGGAAATAAAGATTTCAGGAGCAATTGGACCCTGTGTGTCTCTCAATTCTAAAGGACCCTGTGTGTCAGAAAATGTAAGTTAGCTTTGAAATAGAAAGCACAACTAAATCTTGAGCCCTAACTAATGTAGTGAAGATTAGAGGTTTTCTCTTTGGGCCTTGTGAAGTGACTATTGCACATTTGGTACCAAGTGCAGTGAAACATACTTATATAACATATAGTGTACCTTCTTCTGTCCACCTGCATTAGGTGGTATAAAAAGTAAGAATTTTCTTATTTGTTATAGTGGAAAGAGGGCTGAATTTGAAGTAAGGGGACCTGGGTTTAAATCTAGCTCTGTCTCTTTGTCCTTTGAACAAGTCACTTAATCTTTCTGGGACTTAATTTCCTTCTCTGTAAAATAAGCAGGCTGGACTAGATCACTTCTTGAGTCCCGTACCCCTTTCCATCTATTATCTTATGACCCTTGTGAATATGTTTACTGTTGTTTTCTCCTCTTCCTCTATAAGAATGAGTGTTCAGCCATCACACTCTCTGAAAGTCACCTCAGCATACCTGAAGAATAGGATTGTCAACTTGGTATCCCACTTTTAAAAGGTTGTTGACCTTTAATTGAAATAATTTAAATTCACAGATTGTATAAATTTTTAAAATAAGTTTTGATTTCTTATTCAGCTGTTTTCAGAACTATGTCAATTTAGCCAAGTTTGATAAATTTGAATTTTATGTTTTTTTTTTCATTTTCCTTTCCCATTTTCTAGTAGAGGTACTAATAAACAATAAAATGGCTCAAACCAGGCAGAAGAGAAGAAACAACTTCAGAATATCAGTTTCTGAATAATCAGAATTAGGCATTAAGTTTTACCTTCAATTTAACAAAACTTTTTTGAGCCCCTGCCTTGTGCAAGACATTGGGGATACAAAGATCATCCATGCCTTCAAGGAACTTACATTGTACTGGGGGATATAGCATTTACACAGAATTTAATTTGGGAAGAGAGAAAACATTAACAATTTGGGGGATTAGGGAAGACCTGTAATTGAGTGATCTCCAAGTTAGTCCAAGTCAAACTTTATGTTAAGAATGTGAAATTATTAGTTCCCTTTTTGAGCAGAGTGCCAACAATTTCCTCTTGAAAGTCAGACTCACCATATTCCAGTTTGTCCAGATGTCCAGATATTCCTTAAGTACTAGACTATTTAGGGTTAAACGTTTTGTTTTTTTATAAAAGAATAGTTATAATTGCTCTTTGAAATGTTGCTTGTTAAGAACACATTGAAACACATGTTATGCCAGTAGTTCCTGTATAGGTTGCCTTAGTTATTACTTACCTATAAAATATGCATTACGGTATCTGAATGCGTTGTATTTAGTTTCTGCAATATGGAGTTGGCAGTGTTTTTGCTCATGTTTTTGAAATAAAGTATTTTGAAGATTATGTGTGAATTTATCTTATAAACTTCTTATATATAATTTTGAAACATTTTTCAGGTTTACTATATGAGAATTATTTTACTTGTACTTGCAACTGAGTGCAATCTACTCCTATAATCTACTGAATTCTAAGCATTTCATGTTTGTCATAATTTTCTAAAAGGAATTATATATTATGTTTTTTCCTTTGGATTTTTGTACTTACGGTATTACTTAGTATGTACTTTATTGCTGTGTAATATTTGTTTATTCTTGTTTTTAAACTTATTATGGTGTACTTTTAGGAAATAGGAACAGGTGGCACCTGCCAATGGAAAATATGTGGACTCAATCCTAATACAACTTTAGCTCTATATTTTGAAGTTGTCAACCAGGTATGATTTTCTGTATTTTAATAATGAAGAATTAAAAAAAAAACCCAAAACATTGATAAGGTTCTAAACACTTGATATTTTCTTCCCTATGGTATATAATGGAAACGACAAGTCATCTTTCTTTTATGAGCCTTAGTTTCCTCTGTTAGTCTCATAATTTAATTATTAATTATATCGTTAATATATAACAATATAATATAATAAAGTATAAATCAATTATTTTAATTTATATAGGTCATTAATCTTTACAAAGGACTTAGTTTACATACCAAAAATAGCTCTTCAAGGGAATTAGACTAGTAATTTTTGAAGAGCCTTCTCATTCTAAATGGCAGCTTTATGGTTTTGTGACTCTTGGACCTTTCTAAATTCCTTTTAAAGCAATTTTTCGATACAGTGTATCTGGGAACTGTCACAGTAGTTACTTCCTCCACTGGAGCATATTGCAACCCATTCTTGCCTAGGTAATTCTTGTCCATTGCTCCCCCTAAATCTTCGGTAAAGGATCTAGCTAACGTACTGGAGGCCTTTTTATAGGACTTGTAACATTTTGTGAGTACCACCAGTGTAGTACTTCTTGCTCACAAACTATCATTGGTAATATATTACATCCTATTTATGCTCATCATTCATGTCTCTATTGCCCTCTGGGTTTCCTAAAATTATTACTCTTTGGAGATTATAGTGCTCTGTGATTTGTGGTCTTATAACATCACTAGCAATGTTAAAAAAGAGCTTTTGTGTCAGGAAGCAGATTAAGATTGTTCAAAGTGCTGCACAACTTCTCAAATGCAGTTCACCCTAGTTTCTTCCTCCTATGAATTAGTATACTTATATTTATCTCTAAGTTTAGTTTTCCTTAGAAACTTAAATGTCAGCATATACGTGAGTAATATGGCTACTTAGGATATTAATAATGATGATAATGACCATCAACACAATGTAACCAAATACTATTCACATACTTTTCAGAGTACTTAAGCATGAATTATTGTATGTGATCTTCCTGCAACTATCTTGTGATGTTGGCAGGGTGGCTGTGATTGTCTTCACTTTATAGATAGGAAATTAACACTGAGTGAAATAAAATTATTTTGTCCTTGGTCATGCAGTAAGGAGTAGGGCCAGCCCTAGGATTTAGATCTTTTGAATGTTAAGTCAGTGCTGTTTCCATGATATTCCCTTTCTCTTCGAAGAAACCTTTTGAAAGGCATGTCTTTTCTTCTTTGAAGACTTATTTAGTGCTGATGTCCTTGAACTTATGATAATATGGCGTTCAAACTACCGTATGGTCTCCAGATCAAGTGGCTGAATTATGCAAGACCATTTTGGGAGATGACTGTAGTTTTCATTTAAAATGATCTATGTACCATCTTTAGAATTTAGTGGGCATTTTTTTTGTCTTAAACATTTTGTTTTAGAATTTTTAGCCTCTTTTTGAGTGGACTATTTGTTTTGTGTTTATTTTTCCTATTTTGAATTAATAGACTCAAGTAAGATGAATGTTTCCATTTTCACTTTTATTTAAAATGCTTATATTATCTTTTATTTTATAGTTTGATTTTATTATTTGTAATCAGTCTCTACTGATATCCTCCTCTTATGCCTCATAGTGGCATGGAGGAGTCCGAATGGCTATTCCAGTAAACTCTGAAAGGTTGTAACTGAAAAGGCTTTGAATAAGTCTTGTTTATATACACAGTAATCAAAACTTTTCTTCTATAGTTTCTGTAATACCTCTCTTCTCCAGGGTTGTTGTGCAGTTGAGATATGGTAATGTGTGTAAAGTGTTTTGAAAAACCTTAAAGTGATATGTGAATATCTGCTAGCACTATTTATGTAAAATAAGTAGCTTTTTTTTTTAGTTCATTATATTTATGGTAGATGACTTGTAAAGAATGATACTCTTCTATCCTAATACTACTTGACTTGACAGGCCATTTAGTTTTATGAACTTATTTACAAGATTGTTAATTATTATTGTAGAAAATTTCTACTTTTAGTTGCTATTAATTGAATGTATACTTACTCAGTAATTCCTACCCTTTAAGAACTTAAATGTTAATATTACATGTCATATGTTTTATATATTGATACTGCTTTGTTGCTTAAATATATAAAATTAATAAAGCAGTATCAGTATGCACATGTAACATATACACACGCACAAATATATATATATATATATATACACATACACACACTGATGTACATGTATACTGATATTGCTTTGTTGATTAAATATATGTAATCAACAAAGCAGTATATGTATCTGTATAATTTTTTATCTATATATACATGGTCGTACTTTTTATCTCTTTGGTAGTTTTCATATAGGACATATTTATTTACAAAGCTACTTTCTACTTGTTTATTAGCTGAGCATTGGCAAAGTCTTCATGATTGAACCTCTCTCCCAGTTCATTTTTCTGCATTAGAGCTTTATTTCTTCCTGAACACCAATCTATCCTGACTGTATTTGCCTTCCCACTCTTCTCTCTTTTTCTTATCTTTTTTTTTCTCTTTTTTCTACCCTTCTTTTTTTTTAGTCTCCCCTTACCAGATTTATATTGTACATTCTATTGAATTTGCTTTGACAGCTTTCTCTTGCCCTTTATCATTTCTTCTTCTCTTTTCCTCACCTTCCCAACTCTATTTTGTTGGCCCTACAATATGACTTAATACATGTTTAATTTAGAATGAATTTTGGCGACAGTGGGATTTTATGTTTGACAATTGATTATTCAACTTTTGCTCAATTTTTACTCTTTTTAAATTTAGCATAATGCTCCAATTCCTCAAGGTGGACGTGGTGCTATCCAATTTGTGACTCAATACCAGCATTCAAGTGGGCAGAGACGTATCAGAGTAACCACAGTGGCTAGGAAGTAAGTTGGGGTTTGTTTGGTTTTTTTGGGAAATTTAACTTAGTAGCCTAAATTAATATGTTGATCATGCAAGTCTCCAAACTGACTTATCATGCTTTGGTGACCAAGCCTGGAATAAACAGTCTTTTTGACAAACAGCATTGTTTTCACTATTAAGCCAGCTGACATGATAAGATTGCCTTTTAGAAAGAAGTCCAGTGAGCACTTTATCAATTTAAATTGAAATGCAGATACTTTTTTCTTCCTTTCTTGGAGAAGAAAATGTTAATTGGAATTGAAATTGTAATATAGTACAGCTGCTTTTTATGTTTGTAATTTTTTAACTGGTAAAGATGTGGTCTCTGTCTTGAGAAACCTTTAATTCATAGGTAACAAGCCTAAAAAAATTAGAGGAAAAGTTACCGCGTAGAATTTAGTAAGTGCATTCTGGCTATATCCCATAAATTTCAATATAGAAAGAATCCCAAACTTCGAATTAAGGGCCTGAATTTGAATCCTGGTTCTCCTACTTCATGTATGACTTTAGAAGCAGCATAATGTCTTTGGATTTGGCTTCTGGGTTGTCAGCTGTTTCTGTGAGACAGCTAGGTGGCACAGTGATTAGAGACTTGGACCTGGAATCAGAAAGTCCTGAGTTCAAATCTGGCCTCAGGCACACCCTAGGCAGGTCATTTAACTGCTTACTGCTTCAGTTTCCTCATCTGTAAAATGGGGATAAGAGTAGCACCCATCTGCTAGGGTTGTCATAAAAGTAAAATGAGATAATTTTTGTAAGCGTTTTGGAACCTGTAAAGCTGTTTTGTAAATGCTAGCAATAGTAATGATGGTAGTTATCATAACCTGGGAAGAGTTGGACTACTTGACCTCTCTAAGCCTCACTTTCCTTCTCCATGGAATAAGAAAGTTGGAGTAACTAGCATTTCTAGTTTGCTTCATAGATATGGTGTATGTCAGAGGCAAGACTTGAACTTGGCTAACTTAGTCCTCTTCTATGCCATCACACTGTTCTTCATGATTTTAAATAAATTTTGAATTACTTATATGACATGATCTTTAACCCAAGCATTCATTATTCAGCATAGCATTTTTTATCTCCATGTAAGCCTACATTTTTTACTGTATTTTCTTTCTTGATGACTTTTGGCTGTATTATGGTCTGTAACTGTGTTTAACATTTTTGCCATGTTGCATTGGTGGAACTTCTTTGTTTCCTAGGACAAAGTCACTTTTTTTGTGCATGCTTCATTTGAATTTGAAAAAATATATATATATACCCTACTTTTTCTGTGAATCTAGGTTTTTTAAAGCATTCTTCTGTTTGATAATTTGATAATTCTATTAATAAAATATTTAGCATATCCAGTTAATGGTGTTTTGAAAACAATCAGTAAACAGGTATTATGCACTTACTATGCCAGAAGCTAGAAATAGAAATACGATGAATGAAACAATCCCTGCTCATAAAGAATTTACACACCAATGGAGGAAACAAGAGTGTATGTAAGCATATATAAAATATAAAGAGATTAAATATAAATAAATATGAAGTGATTAAAAAATACCTGATAGATTGTGTTCAGTAGCCATTCTTTCCTCCTTCCTCTGTGTGACATTCTATTGTCCTCCAGTCTCCTCACACTTTCATCTCTTCTGGGTCTTTTTCTTCTTGGTTTTCAAAATTTTCCTTGGTCCTCTGACTCCGAATTGGATATAGTCTCAGAGGGAAGGCACCAAGATTAAAGAGGCTTCTTGCAGAAGATGAGACTTTAACTGAAGCTTGAAGGAATCCAGGAAAGCTAGAAAGTGGAGATGAGAAGGAAGGGAATTCCAGGCCTGCCCTGGGTGTAGTGAAAATGCTCAGTCAAGAGATGGAGTGTTGGGTTCTAGGAACAACAAGGAGGGCCAGTATCACTGGATTACAAAGTATTGGAGGGGATAGTAAAGTGTAAGAAGACTGGAGACCTTCATAATTAGGTTTTTAAAGACTTTACAAGCCAAACAAATGATTTATCTTAAAGGATTAATAGGATAGCAATTGGTGGCAATTTAAAGGAAAAGCATTCTGTATGGTACAAATGATGAAATATGATACAAAGGTGCTGAGGTAAGAAAGCTTGAAATTAGTTGAGACATGTTGAATAATTCCATTTTATTGGAGCATATATGAAATTGTATATGGAGATGTATGTGAAGATAAAAAGACTGGCTGGATTGAATAATAGTTTCTTCTTTATTTGGTAGGCAATAGGAGATATTTGAACATAATTTTCCGAAATTTTCACCTATAAAATGTTCATTTCTCCATTGCCAATTGACCAGTACCATGTTCTCTTTCTTTTAGCTTTCCTCATTCCTCTCTTAGGGCTATCCCACTGTAATGAGAATATGTGGTGAAAACATACCACATGCTACTAGAGATATTTTACCTAAAAGCTTAAGATAGCTTGTCCATAATTTTTGGAAATTCAGCAATGCTACAATGAGATCGCTTTGTATGTATTTTAACAGGTTAATTATCTCTGTTAATCTTAAAATTTGCAAAATAAAGTTATTTATGATAGTATTACTGAAATGACATTTATTTTCTTTTATTTCTCTGAACTAACCATTGATCACATTATTAATGTAATAATAGAGCAACATTACTGTGTTTCTTTTTGTCTTTAGCTGGGCAGATGCTCAAACCCAAATACAAAACATTGCTGCTTCTTTTGATCAGGAAGCAGCTGCCATTCTTATGGCCAGATTGGCAGTGTATAGGGCAGAGACAGAGGAAGGTCCAGATGTGCTCCGATGGCTAGACAGACAGCTCATTCGCTTGGTAAGAACAAAAGTCGCATGCAGTCTTAAATGTTACAAAATATTTTTTTGTAGAACTGAACAATTAGTTTATATTTCTCATGATGCTTACTCTGAAAAAATCACTTTGAAATTGCTTCATAGACACTGAAGCAGCTGAGATTGGGGAAGAATAATTCAGGAAAAACATCATTAATAAGTTATAAATTGTACGTCTGCACTTACTATCATGAGTAGTACAGTAATTAATAACACAGTAAACTCTTGGTCATTTAGAACTAGTTTTCAAGTTTGTCATTGTAAATACTACTTTCTGGTTTGTGGAAAGCAACAACTCTTCATAAGAAATATCTTTTTTTGACGTGTCATCTTCTGTTTATACCGTGTGTGTGTGTTTGCATTTATGCCTTGTATTTATTTTGTGATTTAAACACACACATACACATATATACATATACACATGTATGTATGCATGCATGCTTGTCTGTATGTGTCCTCTCTCTTGACAGATCAAGTGAGATTCTTGAGGGCAGGGATTCTTCATTTTTATCTATGTATTTCTGGCACCTAGAACACTTCCTGACATTCAGATGTCCCAAAAGTCTTAGTGTAGTTTTAAGCTATTAGGGCTGTATAAGTTCTTAATAAATAGTTATTAATCGATTGACTCAGGGACTCACCAGTGACAGTTATGACTAAGTATCCTAAATTAAAGCTTTGTGATCTTGATACACTGTGTTTATTTTTTCTTTTCTTTTACTTCTTTCTCCTCTCTTCCATCTTCTTTGCTTGTAACTTCTCCCATATTTGTTAACTGTAATGCCACCAACTTTTATTGTCATCCCCAGCCGATGAATGTACTTTTGGTTTTTTTTGGGCTAGGCAATGTGGTTAACAGCTAGTAAGTGCTGGGTGTCTGAGTCCATATTTGAACTCAGGTCCCCCGAATCCAGGGCTGGTGCTCTGTCCACTGCGCCACCTAGCTGCCCTTGATCATACTTTTAAAATCTGGTTGGTATACCAGCTAGTTCTATTGAAGGAGAGTATAATCTTTAGGTCTTTTATTCTTTTTCACAATTTTTTCTTTGTCTACCTGTTTAGGGATTCTTTCTCATCAGAAACTTTTAAAAATGTTTTTGTTTACTAAAGTTCACCTTCCAGCCAAGTGAAAGGGGAAAATTCTTTGCAGAATTTTCTGATGTGCTTCTGTGTTTGTTTTTTGTCTTTTTTTTTTTTTTGAGCAAAATTTCCTCTGGAATTCTGTAATTGATGATTTTGTATCAGTTTTTAAAAAAAGTTTTTTGATGTTCTTTTTTTATTTTTTATTTTTTTTTACTATCATGACTAGTTCTTTGCTACTAGGAAAATGCTGGTGTAAGTATTTTTATTTATATAGATTTTTGTACATACAGGACCTTTCTGTCTTGTCTTTGACTCTTTTGGGCTGTATTCCCTGGAGTGGGATCATTGGTTAAAAGGAAAGGAATAAGTTAGTGATATTTTAGTATCAGTCAAATCAGCCCATGAACAAATGTTTGTTACCTACAGTGTGCAGGCACTGTGTGAAGTGATAAAAACACAAATATAAAAGTGAGACAGTCCCTGCCCTCAAGAAGCTTTAGAAGGAAAGACAGTATATGAATAGATCTGTAAATACAAGACATATATAAAACAAAAACAAGAAGTTAAGTATAATATAAATATAAATAATATAAAGCATAAGATAATATAGAGTAATTAAAAATTGTTTGCTAGATGGGTTGGACTAAAAACAATGCATTAATGTGTTTTTTTCCCATATCCCATCCAACCCTTTTTTTAAATGACAAAAAATTCTTTTGCCAATTTGATGGGTGTGAGATGAAAACTCACAGATGTTTTAATTTGTATTTCTCTGTTTATTAGTAACTTAACTTAGAGCCTTCCATCATTTGGTTGCATTTCTTTTTTTGGACACTTTTCACATTATTTGACCAGTTATCTTTGTAGGAATGATTGTTGTTCTCTTATATTTGTATCATTCAGTACATACCTTGGATACATACCTTTATTAGAAGTACTTGCTCTGAATAATTTTTTTTCCAGTTAACTGATTCCCTGGATTGTGGTATAGTAGATAAAAAGATAAGTAGATAGACGTAACAGTAATGATAATAATTATAATTATAATAATCACAATAATAATGATAGTAATGATAATAATAATGTGTTTACTGTGTGCTGGGCACCATGCTAAACATTGGGGATATAAAATACAAGTCAGCAAGACATTGTCTTCCTTCAAGGAGCTTACAGTCTAATGGGGAAGACAACACATAAAGGAGAGTTGGGTAGGGAGGGGAAAACAGCATGGAGATATCTAAGCAAATCCTATTTCTAGGCAAGGTGAAATGACGATAGCATGCACTTATTAATATGCCAGGCGTCGCACTAAAATAATGCTGGAGATACAAAAAATGTCAAAAACATTTCCTGCCTTCAGGAAGCTCACATACTAATGGGCTATACATCATGAAAAACAATTATGTACAAAGATATTTCCAGGATAAATTGGAGGTAATCTTATAGGGAGGGCACTAGAATGAGGGGTGGGGGGAGTAAGGATGGGGAATAGATGATTGGAGACTGAGGTACTTTTGGAAGAAGGTAAGATTTGAGCTTGGGTTCAAAGGAAGCCTGGAGATGGAGAAGAGGAGCGAGAGCATGCCAGCCGTGGAGTGGCCTGGGAGAAGTCTTAGGGTCAGATGTGGTGGGAAAGAGCAAGAAGGCCGGTGTCACGAGATTGTAGAAGACTGAAAAGATTGGAGGGGCCAGATTGTGAAGGATTTTTTTAAAAGCCAAACAGAGGATTTTATATTTGACCGTGGAGGTAATAGAGAGTCATTGGATTTTATTGAGTAGGGGAATGACATGGTCTGACCTGCATTTCAGGAGGATCATGTTGATGGCTGAGTGGAGAATGGGCAGGAGGGGGCAGGGAGACAGGGAAACCAATTAGAAAGCAGTTGCATTGGTCCAGGTGAGAAGCGATGAGTGTTGTCTGTACCTGGGTCATGCCTGTGTCAGGAAAGAAAGAGATATTTATGATGTATATGTACATATTGTGTGTGTGTGTTGTGTATGTGTGCACATACACATACACACACATATATAGTGTGAGTACATATGTATAAATACACACACATATATGCACACACATACATACACACACACACACACACACATATGGTGAAGGTAGAGAAACAGGAAGTGATAAGTGATTAGATGAGATGTCAGGGATAACACCTAAGTTGTAAAGCCTAAGTGACTGGGAGGATTGTGGTGCCCTCAGAAGTGACAAGGAAGTTTGGGAGACAGAAGAGTTTTTGAAGATAGATAATGAATTCCGTTTTAGAGAGCTTGAATTTAAGATCAAAACCCAGGATAGTTACATAGGTTCTGGTTGGGAGGAGGTGAAAATAATAGCTAAAATAGAGAGTGCATAGGGTAGTGGTGTGAAGAGTGAGCTGGAAAGTATTAGAAAGAATTGGATTTGGAATCAGAAGACTTTGGTGAGCTTCAGCAGGTGATTTAAACTTCCTGTGTCTCAGTTTCCACCTTTATAAAATGGAGTTGAACCAAATGAACTCTGAAATCTTGTATGACCCTAAATCCGTGATCCAGTGTTCTAAGTACTTATTCTAGCTACGTCAATTTTGTTTGTGAAAAAACATTTTTTGTTTTATGTAACCAGGATTATTGACTTCATCTTTTTTGTGACCATTTCTGTCACTTGGTTAGTTATGAATTTTTCTCCTAAATATAGTTGTTCAGAGTTCCTCTTTCTGTTGTCCCTTTTTTTATGAAGTGGGTTTTTATTTTTTTGGACATTTGTCAGTTTGGAGTTTGCTATCATATATGCTATAAGAAGTTAATCTGAACCTAATTTCTGACAAATTGCTTTCTAGTTTTGTCAGAGGGGTAGTACTTAAAACCATAGTGAGTATTCATGGTTGATTGTTCTGATTGTATCATATTCATAGTGGGACATAGTAAAATAATATTTTGGGAGAGAGGTTAAAAGTCCTAAATTAAATGGTAAGTAATATTTAAGTTTTACCTTGGTGATTACTCTACCAGAGTCACAACCCCTTGTAAATGAGTCAGTACATATGGCTTTAGCAGTAACCTTTTTTTAGCAATGCCAGGAAGTACTATACTAATTTAGATTCTGTTTTATCCAGTGTCAGAAGTTTGGAGAGTATCACAAAGATGATCCAAGTTCGTTCAGATTTTCGGAAACCTTCTCCCTTTACCCACAGGTAAGAATAAAACAGACATACTTACTATAATTATTACAGAATTTCAGTTCCACTATTCCCACGTGCTTGTTCCATTAATCTGTGGTTCCCATTTAGTGGTTCAAAGACTCATTAGGGGTTTGAGATAATGGCCCCTGGGATTTGTGCTTAAAAATCTTTAATGGCACTTTAAGCAGTAAATAATTGCCTAATTATTATAGATATATTTTGTATGTATATAATGTCCCTTCCCCTAGAGGGAGAGGCTGTTTTTTTGGTTGATGAAATGGTTTTGAATTGGGAAAAACATTGGGAACCAGTGATCTAGATGTTACGTATGGAAAAAATTTGTTCAATTTATACTACAGAAATTCTCTATGTAATACAGTTGTATCAAATTACTTAAATAGAATATTTAATTCCCTTCACTCAGCCTGTCTTCAATAGTGAGACAGTGGATTGGCTGTTTTATTTGAATTATATTTTTTTAATCAGTAATGGTACCTTTTTTATTGTCGCTGTTGTAAAGATGTTTTGATTGCATTTTGTGGTCTACCAGTGCCACATTGCATTCTAACCTCTAGCCTGAAACATTGGCCTGGCTTGAGTTAGGCCTGGCCCAGAATATTTAGTAAGTACACTCTTAGGAGAAATTGTACTTCTGAGTGGAAAAAGATGATTTGAATTCTTTGACTTTTTTTTCACTTTTCAGTAGAGGTATTAATGTAGTAAAAAAGCCAAAAGACAGAAAACCCAAGAGAGGAAGAGCGGGAGAACAAAGGGTATTCTAATAGGCCTTAGAATATCTTAGAATTGAGGGAGGAAATTTGATATATATATTTTGTTAATTCATATTAGTTTATAGTGAATTTAATAAGTTTAGTCATAATTTAGCAGACTTTGTATTATTATGAGAAAAGATGAACAATGTATTATTTAAAGTTGTCCAATATATTTTATTTTGCAGTTTATGTTCCATTTGCGAAGATCTCCTTTCTTGCAAGTTTTTAACAACAGTCCTGATGAGAGTTCATATTATCGTCACCATTTTATGCGTCAAGATCTGACCCAGTCATTAATCATGATTCAGCCTATTCTGTATGCCTACTCTTTTAGTGGACCTCCAGAGGTAAAAAATAATAATGATGATTTTCATATATATATATACAGTACTGTGGTAGTAAGATTTGAGACTGGAAAGAGTTTTGGAAAGTTTCTAGTTCATTCCTTGCATCATTAAAAAAAAATTATGTATTTTTAGTTTTCAACATTCACTTCCACCAGATTTTGAGTTCCAAATTTTCTCCCCATCTCATCCCTCCTCCCACCCCAAGATGGCATGCATTCTGTATACCCCTTCCCCTAATCTGCCCTCCCTTCTATCTCTTCCCCCCTTCTCTTATATCCTTCTCCTCTTGCATCATTTTTGTTTGCTTATTTTAGTATATGTCTTTTGAAAAGCAAAAAAAAAAAGAATAACTGAATCCTATTAAAAATTAGAACTGTATGTTCCATATAAAGCATTATCTAAAATACTAGTAATCAGAAGCCATATTATAGTAAACATGGATCATAAAATAATTTAACTGTAACAGAGTTCAAGAGAAAATGTCATTGAATTGTGTACCTTCATGCAAGTTAATAAGCAACCATTTATCCTGGAAGGTTTGGTTTTCTCTCTTAAAAATTTGGTTTCCCCCTTTAAAATCTCCAGGTAAGGTGGTGATTCCTGTGTAACCTTGGATAGATCACTTCTTCTCACTGAGTATTAATTTCCACATTTGTAAAATGAGAGTTTTGAATTAAATCCTAACTTCTAGATCTGATTCTGTGAATGCCTTATATTTAGTTAACATGTTATTTCTCATACAGTATTTTCACATACATGGCATCATTTGATTCTCACAATATAACTCTGAGTATATTTGAGCTCTTAAATTGATGCTGTATGATTTTGACAATGTTGCATTGACTATAGGTTGTCTTTGTAGTTTCTGGTAGTTTTTTTCATGAGTTCAGAAATTTTATACAAACCAAATTAGAAAGTGACTTTCTGTCATTTAAGAAATTTGAAATCTCAGAAAGATCTCTCTGCTCAAGAGTAAATTTGTCTTTTTCATTACGTTTATTTACTCTCCTCTTTTTTTTTTTCATTTTTTCTCTTCATTTCAGCCTGTTCTTCTTGATAGCAGCAGCATCCTTGCAGATCGTATTCTTCTGATGGACACATTCTTCCAGATTTTGATTTATCATGGGGAGGTAAGATTTCATTAATTTTAAATTAGCACATCTGCTTCCAGCAGAATATTTTATTTATTAAAAAAAAGTTTCTGGCTTCTGCTATATAAAACTAGATTTAGGTCTTGTTTGACTTTGACTTTCTTATAATAATAATTTAAGATTTGTATAACAATCTACCAATTTTTTTAGATTCAGTTTACAAAGTGATACATTACTTTTGCTCTGACCATACATTATGATCACATGTGTAGTATGTATGTGGGAGCAATAAATGTGAAATCTAGATATCATTTCTCATCAGTTGTACCTGCTGATATTGTGAGGGGATCAGTTTGCCTATTTTAAAGTATAGAATTCACATTTAATTTTCTCAGATGACCCTTGTAACATTGCAAGAAGGGGGTTAGATGGCTGCTTTTTGTTGCTCTGGGAATTCTTACTAATTATGAGGGTGAGTGTTTAGGTAGGAAATTGCTTCTTCAGATGTTTTCAGTGGTATAAGCAGTCACTGATTCCACTTGATACTAAAGATCTTGCTAAAGATATCTGTTGGAAGTGTAGTATATCAGTCAGAATTTGTTAACTCTTGTTACTTAATAACAGCTTCTGACTGCATTCTGTTTGATATGTAAAACTTTTGTAGTACTGATTGAGCCAAGAAGGGCCGTTTTGTCATTTTAGTTTCAGCTTTTTCTTCTTAAGGCAATTTGACAGTATGCTTAAAGAAGGTATTAAATATGCAGTTGATAGAACTTTGTACCTTTATTTTAATGTCTAGATGTAAAACTATATTGAGTGAATTTGAGTTTAGGGAGATTAATCTATAAAATTAAAATCACTGATGATAATGCTCTAAACTACCAAGCTGTATTTAACTCTGGTTGATTTACTGAGTTTGCATGGTATTTGGAATACTTGGAAGGAAGCTTATATTACAGTTATTTCTTGTAATTCTTTAGTAATGTAGCTAATTTTAAAAATTCCATTTTTGTTTTCTTGTGTTAAATAATTTTTGTCCCAACAGATTCCTCCTAACTTGTTTCCCTCTGAACTAATATTAAAATGAATTTGTATTCCCTGAATATATACTGACTGGTAGTAAGGAGAGAAGAAAGAGAAACATGGTGTGTTCTAGGGAAAACAGATAATACAGAATTGAGAAATCAGTAGCCATTGGTGTAGTTCTCTGACAACTGAATCTCAGTTAAGAAATCTAGTTATTCTCAGTTCCATCTTTCTTAAAGTTCCATAGATCAAAGGTGTCAAAGTTCAGCCTGCAACACTCCTGAGTATATCGTGAATCAGATTAAAATGTAGTTGTGAAATATTTAACAAAATAAATAAAAATGAAATAAAACATAGATAATGTTAGTGTATGATTTTCTAAGTCAACATGTTCCTGCAGAGATCCTTATGTATAGTTTAGTGGCCCCCATTTTCATTTGAGTTTGATACTAATGTTATAGATGATCCTAACCTTACTCAGATTTGGCCTTTTGAACACCATTTTAAATCTTGGTCATAGTCAAAGTGAGCCTTCAGGGACTCGAAAAGTTAGCTCTTTGATAAGATGACAGTGAAAATGACATTCTTCATGGAGAGTATCAGCCACTTCAGCATTTATTTTATTGTTTTTTTAACTTTACACAGTCTACAAAATGCTAATTATTTAAAAAAATTTCTTATAATGCATTTGCTTGAAGTACCTAGGAACCTCTGATAAAAGAGTATTCTCTCTGAGTTAATAAGGAAATGGCCCTTCTGCAAAAGTCATTGAACTTATTTTAGTCTCACATATCACTTTAGTCAAAGGGGAGTGTTTGAAAAGTGTAGTCTGATTAGTTTCTTATTTTGTGCTTTTTTTAGAGAAGAAACTTAAGAAATTTCTATTTTCATTTATTTCATGAACTTTTATTCAGTGTAATGGACTTTTCTGGCAGCCTGGTGAGGTCTAAGGATCATTTCTCAGAATAATGTTTTTGAATGTATAAAATAAAATGCATAGAAATATAAAGGAAACCAATTATATTGAAATAGAATTATCAGAATGTGAAAAAAAAAGTCCATAGACCTCAGGTTAAGAGCCCTAGTTTTTGGAACTGGACCTAATAAATTTTCACACTAGATAGAGAAAAATGGTTTTATAAGCAGTAATTAAATTTTTCCCATTATCTGTTCTAAAGTTGTTTCCTTTGAACATCCTCTTCTTCTTTAGAATGCTTGATGCATCAGGCACGAAAAGTGAAAATTTGTCCTCTGTTTTTTAATTTAGACCATAGCACAATGGCGCAAATCAGGCTACCAAGACATGCCAGAATATGAAAATTTCCGCCATCTCCTGCAAGCCCCAGTAGATGATGCTCAAGAAATTCTCCATTCCAGATTTCCAATGCCACGTTACATTGACACAGAACATGGAGGCAGCCAGGTAAATAGTTTCATTTTACAGAACTTAGTTTTAGCTCTTCATAGGATAGATCTTTTTTTTAATTTAATGTTTTTTTTCAATTAAAAATTTATTTTCTCTTCCTTTTCCTACCTTCATGGGGAAAAAAAAAGAAAGACAAGACACTTGTAAAAAAAGTATAGTCAAGCAAACAAATTGGCATATTGGCCATGTATGTCTCATTCTGCATCTGGAATACAGTGATTATCTTTTTGGAGGTGATTCATCATTCATCCTCTAGAAACATGGTTCTTTTTACACGTTTATCAGAGTTCTTAAATCTTCTGAAGTTTTCTTTACAGTGGTGGCGGTGTTCTTCGGGTTCTTGTTACTTCCTTCTTTAATTCATACATGCTTTCTCAGGTTTCTCTGAAACTGTCCCTTTTGTAATTTCTTACAGAGCAGCAATGTTCCATTACATTCTTATATCTTAATATGTTCAGTCATTGCCCAGTTGATTTGCAGCTTTGTTTCCTAATTCTTTGCCTCTACAAAAATAAAGATCTGCTGTAAATATCAGGCAGCTAGTTGGTGCGGTTGACAGTGTTGAACTTGGCACTAGAAAGACCTGAGTTCAATCCTAACTTGGACATTTACTTAGCTGTGTGACTTTGGTCAAGTCATTTAACCTTTTTATCTGTTAAATGGGAATAATAATAGCACCTGTGTCATGGAGGTGTTATGTAGATCAA
The DNA here is from genome assembly GCF_003287225.1 of Phascolarctos cinereus. Classification (NCBI taxonomy): domain Eukaryota; kingdom Metazoa; phylum Chordata; class Mammalia; order Diprotodontia; family Phascolarctidae; genus Phascolarctos; species Phascolarctos cinereus. The sequence continues at coordinate 338,492,954 of NW_027555625.1, read as the reverse complement.
ATGAAATAATTTGTATAAATTGCTTTGTGAACCCTAAGACACTATGCAAGTGCTAGCTGTTATCATCATCATAATTTCCTTAAAAATTTAAAACCTGATCCTTAAATTCTGAGTCATCTTATTCCTTGGAATCTTTCTGATTCTTAGTTATCTAGATCTTAATTCTTGCATGTCTTCAAGACCAAATTGTAGATGTTGTCCTAATTACTTGGACTTTTCCAAGTCCAAAATTTAGGTCCTGTATGAATTAACCTGGACTTACTCCAGTCCAAAAATTTTACTGAGTCCTACTTGGTCAGGGAGGGTTTAGCCGCTTACTTGCCTGTGGGGAATCTGTCTAAAGTGCTAGGATACCTACCAGGTTCAGCTCAGAGGAATTACTGAGTCAGTGTGCCACCTCTAGCTTGTTTTGATCCCATTTAGATTATTATTATTGTCAATAACTAGAGAGAAAAAAGAGTCTCTTCCTCTGGGTCACAAGGTTAGATGACCACCCATTGAGCTATTTAGACATTTGATCATTCTGACGTGCTCCCAGATACCTGTGAATGGCTAGTGGTCAGTTAGTCTTACATCTGGTCAGCAAAGTTACAAGTATTCTAAGAGTTAGTCTCAGGTGTTGCTGTCTAACATAATGTAGGTTTGTCAGATTGACACAGGGCAACTTTCCTCACTTTCCACACAGGAACCAATTAATTTTTATGACCTCTTTGCAACTCAAAAGCTCCTGCCCTAGGAACAATGAGAAAACTAGACCAAGTAGGACACCATTAGGCCTAAAATTCCTTGAATCCTTTTTGGAAACCTGGTCCACCAGTAACTCTGTGGACTCTTTAGCGACACTCTCTGAGGGCTTCACTGAGCTCAGTTAACCCAAAACAATGAGCAATTACCAGAGAAAAAATTGATATCAAAACCCAGAGGCACATCACTCAGAAAGAAAAACTCTCCACTTCCTGATTCCTAAAAAACCCTTAAATGCCTTCTCTTTCCTTCTGAAGTGATCTCTTTATTTACAGAAAGCTTATTCTCTAGAATATAGAGCTGGTGAGCGTTACAGATCACAGTGAAACATTTAAAAATTAGGGATTAAAACCACTACTGATTGGCAAATCAAAATCGTTCATAGTTCATTAAAACAGCTGGACGATGGCGCCGATTTTGAGAAGTTGGATTAGAGTCTAGATCTAAGCTTGTTTCTATGAGAATAGGGAGTTTTTCTTTCTTTCTTTAAATAGTATTTTATTTTTTCCAATTACATATAAAGACAATTTTTAAATTTTTTTAGCTCCCAGTTTTTCTTCTTCCCTCCTTTTCCTTCTTTTTCCCCCTTTTATCTAAAATGGTAAGCAATTTGATATAGGTTACATATGTGCAGTCATGTAAAACGTATTTCCATATTAGTAATGTTGTGGAAGAAGAAACAGACCAAAAGGGGGACCAAAAACCACACAAACAATAAAGTGAAAAAAACATGCTTCTATGCATTCAGACTCCATTAGCTCTTTCTCTGGATGTGGATAGTATTTTCCTTCTTGAAATTGTCTTTGATCATTGTATTGCCGAGAAGAGCCAAGTCATTCATAGTTGATCATTGCATAATGTTGCTGTTACTGTGTATAATAGAACAGGGAGTTTTTCATGAATGGTTTCAGTTTTCTCAGTAAAGTAAGTAGCAGGCAAGGTTGTATGTACAGGAAGAGAGAGGGGATAGTGTTGGAGGCTTGAAGAAAGATTTGAAATACATCCTGCAGGGAGGGAAATAGAGAATTCAGAGAAGGAAGAATAAAAGGATTGCTGAGCAGCAGTTAGAGCTCAGTTGAAATTAGATAACATAACTTTGTAGTGTATTTTATTGAGGAAATTTTGTGATTCCTCTAATAGCCCTCCAATAAGAGCAGAAAAAGTAGATGATATGGATAATCCAAGGCAGGGTTTTGTGATGATCACACAAAGAGTTAAGGTTGTCAAAGACAGAGGACAGAGAAACTGAATTGATTGACTATTGGGGCAGAAAATGAGTTTGGTACTATTTGGACTGGGAGAGTTGGGATAGGGACATGACTAGAAATCATTGTGGGGACAGATAATAGGTTTAGGAAGGCTAAGACTGAGGGAGATTTGGAAGGACAAGAGTTTGTGATCTGACAGAGGAATTTTAGAGTTTTGGATCATGAAGGTAGAATTTCTATAGAAGGTAGAAGGTAGGGATGGTGTGTGTAGGCTTTAGATCAAGTGAGGAAAAAGTCCTTGATTAATTTAAATATCTTTGAAAATTGGTGGATGAACTAGAGTGATGATAGGGGAGTATTTGGATTGTTTGAGGAACATAGTTATGCTCTGTGGGGCTTGTGTAAAACCAGGGAGCTAGTTTGGAATTAGGCATTTGAGTGTCTGGCAGCAGAGGAAAGATTGCTGCTCCTCAGAAGAAACTGATTGAGAAGGGGAAGGCTAACACTTCAGCTCCTACGCTCTGGACTATAGGAGGATCTTGTGAACCTTGGAGGACCAGTGAAAAGTGGGCTGGAGCTAGTTTGGAGAGCACATGTGGCAAAGAGGTGACGTGGTTCCTGGAAGTCCTTACTTCCTTTTGTAGGGCACTTGTGACATTTTCCTTCTGTATGGTATAGCATTCCTGTTATTCCTGTTAGCTGGGAGAGCTTTGAATCTTCCTCTGCCCTCAGCTCCTAGTGCAGATCCTGATAACCATTGCTCTTGTCCCAGGACATTGCTGATGAAAAGTCCAAATCCTCTGAAGTTCTCTAGTCCTCTCCCTTGACTGCTATTATTAGTAATTATAATAATAATAACCAACATTTCTATAGTGCTTTAAAATTTACAAAGTACTTTATATATGTTAACCCAGAACTGAGGCCAAGAGAGAGGCCCAGAATCACATAGCTAGTAAAGTATCTGAGACAGGATTTGAACTCAGGAGGATGAGGCTTCCTGATTTCAAGCCCAGTGCTCTATCCACTGTACTAGCTGGTTGCTGCTGTTTGTCCTTTGTTCTTGAAGAGGACCATGACATCAGGAAGGTGTTACCTTGACTTGTAAGTGAATTGGATTTAAGTGAGGGAGGGCTGAGCAGAGTCACCAGCCTCACTCTCTTCAGAGCCATCTGTGTCCAGTGACAAGATATAGATCAGGAAGACTGGAGATGGCCCAGGGATGCTTGCAAATATTGAAGAGATCTAGATCTCACAGTATTATTGATAGTCATTAAAGCAACTAAAAATAATCCCTCAGAAAATTTTTAAAAGAAAATTATCCTAAGCAGTGTAACAACTTACTAACATCTGTTAAAAACCTAAGAATTTTTTGTTTGATGACATTTTTTCATCTTTGTTTGAAAGGCCCGGTTCCTGCTCTCAAAAGTCAATCCTTCACAGACGCATAACAACATGTATGCTTGGGGGCAGGTAAGTGTAAATAACATATCTTTTTTAAAAATCTTGTATGTATTTTTTATTATTTTATTTTTAATTTTTAACATTTAGTTTTTAAAAATTTTGAGTTCCAAATTCTCTCTCCCCCTCCTATACCTCCTACCTCAAGAAATATGATATCAGTTATACATGTGAAATCATGTAAAACATATTTCCATGTTAACCATGTTGCAAAGAAAAAAACCCAATGAAAACAAGAAACATAAAGGGGGAAAAGTATGTTTCAGTCTGTGTTCAGAGTTCATCAGTTTTTTCCCTGGAAGTGCATAGCATTTTCATCATGGGTCCTTTGGAATTATCTTGGATTATTCTATTAATCAGAGTAGCTTATCTTTCACATTTGATCATCCTCAAAATATTACTGTTAATGTGTATAATGTTCTCATGGTTCTGTTCTTTCACTGTGTTATCAGTTCATATAGGTCTTCCCAGGTTTTTCTGAAAGCATCCTAGTTGTCATTTCTTATAGCACAGTAGCATTCCATCACAATAATATACCATAACTTGTTCAGCCATTCCCCAACTGATGGGTATCCCCTCAATTTCCAATTCTTTGCCACCATAAAAAAGAGCTGCTATAAAAATTTTTGTACAAATAGATCCTTTCTCCCCCTTTTAAAAAATCTCTTTGGGATGCAGACCTAGTCGTGGTATTGCTGGATCAGAGGGTATGCACAGTTTTATAGCCCTTTGGACATAGTTCCAAATTGTTTTCAAGGTTGGTTGGACCAGTTCACAACTCCACCAATAGTTCATTAGTGTACCTAGTAAATAGCATATCTTGAAAATGATTTTTTGGTATGTTTTATACAGTTTCTTTTTTATGGTAAGAGTGCATCCTTCTCCCTCTTTGCTCCTCTACTGGACTGTCACAGTTTATTTTCTGATATTTGGCATATTGTGTATTTTTTAATATATATGTTTTGTGTCTCTGAGGGGAATGTAAACCCCTGTAAAGACACGTAGGAACCAAGTCTTAATTTTTTGTGTGCCAAGCATCTAGAATGGTGCCTTACACATAGTAGTCATTCATTAAATGTTTCTTACTGATGCACTCATCAAGCCTCAAGGGAAGCAGGGACCAAAGGCAGGGAGGAAAAGGTAGAGACTGTGGATCCCAGTCGGTAAGTTTAATCCAAGGTATTGAAGTCCAGCTATGGAAAATACAGAGTTGTGTCAAAAAGGAAGGAGTACTAATAGGAATGCCTTTAGTAATAATCTTTCATTATTATTTCATGGAGAAGATTAACCAGGCATCCATTTTTTCTTTAGTGCTAAATGAGAGAGAATGGGTTTAAGGTGGGATAAAAGTTAGTTTAGCTGCTAGGGAGAACTCTTTTTGGTTGTTAAACAAGATAATGAATTTTGATAGAGAATGTTTTCCTGAAGGTCTTTTAAAATAGAACGGTTGATTATCTTTGGCTGTTTTCAAGTGGCCCTCTAGGTCCTCAAGTGCAGCCTTTTGACTGAATCCAAATTTCATAGAACAAATCCCCTTAATAAAAGGATTTATTCTGTAAAACTTGAACTCATTGAAAAGGTCGCACCCAAGGACTAGAAGGCCACACGTGGCCTTTGAGGCCGCAGGTTCTTTACCTCTGGTTTATATATTATTTCCTGGAGCTATAAGAATATATTTAGATAGCCTTTAAGGTCCTCTCTGGCATATGATACAGTGTGAGAATTATGCTGTCAGCACCATTTTACATAGGAGAATATAAAACTACCTTTTAAAAAACTATCTATATTGTTACCTTTTATAACAGAATTATCTTATTTTGGTAGTCAGGGTAGCTGGACCTTAGAGTGTTAGGAATCTGATATTTAATCTGTAATCATTGGATCAAATAGTGTAGTTGTCTTTGCTAAAGGGATAAAGTAAAAATTGCATGTCAGTTTTGGAAATACGTACATTTATAATCTCCTCCATAAAATCCTCATGAGTGAAATGGGAATAATAATAGCATCTACATTTGTTTGAGAGGATCAAATGAAGTAATATATGTAAAGGGCTTTGCAAACCTTAAGCACTATTTAAATATGAACTATTATTATTAGGTAATGTTAAAATATAAAATTCTAATTATTATCTACGATTGGCCTATAGAGGGCACCTACATGACAGTGATCCTCTGGTAGTGTGTAGTATGCTGGTGAAATCACAGCATTTTAAAAACTACATGACTTTAGACTTCTTTCTTCCTATGGCAATACATGGCATACTGTGCTTTACAAATGATCTAGCTAAATTATTTTTAAAAATTGACCTTTGTTCTTAAGCCTATTTAACAAGAAGAGAAAAATGCATTTCTCATTTATTTATGAAATAGGAGTCTAACATTGGCATGGGTATTCTTAGAATGGGATCTTTAAAATAAGTGGGAAAAGCTCATGTCTGCACTAACTTTGTCCAGGTGGCAGCATGAATAAATCTGGGAGCATGGTGAGATTTGTGAAGAAAGGAAAAAAACTGTGTAATACACATAGTGTATATATGATATAATATATACATTATATATATATATATAGATAGATAGATATGTATGTATTTATAAAAAACATAATAGTAAAAGCAAGAGAAAAGAAAGAGAAGCATGATGTGAAGGACTACCATTAGTTATTTCCAAGTCGTTAATGACTCTCAAACCACATTTTGGAGAATATTATTTTAACTATTTGATGTAGTGTTATTTTGTGTTAAGTTAATTTGGGTGACTTCTATGTGTTTTGTGTAGAATAAAGAAAATTAACATCACCATTATAAAATATGTATTTTTAAATTCCAATGACTTTATGAAATCATTCAAATTCTTATATATTATATGTATGGATGAAATCCTATGAAGTAAAATGGTCATAGTATTGATTTTTATTCATTTATAGCATAGCAATGTCTAAGTGTCATACTGGAAGCATAAAGGGAATAAATTTTAATTCCAGGTTCTAGCCATGAAGTTGCTGTTATCCTTTAATAATTATTTTAAGGGAGTTATACTAGATGACCTCTAAGGTCCTTTCCAGTTCTAAATCTCTAATTCTCTAATGATTTAGAATGTCATGAGAAGGAACCATAGCCCACAGTATTCAATATAGATTAACACAGAACACAGGAAACAGACATGCAGTGGTGGGAGGACTTCTTAAAGAAAAGAATTCTTTCTACTCCCCACCACTCCCACCCCACCCCCCAGTTGGCTTTTCTTCTTTTCAGCCTTGCTGCAGAACTGTTTCACCTAGCCTACAATAGTACTGTCCACATTTATCAGCCTAGTAGCAAGGATGGAGATGAGGGAAGTCTCAAGGGTTATGTGATTCCTCCTTGCTTTTAATAGAATAGAGGCCAGTTTCTAAGATGGAATTACTTATGTCAAAAAAAAATCTGTATAGATAATGGAAATAATTTAAATAACTTAGGTGGCATGGAATTATTTTTAAAATGATTTTTCTTCATATATTAAAAGTCTGTTTTAATGAAATGTGTTGTATGTGTCTATTTCCAAGATTTGAATGACTCTGTTCTATCAAAATGCCTTTAAAAAACAGAAACCGGAAATTTAAGTATTACTGGAAAGGGTGTTTTTGAAAAATTATGGGAGATCAAACATGATAATGGTCCTTTCCTCTTTAATGATTTCTAAATCATTAAATTGTTTTCAATCTCAGAAGCTCAGTACTGAAATAGATCTTGTGATCTTGATGTGGATATTTTCTCCAGTGATCCAGATGGATAGATTATCCATGCCTATACTTCCTGTGAGATTCTTGCCTGCATCCTCCCATGAGTCCTTCACAGGATGTCCACTCAGTATGATTTTCTCCGGATACTGCACATACCGTTGCTTAACCCTTCCTTTTGATAGATGACCAGTCCGTCTTCCTTCTCATTCAAACATTTCTTTGATGCCATGCTTTACTGAATAACTGCTTGTATTGTCTTGTAGCCTGTAAAGAACCCTCTGTATGATTTATGATAGTCCTTTGGGTGATTCTCATTTTTAGTTTTCAGTGTTCAGTGACTTTCAGCCATACTACAGATCCCATAAGCACTATTTATAAAAAACCAAAAATGACATTACTGTTTAGAAATCGGATTTCATTTCATAAATTTTATTTATTAAAATCATTTAAATAAGATTTTATTGTAACAATAAGTAATAAAATATTCATACATTGACTACTTAACAGTGATGATAATAACAATAATAAATTCAGGTTGTTTATAAGAAAGAAAGTAATTCACTTAAAGTCCGCAGGCATTTTTAAAGTCTTCACTGTGTGATTGGCCTTGCCTCCAAGGAGTTTATGTACTGTTGGAGTTGAACAAAGACATCTGAAAACTGTTTGTGGCACAGCTTTTATGGAAAAACACCACAAAAGAAAAAAAATTGACAAATATTTTCTTAGTGTATTGAATTCATAGTTCTATCCAACAGTTACTTTTTAAAGCAGATGTGAATTTTAAATAAGTCCACAAAAAAGGACTTAGTGTTGGGAGAGTTCAGTTTTAAATAATTAGGTAAGTATTGTCTGAGAAGTATTTTATATATATTATAAATTAGATTATTCCACTTCTTTAAAAATTGGGATGGGATGGGATGTGGAAAAGGTGGTGCTTAAAAATATATCATTGAGTATAGTGATCATTTTTAAACTGGGCTTTCTCAAATACCAGCTTTTTCTGGAACTGTAGTGATTGCATTTTTCTTTTTGGTAGGAATCGGGAGCACCTATTCTCACAGATGACGTTAGTTTACAAGTCTTTATGGATCATCTAAAGAAACTTGCTGTATCAAGTGCTGCTTGAAGCTGCTGAACGTATTTGAGAATGCAAAACATGAAGTGATAGTTCAACGTTTTTTGTTTCCCTTTTCATTTTCTTTGAACCAACAGAGAACTCTCGTGTCCTTAGATTGGATCAGTATGATTTATGAGACAGTTAGTTCATGGGGGGAAAGTTCACTTTTATATATTATGTTGGAGTTTAATTAGAGCAATAAGAACAAATTTACTTTGCTTGCCACAGTGTTATAACCAATTTTTGAGATTTAAAATCTTTGTAACTTGATTTTTTTAAGGTTGAAAATATAATTTTGTCTTGAATTATAGAGCTGTGACCTATGGTACATGGCAAACAAATCCAAAGGTTAACTGAGTTACTGATGACCTCATGAAAACTTTTGTGTTTCTTAGTTTTTCACAAAAGGTGAACAAAAATTAAGACCTTGAACTTTTCTGTCAATTTGTTGAATATATATTTGCGATAATGTGCTTTTGTGTCTAGTTTGCTTTCTGCTAAACCAACAGGCCTACTTTTAAAATAGCCTGTTTTGGAATTATTTAATTTTGTGTGTGTTGTATAATTTTTTGATAATTGTTTTTTGCTCTTTAAAATATGAACAAAAAATGCTAGTAAAAAGTAACTTTTGCAGCAACTACCCAGAAAAAGCACATAGAACTCCCACAAAGCATTCTTCCTTGGGATTAAACACCACACAAACATTTGAAAAAGTAGGAGGTTAAAAAATAAGCCACTTTTAGACTGGACGTGGGCAAACAATCTGTGACTGTTATAGCTAGATTAACCAAACTTAGTTTTGACTCCATACTCCATGGTTTTCTATGTTTTTCAGATATAAAATTTTATTTTTATTATAGTCTCTACTATTTTAATGCTATTGTGGAAATTTACACATATCCTTTGTTTCCACTTCCTTTATGTGAAAAATTCATTGAGGTTGTGGTTTTTGTTGAAACAGTATTGTATGGCATTTTACGTAATTATAATGTCTGGTTAAGCTGGGGTCTGTCCCAATTTATAAGTTAATTTTCATCTTACCAATGAAAGTTTACTCATAATAAATAAGTTTGGATTGCTAAATCCCAATGAGTTTTGACAATGAATTTGAATTTGCTGTGTCAAATAAAAGATTGTGCAATGTCAAATATTTAGAAAGGCAGTTTTGATGACTACACTTATATGAACCTGATTGTATTGCAGTAAGATAGAGTTTTGATTTTTTTTTCTGTTTATACGTTCTGTAAACTCTGATAAAAACAATTGCTCTCTTCTAATTCGTTTCAAAGATACTGAGCTCCTTTCAATTTGAAAATCAGTAAATATGCATTTCTCTTTCCTTTTCTTTCTCTGTCCTTTCCTCTTTCTTCTTTGCCTTTTTCCTCTTCTCCCTCCTCTTTCCTTATTTCCCTTTATTTGGAGTCTGTTAGTTTGACATTGAGTAAAGGCTAGTCCAAATTCCTAGTCCAAATTAAGAAACAGTATTATAGCATTCATTTTTATTTTAAAGAAATTAATGCTTAGCTGTTTGCTCCTGTCTTGAAATATTGATTCAGTTGACTATAATTGCTTACAAACTATGCATTTTAATTTGTCTGAGACTCTTCAGGGGCCTACATTCATTACTCTCTTTAATGTATGAATGAAAAAGTATTTATTAAGTATTTAAAGTAAGTCAGTCAGTAAACATTTATTAAACACTTGCTATGGGCTGGACACTGTGTGAGGTGCTGGGGATGCAAAAGACAGATCCTGCCCTTAAGCAGCTCATAATCTACCAAGCTATGTACTAGGGATACAAGTAGAAAAGTAAGACAATCCCTGTCCTCAAGGATTTTACATTCTAACACATATAGAAGTTTTCAGCTACATATCAGATGGAAAGGTCCTGTGGTCCTTACGGTACAGTAACAAAGGTAGTGCATCATCTTTATCATTTCCACTGATAAATCCATATGAATTTCTGATGTTGAATCATCTAACAGTACCAAGAACTTTGTTGGCAACAACTTTTTCCACCCTTGGTCTTTAGTAGCTGTGGCAGCATCTCCATGGCAATTGCTTTCCAGGATGACGGCTCTCAGAGCTAGGTTGGAAGTAGGACTGGTGGTCTGGGTGGTACGACCACTTTCAGGATTCTTGGACTGCTGTTTGCAGTTGGTGTTGATAGTGTCATAAAAGGTAGCCCCTTCTCCACAATTATTTCTCCCCTCAGTGATGACTGATATGATGGAGTTGGGGCTAGAAATAGAACCAGTGATCACTCACTGCTTCTCTCAAGGCTTGGGTTCAGGGTTCTAGGCTATCTCCATTGAAGGGAGAAGGTGGTCAAGGTGGTGGCTGCTTGATTTTGTCTGGCACATAATATCTCTTGTTTCTCCCCTGAGGGACACACTGCTTCAGCTAGGCTGGCTTGCCTGCTCCTTAAGTGGCAGTTAGCAGTTTGGGGTGGGGGGTGTGGCTGTCCCCTTTTGCACAGGAGTTGCTTTTCTTTTCTTTTCTTTTCTTTTCTTTTTTTTTTTTTTGGCTAGGCAATGAGGTTAAGTGACTTACCCAGAGTCACACAGCTAGTAAGTGTTATGTGTCTGAGGCCGGATTTAAACTCAGGTCCTCCTGAATCCAGGGCCGGTGCTCTATCCACTGCGCCACCCAGCTGCCCCAGGATGCTTTTCTGAATGATGGCTGGGGGGACTAGGCTAGAAGCAGAATTGGCACAAACTGCCTCCTTTCCCTCCCTCAGGGTGCCTTGAATTGATTAATAGTGTTTATACTCTAGCTGACAGATATCTTCACTTCTGACTCCATTATTTTTTGGAAAAGGTACCGCTGTTCCTTTGCATTTAAAGGATAAAAATGAGAAAATGCATATTTGCACTTGTAAGTATCTTGACTTTAGATCTAAAATCACCATAGATAATTTTAGTATTGTATGTAGAATATATTAGCTATGTAACTAGCAAAAAATTTTTTCTAAAGATAGAAATGTGGTGAAGGAGACCAGCCAAGATGATGTAGGAGAAAGCGGCTCCTCCAGCAACTACGCTAACAAAGATCTCAGATGAATGCCAGACTGAGTAGGGATCAAAAAGCTAGGAAGAAACCACAGTGGATCCTCTTTGTAGCACAAGATCACAAGTTTGCTTCACATGCAAGTGTCTAGCTTAGGACCTATGGAAAAGAGGAGGACTAGGATCTCAGAACTAGATTCCAAGAGAAGGATTATGATATCTGATTTAGCCTAAGGTCACCGGGGTCAGAGCACTGTCATTGTAACCCAGGAGTAGAGACCTCAGACTGAATCACCTAAAAAGAACAGAGACTTAGTGCTATCTCTCCACTTCTTGGAGGGAAGATCTAAGAGTTGGGTCTTATCTTGTGGTTGTAGGGGCTGTAGTCACTCGAACTTAATCCCTAGTTAAAGAACAGGGTCTCAGCACTATCCCTCAGATCCCCAGAATGGAGATCTGAGAGGCCAGTGGCTTTTTTACTGGAGCTAGAGCCTTGTGGGTTAGGGGGAGAATCTAAGACAGTTCTTGTGTACAGGAGCTTCACTGCTGTTGCTCTGTCTGGTAGATAATATCTCAGACCCCAGCAGCAGAATAACCGGTAAGACACACCAGGACCGTACAAGGTCACAACAGACCTGCCAGAAGTCTATAGAGCCTAGTCTTAACACAAAAGTCCCAACCCAGGAAGTAAGACTTGGAGAATGAGTAAACAACAAAAACAGTAGCAAGAGAACTATTATGATGCCGAGGATGCCCAAAACAAATCCCCAAAAGGAGAATATATCCAAAACAAAGCTTCAAAGAAAAAAATAGCCACAATATGAATTAGAATTGCCAGAAGAAATTTTTCAAGAGGTTAAAATTTTTTTTAATGATATAAATGAAATGAGGGTGCTAGAGAAAAGAAGTGGAAAATAAATGAGAACTCTAAAGGAGAGACTTGGAAAGAGAATAATTAACAACTTAGCACAAAGGGTGTGCAACTTATTAAGTAATAGGCTCCCTGAAAATTACACTGGATCAAACAGAAGTTAATGACTCCATGAGATAATAAGATACTGAAACAAAGTCAAAAGATTGAAAAAATAGAAGAAAATGTAAGGTTAATTTGAGTCAGCAAGCATTACTAAATGCCTGCTCTGCTACATGACGGACACTGTGCTAAGTATTGTGCAAAGGCAAAAATAGTCCCTGCTTGCATGGAGCTCTAATAGGAGAGAAGATTTATAGATATATAAGGTATAATATTAAAAAACTGATCTAGGAACACCAGAGAGAGAATTCAAGAATCATTTAACTGTCTGAAAGCCATGATTAAAAAAAAAAAGCTGGATATCATTTCAAGGTAGAGCTCCCCAAACATATTTGAAGAAGAGGGAAAACAAATTAGAATCTACCAATCACCTCCTGGTAGATACCCCAAAATGAAAACTCCCAGGAATGTCAACCAAAATCCAGACCTTCCAGGTAAAGAAAAATATACTGCAAGTAGCTGATAGCAGGGAGTTCATGTACCAAGGAGCCAGTCAGGTTCCCACAAGATTTGACTGCTGCCATTATGAAAGAATGGGAAGCCTGGAATTTGGAATTCTAAAAGCAGAAGATATAGCCTACAACCAATAATAATTTACCCAGTAAAACTGAGTATGAAGTGGGGAAATGGTTTTTTGATGAAGTAAAGGACTTATGAGCATTCCTGATGAAAAGATGAGCTGAATAAAATTTTCAAATAAAAACATGGGAGTCAAGAAACAAAAAGGTAAATACAAAGAAAACAATCTAAAGGAGTGTTATAAGGATAAATTATATTCTAAGGAAGGGGGAGATGAGGGAAGGGCCCCTTGAGAACGCTAATGTCAGGGATTGTAGAATGAATCAAGTAAGTGCCTAGGAGTAGATTTGTTCTATTTTGATGCTCTCGAAACAGGAAAAGGGGGAAAATACACCACGGAAGAAAAGGGAGAGGGAACTTGTTATTTCACATAATAGGTGTATGTAAGCAGAAGTCTATTCAAGTGTGAAAGAGGTTGGGATAGGGAGATTTACTTGATGATCACTTTCATCTGAATTGGTCAGAAGAGAATATAAAGTGGTGTTGAAAATACATCTAACTCAGGGAAGAAGGAGGGAGTAAGAGGGCACATTCAGAGAGGGATTAGTCATAGGCAAAACAAACCTAAGGTTAGAAGAGGAATCGTTAAGTAAAGGTTTAAAAGAAAGGTTAAGTATTTGTGATAAAGAGGGGGCAGAAAGCAAGGAGAAGAAAAAGAAGAGAATAGGATGGAGGGTAATCAACATAACAATGTAAATGAGATGAACTAATCCATAAAACAAGAGGATAACAATGGGTTAAAAAGAATAATTATATCAATATGTTATTTACTGGAAACATTTCAGATATAAAGAGGCACACAGTTGTGGTTGGAGTAAAAATTTTTTTTTTATATTTGAATTCAGCCTCAACCAAAACAGATTATTGCTCAGATAAGGCAAGAGCAAAAATAGACTTAATTTACAGGGAAATTGCAAAAGTTGGATATGATAGGTCTTTGATGACTTACATCCATATATATGTATATATACATATATATTCACAATTTCAATTATGCTTAGCAACTTTACAGACTTTATAAAAATCTATCATGATTAAAGGCATAAAAGCCTTACAAATGTAGAAAAGCAGTACTATAAAACACATTTTTTACCAAATAATGCAATAAAAATCATAATCAATAAAGGGCTCTTGACGAAAGGATAATAAATGAACCAGAGACGTAATAATAATCCTAAAATATTGATGACTCAAAGAAACATTAATTTCATTAAAGATAACAAACAGTGAAACAATATGCCCAAATTTTTGAGATGCAGCTGAAGCAGTCATTAGAGAGAAATTTATATCTTTAAATACTTTCATTAAGAAAAAATTGGGCATGCAACTAACAACCTGAAAAAGCAACAAAAATTTTAAAAAATTAATAAAATTGAAGTACCAAAAGTCAAAGAAGAGAATAATAAAACTGGAAGTAAAAAAACCAACAGCAATATTAATGAATAAAACTAGGATCTGCTTTTTTAAAAAATTGAAAAACTATTAGCTAATTTGGTTAAAAGGAAAAAAGAGGAAGACCAAATTTCCAGTATCAAAAATGAAAGAGGAAAATTCAAAACAAAAGACAAAGGATGTTTATAGAAACTTTTGCCCGCCCATATGCCAATAAAACTGGCACTTTAAATGAAGTGAATGAATATATACAAAAATATAAAATACCTATGTCAACAGAAGAAGAAAGAGAATTTAAGCAACCCAATCTCCGAAAGAAGAAACTGAATAAACCATAAATGAATTCCCAAAGAAAAAACCCCCAGGACCAGATGGATTCACAAGAGAATTCTAAGGCACCAAATACCTGCTATGATACAAATTTGGTCTTGAAACCTAAAACAAGAGGAGTCCAAATGAGGATATATAACTACAGACCAATATTCCTAATAAGAATTGCTGAAAATTTTTTAAATAAAATATTAGCAAAGAGGATATGGCAACATATTACAGTGCTTATGCACTATGAGCAGGCTGGATTTATACTATAAATGCCACAAAAATCATGATTTGTCAATAGATGCAAAAGCTTTTGTAATATACAATGGCCATTTCTGTTACACACACATACACATACACAATCAAGAGTAAGTGAACTTTCCTTAAATGGTAAATAGTATATTTCTAAACCAAGAACCAGCACAAACAAGGCTAATTCAGTTAAAATTAGAAGAAAAATGGGTAACATGGAAAAATCTTTGCAGCAAGTTTTTCTGATTTTCAAGTTTCATTTTCAAGATATGTAAAGAACTTATTCAAATTTATTAGAATAAAATCTATTCTCCAATTGATAAAACATCAAAAAATATGAACAAGGAAGGAAGAAATCCAAGTTATCTATAGCCATATGAAAAATGCTTCGGATAACTACTAGGGAAATGCAAATTAAAGCAACTTTGAGGTTTCACCTTGTACCAATTAAATTGGAAAAGACAAAAAAAAATGACAGATGTTGAAGGGGTTATGGAAAAATAAGCACATTAATACATTGTTGATGGAGTGGTGAATTGGTCTAGCCATTCTGGAAATCGATTTCAAGTATGACCCAAAAGTTACTAAACTGTACATATACCACTGTTAGGCCTATACCTCAAATAGATCAAAGAAATAAGAAATGATCCATATGTACATTTTTCATAGCATAGTAGCTTGGAACTGAAAACTAAGGGAGTACCCACCTATTACAGAATGGCTAAATTATATGTAATATGTGAATGGAATGGAATATTATTATGTCATAAGAAATGATGAAATGGACAACTTCAGAAAACATTGGGAAGACCTCCATAATGTGAAGTAAGCAGAACTAGTAGAACAATATACACAATGACAACAATATTATGAGCAAAAAGACTTTGAAAGACTTCAGAATTCTAATTAATGCAAGGATAAACCAGCAGTCCAGAGTATTGAAGATGAATCATACCACCACTTCCTGCTAGAGAGGTGATGGACTGAAAATCCAGCATGAGACTTGAATATTTGGACATGACCAATGTGGGAATTTGTTTTGATGGACTATGCATATTTATTGTGAAGATTTTGCTTTTTGAGTTTTTAAATTGTTTTATGGGTGGGAGGAACAATAGGAGAAAGAGATGATAAAAGATCATAAAAATAAATGTACAATTTATACATTGTGTATATATAATATGTAATTCATAAATAGATTTTATAAACATATTTATATTTTATATAGAAATACATATGTATTTGTAAATGTATATAGATATAATATGTATAATATAACTTATAAATAAAAAATAAATTTAACAATTAAAAAACTATTAAATTATTCCTTTAAAAGAATATGCATATTGAGTTGCAGAAGAACATAAACCTCCCCAAACTGTCCTGCCTACAGTTTAGCAATTACTGCTTATCCACCATGCATTTTTTTAATTAAAATTTTTTTTTCAATAATCAAGCATTTATTTTTCTCCCTCATACCTCCTTCAACAGCAATAACTCCTCAAACAAATTCCCATATTGGCCATCTCCAATGTGTCTCATTCTGAATACTAGTCCATCAACTCTTTGTCGTAAGGTGGGTAGCATTCTTCATTGCTGATCCTCTGAAATAATAGTTGATCATTGTTTTGGTAGAAATCCTTTAGAATTCTTCTGTTTTGCAAGGCCTGGGACCTCTCCTCCCTGGAGCATACAACCATCTTTTTAGCCTTTTTAGTTTTTTGGAATAACCCTCCAAAAAGACCACCCTTTCTTCCCATTAGTGCCCTTCTTTATTTCCTTCTGAGCTTATATTAAAAACTGTTCTCCCTATTCTACTCATTTTACTGTGCATCAGTTTATACAAATCTTTATGGGTTTTCCTGAAGCTTCTTTTTTTACAGCACAGTAGTATTATAATACACATGTCATGTTGTTGTTGTTGTTTTTTATTCAGCCCTTCCTCAGTTTATGGGCACTGCCTTAGTTTCTAGTTCTTTGTCACTACAAAAAAAGAGTTGCTATAAAAATTTTTGTGTATATAGAACCTTTTCCTCTTTTGTTCCTTTGGGGAATAGGGCTAGGTGTAGGTGGTATAGCTGCGTCAAATAGTATTCATATATTTGAGACATACTTCCAAATTGCTTTCCAGAAAAGCTAGACCAGTTTATAGCTCCATCATTTGTACATCAATGTGCCTCTTTCCCCACAGCTCCTCCAATATTTGTAATTTTCTTTTTTCTATCAACTTTTACAAATTGATTGGTGTGTGATGTGAAACCTCAAAGTTGTTTTAATTTACATTTCTTTATTAGTGATTCGAAACATTCTTGTATGACTATTGATAGCTTAGATTTCTTCATTTGGGAACTGCTTGTTCAAATCCTTTGATATTTTATTAATTGGGGAATGACTTTTATCTTTATAAATATTATTAAACCAGAGAAAGAGTTTGAAAATGTGTTTTCTTTAGCTGTTTTTGTGGACAGGTTCTATAATATTGGAATAAATTATTCTTTAGAATTCACTTGTGAATCTATCAGGTCTTGGACTTGTTTTCTTTGGGAGTTCACTTCTGGCTTGTTTAGTTTTCTTTTCTGATATTAGATTATTTAAATGATATATTTCTTCTTTTGTTAATCAAAATATTTCATTTCTGTAACTATGCACATATTTTCTGTAGATAGTTTTGCTAGCCTATAAATTGGCAAAATAGTTTCTAATAATTTCATTTTCAAGTGTTTTGAATTTTCCCTTTTCATTTTTGATAAAATAATTTTATTTTCCTTTTTATAAAAAAGTCAGACTAGCTGTTTATGTTTTTATTGGTTTCTTTAAAAAAAAAGCAGGTCCTAGGTTTATTAGCAGTTCAAATTTTTTTGCTTTCAATTTTATTGTTTTCTTCATTTTAGAATTTCTATTTTGTTGTTTTTTTTAAGTTCGATGATGATGTTAATTATTTCAACTAATTCTTCAGTTGACCCTCCAGAGTTCTCTAATAAGTCATCATATCATCTGCAAAAAGGTGATAGTTTTGTTTCCTCTTTGCCTGCATTTATTTCTTCAATTTATTTTTCTTGTCTTATTGCTATA
Organism: Phascolarctos cinereus; assembly: GCF_003287225.1. Taxonomy (NCBI): domain Eukaryota; kingdom Metazoa; phylum Chordata; class Mammalia; order Diprotodontia; family Phascolarctidae; genus Phascolarctos; species Phascolarctos cinereus. The sequence continues at coordinate 338,475,056 of NW_027555625.1, read as the reverse complement.
GCCAGCATTTCTAGTGCAATATTGGATAGTAATGGAGATAATGAATGTCTTTGCTTCACTTCTGATCTTATTGGAAAGGCTTCTAGCCTATTCCCCAGTATAGATAATTCTTCCTCTTGGTTTTATCATTTTGATAAAAGCTTTTATTTATTCATATGTTTTCTGTTTTTTTGTAACAGCAACGGGTGTCATGTTTTGTAAAAAGTCTTCTATCTTTATTCATTCATTTATTTATTTATGCATTAATCAATTAATTAATTAATCAACTCATTTATTTATCTATTTGCTTATCTATTTATTCATTCATTCATTTGTTTACTTATTTATTTAGTTATTCATCTGTTTATTCATTTGTTTGTTTGCTTATTTATGTGCTTGTTTGTTTGTTTGTTTATTTATTTAGTGAGGCAATTGGAGTTAAGTGATTTGCCCAAGGCCCAGGGTCATACAACTAGTAAGTGTTAAGTGTCTGAGGCTGGATTTGAACTCAGGTCCTCCTGACTCCATGGCCAGAGCTCTATTCACTGCTCCACCTAGCTGCCCCAAAAAGTTTTTTTTCTGCATCCATTGAAATGATCATGATATTTGTTGGTGGCATTATTAATATGGTCAGTTATGTTTGTAGTTTTCCTAATATTGAACCAGCTCTACATTCATGGTATAAATACAGTCCAGTTACAGTGTATGGTCTTTGTAACATATTGCCAACTTAAAGGAAATATGCTGTGAGCAACCAAAAAGAAAATTCATAAGACTTGGAAGCTGTCATTTTAACGCTTGGAATATGGTATTCCAAAATGCAAAAGGTAAAGGCTTAACAACCAAGAAAAACCTATCTGGAAAATCTGACAAGGAAAAAATGAATTTTTAATGAAGTAGAGGCCATCCAATCATTCCTCATGAGAAGAGGCTAGAGCTGAGTAGAGATTTACAGTTGTGAAATGCAAATTCAGGAGTCAAGAGAAACAAGGAAAGGTAAATACATCTGATTAATTAGACGGAAGTAGGTGATAATGCTTACATGCAAAGGATCGATGAATCAGTTATCCTCTCAGAACCCCATTATCTTCAGGGGTCATAGAGAAAGTTAAAAGAGACAGACAAGAAGACTTAGGGGTGGTTTTATTCTGTTTTGATCAGTTTGATCTGTTTTGGTCTTGGAAGAAGAAAATGATACAGAAAGGGACTATAGCAGGAAGAAAAAGAGCAGGAAGAGTTGTTAGCTTACTATCTCACATGATAGGATGCATGAGATGAAGTGAATACAAACATAAAAGAGATGGGGTTAATGGGCAAACATCCCATGAAACTTTCATTTGAGCCAGGCAAAGAAAGAACACACACACACAAAGAGTATGGTGTAGAAATACGCTAAATTCAACAGGAAAATATGTGGGGACAGGGAGAGGGGAGGAAAGTTCAAGTGGAAGGACTTGGATAATTAGATAAGAGAGTAGTCATAAACAAAACAAAAAACCTGTAATGAGGGTGGAGCAAATGTAATAGAAGAGGTCAAAGAAAGAGGAAAAGACCCATATATACAAAAATATTTTTAGTAGCACGTTTTTGTGGTAGTAAAGAATTGGAAACTGAGGGGTGCCCATTAATTAGTGAATGACTTAACCAGTTATGTTATATATGATGGAATACTATTGTGCTATAAGAAATGATGAAGGACTTTCTCTTCTGCCGCTTTTGTGTTTGCACTCGGCCCCTCAGCTTCCGACATGCAGAACGACGCCGGCGAATTCGTGGATCTCTACATGCCCCGGAAATGCTCCGCAAGCAACAGGATCATCGGGGCCAAGGACCATGCGTCCATCCAGATGAACGTGGCCGAGGTTGACAAGGTCACAGGCAGATTCAATGGCCAGTTTAAAACTTATGCTATTTGTGGAGCAATTCGTAGAATGGGAGAATCTGATGACTCTATTCTTCGGCTGGCAAAAAATGACGGTATCGTTTCGAAGAACTTCTAATTGAAGAAATCTTGTGGAAAATGTCTTAATAAATCAGAAAAACAAAACAAAAAAAGAAATGATGAAGGATATAGTTTCAGAAAAACATAGAAAGGCTTACATGAACTGATGCAGAGTGAAATGAGCAGAACCAGGAGAACAATTTGTATAATACCAACAATATCGTAAGGGCAATCAACTCTGAAAGTCTTAGGAATTTGGTGCAACACAATAACCAACCAGTATTCCAAAGGACTCACGATACTATCCACCTTCAGATAAAGAAGTGATGGACTCAGAGTGTAGATTGAAGCATATTTTCTTTTCCTTCTTTTTCTTTCTTTGACATTGCTCATATGTGAATTTGTTTTGCATGACTATATATTTTTGTAATGGGTTTTGTTTTTCTTGCCTTCTCAATGGATAGGGGAGGGACAGAATTTGGAACTGAAAACAAAATTGAATATATTATAAATATATGTATAAATAAAGCACATATGTAGATATAGTATATATTATGAGATTGTTTTGTTGTGAGAAGTTATTTTGCTTCACTATATAATATATATTAAAATATTATACTTACATTTAATATAACAATATTCTATATTAACAATATATTTATATATTTTTGTGTGAAATTTTAAAATAATTTTGTTCTCTTTAAATAAATATAAAATACAATCATATAATTAGATCCTCCCCCCCCAAAAAAAAACACCCCTCCTTTCCAGACATAGGTATGAAATAGGTGGGGTTGTAGGAAAATATTGAAATTTATTGCACCAGGAAGTCACTTGCAGGAGGGAAGGGAGTCATTGGCCAATCTGAGCAGCCAATCTCTCCCCCTTTTTGCTTCTTTTCCCTTTCCCTTCTTCTCCTATCTTCCATTTTCTGTTTCAGCTTTTTACCAACTTAAGGGTTATGATCAGCAGGAGGCAGCTTACTTATGGGCTATCCCAACACAATCTGCCACTTGCCTTGGGCTGATGCCATGCATGTATTCTGAGACCCCTCACACTGGAGACCTTTCATGGACTGGGATGACCTTTGGTCTGACCATCATGGCTACTTGGTATTGGTGCACTGATCAGGTAGATGTAAATCTGACATCCCTTCCTCCTGTCCCTTATGTCAAATATATAGCAATTGCAGTTCTACCATCCGAAGTCCAAGCAGCAGGTTTAAGAATACTTGCAGTATCATTTAGTCTCAAGAGCTCCAAAGAAAAGAAGAAGCAGCTCTGGGCTAATCAAGATGAGGGAGAAAAGCCTTGCTGTAAATATACATATATATAATTTATATGCAATGTATTATATATTGTATGTATATATTTATATATAAATATATATTGTATACATGTATTTATTTACATATTCCAGCAAAACAAATTATCACAGCCATGTCTCCCCCAAAATATTCCTCAGTCTGCACTGAGTCCATTGCCTCTCTATCTGGTGGGTAAAATCCTTTGAAATCATGGTTGGTTATTGTGTTGATGAGTTCCTAAGTCTTTCAGCGGTGTTTATCTTTATTATATTGTTGGTATTGTATACACTGTTCTGGTTCTGCTCATTTTACTTTGCATTTGTTTATATAGGTCTTCCAAGGTTTCTCTGAAACATCTTACAGCATGTCTCATAGAGTTTTTACTTTAATTCTTGGTTAACCAAGAACAGCGGATGCATGGTAGTGGAAAGAACATTGGATTAGAAGTCAGAAGACCTGACTTTGAATCCTAGCTCTAACCTTAAGTGGCTGTGTGATCTTGGACAGGATACTCTCTGGACCTCAGCCTCTTCTTGGTAAAGTGAGAGTGTTGTAATAGATGGTGCTCAATATCCTTTCCAGCTTTGTAAGAATGTGTATGTGTATGTGTGTGTGTATGTATACACACACACATACACATATATACACATATTTTTCTGAGTTCCATTTTTGTCTCAAAGGGAAATTTTCATTTTTTCTTCATGAAAAAATCAAGTATCATCATTAAGGGTCAAAAAGGGATCATCACCATCAGTTTGTGAACCAATCAATTCATGAGCACTTATAAAACAATACAGAGTGTGCCAGACAATAGGCTAGGCACTGGAGATACAAAGATAAAAAATAGGCACTTCTTACCCTCAAGTAGATTATATTCTATTGGGGCTTTGTGGTTTTCATTGGGAAAATAGTCATCAAAGCTACTAATGAAACCCACTTGCATTCTTGTCTTGATGAAGTCATCATCATAAACACCCTAAATGGGAAGAACCTGAATTTCTTTCTTAGATCATATATAATCTCTCGAGGCCTTTGCCTGGGGAAGGAAAAGGATTATATTGAAACTTCCATTTCCATAAACTACCCCTAAGCCCTTTTCACCAGATGATCAGATACTTGCAATATGCAAATGTACCATATGATCTCCAAATTCATTTCCAGGGCTTTTTAATTTTAATTTTCTTAACTTGTTCTTATAATTTTTTCCACATATATGTATTTTCACTGGCTGTCTTCCATGCCTGAAATTCTCTACTTAATGTGGCCTCTTGCCTTCCTGGCTTCTGTCAAGTCTCAGCTAAAGTCCTGCTTTCTGCAAGAAGTCTTCCCATTTCTCCTTAATTCTAGTGAATTCCCTGTGTTGATTATATGTGTACACACATATGTACACACACACACACATAAATAGTTGCTTGTGTGTTGTCTCCCCCATTAGACTGGAAGCTCCTTGAGAGCAGGGACTGGTTTTTGGCCTTTCTTTGTGTCCGCAGTGCTTAGTACATTATAGGTGATTAATAAATAATTGTTGATTTGACTTTACTACAAACATCCTGTACTCCCACACTAAAAAGGGAAATGACTATCTTAGTTAAGAAACTTTGAAATTTGGAAATTCAAAATAAAATGTCAGGAGAACATGAAATGTACCATGCTTATTATAAAGAATTTAGTAGTAAAAATGTTTCATCCAAATATGCTCCCAAGCTTCAAATTTTCAGGGCAATGGGAATACTTAGTCACAAGGGGAAGGGAACAGGAGATTTACATTTCTTGTAAATTATTTGCTTTCATTATGAGGTCAACACTCATTTACTATATTAAATTCACTTTATCCTGTCACACTGTTAAATTAAAGCATTTGCTTAACTAGCTCAGTTTCAAGTATAGCCATTACCATCATTAGCTTGAGGAAATCACAGAGATCATATTAATGAAAAGTGTCAAGGATTTCACTTTTTCAATTTTCAGTGTGACTAATTGCCCAGCACTGTATAGCATATTAGCAATAAAAGCTACCCTGAGATATGTGTATGAGTGTGGGCTTTAGCACTTGACTTTTGGTAGGTCCCCATCCCCACTTCCATCCTGAGGCATTTCAACTTTCTGTCACCTTATAGATTGCTTTTCATAGTTATCTTTTTCAAGAAGCAGTTTTTCAGAGGAAATATTATTGAAAACATCAATAAATGTTAGAGTAATGAAAACAACATCCTATTGGTTTAGACACTTGTCTTTTAGGAAACAGATTGAGATTTCCACAGGGATCTTCACAACTCAGTTTCATGTTACTCACTTGGCTAAGGTCTCAATTAGTAAATTAGAGCAACAACCTCATGATAAAATTCCTGCTTTGTTCTCTAGGAAAATCTTTCATTAAGACATGACTTGTTAATAGGCTCCTTACAGGAAAGAGGTAGGGCCTGAAACTGAAGGATACCATATAGCAAGATATTCTAAATAACACGAGTGGCCTGAAAGAATTAATGCACCTACAAAAGTATTTCTGTCTTCAGAAGAAATTTATTCATGAGGGGGATCTAATTGACTAAGAGACAAATAGGAAAGAATCATAGAAACTTAAAAATGGATGGAAACTTAGAGGTAATCTAATAATAATTCATTTTACTGCTTTATAGGTTATAAAGTGCTTTACATTTATCTTATTGGAACCTTACAACAAGTGGTCAGTTTTAGAAGGTCTAAAAATGTAAGAATAAGGCTAATTGTTATTGGCTGAGGGCAGAAATAAAAGCATCAGTCTCTATTGAATCATTTTTAATTTTACAGCTCAAAATTGGCTTCCAAAGGTATATGCAAGAATTGAATTTCCCCACCCCCTTGAAGAGATTATAGCTCTGTGTAGCTGGCAGTGAACTCAGTGACCTGGCCATTAAATCAGTGAAGCAGGACCTGGATAATGAACTTAGAGCAATCTTCCTTTCTCTACTCAGCCCATCATTTTATCTTATTTCACTCCTCTGACCTCTGCATCAGGGATTCATTTTACTAGTAAGTAGAAAATAATTCCAGAGCAGGTTTAACCTTTGGCAGAGCATTTTCTATCACTTTCTATTTTTGTCTATGCCTAATAGTGTGATGTCTTTGTGCTTTATTCTGAGAAGAAATAGGAGAAAAAAAGATCTTTTCACTATTCAAAAAGTGCCTGTATATGTAAGGCATTTTATGTTTACAAAGCACTTTGTAACCATTATCTTTGTAGCTGGAGTTTGGACTGCCCCTTCCCTGAGAAAGGTTGCCATGGAGACTTGGTGTGCTGGGAGAAGTATCTGGTAGCAAACACGTATTACGCAGACTTCCCCATGTTCCCATGGGCTTTTGACCTTGAAAGAACTTCCTTTTGGGGAGAAGCCAGGTGGAGAGATGGAGAAGGAGGATATGTGGACATGTCTGGTTCCACGCTTCTCTTGCCAAGCCTAGCAGTGAATTTGGGATGGGCTCACTCTGCTGCTGAAGGCAGGGGATCTGGGAAGATGATCAGTCGGGGAGTGAAAGTAAGCTGCTAATCAGACCATAGTGAGACCTGAGAGCAGATGCTTTGTGGCTGGGTGGAACCAGTAGAGGAGCAGAGAGCAATTAGGACCAGAACAGCAGATGTGTGGTTGAAGAGGCCACCAGAATGTTAGTCAACAAGCATTTATTAAATGTCTACTATGTTCCAATCACTATGCGAAGCATTGGGGATACAAAGAAAGGCAACCCCCCCCCCCCCAAACCAGTCACTGCTCTCAAGCAGTTCCCAGTTTAATGGGGAGACAATATGCAAAGAAGAATTTACGATAGGATAATATACATGATTAACTGGAAATAATCAGCAGAGGAAGGCACTAGCATTAAAGAGAATAAGGAAAGGCTTCTTGTAGAAGATGGGATTTTAGCTGGGATAGCCACCCCAACCCCCTTTCCTTCCTTGGAGCACTGCCCTGGGGAAATCCCTCTTTCTTACCTGCCAGACCGTGTTTCTTTTTCCAATTTCCCCTCTCTGACCAGTGAAGGAGGAGGAAATGACAGTGGCAAGAAAGTATACATGCAAATATACAAGCCACATTGTGGTGTGCTATACCTTGTTTTATTGCCTTTCTTAAAAAGTCCTTTAAACTTATGAATTCAATAAATATCAACAAGCAGGAACATTTCTGCATACAAAGGAAAACAAAGGTACTGCATATAAAACTGAGATCTTCTCTTTGTGTTTTTTTCCCTCTATTCTGTACAGCTTGGTGTTGTTTTTGTGTGTGTGTGTGTGTAATGAGATAAGGCTTGCCCCCACATATAAGGGAATTAAGGGTTACCCTTAGCTTGGGAAAGTAATCCAACTCCATGGGAGGTGGCCTCCACTTGTAATGTAAATACTATACTGGTGGTGCGAGTCCTAAAGGAGGGCCTCCTTGTAAATATCCTCATCCACAGGTAAGCTGAGGGAAGGAGAATATGGGGAGCCCCAGATAAGCACTAACTAGCAAGAAATCCAAAAAGGACCAACCTGTTGTTCACAGAAGGTATTCTCCTTCCTTCCCTTCTCTCAGGTTTGCTCATCTGTGCCTAGTCTAGGGGCTTTTTGATTTACTTTAGCTTATTAATTTCTCTGTTTACAATCCTTCCAGTAAATCAACTTTGAGCCAGCTAATGAATGTGATTGCAGAGTGACCTTGTAATCTCCCTGGGAGAAATTATTACCCTACCATCTCCCTATGTGCCTTTGGCTAGGCATCTTCTGCTCTTCTCAGACTGAACAATTTTCCAGTGTCCTTGCACTAACACTGATTAGAAAGAAGGATTTATCACTGCTAATTTCTCTTATATAAAGACAACATAATAATAGGGGAGAGAATAAAAAAATGAGAGGCAATTCATTGGATATACAGTGGCTATTGGCAAGCACTTATGCCAGCAGAAGCAAGAATTGGATTTTTTTTCTTAGATTCCTTTTCTTATCATGAGAAGAATGGAGAGATAGACCACAAAAGAGCTGTTCTGGCATCTTTCCCTGACTCAGGAGAAGGCGGTATTAGGGCTTGCTCACTAATCATTATGCTCATCTGTGCAGCAAAACACACTCATGAACCTCAGGAGCAAACTTGGTGCATCAGCTTGGTGTATGTAATCTCTCAAAAGAGAGTTGAGGAGGCAGAACTCCTGGGTGTCTAGGGCAGATTCCCCACCCTGGTCTAGGGTCCCCACACATGGCATCAAGGTGGAGGCAACCTTACACTAATTTCGAACCTGCATCCTTTCTGGTGTCTTCCTCTCAGAATTTTCTCTGAAGAACTTTCCCAGCAGTCCCCATTCCAACAACACTGACTGATAGATATATGGTGGTATCTGCATGGCCGATTTAGCCTGTCAGGCAAGCTATATAAAAATTGAACATGGTAGTTATCATACTGCCTTGCTTATCTTCACTTTCTGGACTTCCTCCTGCTCTCTTCTGTTTATTTATTTAACCAAACTTATTTAGTTTATACACATTTATTATCTCTCCCTCCTGTTCCCACTATTGAACAATAGCATGTAAATAAATTAATAAATAGACATTTTTAATAACTATGCATGGCTTACTTAGCAAGACATATTCCTATACTGGCCATGTAAAAATATATTTCAAGTTCTGATTCAGAATTTAAGTCCATCACCTCTCTGGCAGGAGGTGAGTAACATACTTCATCTTTAATCCTCTGACATTGTGATTTGTCATTTCATTGGTCAGAGTTCTAAAGTCTTTCAAAGTTGGTTTTCTTTATAATGTTCTTATTATTATAGAAATTGTTTTCTTAGTTCTGCTCATTTCATTCTGTATCAGTTACTAGAAGTCTTTCCAATTTCCCTTCAAACTGTACATTTCATCATCAAAATGTACATTGTACATCACAGCACAAAAATATGTATTGCAAAAATATGCATTACATTCTTCTGTTTTTGAATGATTATTGATGCTCTTTTTCTCTTTTCTCCCTTTTTTAGTATCATTCATACTACCTCATTCTTCCCCTCCTTTCCCTCACAGAAAAAAGAAAAGAAAAAGAAAAACCCAACCTTGTATAATATAGTCAAGCAAAACAAGATTTCCTACATTAGCTAGTGGTCTTTTGGGGACCAATGCTATGCAGAAACTAGTCTAAGCCTTTTCTCCCTCTTGCATACTTGTCCTGTTTTGTTCTATATTCAATTAGTGTTTACAAAGGGATATTTATTTCAAATTCATTTCCAATATAAAAATGTTCTTAGCAGAGAAAACTGATTCAGTCTAGGTTCCAGGTCCCCGACCTATTTTAAAAAATGATTTTAATTATTTTGTTAAGTATTTCCTAATTACATGTAAATTTGTTTAACAATCATATTTTAGAGTTTTGAGTTCCAAATTCTCTCTTCCTCCTGTCCCTCCCCCTTCCTTGAGAAGGCAAGCAATTTGATATCGATTATACATGTGAAATCATACAAAACATATTTCTATATTAGCCATGTTGTAAAAGAAAATACAAACAAGATAAAACAATAAAAATAAAGTAAACAGGTTTGCCTTAATCTGCATTCAGAGTTCATCAGTTTTCTCTGTGGAGGTGGATAGTATTTTTCATCATGGGTCCTTTGCAGTTGTCTTGGATCATTGTATTGATTTGAGTAGCTAAGTCTTTCATAGTTGATTATCTATCAGTATTACTTTTACTGTGTACAATGTTCTTTTGGTTCTGTTCACTTCACTTTGTATCATCAGTTCATATACATCTTCCTAGGTTTTTCTGAAACCATCCCATTCTTCATTTCCTATAGCACAATAGTGTTTCATCATATCACATACCATGACTTATTCAGCTATTTCCCAATTGATGGGTATCCCCTCAATTTCCAATTCTTTGCCACAAGCAAAGCTGCTGTAATTATTTTTGTACAAATAGGTATTTTCCCCTTGTTTTTGATCTGTTTTGGATGCAGACCTAATAGTGGTATTGCTGGGTCAAAGAATATGCAAAGTTTTATAGCTCTTTGGGTGTAGTTCTAAATTATTCTCCAGAATGGTTAGATTAGTTCGTAACTCTGCCAACAGTACGTGTCCCAATTTTTCCACAATACCTCCAGCATTTGTAATTTTTTTTTTCTGTTATGTTAGTCCAATCTGATAAGAGTGCATTTCTCTTATCAGTAGTGATTTAGAGCATTTTTTCATATGACTATTGATAGCTTTGATTTCTTCTGAAGATTGCTTGTTCATATCCTTTGACCATTTATCAACTGGGGAATGGCTCTTATTTTTTATAAATTTGGCTCAGTTCTATATATACATATATATGTATATGTATATATATATATATACATATATATATATATATTTGAGAAATGAGGCCTTTATCAGAGAAATTTGCTGTAAAATATCCCCCCATTTCCTGTTTCTCTTTTAATTTTGACTGCATTATTTTTGTTTGTGCAAAAGCTTTTTAATTTCATGTAATTAAAATAATCTCTATCTCTTGTTTGTTCAAAACTTTTCCTTTATCCATTGATTTGACATTTTTCCATGCTCCCCTAATTTACATGTGATAATCAACTTTTATGTCTGAATCATTTATCCATTTCGACCTTTTCTTTGTGTATAATGTGAGATGTTGGTGTATACCTAATTTTTGCCGAATTGCCTTCCAGTTTTCCCAGAAATTTTTATCAAATGTTGAGTTCTTACCCCCAAAAGCTTGGATTTTTGGGCTTATCAAATACTAGATTACTATGGTTGATACTAGATTACTATGGTCTATACTAGATTTACCACTGTGTACCTAAACAATTCCACTGATCCACCACTCTATTTCTTAGTTGGTACCTGTAGGGGGCCGAGTCCTTATGGAAAATCTCTGAGGCCTTATAGACTTTAGAGGTCAGTCCATATAGAGGCTTGCCTCTGGATAAACACTCCCATGACTCTTGCCCTACCTCCGTTTGTTATGGTTTATTGATTCTAAGTTCTCACTCATGCTTAGCCTTAAGGTCAGGTGGCTGACTCAGGTAGACAATACTAAGAACTGGGCAGGGAGACAATAGATATGAAATTTGGCATTAAAACTACTTTCTCATGAGAAAATGAAGATCTTTAGCTGCTTAGATTGTTTATGTTATTAATTAGCCCTTGTAGATCATTTCTCACAGTACAAAGCTGTTTTCTATAGTATATAATCATGTAACACCTGAAATAACTAGTGTTATGAGCTTTGGTCTCAGACTCACCTAGCCCAACTTTTCTTTCTCCAGTTCCCCTTCCCCTTTTTCTTTCACTGCTCTGTCTTACATCACGCCAGCTGCTGGCAGGTGCCAAATTGTTTTGATGATGAAACTGCTAGGCTGTCTTCCTTCCCATTTTTTTTTCATTGATACCCCTTGATATTCTTGACCTTTTGTTCTTCCAGATGAATTTTTTATTATTTTTTCTAGCTCTATAAAATAATTCTTTGGTAGTTTGGTAGTTTTTTATGGCACTGAATAAATAAATTAACTTATTGTCATTTTTATTATATTGCCTTAGCCTACCCATGAGCAATTAATATTTTCCCAATTGTTTAGATCTGTCTTTATGTGTGTAAAAAATGTTTTGTGATTGTATTCATATAAATCCTGGGTTTCTCTGGGCAGGTGTATGCAGTTATTTTAAATGAAATTTGCCTTTCTATATCTTCCTTCTGGGTTTTCTTGGTAGTATATAGAAATGCTGATGATTTATGTGAATTTATTTTATATCCTGAAACTTTGTAGAAGTTGTTCATTGTTTCTAACCAGTTTTTTAGTTGATTCTCTAGGGTTCTCCACATATACCACATATCATATGCAAAAAATGATAGTTTTGTTTTTTCATTGCCTATTTTTATTCCTTTAATTTAATTTTATTTTTTGGTCTTATTTCTATAGCTAGCATTTGTAGTGCAATATTGAATGATAGTGGTGATAGTGAACATCCTTGCCTCACTCCTGATCTTATTGGGAAGACTTCAAGTTTATCCTTGTTAACAGATAATGCTTGTTCTTGGTTTTAGATAGATATTACTTATCTTTTTAAGAAAAGCTCCATTTATTCCTATGCTTTTTAGTATTTTAAATAGGAATGGGTGTTATATTTTGTCAAAAGTTTTTTCTGCATCTACTGATACGATTTTTGTTGTTTTTGTTATTGATATGGTCAATTATGCTAATAGTTTTCCTAATATTGAGCCAGCTCTGCATTCCTGGTAAAAATCCCACCTGGTCATAGTATATGATCTTTGTGATATATTGTTGATGTCTCTATTTTATTTAAAATTTTTGCATTGATATTCATTAAGGAAATTGGTCTATAATTTCCTTTCTCTGTTTTTGTTCTCCATAGTTTAGCTATCAAAGCCATATTTGTGTCATAAAAGGAATTTGGTGAGACTCCTTCTTTACCTATTTTTTCAAATAGTTTATATAGGATTGGAATTAATTGTTCCTTAAATGTTTGGTAGGATTTATTTGTAAATCCATCTAGTCCTGGGGATTTTTTCTTAGGAAACTCATTGATGGCTTATTCCATTTCTTTTTCTAAAATAGGGTTATTTAAGTAGTCTGTTTCCTCTTCTGTCAATCTAGGCAGTTCATATTTTTGTAAGTATTCATCCATTTCACTTAGATTATCAGTTTTACTGGCATATACTTGGGAAAAATAACACCTAATAACTGCTTTAATTTCGTCTTCATTGGTGGTGTCATTTTCATTGTCATTTTCTTTAAAGCAATTATTTATTGTTTCTATGATTTGCTCTTTGACCCACTCATTCTTTAGGATTATATTATTTAGTTTCCATCTAACTTTTTTTTTTGAGACAATTAGGTTTAAGTGACTTGCTTAGGGTCACATTGCTAGTAAGTGTCTGAGGCTGGATTTAACTAAAGTCCTCTTCACTCCATTGCTGGTGCTCTATCCACTGCACCACCTAACTTACCCCCAATTAACTTTTAAACTATGCTTCTAAACCCTTTATTAAATCTCATTTTTATCACAGTGTGGTCTAAAAAGGGCATATTTAACATTTCTACTTTTCTGCATTTGGTTGTGAAGTTCATGGTCAGTTTTTGTGAAGTGACATGTATAGCTGAGAAAAAGGTATGCTCCTTTCTACTCCCATTCAGTTTTCTCCAGAGGGCTATTGTATCTAACATTTCTAAGATTCTATTCATTTGCTTGACTTCTTTCTTATTTATTTTTTGGTTAGATTTATCTAATTTTGAGAGAGGAAAGTTGAGCTGACCTTTTGTTGGCTCTGCCACTCTACAATTCTATTTGAGGCATTATTTTAAAATTGGAGGGGAATATTGAAGAGCTCTGCTAAGTGCTTTCTCAATTCTGCCATCTTGGCTCTGCCCCTAGAAGTGCAGGTCCCTGACTTCTAGGCCTCTTTACTTCAGGGCCTTTTCAGCAGGACGGGCATCAGCCCTGATCCAGGTCATTTGCTTATAACTTCTACGATCTAGGGACTCCTGAAGTGCTTCTTAGGCCATATTTTGACTAGACCCACTTCCCACTGCTGCCTCTTGCTTCCTGACTGTATGCTGTCCTTACCTTTTTCTGCATGAATACCTTCTACTTGCTCCTGTCTGCTGTGAGGTAGGCTTCTTGGTCCTTATATGTCCAACATGTGCCACAAGACCATATGTCCATGGAGTGCCTTGAACAGCTTAATCACCTCCTTCCCTCAAGGAACCATCTCATTCCTTAGTGGACAGTATACTTTCACCCTCTCATATTCTTCCCATCCCACTAATTCTGAACCCCTGGCTGCAGAAGGGTAAACCCTGTCCCTTATCCTTAGCTATTTGTTCTCTCACTCCCACGGCCTTCGACCCTACCCTCCAAATGTCCTGTTCTAGATCTACGTACCTCTTCCATTGTGCTCCCTGGAATGCCTGTTTCATAATTAACAAACTTGCTTTCATTTTAAAACTTTGCCTTTCTCACTCCTTCCATCTTCTTGTGCTCACTGAGATCTTCCTGATGACACTACATCCCTTTTCCTCTTTTCCAGTACCAGTTGCATGTTCACTCGTAACCTAATACATCCCTCCCCCAACACCCTCCTCACATGCCCCCTCACTCAGTGTTTGTAGTTGGGGGGTCAGAATATTCCTTGCTTCCCATTGTCACTTCCAGACTCTTCCATTAATACTATCACTCCTCCTTTGAGGTTCATGCTATTAAAATTTATCACCCAATCCAGCACTTAGCAGAGTACCTGGAACATAGTAGGTGCTTTATAAATTTGGCTGATGCAATCCAGATCCTGGTGACTGTTATCAGGGCATTCTCCTTCCTTCCTCAGTGAGTTTTTAAAGAAAGCTCACAAGTCTTTCTCTTAGCTTCAATTCCTGCTTTCATACTAGAGAACTTCAACATATATATTCATACTCTCTCAAATACTCTAACCTTCCACTTCCTCAGTGTACTCATTTCCTATTCTCTATTCCTACACACAGAGGTGATCAAACCCTTCATCTTGTAATCACCTACAATATCCTACTTTCATTTGATAAGCTCTGAAATTCCCTTCTCTGACCATTCTATCTTTCCCTCTGCCTTATGACCCCTAACTCCATTTTTCATCATCACTGTGACCTCTAGTCCCTCTGTTCTTTGGTTCTTTCCCAGGACATCACCACTGTACTAGCCACACTCTTCTCCCTTCCCTAGCTTAATCCCTTGGTGTATCAGTTCAACCTTTACCCTGGATCCCTTGCCTCCTTGCTCTATTGTTAATCATGTCTTGCCAAACACCAGCTTTAGATTACTTCCACCATTTGCTACCTCTGCTCCTATTCACATACTTCTGAACAGAGCTGGAAAAAAACCCCATGAAACCATGCTGTCCACTACAGATTTATGTTATGTAATTTCAACTGAGCCTTCACTGAGGCAAAGCAATCTTTTTACTCCTGCCTGAAGGATTCACTCTCCCACATACCATAGCAGTTGCTCTTAGCCTTTTCATCCCACTTCAACCTCCTCTTATCCTTCTTGTTCACCCCACCCCTAGCTGAGGACTTTGCCTGATTTTTTACTGAAGAAATTGAGGTTGTTGTTTGAGCACTCTGATTACACCTGGCAAATATTTTCTTACCAGCCTTAGTTAGATATACTCCGTCTCTGTCCATGAATATGGCATTCTTATATTTTAAGCCATAGTCCACAAGTACAAATTATTGCCCGTTCTCTGACCCCCACCTTCTTAGCTAGATATTTGCTTATCAAATTAATCTTTCCCTTTTGCATCCCTTGATTTTAATGAGGAAAATGCAACCATTATTCCTTGTGGTCTCCAATTTCTTGCCTAAGACTTCATATTTGTTGACAATGCTTTTTAGGCTCCTAAATAATTAGCGGAAGGAAGGCACTAGAATTAAGAGGGGTAGGGAAAGATTTAAAGTAGAAGGTGGGATTTTAGTTGGGACTTAAAGGAAGCCAGGGATTCCAGTAGGCTATGGAGAGATGATGTATAAATTTAGAGTCTGGAGGTAGCAGTAGGGACCTACTGCTAATAATGTGGGTGAAGCCACTGGTGAAGATGAGGGCCAGAAATGTAATTGGGGTAGGAGGAATAGGAGGGAGGAGAGTCAGGACAAGAAAAACAGAGTAAAGTAGATTTGAGTATTAGAATTGTAAGGAAAGGTACAAGAAAAAATTAGAAGAACTTGAGTCAAATAAGGAGAGGGATATTAGGTAGATGATCTGGAGAGATTCAGACTAGTGAAGTAAGTCAGAGATTGAATTGGGGAAGGAGAAATTTGGCAAAATTGGGAAGATATTGAGGGAAATTTGAAGGAGAATAATCTCCAGGTCCAAATTCTACTTCCAGGTTGAAAGAGAACAAGATCAAGGACAATTAAAATGAATTCAAAGAGAAGGTAGTTGACTGCCAAAGCAAGAGAAACAAGGAAGAGTAGAAAACTAGAGAATAAAGTAAATTGATATATCAGATTGATAGGTGGGTGTAAGATAACTACTATTTACCAGAGCTCCCCTTCCCCATATGGGTTAAGCTGTTGTTATTGTTGTTTGTCCTTGGTTTTCAAAGAGGACCAGTGACCTCACAGGGTGATGTCTTCATTTGCATGTGAATTGGATTTAAGTGAGGCAGAGTTGCACAAAGTCTAGCCTCACTTTCTCTTCTGGAGTCATCAAAATCCAGTGGCAGGACAACAGTCAGGATGACTGGTGATGCCCAGGATACAGTGGACCTTGGCATCTGTGATGTCCGACCAAGTTCTAAGTGCTCCACGGCACGTGCTTCAGCCACCTTCATGACTGTTGGAACAAATTGTTCCCATCTGTCCATTCCACTGGGGTAAATCTTCACGTGCTTGGGGTAGACATCCCCCTAAATCACTGGTGGGTTTGCCAGTTTTTCCTTGAAAGACTACAAAACTATTCTCAGGACTTGATTGTCCCAGTGTGTAAGGTACAAGCTGCTCTTCCGTTGATGAAGCTTCCTGGTGGTTCTTGGACATATTTACATGGCTTCCTGACCTTTCCATTGGATATTGCCATGTGTTTCTGATGTAAGATGCCTTTGCTAATGGAGAGATGGGGAATGGTGCAAGAATTTCCAGGGTCCTTGCTAGTGACCACATGAATAAACCAGCACAGGTAAACAGGTACACTGCAGCTTATTTATCCACATGTAGTAGGTGTCATATGGTAGATGATGGACATATGTCTATCACAGTTCCACTGATCACACACACACACATACACACACACACACACACACACCCCTCTCTTCCTGAGCCATGTGACCTAGAAAATTTAGGTAAGATTAGGTAGGGCTTATAGATAGGAAAAGCTTTTAGCATAGCTACTTATATGTCAGACCAAAGAAATGTCTTCTTTATCAGTCAGTTAGTTAATTATCATCTTTTAAGCTCCTGCTATGTGCCTTATTAGATAGAATAAAGAGAGGTGGGTGAGTTCCTGGAACTATTCAAAGCCCTGTGAGTTTTCTTTCTTAATTGTAAAGTATTTGGAGGAAAGAAGGTATGTACTGTAGGAGACATTCTGCACATTCAGTGTCACAGAAAAAGGAAGAATTGTAATAACAGCAAATAGGGTATAAAATAGAGACCCTTATGTTCTCCTAAAATCGACTTTCAGCAGGAAGGAGAGAGAAATCTCCCCTGCCTTGGTATAAACAAGTCATTAAGAGCTTTGCTGTTCTAGTTGTTCGGTCACTTCAGACTCTTTGAGGCTCCATTTGGGGTTTTATTGCAGAGATACTGGAGTGGTTGGCTGTTTTCTTCTCCAGCTTATTTTACAGATGAAGAAACTGAGGCAAACAGGGTGAAGTGACTTGTCTAGAGACACACAGCTAATAAGTGTCTGAGGCTATATTTGAATTCAGGAAGATGAGTCATCCTTGACTTCAGGCCTGGCACTGTATCTACTGTACCACCCAGCTGCTCTCATTAAGAGTTGGGGGCTCTCTTCTTAACTTACCTGGTAGCTTGATTCTTCTGCTCTTGGGTATATATATCCCCACCTAGGAGCAAATTCACAGCATCTGCCAATCTTCAGCCAGATTTCCCACAGTCAAGCCAAGTTAGAGATTGTCCTTATCTTCCTGGTAGTGATTGTCTTCTCTAAGAAGTATTGTAATGGATGTAGAGGACACCTCTTCCAATGCAGTTGATACCAACTGAAGACCCAGGATCTCCCCAAACCTCTCTAACCCATAAGCCTAGCTCCAAGCCTAGATACAGTCATCTTGGGATTGTTGCTTACTTATCTGTAATCAGGTAAAGAAACAAAAAATAGAAGAGGCACCTCAAGGCCCAGGGTCAAGATTGCCTAGCTGAGTTCCAGCTCTAGCTACTATGTGGGAGTAGATGTGATGCTATTGGAGTAGAGAAAGCCACACCTCTCCACCCCTCACTGAAAGTCCTAAAGTTATATGATGGCATCTAGAATATACAAGGAAAAGAGAGAGAGCCACAGGGCAGAGTTGTATCTTTTTAAAGGTCCACTGAGTCAGTGGCTCTTCCTGCTTAATGTCCAGTGAGGGGTTTGCTTCATCATATCAAAGTGCCAAATTATTTCAATACTGAGTCATACCCTGGAGCCCAGTGAAATTTCCAGGGAGAGCTTTGGTGCACATGCTCTGGGATAGGTCCATTCCCACATATGTTCCATGAAGTACAACCCTCAATACATTTAAAGTGTCACTAATGGAGCCTGATTATAGAGTAGCAACTTCAGACTATATTTCAGAGTTTATTGAATCAAAATAATAGGTAAGTAGTCTTTGATACACATATAAAATGCCAAGGAAATGTCATTTAGGGACTTCTGTTTTCAGCCTCTGGCAATTTTAATTTGTTAAACATTCTTATTCATCTAGGAACTAGAAGCTGAATACAATGTTTAGATTAAAAATTCCTAAAAACGAGTATACTTAGTACTTTAAAAAATGAGACTTAAAAGGAATTCACCATTCTTTAAAGGGCAAGTATTCAAAACAAAACAAAAGCAAAACAGAGGTTTCAGTGTAAGTCCCAAATGAGCAGGGAACTAAGAAATCCAAAAACGTTCTTCCTGTAAGTCAAGGAAAGTCACCATTCAAGAGACTCAAGAAGAACATTGGGAAACATTTGGGAAGAAGAGTTTTATACACAAAGAGGGGAATGTCTTTCATGTAATGGGGCAGGGCTGGGCACAGAGAGGAAAGTAGACAGATAATTCTTATTTTGATCTGTGCTTTTAATAATAACAACAAAAATAACCCTCTCAAAACCCTATCAACTGTTCATGTCATGGGGTAGGATGGGAATGGCAAAATAAACGAATCTCAGCTAGTGTGAGGCATCATATAGACTTAGTGTGACCTGAAACTGAAATTAGTAATTGAGAAAGCCTGGTGGAGGTCAGTGGGTATGAGTTTGTGAGGGGAGAGTGAGAGTGGGAAATAGGAGAGTGGAGAGCTCCTGTCTCTTTAGTCTGTTCAGGCCTTGGCAGGCTCTTCAAATCCTTTGAATCTCTTCAGGCTTTCTAGTGACTTCAGGTGCTTCTAGCTTCCAGCTCTAAGAGAGAAGATGGATGATGCTGATGGGTTATGAGCCCAAGACAGGCTCCCAAAAAACCTTTCCTTCAACTTTAGTTGAACAATTTTACCTGGTCAAGGAAGTCAGTCAGTCTCCAGAGGTTATTCTTATCCTGTCAACTGGCTTTTCCTTGTCACCTACGCCCAATCTCCCAATTCTTTGTTAACCTAATTAAAGTCTAGCCTTCCATAGTCTATTACTGGCTGTATAGCCCCCATTATACTTCCCATCCATGATCTTATCCAGACCCCATTCAACCTCCCAGACATTCCCATCAAGATTCTCCCAGGACCCTCCCCCAGTCACCCTGAAGAAGCCTAGGGTTTGGGGTTCTGTTGGGAACCCCAAGATCGTGGTACCGGGCCCTGCCTGCATGAATTCAACTCAAATCTTCTTCAGCCAGAAGAAAAGTTTATTAGTGATAAATCACATAGGCCAGGTAACGCCCGTGAGGACGAGCAGGCATGAGAAAGGCTCAGCCTTGTGGGCCTGAGATTCTCAGTGTCTGAATGGGGGCCAGGGTGGAATTTTTATACACTGAAGTAACTTTGGGTGGCCAGAGAAGGGGGCTAGGAAAAGGGTCTAGGTGAGAATTCCGATTGGAAAGTCTGAGAGATTGAATAGACAATGGGGAATAGCTAATGGAGGGAACAGGAAGGCAGAAGTTTGAAAGGCATCTGCACAAGATCAAAGGGTGGGGCTAGGACTTTCAAAGGGAGATAAGGGGAGTAGATAAGGAATGCTTTGAGACCAGAGTAAGGCCTTTCTGGAGCCCATAGACAAAAGGAAGCCAGAGCAAAGGTGCATCTGAATAAGATTAAAAGGTAAGGCTAAGGCTTTCAAAGGGAGATGAGGGGCTGGGGACTGTAGACAAATGGGAGTCAGATTCCCTTTGGTGCAAGGGGCAAAGATCTTGTTTGGGCCACACCCCATCAACCCCAGCTTCAAGATCCTCCCTAAAATCCTCCTCCAGTCACTTCAAACTACTTGGCCACTCCAAGATCCCTCGCATAGTCTTTCTGTACATGGGATCCATCCTGGCTGCCATTTAGGGGCTGAGACTTCCTCATACTCACTTGTCCTTATGAGCATCACAAATGTTCAGATTCCTTAACAGTCAGAATTATATGGCTCATCTTTAATAAACCTTGTCTTTGACTGAAAGAAGGCTTGGGTCAAATTCTTTATGACAGGACTTGCATGTCATGATTTTGGGGTCCCAGCACCCCCAGCATCTAAACCTCAGTAATGCCAAGCCTACTTCAGGTTGCTGAAGGGAGACTAAGAATCTGGGAAGGAGCTTACATGTGAAGAGGTTGGGAGTCTCCATCATGTTAATATCTCCAGCTTGCTACTCAGGAGACTTCAGGGAATTTCTCTTGGATGAAATCTAGGACTCTTTTTTGGTTGAGATGAGTTGCTTTACTCTCAGTGGGAGAGCTCCTTCACTCTGTATTATCTCTAGCATATAGTTTCCCGAGTATGTTTTCTCTGATTTCTGTTTTACCATTGACTTGGATAAATGGGCGTCTTGGCTACTTCCTATGTGTGTTCATTGTAGAACTGGTGGGAAGGTGGGAAGGGAGTCAAGCTTTGCATGTAAAGTTTGCAGTCCTTCTTTACCCATTAATGACTAGGGATCAGAAGTTTAGCTTGAGCCTGAAAATCACTTTAATAATATTTAAGGGTGCTCTTTTAATGTAATTCCAACCCTCTCTCTGAGGAGAACAGAGTGGCCAAGTTTCTGGCCCCAACCCCTGGCTTTTCTTCTTGGTAGAAAATGAAGTCTCCCTTGGAGAAGGATGGGAGGAGAAGAGCCTAGAGATGTCTCTTCTGCCTCCTTTAAAATGATATCCCTATGCTACATGGGGGAGGGGGCAGCCCTTACTACATGGATATAGTCCTAGAAATGCTAGCAATAACAAAAAGGGAAGAAAAAGAAATTGAAGCAATAAATATAGGCAAAAAGGAGATAAAATTATATCTATTTGCTGATCACATGATGGTTTTACTTAGAAAATCCTAGGAAATTACTAAAGAAACTAATCAAGACAATTAATAGTCTCAGCAAAATTGCAGGCTATAAAATAAACCCACAAAAATCAACATCATGGGGCAGCTAGATGGCATAGTGGATACAGCACTGGCCCTGAAGTCAGGAGGACCTGAATTCAAATATGGTCTCAGACCAAACACTTGATCCTTACTAGTTGTGTGACCCTGGGCAAGTCACTTAACCCCAATTGCCTAAAAAAAAAAACCAAAACAACAGCATCATTTCTATGTTATAATAATAGTGAAATACATAGGAAGGGATAGTCTCATTCAAAATAACTATAAAATGTTTGGGAACCAACCTACCAAAGACAGTCTACAATGGGTGTTTCCACTTCCTATCCTCTCAAACTCTTCTCACTCTGGCTTCCAACCTCATTATTCAACTAAAACTGCTCTCTCCAAAATTACTAACAATCACTCTCTCTCTCTTTTTTTTTTGGCTAGGCAATAGGGTTAAATGACTTGTCCAGGGTCACACAGCTAGTAAGTGTTATGTGTCTGAGGCTGATTTTTGAACTCAGGTCCTCTTGAATCCAGGGCCAGTGCTGTATCCACTGCACCACCTAGCTGCCCCCACTGACAATCTCTTAATTGAAATCTAATAGCCTTTTCTTAATCCTCATTCTTTTTGGACTTTCTATGGCTTTTGGTGATCACCCTCTTTTTGATACTCTTCTTTCTGGAGATTGCTGTCTTCTGGTTTCCCTTCTACCTATCTGCTCTTTCCCAGTGTGGCCATTCCCACTAACCATGGGTATCCTACAGGGTTCTGTCTGGGGTCCTTTTCTGTCTTCCCTCTATACTACTTCGCTTAGTGATCTCATTAGCTGTCATGGATTTAATTATATCTATGCTGATAATTCATAAATCCACTTATCTAGCCCTGATCTTCCCACTAATCTCCCTTACTAGCTGCCTATTAGATTTAGTGAATTGTATATCCTATAGACATTTTAAACTCAATATGACCCAAACTGAACTTATCTTTCCTTGCCCTGAATTCCCCCCTTCCAAGCTTTCCTATTACTGTTGAAGTACATCATCCTTCTAGCCACCCCAGACTCTCAACCTAGGTAAGATGTTATTTTCAACTCTTCACTTTCTCATACCTTATCCAATCTGTTGCCAAGGCCTGTTGATTTTACCTTCACAACTTCTCTTGTATACAATCCTTTCTCTCCACTGACACTGCTATCCCATATTACTTCATGCCTGGATTATTATAATAGTCTATTGGTTTTTCTCTGTGCTTCAACTCTCTCCTCAATCCAGTCCATTGTGGTGTATAAAAAGTTTAAGAGAAATAGTTTCTGTGTAACTAATAATTTTATTAATCATGTAAGCATATTAATAAAAGGGGTCAGTGACACTCTTGAATGCCAAAGACGCCTCATGGAACCCACTGAACTCTTATACGCCCTTGGAAGAGTGGGTGTTCCTGAGGGTGGCAATCAACTCTGGTTAACAAGTAATGAGAAGAATGAATATTATAATGAGAGGTAGACCTATTCTAATGAGGGGCTACGGTGTGTGTGACTGGTTATGTCATTTACTTCCAAATGCCCCCAGCCTTGGGCACTCTAATCAAAGAATTTATCCCCACCAAAACCGAGTAGAACATTTAGAAAAGAGAAAAAAAAATACTTCCTTGCAAAAAAAAAGAGGAAGATTGATAGAAATTCTTTAAGTATGTGGTAAACAAGTAAAAAAAACTTATGGGAACAAGGAGATATTTTACTGAGTAATAGTAAAGACTAATAATAGTTACGTGCCATTGGGTTTATCAAATACGATTGAAAGTTGTTTACCTACAGGTGGAGCCCATGAAATAATTAAGATCTAAAAATGGAATTGCATGAACTCAGCCAACAATATGTCAACAACAAGAGAAAGCATTGAACAAATGCCATGCAAATTTCTTTTTGAAAACAGATGGTAATTCAGGACCCAGGTCCTTGTTACCAGGAACCATAGAAGGGTTGTCTTTAAGGGACCTTGACCAGGAAGGGTTATCTTTGAGGAACCTAGATGTTGTGATCAATGTAGATTATTCAAAGAAATAGTAGAGATTGTACAGTACATCACTGCAGAATGTAAAAATTCAGCATCTGGCCTGGTTTCTAGAACTATGCATCAGAAGCTTGCTGTCTTTTGTGGAGTGACAGATGGCAAATCCCCATAGTACAAATACAGACCTCAGAATTTCCTCGAGAAATCAATGACCAAGTTTTACCAGAACCAGAGTCTTGTTCCAGACAATGCTATTGTCTACAATCAACCTGATATAATGAAATCCATAAAAATGCATAGCAACTTTTAAAATAGATTTTGTCATACCCAAACACCATCACTAAGCTGCATGGATAGAAAAGCTTTCAAAATACTCAGTCCTAGCAGAAATAATAAAAATTATGTGGGAACAAGATGAGTTGCCAATCATTCCCATTGTTCTG
Organism: Phascolarctos cinereus; assembly: GCF_003287225.1. Lineage (NCBI taxonomy): Eukaryota > Metazoa > Chordata > Mammalia > Diprotodontia > Phascolarctidae > Phascolarctos > Phascolarctos cinereus. Next base: position 338,451,223 of record NW_027555625.1, on the reverse strand, counting down.
CTTGCTATTGGATTTGTTCTGAGGTTATACTTTCAGTGAGCCCACTGAAGATGAGCTTACAACCTAAATACTTTTATTCAACTACAAAAAGCCATCATTTTCCTGATCTTGCCACACTAAATTAAAAGAATAATAGGAGAATGATTTATCCCAGGACCATTTCTACCTGAATTCCTTCGAATAAGATGAGAATGATTTTTTTTCTATAATAATGATAACAATTATATCTTAGGTTCATATGTCACTTTGGCAGCCATTTGATTTTCAGAATAGACTAGAAACAAGGCAGGGCAGCTATTTCTTTTAATTATTTTCAGATGAAAAATTTGAGTTTTAAGTGATTTGAGCAAAATCATACTGCTACTATGTGAAGTAGTGGAATCACCTGAATCTGGACTTTTGATCCTAACTCTATCCATATATCTCTCACATTCCCTTATCAATTAACAAGTATTTATTGGGTACTTAATATGTCAGGGGTCCCCAGCCTTTGGAAAGGTGTATGACACAGTTCCTGTAGTGGAGCCTCTGGGAATAGTTCAAGCTATATGTACTACTAAGTGCTAAGATTAGAGATACAAACAAAAAGAAAGGCAGACCTTGCTTTCAAGAAGTTTACATTTTAATGGATGAAGATCAGATCTAAAAGGAAGCAGAATGGTAAAGGGGAGAGAAGAAAGTATCTGCATGGGGGCATGGTGGAGAAAGAAGTCTGGAATTCTACGAGTCTAGAGAGCCTAGAGAGGACCGTCCATTTCTCAAAATGGAGGTTTTGGGAGGAACTGGCCAATCAGAAGAAGAGGCTGCAGGGCAGAATGATCTTCCAGGGTGAGAAGGCTGCTGGGTCTGGAGAAAGAAGTTTGGAGAATTAAGAGCAGAGTCTAATCTTATTCTTTGTCCTGGGTTTGAAGGGATAATTTCAGAAATTGGAGAGGTGATAAGTCTCTCCTGCATCTTCTCCAACATTTAGCAGCAAATACTCTCTAAATAGATAGTTATGCAATAACTATTTTATTTTTGCACTACTAAAAAGTGAAAGCACAGTCCAACACATAGCTTTTTTATTCAAAGAGGAGTTCATTAAAAGAACAACTAATCAGTTCTCAAGATGATAAAGAATAGTGTAACTATTTACCCAGGTTCCTTCTGGGCTTCATGTCTTGTCAGCACTCATGTCTCTGAAGGGCAAGAAACAATTTTTCTTCAGCAGTTTACCTTTGGCAAAGTGCAATGTGAGATGGATTTTATCTAATGTACAGAAAAAGCCTTACATCTTATGGCACTTATCAATGACAGCATGTTTTATAATCTGACCTTAGGATCATAGGATCATACATAGATCTAGAACTTGAGGCATTATGGTCCAACGTCATTAAAAAAAAAATGAAGAAACTGTGGTTCAGAGATTAAGTGAATTGTCCAAGGCTACATGGATAATAAGTGGCAGAGGCAGGACCCATATTCTGACAGTTCAAAATAGGCAGCCTTTCTACTAACCCATGTTGTATCCCTTACAGGGTTTTGGGAGAACTGATTGGCCAGGGTGCACATGACTGAGCTCATTGTCTTTTTGAATTTATGGCTGCTCTTTACAGCTGACTTGATGTCCATTCAAAACCCTCAGTGATATTAAATTCAAGTGACCTGCTTTCTGGAGGGACCACTTGTATCTGCCATTTTTAATAAATAGCCTAATGATGACAACCCTTGAAGATGGCTGTTACCAACTGATAATAATTATCCTGAGAGTGATCTTGGAAGGATCTGCTACTGTTATCTTAGAATGGGGCTTCTCACCAAAATTACTAAGGGGGGAAATCTCTTGAAATTCTCATAGGCCAGTAATGAGGTTGCAGGTCTACTTTAAAAACCATTAATTCTTAACATGAAAGCACAAAAAGGTTATGAATATTTCTTTTACTTGGATTTTGTTATTGCATTGATTCTGAGATTTTATAGGTTTGGGGAACTCCTACAAATACAGACTACCAGATTACAGAGAGTTTAAGTGATTTACCCAGTATCATATGGCCAGCTTGTATCAGAGGCTGAACTTTAATTCAGGCCTCCCTTATTCCAAAGTCAGGTTTCTATCCACTCTGTTCTAGTTCTAATTAGGAAGAAAATTTGCCAAAATGGGGTTACACTAGAAGTTTCAAAACATAATGAGAAATAAATGGATTAAATCCCGTATAATGGCTTCATTTACCACTTAGCCTTATTCTTTAATTAAAAAAAATTACATTAAAACCTTTTTTAACTAACAAAGAAATTATTTTCTTTCTCCCCTTCATGGGATGAGAGAGGACACAAAACTTTTATAACAAATATGCAATCAAACAAAACAAAGTCCCACACTTGCCATATCCAAAACATAATCTATACCCTGAATCCAGCAACCTCTCTGACAGGAAGTGAGCACCATGTTTTAAAATGGGTCCTCTGGAATTGTAGTTGGTCATTGTGTTGATCAGAGTCTTTCAAAGTTGTTTTTCTTTACAATGTTGTTATTTTATACATTATTCTCTTGGTTCTATTCATTTCACTCTGTGTCAGTTCATACCAGTCTTCACAGGTTTCTCTGAAACAATTTCCTTCATCATTTCTTACAGTACAATGGTATTTCATCATATTCCTAGGTCATAACTTGTTCAGCATTCCCAAGTTTGTGGGGAAACTGCTTCAGTCTCATTTCTATAGCAGGTTCTTATCAGAATATTCTCCCTTAAATGAAAGTTTTCTTCACTTTCTTCAGAGAAACAGAAACCTTTTCACCATTGCTGCTGCTCTTAGATATATTTCCTTGCTTCTTCTTCTTGATGTCTCACTGTGAAAATAATAGTTGTTTTTTGTTTGGTTGGGTTTTTTTTTTTTTTTTAGCAATTGGAGTTAAGTGACTTGCCCAGGGTCACACAGCTAGTAAGTGTGAAGTGTTTGGTGTGAGGCCGGATTTGAACTCAGACCCTCCTGACTTCAGGGCTGGTGCTCTATCTACTGTGCCACCTAGCTTCCTCTCTACTATACCACCTAGCTGCTCCTATAGTTGGGTTTTGACAGATAGAAAAGTGCTCTGCTCCTGAGCTTGACTATCCTGCACCACCATCACAGAATAGTGCAATATTGATAGTGGTTAATGATGAACTGCTTGGGTCTTGGGAAATCCCCAAAGTATAAAGCAGGTTCTTTTTTAAATTTCCATTTCAAAGTCTGTTTTCCCCCATAAATCAGAAGTACAACACTCTAGTTTCTTAATAGACACAGAAGGCATTCACTCCCCAAGAGATGAAGTGCAGATTGTTAGTCATATTGATAACTATTGATCACTAAATGCTTTCCTTTCACTTGTTCAGAAATGCTGTGCTCTATGGAAGCTTTCATATTCTCCATCTCTTTGCGTCTGTGAACACAAAATAAAAAAGGACTTAAAGCAACAAAAAAAGCCCAACTTTTGTGTATGGCATGTACTGAATAGAGAAATGTGCTGAACAGAGAAAAAGAAGCAAAGGATATATTCTGAATGTTTTCTGGACTTATCAGAAATCCTAGGACTGTTTTCCTTAGTATTGGCTATGACAGCAGTAAATATGAAAACAGGGACTTGTGGAGAGTAAGCAGGTCACAGCATTAATGCATCCATAGAGTCTAGCAGAGGAGACCAAGGTCAGTTGTTAAATGACAGTTCTGAATGTCATTATTTTTACCAATTGCAAATTTTGCTGACTGCAAATGCTTGACTGTTCTTTAAAAAATTTATTTTTTTTAATTCATGGAATAAAACAAGCATTTCTATAATACAGTATAATAAAAAAGATGATTACACATGAAACTGCAAATCTACTGTATATAACTTGCTATTCCTTTTAAATATATAACAAAGCTATCATGCAAATTTTTTCCTTTTTTCTCCCCCTCAGCCCTGGAGTGGCCACCATTACACGCAAATAGGTATATATATGTATACACACACACACGCACACACACACACATATACACATACACACACATACATATACATACACATATATATGCAAAATTATTCTATACATACTTCTATTTATCAGTTCTTTTTCTGGATACAGATAGCATCTTTCTTCATATGTCCTTTATAGTTAATTTGGATACTTATAATAGTCAAAATAACTTTTTGCTCAAAGTCATTCTTAAAACAATATTGCTGTTACTGTACATATTTTCTTGTTTCTGCTCATTTCTCTCTGCATTATTTTGTGCAAGCCTTTCCATGTTTTTCTAAGATGATTGAGCTCATCATTTCTTATAGAACAGTAACATTCCATCACAATCATATACCACAACTTGTTCAGCCATTCCCTAATTAATGGGTATCCCTGCAATTTCCATCTCTTTGCCACCACAAAGAGAGCTGCTATAAACATTTTTTCCTTAATCATCTTTGGAAATAGACCTAGTAATGGTATTGCTGGGTGAAATGGTATAAGTAGTTTAATAGCTCTTTGGGCATAATTCTAGTTTGCTCTCCAAAATGGTTGAAACATTTCACAATTCCACTATCAATGAATTAGTGTCCTAATTTTTCCATGTTCCCTCCAACATTTGTCACTTTCCTCTTCAATCATTTTAGCCAATCTGGTAAATGTGAAATGACACATCAAGGTTGTTTTAATTTACATTTCCATAATCAATAAAGATTTAGAGTATTTTTTTCATGTGACTATAAATTGTTTTGATTTTGTCATTGGAAAACTGCCTTTTCATATCCTTTGACCATTTATCAATTTGGGAATGACTCGTATTCTTGCAGATTTGACAAAGTTCTTTATATATTTTAGGTATGAGACCTTTATTTGAGAAACTGTCTATACATTTCCCCTCCAATTTTCTGCTTTCCTTCTGATCTTAGTTACATTGGTTTTATTTGTACGAAACTTTTTTAATTTAATGTATTTGAAATTATCCATTTTACACCTAACTTTGCTCTCTGTCTCTTGTTAATCCACAAATTATTCACCTATTCATAAGTCTGATAAGTCATATGTTCCATGTTCTTTGAATTTTCTTGCAATCTCTCTCTTTATATCCAAGTCAAGTATCCATTTTGGCCTTGTCTTCGTAAATGGTATAAGATATTGGTCTATTCCCAGTTTCTGCTATATGGCTTTGCAGTTTTCCCAATAATTTTTTCTACCAAATAATGAATTCTTATCCCCAAATTTTCTGTCTTTATACAATACAAGGTTATTTCTTTTTTGCCACTGTAAATTGTATGTCTACTCTATTTCATTGATCTACCTTTTTATTTCTCAGTCAATACCAGATGATTTTGATAATTACTGCCTTATAATATAGTTTAAGATCTGGTTCTACTAAACTTCCTTCCTTTACATTTTTTTCCATTATTTCCTTTGATATTCTTGACTTTTTGTTCTTCTAAATGAATTTTGGTGTTTTTTTTCTAATTTAGTAAAGTAATTTTTTGGTAATTTGACTGTTGCTTTTAATTCTTAGAATTGTAGAGACAGCCTTACAACCCACACCAAGTAGTTCTTTAGCTAACAATATCCTTGGGTACATGCCTTCTCATTTTGCATAAAATGGAAAACAGTTTCTAAGATGGACCCACTAGTGTAAAAAACAAACAAACGAACCAACAACCAACCTGTAGTTACATGGCCATCCCTTTTCTTAGTATCCGCATTCCCCTCCCTGAAGCTATAATAAGCTTTACTCAGAGTTTTCCAACTCCAGAAGTCCCACAAATTCAGAGCCAAGATTTGGAGTCTCAAGGACAGAAGTTAGGGAAGAAACTGAATAATGTTGTTAGTCTTATTATAGCAGAGGCTTCCCATCACACACATTGAAGAGTCTGCACACTGCTCAAAGCCTTTTACTATACCTACATTGACCAATGCAGAACCATAGAAAACAACCTTCTCATTATCTAGGGCTGCCTACCTTCCTTACACTGGGTGACAACAATAGACATGAGCTGGACCCTATTTTCTGGGTTCCCTAACTTGTGGATGAGGGAAAAAAGTAAAAGAGCAATAGCCATTTAATTTAAATCTTGGATGATGTTACAGACCCAAGGGTCTGCTTCAGGAAAGTGTTGCTGGTCCATCCTACAAACAAAATCACAGAGTATGTGATAAAATACACAGACTAGCACAACAGAGAGAAAACATTAACTGAATTATTCTTTATTTAGTTCAGTTATGTATGCAATCTTTGGCTCCCAGGCTACTGCCTGGAGACCGTTACCATAGAGATGTCAGACTCTGGAGCTGGTGATAGGCTGTCCCAGAGCTCACCAATTTGGTAATATGTTTTTGAACCTGACTTTTAGAGACTTGTGGGAAAGATAAGCCAGAAAAGATTGTCTATTTTTGTGTGTGCTGCATCTGTTTTATGGTCGCTTACTCCCTTTCCCCCCTTCCTCCTGGATTCGGGAAAACTATTGTTTTAGGATGGTGATATTCAAAACTTATGGGATACTCACTACCATCTCCACCAGACTTCCTGATTAGTTAGAGGAAGAAGAAAGAAGAGAAGGAAAGACAGAGATTTGACTATCTTAGTTGCCAGCCAAAAAAGCTGCCACTGCTTTTATGTTGTTTACCTCCCAATTGGGTCTCCCCTTTGTATTATCATGAATGTTCCCCATGTTTAAAAGGTGACTCTACACATGGATACCAGATGTTCAATACGGAAATCAGACTGATTATATGCTTCGCAGCCAAAAATGGAAAAGCTCTATACAGTCACTTGAAACAAGACTTGGAGCTGACTGTGGCTTACTGGAAAATTCAAACTTAAATTGAATAAAGTAGGGAAAACCATCAGGTCATATAGGTATGGCATAAATAACACCCCTTATTAATACGAGGTGGAAGTGAAAAATAGATTGAAAGGATTAGATCTGGTAGAGAGATTGCTTGAGGAACTATGAACAGAGGTTCACAATATTGGTAGGAGGGAGCAACAAAAAAAAAATCCCAAAGAAAAAGAAAAGCAAGAAAGAAAAATGGCTATCCTATGAGGCTTTACAAATAGCTGAGGAAAGAAGGAAAGCAAAAGGTAAAAAGAGAAAGGGAAAGATATACCTAACTGAATGCAGAATTTCAGAGAATACCAAGGGGAGTTAAGGTTTTCTTAAATGAACAATGCCAAGAAATAGAAGAAAACAATAGAATGGTAAAGGCAAGTGATCTCTTCAAGAAAATTAGAGATATCAAGGAAAAGTTTTGTGAAAAAATAGTGATGATAAAAGACAAAAATGGTAGGGACTTAACAGAAGTAGAAGAGATTAAGAAAAGGTGGCAAGTATACATAAAAGAACCATACAAGAAAGATCTTAACATCATTGATAACCATGATGTTGTGTTTAGTGATCTAGAGTCAGACATCCTGGAGAATGAAGTCAAGTGGGCCTCAGGAAGAATTGCTAACAATAAGGCTAGTGGAGGTGATGGAATTCCAGCTGAGCTATTTAAAATCCTAAAAGTTGATGCTGTTAAAGTGCTGCACTCAATATGCCGGCAAACTTGGAAAACTCAGCAGTGACCACTGGATTGGAAAAGATCAGTTTTCATCCCAATCCTAGAGAAGGGCAATGCCAAGCAATGTTCAAATTATCAAACGATTGCACTCACTTCATATGCCTGAAAGGCTATGCTTAAGATTCTGAAAACTAGGCTTCAGCAATATGTGAACCAAGAATTACCTGAAGAGCAGGCTGGTTTTTGAAGATATAGAACTAGAGACCAAATTGGCAACATTCACTGGATGATGCAGAAAGCAAAGAGTTCCAGAAAACAAAACAAAACAAAACAAAACATCTACTTCTGCTTCATTGACTACACTAAAGCTTTTGACTGTGTGGATCACAACAAAATTGGCAAGTCCTCAAAAAATGGGAGTACCAGATCATCTTATTTGTCTGCTGAGGAACCTGTATGTGGATCAAGAAGCAACAGAAGCAAACACGGAACAACTGTTTGGTTTAAGATTAGAAAAAAAGTATGACAAGGCTACATGTTGTCACCTTATTTATTCAACTTATACCATGTGAAATGCCAGGCCAAAGAGCTGGAATTAAAGCTGCCAGGAGAAATATCAACAATCTCAGATATGCAGACAATACAACTGTGATGACAGAAAGTAAAGAATTAAGAAGCCTCTTGAGGAGGGTGAAAGAGGAGAGTGGAAAGGCTGATTTGAGGCTTACCATCAAAAAAATCCCTAAGATCTTGGCAAAATGATCCCATCTCTTCCTGGCAATTTGGGAGAAGAGGGAGAAGAAATGGAAGAAGTTTCAGATTTTATATTCTTGGGCTCAAAGACCACTGCAACTATGAAATTAAAAAATGCTTCCTTGTTGGAAAGAAAGCTATGGCAAATGTGGACAGTTTGCTAAAAAGAAGAAGCATCACCTTCCAGACAGGTGGCCATATAGTCAAAGCTATCGTTTTTCCAGTAAGGATGGATGGCTGGGAGAGTTGAACCATAAGGAAAGCTGAGTGCCGCAGGACTGATGCTTTAGAATTGTGTTGCTGGAGAAGATTTTTGAGAGTCCCTTGTACAGCAAGGAGATCAAATGAGTCAATACTTTAAAAAGTTAATTCAGATTACTCACTGGAAGGTCAAATACTGAAGCTGAAGCTTAAATACTTTGGTCACATAATGAAAAGATGGGATTCACTGGAAAAGGCCTTGGGCTCACTAGCCAGGCCTAGTCAACCATTACACATATAGAAAGGGTTTAGCAGCACATGTTGAGAAAGATTGAATGCAAAAGGAAAACGGGATGGCAGAAAATGAGATGGAGAGATAGTGTCATGGAAACAATGAACATGAACTTGAACAGACTTTGAGAGATAGTAGCACATAGAAGGACTTGGCATGCTATGGTCCAAGGAGTCACAAAGAGTCAGACATGACTGAATAACCAAACAGAAACAACATAATTATAAACAAAAACTCTTGACAGTTGCCAAACCCTTCTTACATATGTGATGTTTAACTTGGCCTGGCCAATGAGCCCAGTCCTTATAAGCAAGAGCAGCATGATTGGTTACCGCACTCTCACCTAAAGGACTATAGCAGCCTCCAGTGCCAACCAAGTTGGAAAGAACCAGAGCCAAGACACTTGTTCAGGATGGCTAGTGCCTTTTGAAAGCATCTCAGTTCTGGCTCCACAGATATTCAAAAAGATTCCTCTTTACCATATGGCTAGCAGTCTGTTACCAGTTATAGAATGTCTATGCCTGCTCCAAAGTCCCAACAGAGGATTCTGTTGCACATGCTCATAAGGACTGGGTTCATTGGCTAGGACCAGGCCTCCTTTGCATATGTGTAGTACCGGAATGGATAGAGACTTGAGAAGAGATTTTGATACCTTTAATAAGATGAGAAACATTATCTCTGATCCAGAGATAATGAATCTAAAGGCATGAGAGGAGGGGTTGACACTGATCTCCTTTGGATTTCCCACAAGCAAGAGAAACATTATAATCATACCCCCTAAGCAAACACAAGTTTCCCATAAACATCAATGTATATAAAGAGACACCATAATTTATATACCTTCAGACTATTATGGGAATTTTTAATTTTTTGATTTTCTTTTATTCTTCCTCCAACTTTTGGTTAACTGAAAGCCTATCTTCTCTTAATATTATCCTCACCTAACCAAAACCTGTCCTATGGGATGTGAAAACTTACTTAAAGCCTTAGACATTCCTTAAAAAAGAAGTCAGAGGAAGAATCTCAACTGTCCTTTGACTCCTTAGCTCCCTCCTTGACTCCTAAATATCCCTCTTCAATTAGACTATTTGTGAACTCTCTAAATGTAGTTTAATCTGTAACTTGATTTAGTTTATCTGCAGAATTTGTTTGATGAGGTTTGTTTCCTAAGGAATATGTGAGATTATGACTATGTTTAACTTTTGTAGCATGAAGGGAGTATGGGATTATTGATCTATCTTTTATTTAACTTTTTTGGCCTAAGAAAAATATATAAGATTGCAATATGTAAAAGAATTATTTCTCTGTCACTCGATATAATTTTGCCTATAAGAGGGCTTGTTAAAATGCTAATGATTGTTCAAGTTTTCTGTATGCCCTGAACCTATGTTTAAGTATAATAATAAAACCTAGGTTTTTACCTCTATAATTTCTGAGTTGTGGTAAATATATTTTGGCAGCAGTTGCCTACTTCATGAACTCAGAGAGGATGTATTTCTCTCACTAGACTTAACATAGATAAACCCTTGAGGCTCACAAAAACAGAGTCAGGAAAAGCCTCACAGGAGAGCATTCTGAGCCAGCCTTCAGGGAATCAGGAAGCAGCCTCACTCCTCATCCTTAATTCCCTCAGTCTCACTTATTGTTATTTTTGGAGCACAATGGTATGGAATATCTATTACATATAGAATTCCCAAGGGGATAGGAGAGAAAAAATTTTCATATAAGATCTAATCTAGATACCACTGCTAAGACTATGATGAACAGGTAAAAGAAACAATAAGAAGTAAACACATGACTCTTTTGCTCTCCTTTCCTGTAGATGTGTATCCACCAATCAGGGTCAGGGCAGATGGACCCTTTTGATTTCTAGGGGCCATTGTGGTATAGAGAAAGGGGCAGGGATGTCCAGGTCCAGAGGTAGAAGAATATCTTTGCATCTGAACAGGTCACTATCTGGTGGCTTGAAAGCCAAACTGCTAAGTTTTTTGCTAGTAGAATGGGCCCTTCCAGTGAGGTTGGAGGGCATTCCTTTGTTGATGGACTTTTATAAAAATTCAGTCTTCTTACTGTAGGTTGTGGCAGGGAAAATCAAGTGGTCAGGGCAAAACTTCCAGTACTTGTTGGTGAATAGACCTAGAAGATCTCATTAGTGCCTTATGATAATTATTTGATTACACCTGTAAATAGAAGGTATATATGACACAGGGCATCTGGAAATCTGCTGGCTTTTTTGTAGAATCAATGTGAGCCACTAGTAAAGAAGGAGAGAGTGGCAGAATGCATGGGTGAAGTGAAATGAAGAGGTGAGGAGAAGATATGCTGCTCTTGGTGAATGACCTCATTTTTTTTCCCAGTAAAATATTAGGCCAAATTTCTCAGCTAAGAGGGTAGGGGAGGGGGGAGTCATGGGAGGTTTGAGAAGGGATTGAAAGATTCGAAAGAATTGTGGTTAATGGGACAGTGAATTAATCAGGGAGATGTAAAAAGATTGCCTTTCAATAGTGAGGTGCAGTTGAGGTTATCTAATATAAATTTGTAGCAGACTCAATCAGCATAATTTTGGGAGTTTCTCTGGATTCATTTAGCAGCACTTATGTAGGAAGAAAATCAGCAAATTGTGGGAGCAATTCGAAGCTGAGGCTTGTCAGGGCAAGATTAGTGATAGGATGGGGTATAAGAATGGTGACTCAGGAGGAGAGGACTATGTAGAGTTGAACTGGTTCACCAAGCAACCAAGATGGGGAAAGGAGAGAGGGGTAATGGCCTGGGAGAGAATTGAGGGATGGAGGGGTTGGAGGTCACAGTGTGGATGAAGAACTTTGGGATTGCTAGGCAGAGGGAGAGGTGGAATGACAACAGATTGTGATCAGGTAAGGGAAATTCAGAGTTCATAAACAAGAAAGTGATATCTTTGTCAGTGATGGCAAGATTGAGGGCATGACCATTTTTGTGTGTAGTTGAGCTGGGATTAGAGGAGTAGATCATATGAAATGAGCAAGTTTAGGCACTGTGAGAGTAGGGTGTTTGAGGGAGTATCAAAAGGTATGCTAATTGCTTTATATATCTTCAATAAGGTGACCTGTGAAATATGTGCCACTGTCATAAACCCCAGCAAAACCAATCCCAGCAGGTGTCCCTCTGACTTCTGGTGTGAGCAAAAGCTACACCTCCCCCCCACACACCTTTTTTGGGGTAAGACAAAGTGATTCATACAGGATGAGTAGGCATGAATGCATTGTCATTTTCATCAAAGATCTCATAACATCGTCTTTCTCCCTCCAAACCCACTTCTATTCTGAATTTCCTTGGTACCATCACAATCACTAAGGTCCTTCCTATGTTTATAACATAGGTCACAAATTCCTTGACTCCTCACATTCATTCACCCCACATCTTTAAGCAGTTGCAGATTTTGTTATTTTTCTCTCTACATATAACATTGTTTAAATTTGTCCCCTTATCTTCTGTCACCTCCAGGACCATTACCCTACTTCTTAATTGGTCTCTCTGCCTCAGGTTTCTCTTCATTCTAATGCACTGAGCCACCTCGCTGCCTCAGTTGACCATGTTACTCCCTTCTTAATAAACCAGTAGGATCAGATACAAACTGTTTGGCATTTAAGTCTTTCACAGCCTGGCCCCAATCTACCTTTCTAGCCTACTTCCCTTTCTGTATCTGATGGTCCAGCCAAAATGACCTTCTTGTTGTTCCTCATGCTCATACAAAAACATACAAAATACCCAAATGTGAATAGGAGATTAATGTGGGATAACATCCATTAAGCAGAACCACATCAAATACAACGGAATTATATTGGAATCTTTCTGCTGAATTAAAATCAGCAACAATTCACTTATGTTTTGTTTGGTGGTGTAGTCAATATTATATTTTCACATAGCAAGACATGTCTCTTGCTGAGAAGCTGTTATGTTCACTGACTGCTATGACCTATTAGATTTTTGTAAATTAAATAGGATCTAAAAAAAGAAATTCATTTGCTTGGCTAGCTACATTGATCAAATTAACTGAGTAATGAATTACTAACAATTATAATCTATAAGTTGGCCCAATCCCTCAAGACATACACAAATATTTTTCAGAAATGATGATACATACTGCTCATTAAAAAAATCAGTAATTTTTTCATAAGCACAAAAGGGTTAAAAAATAAAAAATTTAAGTATATTTGTTTTATCTTTATCTCATCCCCTTGAATGTCTATTTCATCCCTTTAAATCCCTTTAAATATCTATTTCATGTTTAGCAATATATGTAATGCTAGTACAACAGTATTTATATATATAATTTATAATACATTTATTAAATGTATTATAAACATATATTGCAGGTACATGCTCTTTTTTATTGATAGAATTTGTAATCTAAGGTTTGGGCACCACTGGTATAGATTAAAACAAGGATGTCTGTTATATTGTTAAGGGAAAAAATGGTAAAATTTTAGAAGGACAAGTACAAGTGAGGAATGTGTGTTTCCTCATTTTGAATGAAATGGAAGTAGTTTCTAAGATGTAGTCATTCATGCTTGACTCTCCTTGACTCCACAAACTAGATGATCTTGAATTTCCTTTGACAGTTTTTGATTCCATGATCCCTTTTGTCCAGTGACACACATTTTTGCCATATATGGTTAATGAAAAAGTTTTTTAATTCCTCTTATACAAACTTAATTGATCTGTAAAGAACCAGGAAGTTCAACTTTATTAACACCATGTGCTAACCAGCTGAATTAATTGGTTTAGTTTATATGATAATCAGTTTAATAATCATCCCTTTCCCAGTCTTCCCCTTTTCCTTTTATTTACTCTCATTAGATTGTTCTTTTCTAGGGCAGGGTTGGGGAGAAAATTTAGCCCTCCCCTCCACCTTCTCCCCCCCACCCCCACTCCCCACTCCCAGTCTCAGTTGATGAAGTTTTTTATTGTATTAAGAAGATGTTAACACCTTTTCTGTCAGAAGGGAACAATAGCATGAGATAACTAATGATTGGCCACATCCCTGGGTGACCATTTAAAAGCACAATCAAAAGAGTCAGAGGCAGTTGAGGCAGTAGTCGGGAAGAGCCTAGCTCTTCACTTCTTTGGGGGGGAATAGGAAATTTCCCCTTTCCATTTCTTTTTCCTTCTCCTCTCCCCCTATCAGCAGAGCTACTCATTCTGAAGATACTCCATCCAGCAGTTAAAAGAGTCAGGTGGACAGTCACATGAAAGAATCTGAGGCACACAGGTTAATGGAGACACATGGACATGAGGAGCCACACTTGTGGCTGGACACAGCTTCAGGGAGTGTGACTTCTGGCAGCAGTGAACAGAAAGCTGGTTAGGAATGCAAGAAGGAGGCTAAGAACCCTGGCAACTGAGAATTGAACTTTGTAAAGACTCCATCAGGAGGGAAAGAAATTCAAAGACCAGCAATAATAGAGTTGTGAGTAGCCAGGACAAAGACTGCCCCCATAGTAAATGAACTTCCAAAGAAAATAGCCTGATACGAGTGAATTCTATCAAATATTCAAAAAACAATTCCAATATTACTTAAATTCTTTGTAAAAAGAGAAAAAGAAGGGATTCCTATCAAATTCTTCTGTGATAGAAATATAGACTTGATAACTAAACACAGGAGAGAAAAAGCAAGGAAAGACAACTGTAGGCTAATATACCTACGCCATATTGATGGAAAAATTTAATAAAATATTAGCACGGAAGCTATAAAACATATTAAAAAGATTATATATTATGATATTCTATGACTGGATTGGCTTTATACCAGGGACTCAGGGTTAGTTCATTATGCAAATTAAATGTAAAATAAAATATCTCTGGGGTTGGCACATCAGGTTGGCAAAGAAGGCAAAAGGGAAAATACCAATTGTTGGAGGGGTTGTAGGTGAATAGGAGGATAAAAGTACATTAATGCACTGCTAGTAAGGCTATGAATGCAGCTTTTCAGGGAAGCAATTAGGATCTGACCCAAAAGTCACTCAGCAGTGCCACAACTAGGTATATACCTCAGAGAGATTAAAAAAAAAAAAGAGGGAACGTACCTATATGTACAAAACTATTTATAGTAACCCCTTTTACTATAGCAAAGAACAAAGTAGGTGCCCATCAATTGGGGAATGACTGAACAAATTATGGTATATGAATGTAATAAAACATTATTATGCTATAAGAATGTGATGAATTCAGAGAATCCTGGGAAGACTTATGAAAACTGATGATGAGTTCAGTTAGGATAGAGCAATAGACTTGGAATTAGGAAGACCTGAGTTTGAATCCTGCCTTGGCTACTTACTACCTGAGTTACTCTGGGCAAGTCACTTAACCTGTCTCAATTTGAGTTTCCTCATCTGTAAAATGGAGATAATAATAGTACATCCATCACAGATTGTTGTGCTTG
This sequence comes from Phascolarctos cinereus, assembly GCF_003287225.1. NCBI lineage: Eukaryota > Metazoa > Chordata > Mammalia > Diprotodontia > Phascolarctidae > Phascolarctos > Phascolarctos cinereus. The sequence goes on along the minus strand of NW_027555625.1, from coordinate 338,436,084 downwards.
AATGAGATAATATACGTAAAGCACTTTGCAAACCTTAAATCACCATATGTTTGCTATTTTCTTCCTCCTCCTCCTCCCCTTCTTCCTCCTCCTCTTCTCTCCTCCTCCTTCCTCTTCTTTCTTTTTCTTCTTATTATCATTATGTTAACTAACAATTTATATAACAGATTTTCTTGGCAAAGATACTGGAGTGGTTTGCCATTTTCTTCTCCAGCTCATTTTACAGATGAGGAAGCTGACGTAAACAGGGTTAAGTACTTGCCCAAGATCATACAACTAGTATGTGTCTAAAGCCACATTTAAACTCAGGAAGATGAGTCTTCCTGACTCCACGCCTGGCCCTCTGTCTACTGCTCCATTTAACTGCCATTACATAACAGCTACAACATTGAAAATAAAAACAACTCTAAAAGACTTACTCTGATCAGTGCGATGACCTGTGATGAAGCATACTATTCATCACCTGACTGAGAAGTGAGGGGCTCGTCTGCCTGAACAGCCTGACTAGGTCCCTGCTCTCCCAGCACTTGGCACAGCTTCTTTTGTGATGTTTACAATTCATGACATTTTGTGCAAGCTCAATTTGGAGGGTGATCATTCTACACCTGTAGGTGCGTATGGCTCCGTCAAGGCTTATAACAACTTTGATGCTGAGAGGGATGCTATAAACATTAAGGCAGCCATCAAGACCAAAGGGTTGGATGAAGTTACCATTGTCAACATTATGACAAATCACAGCAGTGATAAGAGGCAGGATGTTGCCTTCCCTTATCAGAGAAAACCAAAAAGGAACTTGCATCAGCACCAAAATCTGCCTTATCTGGTCACTTAGACACAGTGATTTTAGGCCTGTTGAAGACACCTGTTCAGTATGATGCTTCAGAGCTGAAAAAGTTTCCATGAAGGACCTGGGTAGATCATCTGCTTCTGAACAAACCAGGAGCTCTATGAAATTAACAAAGTCTACAGAGAAATGTACAAGACAGAGTTGGAGAGGGACATTATTTCAGAACATCTGGTGACTTCTGCAAATTGATGGTTGCCCTAGCAAATGGGAAGCAGGCAGAGGATGGCTCTGTGATTGATTATGAGCTAATTGACCAAGATGCTTGGGAACTCTATGATGCAGGAATGAAGAGGAAGAGAACTGATGTCCCTAAATGAGTCAGTATTATAACTGAGAGGAGTGTGTGCCACCTCCAGAAAGTATTTGAAAGGTACAAGAGCTACAGCCCTTATGACATGTTAGAGAGCATCAAGAAAGAGGTCAAAGGAGACCTCAAAAATGCCTTCCTCAACCTGGTCCAGTGCATTGAGAATAAGTATTTTGTTGTCTGATTTTATGATTCCATGAAGGGCAAGGGGACCCGAAAACAGGTCCTGATCAGGATTATGGTCTCCTGCAGCGAGATGGACATGCTGAAATTTAGATCTGAATTCAAGAGGAAGTATGGAAAATCTGTGTATTACTTCATCCAGCAAGACACAAAAGGAGACTACCAGAAGACATTCCTGTATCTGTGTGGAGGAAATGACTAAAAACTATATGGAAAGAAATAATCGAAGCAGTTGTAATAGCCAGAAACAATCCTTTCTGCTCTTCCCCCTTGTAATTTTAGAAAATCAACTTGCAACTAACAGTAACTTGTGTTAGTCCTTATTAGGGTGATGTTATTTGCATTCTTGTACTTTTTTTAGTCATGTATGCATTGCTTGGCATTCTTCAAGTTTTCTCCTTAGCCAAAGGAATGAACATTCCAGAGGAATGGAAGTGAAATCTCTGTTGTGAAACACTTGGCTTCTTGTGTACTGTGCTGCCAAAAGATAAACTGATTGAATTTTCACTTTAAAAAAAAAGTGAGGGGCTCAGGTTGTGGGTTTTAACATATTTGGACATGGTCAATGTGTGCATTTGTTTCACTTAGCCATGATTATTTGTTGTAAATGTTTTTTTAAAAAATTAGGGTAGATTTGAGCATGAGATGAAGATTATTGATAATGAACGAGAGAGAGAAAGAGACAGACAGACAGATAGACACAGAGAAATGGGCCACCAAACATTAAAAAATGGACAGAAGAGAATAAAAGATTATTTGGAGGGAGAATGGAAAAGAAGGAAAGCTTTGAAAATAATGTGTTGAACTTACATAATTTTAAAAAGAAATCTAAGCTGCACATAATGGAAATATGTAGTTTCATTTTTAATCCTCTTGACAATAGTTAGCAAAAATCTGCCAAACAGAGATATAGCTACCAAATGAAACATCAGTTTAGAATATAAGATCTTATGAAGAAGGATCATGGATGATTATTAGTATCGTAAAGCTGAGATAAGCAGTGAAGAAAGCTTATCAAAATGTTCAATTAAACAAAGTCATCTGAGAATGAAAATGGAAGGAAGCCTAAAACATTAAAAAGGAAAAGGTTTGCAAAAAATCATCATGGTAAATTTTTTTTTTCTGTCAAAGATCATACTCTGACCCTAATATCACAGTTTTAGATGCACTTATAGAAAGCATGTATTTATAGATGGCATCTAAGGGAACAAAAATGGGAAAAGCATCCAGAGTAGAACACATGGATATAGAGGAAATCAAAACCATAAGGTATAATCATTATAAGATGTTAAGGGAGCAGCATGGCAAGAATCTATAGAAGGGGAGGGTGTTAAAGGCATAGAAAAAAATCAGGCCTTTTAATACGGAAAAAATGGTGACTGAGAGAACATCAGTAACTCCTGATCTATTTGTGTACTCTCCCATCTCTACCACATCTTTATGAGAGTCTTGTATATACAAATTAGAAGCATTCTCAGTGAGAGTATTAGCAGAGAACAATGGGCTTTTGCAAGTAATATCTAAAAGTGGGCCGCATCTTTACCATTTAGTAACTAGCTAAAAATGTAGAGAATAAAATATCCATTGTTTTTTGATTATGGAAAAGCATTCAGTTCAATAGAACCAGATGTCACTTTACAGGCTCCCTTGCAAGAAAATGTCTCCCATATCTCCCATCAAAATTTTTGAAAGTAAAAATAGACATAATCTGATGATAAATGTCAGGCAAAACATAAAACAAGGAGACATGTTCACTAAAGGTGCTGCACCACTGTGATGGAGTATATCCAGGTTGGAGTCCGAGTTGAAGAGGGATCCTCTGTGGATGGAAACACCCTCCAGATGCCCCTGTTGTCAGATAACATTGTGCTAATTGGCTCAAGCTGTAGAACACTGCAGAGTCCCCAGAAGATCTGACCATCCACATAGAAAAGATCAAGCAGATGAAGAATGTTTATAGCCCTGATTACAACATGCATTTGGATGTACTACCAGAGGTTATTCATTAGTGCATGTGTGTGTGTGTATGTGTGTGTGTATGTGTGTGTGTGTATATATATATATATATACACACACACACATACACATACATATACACATGCATACATGTATATGCACATATATAAATATGTATAAAATGTATACACACACACATATATACACTGAGTTGACTTGGAGGAAGAGAGTAGTTTGGATTGCCTTAGGTTCTTAACATAGAAACATTTTTTGACAGCTATTTCAATATAATTGATTTCTTCTGTAATCTCATATATTTTATGTATTTAAAAACATTATTTTGAGAAGGGGTCCATAGGCTTTATCTACATGATACTCAAAAAGGTGGACAATCCTTGCCTTAGGGAAATTGCCAAGATTTTTTAATGTATCTAAATTTCCTGTGAAAGCAAAAACCCATCTTTTTAGTTAAAAATGAGAACTTGTCCTTTATGAACTGTCAAATTTACTGAAGTTTTTGCAGTTGTAGGTATAATCCTTAAGTGAGTCAATGAGCATTGTGGTAATCATTTTTCACTTTTTATTTCCTTTTATTAAATTTTATTATGCCATTCCTCATGGAATATTTTGGCTAATTAAAGTATATTTTCTGTTAATTAATCTTACCATGCTAAAACTTGACTCATGGAATGATAATATTAAGGGATCATTAAGGGAAACTTTTTTGACACTCCTCAGATAAGAAGCCAAAGGGTTCTAGGTGATTATAAAGGTGATTTAGCTAACTATTTGTGGAAGGATTCTACTGGCTCTGACTTTGTGGTTATCTTTGAGGCATATAAATTTTCTTTCTCAATCAGCCTGTTATAAACCCTCTAAATGTAATTTAACCTGTAACCTGACTTAATTTACCTAAAGAGTCTGTTTAACTAGGTTTCTTTTTCTAGGGGATGTGTGAGATTACGTCCATACATTATGGTTCAATTAAATTTGTTCAATTTTTATGGCCTAAGGGTATATACTAGATTGTTGTATGTCAAAAATTATTTCTTTGTCTCTCTGACATAATTTTGTCCATAAAAAAACCTCCTTAGAATCCTAATCTTTGTTCAGGGTTATTTTTCTACCTCCTGAGCCTGTGCTTAAGCATAATAAAACTTCTGTGCTGTGATAGGTTTATTCTATGGTAGTAATCTACTGCATGAACTCGAAGAGGAAACATTTCTCCCATAATAGTATTTATTAAGCACCTAATATGTTCCAGGCACTGTGCTAGGCAGGGCACATACAAAGAAAGGCAAAACCAAATACAAACAAGAATAATCAACCAATTCCTGTTCTTAAGGTGCTTATGGTCTACTTGGAGAGATAACAGGTAAACAGCTATGTACAAACAGGATGTCTACAGAGTAAATTGGAGACAAAATTAAAGAGGATTGAGAAAGACTTCCTGTAGAACTAAGGTCTTTACCTGAGACTTGAAGAAATCCAGGGAAACCAGGAAGGAGAGGTAAGGAGAGAGAGTTCTAGATATGGGGGACAGCCAGCAAAAATTAGTTACAAAAGAGGGTTTGGGGTGGAGAGGGTACATAGGGAAATTATTGTAATGTAAAAAAAACCATAGAGACATTAAAAATTGAAAATAAACTAAACATGAACTGTTTGAGGGGATTGTATTTTGTAAGAGGGGGTTGTTTGGATATTTGTCAATAAGAATCTATTATATCAAAAGAAAAATTTATCAGCAAAAATGATATTTAAAAGAAAATTGACTAAATAAATAAGAAAATAGAAATGTGACAAAAATGTGTAGATTGCAAAGCTAACTGATACTTAGTAGGAATCCTGCCTTCTACCTTGTTCCTTTAAGTAAAAAGCATTTTTTGACAAATCTATTATCTTGTGCCCAACAGGTGATAGATGTTAGTTGTAAATTATAAACCAGACATAAGGAACAGTAAATCACAAGGGACCAAAACTAAAAAGCGTCATGATCAGTGAAGGTATTTTCATATGTTAAAGAAAGAAACATATTGAAGGTTCAGTACTCTGTAATTAAAACTGTTAAAAGGAATGCATTTGCTAATTATAGAGATGCTCACAAGAAAATTATTCACATATGCTGAGTATTTTGAAAAGAGTAACAACATAAGGAGAGAGAGAGGAAAAAAAAAACCTTGTACCTAGGGTGTGTCAAGCACAACTAATAGATGTCTAAAGTGACTGGAGCTCATCATTGGGATGATGTCAGATGGGGCTGCTTGAACTTTGTAGGTGAAAGAAGCAGGTATTTAATTCCATCCATATTCATGGCAGTTCCTCCTCTGTTGTCTGCAGTCAGATTGTGCAACAGGGGCATAGTATTTGACCTGCATCCTGGGCTTTAGTATCAGACCCTGAGCAAGTGAGACCTGGGCAGCACAGTACAGGGAACAGGTCCCATGCAGACAAGCCAAGGAAAAGGCTTGTTGAGATACTAGGGTTCTTGCCAACCTAAGGATAATAAATGAGAAGTCTATCTTCTTTTTGGCAAAAAATTATGTATATACGTGTGTGTGTATGTAGATATATACATCTCTATATGTGTGTATGTGTATGTATGTGTATGTACACATACATATACATACATATATGTGTATATATAGATATAGATATAGATATTTACTGAGAACAGAACAGAGCCTCTGGGTTATTTATCTTCCCCCGGCTGGGAGGCAAGAGAGAGGAAGATAGATTTGAGCCCTGAAAGTTTCTGCTTTTGGTAAAGGATGGAGGGAGTAGATCTGAGGATCAAATGGAATGCATCATCTAGGTCTATATTATAAGCTGAGTAGTGCTTCCATTTTTACTAATGTACATCTAATTTGATTACATGCATATTGTATTCCAAGTATTAGAGGTGAATTGATGAGCCCAAACAATAATGTAATGAATGGGAATATGGTGGGGCAGGGACCTGATTCATGATCTAATTGGTGGAAGCACTTTAGTTAGGAGAGATATAGCTCACAAAGGGGTGGAATACAAAGGTTAATGTCAGAAGCCAGAGAGAGGTATGGGAAGCTTGTCAATAAACTCAGAGTACCCTCTAGTTTGGGGTGGGGTGCATGATAGTGGGCCTGAGTCTTGAGTGACAGCCACATGCCTCAAGTCCTGATTATGGAATACTTCCTATGGAATTGCACTCCCAAACAAGGCTTTGCTGCATTCTATGACCTAGCTAATCCTCTGTTGTTGACAACCACTGTGACAAAATTGGGAATCGTGCCCCCATCCCATGTGGTAGTGGTTTTATATCTTCTTAACTGAGTGGCACAGTAGATGGAGTGCTAGGGCTGGAGTCAGGAAGACTCATCTTCTTGTGTTCAAATCTGGCCTTAGATACTTACTAGCTGTGTCACCCTGGACAAGTCACTTAACCGTTTGCCCAAGTTTCCTTATCTATAAAATGAACTGAAGAAGGAAATGGCAAACTATGCTAGTATCTTTGCCAAGAAAACCCCAAATGGGGTCACAACGAGTCGGATGTCACTGAAAATGACTGAACAACAATTTTATAGACAGCATCTCCCTTGGTATTATCTCCTTATCACCTAGCCTAGCTGAGGGTACCATCCAAGCCATCTGACTTATTATTAACATTCCTGCTTCAATGCTTGGCTCCAGAGGAGAAAGTGAGGCTGGTGAGCTTGCACAGCCCTCCTTCACTTAAATCCAATTCACTTGCAAGTCATGGCACCACCTTCTTGATGTCATGATCTTCAAGAAGGCAGGACAAACAACAACAACAACAACAACAACAACAACAACAACAATGTGTTTAAAGGCAACTCCCACTACACCTTTTAAAATATTTAAAACTCTACATTTTTATTTTAACATACATACCCTTCACCATTGCTACTCTACCCCTCCATTAGACCTTTGTGGGTAGTATAATAGAGAATCTATTGAGGAAGAATAAAGGATTGTCATGCAGCAAGGAGGGCTCAGTCGAGCTCATATGAAAGATTTGTAGTGAGTTAATTCAGCATGTGTGATGTCTTCCAGTTTAAGTAAGAGGGGCAAAGGTGAATATTGGGAGTAATTCAGGGTTAGGGCTTGGAAAGGGATAAGCAGCAACAGTATAGAATGGCAAAGACTTCAAGGGTAGAGGATACCATAAAATTGAACTTTTGAACTATCAGGTTAAGACTCAGAAGAGACGAAAGTGAGACCAGAACTTTGCTTTCAAAGGGAGACAATGAGGCATGGGAAAACAGGGAAGGTTGAAGTTATTGGAGTCTGCCTCAAAGATAGAAAATAGGTTTAGGAGGAGTGTGACACAGGGAAATATTGAAGGAAAAGAGTCATGACTAGAGAGATAAATTGCAGAATTTTGACTTGTGGAAGTAGAACACTTATAGGTGATAATGAGATTTAGGTTATTACCATACTTGTATATATGTGAAATGAAGTGAAGATTCAGGTAATGGGAGATGAGACTGAGAGTCAGAGAGAAAGGGTGTTTGAGGGGACGTCAGCAGGTATATTAAAGTCCACAAGTATAAGGACTATGATTTAGTGTGAAGAGGAAGATTGAATTTGGTGCTGAGCTTAAACAAAAAATGCCTCCTCCTCAGGTTATTCTCTAATTATTAGTGATTTGGAACTTTTTTTTTTCATATTGACAGCTTGATTTCTTCCTCTGAAAACTACCTGTTTATATACTTTGGCCATTAATGATTGGGGAATGTATCTTATTCTTACAAATTTGAATAAATTCCCTGTATATCTTAGAAATGAGATCTTTATCAGAGTAAATTGCTGTGAAGATTTTTTTCCAAGTTACCATCTTTTAATTTAGCTAAATTGGTTTTGTTTGTGCAAAAACTTTTAAATTTTATGTAATCATTTTTATGTAAGCATTTTATCTTTTGTAATCCTTTCTATCTTTTATTTGGTCATCCATTTATTTTCCTATCCCTAGATCTGAAAGGTATTTTCTTCTTTGCTCCTCTAACTTGATTATGATGTCATCCTTTATGTCTAAGCCATTTGGATCTTATTTTAGTGTATGTCATGAGTTGTTGGTCTATACCTAGTTTCTGAAACACTGCTTTTATTTTTCACAGCAGTTTTTGTCAATAGTGAGTTCTTATTCTAGTAGTTGGGATTTTGGAGTTTATCAAACACTGTGTTCATTTGCTTCGGTTCATTGTGTTGTATAATCAATCTGCTCCACTGATAGACTTCTCTATTTCTTAATTAATACTGAATAATTTTGCTGATTACCATTTGATAGTGTAGTTTGAGATCTGGTACTGCTAGGTCCCTTTTATTCCCACTCTTCCCCCCATTTTTTCCCTCCCCCAAGATTCTCTATGTTTTATCCCTCTAGATGTATTTTGTTATTGCTTTTTTCTAGCAAAATAATCCTTTGGTAGTTTGGTTGGTTTGATGGTAATGAATAGGGAAATTAATTTAGTAGAATTACCACTTTTATTATATTGGCTTAGCCTACCCACGAGCAATTAATATTGCTCCAATTATTTAGATTTGCCTGTATTTGTGTAAAGAGTGTTGTGTAGTTTTATTCATATAGTTCCCCTGTTTGTCTTAGCAAGTAGACTCTCAAGTAGTCTGTAGTTATTTTATATGTAATTTCTTTTTATGTTTCTTCCTTCTGGGTTTTGTTTGTAATATAGAGAAATGTTGATGATATATGTGGGTTTATTTTCTATCCTGGGGACTGCTAACAGTTATTATTTCAATTAGTTTTTCAGTTGATCCTAGAGTTCTCTAAAAACATTTTCATATCATTTGCAAAAGATACTTTTTTCCCTATGCTTATTACATAATTTTTTTCTTGTCTTATGATTGTAGTTAGCATTTCTAGTACTATATTAATAATAATGGTGACAATAGACATTCTTCCTTCACTCCTAATCTTCTCAGGAAAGCCTCTAATTTATTCCAAATATATAAATGTTGACTCAGTTTTAAATAGATATTACTTATGACGTAAAGGAAAGATTTGTTTATTCCTATGCTTTGTACTGCTTTTGAAAAGAATGGCTGTTATATCTAAAGGGGTATGTGTATGTGTACATATTGGTAGAATCATATGATTTTTATTGTTCTTTTTATTAATATGGTCAAGTACGGTCCTAATATTGAACCAACCCTGCATTCCTGGCATAAATCCAACCTGGCCATAGTGAATAATCTTTATCATATGTTGTTTTAGTCTTCTTGCTAATATTTTAACTATTATTGATTGATTTATTTTTACATTGATATTCATTATGGATGTTGGTAGGTTGTTTTCTTTTTTCTATTTTGACTCTCTCTGGTTTAGGTATGAAGATTACATTTATATCACAGAAGAACACGGTCAGACTCCTGTTTCTATTTTTTTTGTAATAGCTTATATAATGTTGGAATTAATTTTTCTTGAAAGTTTGACAGAACCTACTCATAAATAATCTGGTCTGTTTTTTCTGCCCTTTCGTAACTCATTTATGGCTTGTTCAATTTATTTTTCTATTCATGGTACTGTTAATACAGGCATTTTATGTTTTTGTTAATATTAGTTTCATTTAGATCATTAGTTTTATTGGTATACAACTGGGCAAAATGTTTCTAATAATTATCTTTACTTCAGCTTTATTTGTTGAGAATTCAACTTTTTCATTTTTGATACTGGTAATTTGGGTTTCCTCTTTAAAATATTAGCCTATGATTAACTAGTTTATTGGTTTTTTTTTTAGAAAAACAGTTCCTAATTTTATTTATTGATACTTTTATTTTGCTTTCAATTTTGTTATTCTATCCTCTGATTTTTAAGAATTTCTATTTTGGTATTTATTAGGGGTTTTAAAATTGGTTAGTTTTCTAGGTTTTTTTTTTTGCTTGCTCAACTTACAGATCTGTTCTTTTTTTTTTTTATGAAAGGGTTTGAGAGATAACATTTCCCCTAAAGACTACTTTGGCTTTATCACCCAAATTTTGATGTGTTGTCTTATTGTTGTCATTATCTTCAATGAAGTTATCTATTGTTTTTCTGATTTTTTGGAATGCTGTTGTTCATTAGGATAAGTTACTTAGTCTCAAATTAATTTTAATGGATTCCTCAGATGTCCTTTATTGAATATAATTTATTATATATTTATTATATATCCATAAAATAGGTTTAATATTTATTCTTTCTGTATTTATTTGTGAGGATTTTATTCCCTAATAAAATTTTCATAACGATACATGCTCACTTGAAAAATAAATGTATTATTTTGTATTTCCATTCAGTAATCATCAGAGGTCTATCATATCTTATTTTTCTAAAATCCAACTCACATCCTTAGCTTCTTTCTTGTTTATATTTTGTTTGTTTAGATTTTAACTATGTCTGAAAGGGATATATTAAGCTCCCCCACTATTATAGTTTTACTATCTCCACTTACCTCATTTAACTTGTCCTTTAAGTAGTTAGATGCCATGTCATTATACACATATACACATACACACACACACATATGTGTGTGTGTGTATATATGTAAATGAATTGACCTTTGTCATTCCTACCTTTCAGCAAAATGTATCATCCTAGTTTACCTCTTTTAATGAAGTCTTTTTTTTTCATACAGCTTTGTCTGAGACCATGATTGTTACTCCTGCCTTTGAAAGTTCAGTTGAAACACAATAGATTTTGCTCCAACTCCTTGTTTTAACTCTTTGTGGATCCTTGTTTTAAGTGTGTGTATACTATTGGATCCTGCTTTCTAATTCATGTTGGGCTCCTCTTCTATTTTATGGGTGAATTCAACCCATTCACATTCACAGTTATAATCATTAATTGTGTATTTCCCTCCATCCTATTCTTATACTTTACCTTTTCTTTGTTTCTTGTCTCCTCTTTATAAAGAAAAGGGTGATGAGGGAGAAACAGTGTTCTCAGCACCATTGTTCTAAGTTTGATGAAATCTGCTTCTGCTCACCTATCCCTCTTCTTTTGACCCTGGAAAAGCCCTATCACAGCATATTCTTTTTTTTTTTTTAATTCTTCTTTGAGAGCAACCCTCCTGAAGTTCCAAGGCCTCTAGTCCACCATTCAAAAATCTCTCTCTCTCTCTCTCTCTCTCTCTCATCTTCCCCTCCCCCATTCCTGGAGATTCCTTTCTCCACATGTGTCTCTGTAATAAATTGTTACAAGTTCCTTGCACAGCTATTAAGTATCATGCTCAGCATTCTCCTAACTAATCAACACTCCAAAAGATCAACACACAGAACAGGGCTTTGCCACCACAAAATTGCTCCAGACAAGTGGGAGCAGAGTCAAATTCCTCCCCTGCACTGAAATTTTTGCAGTCTCTTGCAAAAATCAGGCAGGGTAAGCTTGAAATCTGTGAACTATAGAGGATAAAAACAAACATTAGCACTTTAAGACAAGAGTGATTTTCCTAGCATCCTAGGTAACCAACTTTCAGTATTGTTGGAAACAAAAAAAAACTAATACTCACTAACAATACATACAGTATACATGACAATATACAAAGTACTACCTGACAGAGTAGGTGGCAATACATCTAAATTGTAGCTACATAGCAAAATGGACAGATCACTGTGTCTGGTGTCCAAAAGGCCCAAGTTTGAGTCTTGCCTCAGCTTTGTTATCCTGAGCATGCTGCCTAACCTCTTTCTGCTTTAGTTTCCTCAACTGTAAAATGAGGATGATAATAGAACTTACTTCCCAAGGTTGTTGTAAGGGTCAAATGAGATAATGCACAGAGTCTGGCATATAATGAACAGAACATAGTAAATTTACAGCTCAAGAGTATAAGTATATCCATTGCACACAACAATTTATAATAAACTACAAAACAAAGCTGGCTAATTAACAATGGAAAAATTAGCTAGCTATAACAATAACACCATCAGTTTTTCTAAATAGCTTAACTTTAAGGATTAGAATATATACAAATAATGAACAAAACAATTAAGAAACAAACATTGCATATAGCATCAACAACACAAAACATAGTCAGATAACAACAAAATAAGAACCTAGCATACTCAATACACAGTAATTAACACCTATTTGTGCAGCAAGAAACACACAATTAATTTATATATAAGGCACACTTTACATAAGTGAATAAGTGATCTTTAGAATTGTTTCCTGGTTTCACGTATAACTATTCCTTCAAGATCACCTGTAATTTCATTATTTAGTTTAGTGATTTGTTTGATGTGTCTAGTTCCCCTTGTCACTGGCTGAACTTGCTGCTATATCTTACCTCACACGATGATATGGGCTGATCATCAGGATCATATTACTTGTTTGTCTACACCTGGGCTGACAGCAAGGGGAGGATGGATATCAATGTGTTTGTGTCATCCAAGAGTTTTTGTGTGAAAGGAAGAGGAGATGGTGCAGGCACATAACAAGACTGAAGGTGAGCAGCCAGGGTTTTCCACTGGGACCCTCACAATATCACCAGAAATTGAGAAAGGCCTCCAGCACATTGGGTGGACCTCCTCTGCTGACTTTTCCATGGCAGGACTTGGACAAGAGTCACACAGGAAGCACAAGTGTGTATATATTATCATTTGTGTCACTGGAGGGAATTCCAGACCCATTTGAATATTCAAGTGTCTTTCCTAATGACACAGGTAATGCAAGGAACAATTCCATTCAGCCTCTTCTGCTTCATTGCTGCTAAACAAGTATAGAAGGCTTATCTTTTACCACTATTGTCCCTGAATTGCCAAACTACTCATAGCTTCTGTAATCTCTTATCCATTTAAATTTTAGACCAGCTGTCTTCCTGATTACTCTTCTATGAATTTCCTCTGGCTTACCATAATGTATCAGAGGCTACAAATGAGGCTCATCAGAATGATCTGATGCCTGGTATTCAGTCTGAATTCAATAAGACTTCATTCTTAAACAATAACAAGCAATAATAAGAGAGAAGCCCCATCCCTTTCTAGGTTAGGAATCAGGTTATGCTACAAGGTTTTGTAAGATTTGCTGCTCAATCTCTTGAAGGTGCATTTTTGCTTCCCAGATTTCTTTCTCATGCTAAATGTGTCTTCCAAATTAAATTTTCTCCAGGTTTGTTAGTTCCTTTTGTGTTGTTCCTTAGTGTTTGGGCATAATTGAGCTAATTTGAGCTACAGCTGGCTGATATATTCAGGAAAAATCTGGAATGTGTCAAACTGATTGCTTTAGCTATGTTTCTTTTCTCTTCTTTTTGTTAGGTCCGTAGATAAATGTGGCCAAATTGCTTTCTTAGCAAAGGCTCTGCCTGAAATCCCAAGTCATAGTCAATAGTAGGGTTTTTTTTAAGTCTCCACATTAAATTCCTTCTGTCCAGAGTGGCTTCATATTTGAAGTGATTCATTGTCATCAGGTAATTTTGACTTAAGCTGCTCAAGGTGAAAGAAGGCCAAAACTGGCTCTCATTCATACATTTATTTTCCCTTCCATATATACTTAATCTATGAGTCTTTTTTGTTTTTTTCAACTGGGCCTTTGATTTCATCAAGGGAACTTCCAGTGGGGGAATTTTTTCCATTGATTAAGGATAATACTTGATCTTCAATTTTATAGACTTAGAAAGTTGTTTGGGAGCACTGACAGTTTAAGTGATTTATCTAGCATCATACAACAAGTATGTGTCAGAGGCAGGATTTGAACCTAGGTCTTCTGCTTCTAAGATGAGCTTTCCATTGCATAATTTTATCTCTCAGTGTTGGAAGAGACTGCAGAGATCATCTTGTCCAACCCAAAACTGAATAGAAATCACCGCTGTAATGATCATCTACCCTTTGTTTAAAGATCTTGGAGATGGGGAACCCATTATCCCTTTATTAGTTCCTTTTATTCCTCCTGTATTTATCTGGTTATATAATTCTTCACCCCTTTTATTTCCTCCTAGTCCCTTTCTTCTCCTCCTCCTTCAATTAGTTCTGTTCATTAGTTTTAAAAATTTCTTTTTTTGTGCCCCTTTCCAAAATGAATTTCTCTCACCCTCTTCATTATCCATCCTTCATTTCTGTCTACTCCAGACCCTCATTCTCTGATTCATGACCCTATAATTACCTGGTCTCACTCTAGTTTCTGTATTCCTCAAGCAACCAAAACCTCCAAGGTACTTACTCTAGGCTCTCCTCTTTAGCTGATTTCTGCTACTGCCTTGTAGAATTTGTCCTGTGGATTCTCTTTTTTCATTGTACTCACTCCAAGAATGATGCCAATTATTGCAGATGTCCAAAAGAGCATTGCCCCATGGTAGGGCCCTTCCTCCACCACAGCCCTGGTTATGCAGTCCACTACTGATCTATACCCTCTCCTGATTACCTTTTTACCCCATTGGCCTCAAAACCTCTTCCTTGAGTCTATGTTCTTCCACTTCCCCAGGTTCTAGTTGTCCTCAGGAGTTCTAACTCCCTCCCTCCTGAAATAGGACCAGTAGACTTTACAAGTACCAAATCCCCCAGACCATACCCAGCATAAGGTCTCCATCTTCCTTCACAATCTTTTTTCATCCATAGGAGCATTCATCAGTGGAATCCCACCTCCCACCACCAAAGCAAGGCCTCCTTCCTTTCTTCTACTTTTTGATCTTTCCTCTCTCATCTTCACCCACTCCCTATAGATTTTTCTCTTTCTGAGGCCACGGGGATCAACTTCTCCTCATTGCTAACCTTTCATTTAACCTCATCACACATAGCTTTCTATCCCCTTGCTCCCCTCCCCATTCTCATGTACCTTCTCATGTTGTGATGTAGTCCCACAAAAAACCTCTATTTACCTGTAGATAAGGTGTTGCCAGTTTCTGTCCATAATGCCCCAGGTCCACCTCTTCACTGTTACTTCCACCAGACATCCCCCTTCAACTCTGTCTGTTTGTATATTTAGAAAGAAGTCTCTTACTGACTTCTGTGGTGTCACTCTTGCTGTTGCTGTCCTGCTGCATTTATTTACTCATACTTTTGTTGTTTGGGGTGTTTGAGAAACAAATAATCTTCTTAGTCCTGGTTTTCTTTATAAAAATGTTTCAAACACCTCTTTGTTATTGAATGTCCATCTTTATTTCATTCATTTAAGCTCAAATCTGCAGGGTAGATCACCCTGAGCTGCATCCTGAGCTTCATTTCTCGTTGGAACACGTTATTCCATTCCCTCCTACATTTTCTGGTGAGTTCGGAATAGTCTTTTGTTATTCAAATTTCCTTTGCCTTATATTAGGACATTTTTTTTGGGGGGTGAGGCAATTGGGGCTAAGGGACTTGCTCAGAGTCTGAGGCCAGATTTGAACTCAGGTTCTCCTGACTCCAGGGCTGGTGCTCTATCACCTACTGGTATACCACCTACCTGCCCCCTTTCCATTGTATTTGAAGGTCTTCTGATCATTTGTAGAATTTGTTTCTGAATCGAATTATTAAATTTAACCACTATATGTCTTGAAGTTTACAGCCTTGGGTGTTTTTTAATCTTTCGATTGTTTCATTTTCTATATTCAGAAGTTCTAGGCAATTGTCTTCTATTACTTCCTGCATTATGCTGTTAAGGTTTTTAAACTGTCATGTTCTTCTGGAAGACCTATGATTGCTACACATGCTGTCATTGAGATCAATAGGTTTTGCTTGCAGTAGTGAGCATGTTTTCTTTTAATCTTATTGTTTATTTGCTTTTCTTTTTCTAGCTTGTCCTTCACTTCCATATATTTACATTTCTAATCTGTTATTCTCTCTTTTGTTTCTTTGATGAGACTTGTCATTGAATATTCTAGTTTTCTTATTCTACTTGTTATTTTTAATGTGCAGGCCATACATCCTGATCCCATAATTCTCATTTTTCTTTTAAACCATTTTGTTGTGTTCTATGGTCTTCTCACATTCCACAGGTTCTCTGTCTCAAGTATTGAATCATTTCCCTCTGTTTTATGGTATTTATTTATAGTTGCCTGAACTTGTTTACTAGACCTAGAGGCCATATTTTCTTCTGTTATTAATGTTTTCCTTCTTGATTTACCTGCTCATGTTTAAGATCTTTGAGTGTATTTCTTCCTTAGATCTTTGGTAATTTCAGTCTCTCCCCCTGCCCCATTTCCCTCTATTATTCACTTTTTACTTTGTCTTCTGATGGTGGTTTCATTGGGGGATGCATCTCAAAGCATCTCACTATTCTCCCATGCTGAGTAATTCATAGTTCACCAGTCTAGGTCTATGCCCCAGGCAACTTTTTGGTTGACAGAACTGATCACAGCTGGATGCTGTGTTCTTTCCCTTAAGTTTAGTGCAGTGCTGCACAGCCCTTCTCCCCAGCAACCTTACCTCCCCCCACACGCCCATATAGTGTTTTGCCATGGTCTGTCTCAATTCCTTTGTTCCTAGGCTCTTTGGCCTGACACTAGCAGTTTTCTGCTCATTCTTACTTCATCTCTTACCTACAAACTCTGTTATACATCCTCCCTAAGAAAGCTGATTCTAGACTGTAATTCCCGAGTTACCACCACATAGTATAGTAGAAAAGGTACTGGACTTGGTGTAGGACACCTTTTTCAAGTGCTGATTTCATACCAGCTGTGTGATCCTGGGCAAAGTGTAAATCAACAGTCATGATGTCCAGGTAAAATCACTGAGTAAGCAGCTAGAGGACCTCTGTTTGAATTCCAGTTCTCCTATTTACTGCCTGTGTGAACTTGGGCAAATTACTTCCATTTTATAGACTCCAGTTTCGCTATCTTTAAAATGATGGCACCAGACTAGGTGATTTCTAAGATCTAAATATTCAACTCTATTATGTAAACCCTGTGAAACTTTATTGCTTGGTACCTCTTTTGTATCTGCACTTTTAAAAACAGTCTGAAGTACATCTTCCTCCTATGTTAAGTTAGAAATAAAAAATAAACTTAATTTAGACCTAAACTAGGTGCAAGAAATGACAATCTGAAAGGGAGAGATATGAGAAAGAGGTAATTTAGATGAATCTGTTCCTTGCAGCTGTGTTTATGCTCTTAGCATAATGTTAAGGCTTCCATCAAAGAAATCAGAATATCTGTAGTTCAGGCTTTTCTTAAACCACCCTAAATCCAAATTTAAGATAAATAGCTGTACTTGTCTGCCTTCTTTAAGAACTGACTAGTATCTTGGGATTCATAGTTCAGAGGGACAACCATTCCTTCTCAGCCCTGAGAGTGATTCGGGAATATCACAATTTGGAAGTAAGACTTGAGTCATACTTGGGATCTCTCTCTCTTTTTTTTTTAATTTTAGGCAGTTGGAGTTAAGTGACTTGCCCAAGGTCACACAGCTAGTAAGTGTCAAATGTTTGATCTGAGACTGGATTTGAACTCAGGTCCTCCTGACTCCAGGGCCGGTGCTCTATCCACTGCACCATCTAACTGCCCCATACTTAAGATTTCTTAGAGGCACATCTTCAAGGCAGGAAATGCAAGGGAAGAGTGAGATTTTGAAGAACTGAAGAGCAATAGCAACAAGGAGACAATGTCTCCAGCTATCCCCAGCTGGAAGAAGAAAGAGCTGCAGCAGACAAAAGAGAAACCAAGGACAGCTATTGGATCTTTGAAGTATTTCAGAGCAACAAACTTGGGCTGAAGCTTTAGGTTGTATCCACCTCTCCAAGGACCAAGGGTCATATGTGAAAGATGTTGTGAAGGTAGAAATGATAGTATTTGGTAACTATTTAGATAGGAGTGGGGTGAGAGAGAGTGAGGAGTTGAAGATGACACCTAGATTTCCAGCCTGGGTGACTGGAAGTATGGTGGTACCCTTTATAGTAATAGGGAACTTAGGAAGAGAAAATGTTTTGGGGAAAGATAATGAGTTTAGTTTTGACCATGTTGATTTAAAGATGTTTATGAAACATTTAAAGCTATCTAATAAATAGATCCGAGACATTGGTATAGAGATGATAACTGGACCCATGGGAGATGATGAGATCACCAAGTGAGATAGTATATAAAGAGAAGAAAAGAGGTCCTAGGAAAGGCTCTTGCGAAATAAATGCCGAGAGGGTATCCAAAGATTATGCTATAAACCATCACCCATGGAGGAGATAGGGAAGAATTCAAGTTTGTGCCTATTAGGAATATGAAACAGAGGAACTGAAAAACAAGTGTTTGATAAACCTAGAAGCATAAATTACTTAGAAAAAAACTCCTTATTTGATTAAAAAAACCCAATCTATTGGGAAAACTGAAAATCAGTCTGGGAGGAATTAGACTTAGATCAATATCTTATGCCAAATTCTGTAATACATTCAAAATAGGTATGTGACCCGAATGTTAAAAATCATGCCATAAAAATTAGAGAAGCAGATTATGTACTTTTCTCAGCTATGAATAGGAGATGTATTCTTGTCCAAACAAAAGAAGGAGGAGTAGGAGGTAGAGGAGGAGAATTGCAGACCATTAACAACCATATGAAAGAATGCTCTAAATCACTAATGTAAATGGAACCCAAAGTCCATTGGTATGGGAGTCTCTATTCAATGCCCTGAGTCTGTTCTAGGGGTGAGGAGGAATTGTCAGAAGAGGAGAGAAATCTAGGATCTTCAGTCCCTTTGGGCTCTTCAGTCTTTTCTGGCTTCCAACTTTGGAAGAGGTGGGTGATGCCAACCCCCCTTCAGATCACTGAAGGGAGAAAAATGCTCTGGGAAGAAGCCAACATGTAGAACTTCAATCATATCCTGATTTTCATCTTGCTACACCAGAGATTTTGGGGACTATTTACTTTGGGTAAAATCTAGGACTTTCAATAGAGCTGAGATGTGCTCCCCATGGGAGAGCTCCTTCAATCTGTATTGTCTAGGAAATATTCTTTTATGTATATTTTCCCTTATCCTGTTTTGTTGTCAACTTGTATTTATTTAATATATATTCATTATAGAATTGGCATTTGATGGGAAGGGAATCAAGCTTTGGATATAAAACTTGCGTTTCTTTTTCCCCAATATGGAACAGCAATTAGGAGTTTAGCATGAGCCAAAACAATTACATTTTCTATAATATTTAAGGGATCAGATAGATATAATTCTAACCTTGTACCTTCTCTCTCTGAGGAGAGCAGAGTGGCCAACTTTCTGCTTCTTCTCTAGGCAGGAATTAAAATCTTCCTTGGAAAAGTGTTGGGGAAAGAGGTGATAGAAGCATACCTAATCTTACCTCCTTTGAGGCACATTAATAATAAGAGAAATGCAAATCAAAACTTTATAATCTACAAATCGACAAAGATGATGAAAGATGGGGAATAGTTAAGTCTTGCAAAGGCTGTGGGAAGATAGGCACACCAGTGCATTATTGATGGAGTTGTGAATCAACACAATCATTTGTCAAAAGAATTTGGAATTTTTCAAATAAAGTAACTAAAATGTATATACCCTTTGACCCAGGGATTCCACTATTAGGTCATTGATAAGAAAGTCTCCGTATACATGAAAATATTTATAGCAGTTCCTTCTGTGGTAGTAAAGAACTGGAGACAAATTATTTGGCAAATAGCTAACCTAATTATGGCACATGAATATAATGGGTTATTACTGTGCAGTAAGAAAAAACAAAGTTGATGAATACAGAAAAGCATAGAAAGACTTAGAGAAACTGATTTGGAGTGAAGTAAGCAGAGTCAAGAAAACAATATACATAATGACTTATTGTTCAGTCATTTCAATCCTATCTGACTCTTGTAACCCTATTTGGGATTTTCTTGGCAAAGATATTGGAGTAGTTTGCCATTTCCTTCTCCAGCTCATTTTATAGATGTGGAAACTGAGGCAAACAGGGTTCATACAGCTAATAAATGTTCCTGACTTTAGGCCCTGCATTCTGTCCACTGTGTTACCTAGCAACTACAAAACAATCAAAAGTGAATGTTGCAGAATTACAAAGAACAAGGTTGGCTCTGAAGAAGAGATATTGAGTAGATACCTTCCACCACTTTTTGGCAGAGTAGAAGGTCCACAGGTATGGGACATTGCAAAAATTGTCCAAATTTTTTTGTATTTTGATTAGTTTTGCTGATTTTTCTCTTCTTTATCTTTTCTTTAAAAATATTTTTATATGGGATGGCTTTCTGGGAGGGGGAAGGAAGAGATATTGGGAGAAATTTAGGTAATGTAAGAACAAAAGATATAAATAAAAATTCAAAAACATAATAAAAATAAAATCTTTCCCTATTCAGCAGGGAGGAAGGAACAGAAAGGGTTGAATAACAGGCAGTCAATCCTTCCTTCCACAGTTACACCCACTAGTGTTACACATATAAACATGTATTACTCATAAAGCAATTTATGAAAACAGCCTCTTAAAACCAACAAGCCTTCAGTTAATTCCTATCATATTCTGGTAACCAGCTACAGAATCAACTACTGTATGAAAAAACATCAGTATATCAATTTTGGCTTGTGTGTTTTGAGGTAGAGGGGAAAGAATTTGGTGGCTTCTTAGCTTGGTTAAGAAGAGTGAATTCTGAAAGATAAAAAGCCTAAATCACAGTACCAGGCTCCAAAGGTTATGAAACAGGTATTTTCAAATGTTTACCCTGACCACTATGAATGATAAAATTTGACAACTCAGATGTTTCAAAAAAGTAATTGGAAGTTGATTATCTGTTTGTCTTAAAGCTTGATGACAGAGAGAACATCCAAATAGTGCTAGCCGGTAGTATCCTCTAAAGGCTAGGCATATAACTGGATGCAGAGATTAAGGCTGACCTGGACACCAGACAGGTCAACCATACTAACAAATCAGAGAATTGCAAGCAGTTATCTAAATAATTCAGGCTAAAAAACCTTGCTGCATCTGTATGAACAAAATCAAAGGGATCAGGATTAAGATGGAAGAGAATTTACAGATCATTTAGTTCAATCCTCTCATTTTATTTTGAATCTTTTCTTTTTGTTGACATCTTTTGTTTTTGTCAACCTTAATTTCCTAATATATCTCTCCCTTTCCCCTCCTCTTTCCAGCAAGTCAACCATGGTGGCAAATATTAAAAAGAACAAGAACGACAAAAGCAGCTTAGCAAAACCAACCAAGTGCAGCAATCATATCTGAAAACATAAGCAATATTCCACACACACACACCAATACTCCCACCTCTGCAGAGAGGGGAAGGAGGGACATTGTGTAATCTCATCTTGAAGGGCAAGTTTTAGCTCCCTTATTTTATGGATGAAGAAACCAAGGTCGAGAGGCTAAGTGACCTACGCAACTTCACACAGGTACTAAGTAGCAGATGTCTAGCTCCTAATTCAATTCTCTTTTTACCATGCCACTATGACTCCTGAATACCAATGAATTTGATTAAGCAGGCATCCAACCTAAATAGCTCAGACTAGACTCTTCCCTCTTAAAAGGCAGGACTTTTCAGAAGACTGATTCTCAGCTGTCAAATTGATCTTACTTAAGTGCAGGTCTGGCCATGTCATCCTTCTCTTTACCACCTTCCCCTCCCAAACTCTAGTGGTTCCTTATTACCTCCAAGATGTAAAAGAAAATCTAGCTTTTAAAGCCTGCTCCCTTCCTGTCTTTCCAATCTTCTCATACCATATTCCTCTCCATATACTCTATGATCCAGTGACTGAAGCTTCATTACTGTTCTTTGCTCAAAACATTCCATCTCCTATCTTCATGGGTTTTTATTGGGAAGATTTGATTTTTATTATGCTTAAAAACTATTTTTTAATAAAAATTTTTGCTTATGTATCATGTAAATTTCTCCCAATACCTCTTCCTTCCCCCTCCCATGCCAAGAATTCTCTTCCTTCTCATTTCCTCTTTCTGACTTCCCTGACTCCCTTTAAGTTTCAGCTAAAATCCCACCTTATACAAGAAGTCTTTCCTAATACTCTTTAATACCCTTCCCAACTTTCCTCAGTTCAACATCTCTTCTCTCCCTCAGTCCTTTACATACTTCTCCCTCAATTCTATACTTCCCTTTAATAACCGACACGTAGAATAATTCCTTGCCCTTCTATCACTCATATAATGTATAGTAAGGATTCTGTTAGGTTGACCAACTTTACTTGGAGGCCACCCTTCAGGCTGTCTTGACTCATTCTCATATTTAAAATGAATACCCCAAGTTCTAGAGCAGAGATTGACTCAAAGGCTAAATCCAGCCTGACATATATGACCTATGAGCTAACAATGGTTTTGAATAACTCAAGTCATAATTTGCTGACCCCTGCTCTAGAACAATCCAGCGGTATATTTGGATATTATCTTACTGATAAAATTATAACCTCTTTTTCATTAATTTATTAGTTAAATGACACCTCTTACCCCAGGTTATTACATATAATTTATTAAATAAGCTAGAGAAACTTCCTATTTCTCTCTATATATCTCTCTTAAATTCTTTAGTTTTCTATGCTTAAATAAATATTAAAATTCCCAATTATACCATTTATTAACAATGAAATGAATAATGAAACAAAGAAATAATTTAAATTTTTGAGAAATGTTACAAAATTACCTTAAATCCTCTCACTTATAGCAGATAACTATTTTTCTTCACAGTATTTACTTTCTCCCAAAATAGACACTGACTTTCTTCTCAATGATTTTCTTCATGAAATAAATGCAAGAACAGCTCCACCAGAAAAGATCTATCTCCTTTCTGTCTATCTTCTCCAGCTTCTCTTGAAGCCATGACAAAAAAAAAAGAGACTTCATCAGCTTGACTCTTCATAGAATTCTATTTTTAATGTTTCTAAACAATAAAACAATTAAGGCAGTTCTAACAAAAAAGAAATTTCTCTCACAGTCAAAGGATGAAGTCTCTTGTGCAAGAAATAGCAAGGAAGCTGGTGTCACTGTATTAATTTGTGGAGGGTAGTAAGGCATAAGAAGACTGGAAGGGTAGAAAGAGACCAAGTTATTAAGGGCTTTAAAAACCAAAAAGAGTATTTTCTATTTGATCCTGGAGAAAAAAAGGAGCCACTGGCATTACTGAATGGGGTGAGGGGAGTTACATTCTCAGCCCTGATTTTTAGGAAGGTCAATTTGACAGCTGAATGAAAGATAGATTGGGACGGAGAGAGATTTGAGGCAGGGAGACCAAGTAGTGGACTATAACAATAGTATAGGAATAAGGTGATGAAGTACTGCACAACAGCGGTGGCAGTGTCATAGGAGAGAAGGGGGCATTTGTCCTATTACATACAGTTTATGGTTCAAAATGGTGCAAAAATTCCTAGGCTTTGAACCCTAGACAGATTTCATATATGACATGGTTGGTTCTGAGCATTCTATAGTCTCCAGAAGAAATAGAAACTGCCTGAGGAAAAGCAATATAGACCTAGAACAATAGGGGGGATGTGTGCATTTGTGGTCCGATTTTAAGACTGTCTCTAAGTCCCAAATAGGTAGAAAGGAGGAAGGAGAGAATTCTAGATTAGGACAATAGTATAAAGAAAGGTTCAGTGATGGGCATAAATATGGTGAGCTCATGGGCCAGAGAGGAACTGACATGCAGATATGAATATTAAATATTCATATCCCTACCACTTTGAAGCCCAATTTCTTCAACATTGCAGCCCTGGACCTGTTCATTAGAGCTAAATTGACTGTCATGGACATTGCATTCTTCAGGCAAAGCTGCTTATCAGCTTCATCTGGTCATATAATTTATAAATTCTTCCCAATTTCTGAAGGCCTTATAGTCTTCTTGGAGGCTGCTACATTAGGTTAATAAATCATCACACCCAAGTGTAATTATAAATATTTTTGTACTTCTATCTCTTATACTGATCCCTCCTCCCTTTCCCCCCTGCCTCAGGCCTCTTAACTTGGTAAAGCAGATATAAAAGTGAGCAGGCAGAACTAGCTTTCTTTATACAATTCTTAATCCCAAATGACCCATGGAAATCAAATCATCTAATTCTCTGCTTTTTAACACAGGACTCTGCTTTACCATGGCATTTCCTAGCTCTTCAGCCAACCTAATTTCAGATGACATGAATCATTTGTTTCATAATCTCTAACCATTAAAGGTCTTTCTCTGCGACATCCTGTTGTTGTTTTTTTTTTTTAAAGAGAAGCCTGAGGTTTAATCA
Organism: Phascolarctos cinereus; assembly: GCF_003287225.1. Lineage (NCBI taxonomy): Eukaryota > Metazoa > Chordata > Mammalia > Diprotodontia > Phascolarctidae > Phascolarctos > Phascolarctos cinereus. Next base: position 338,411,721 of record NW_027555625.1, on the reverse strand, counting down.
ATGGGCTGAAGACTAATTTAATAGACCATGACCCACACGTTGCTGCTGAGCTCATGGTTTAAAAGGTATATTCAATAAGTAGCTACTGTATTTGAGATTTTCTGACTTACTGAGTAAATAAATAGCATCAATAAAGTCTATACTACAGTTAACAAGGAGTTTTCTATACTAATTGGTTCATGTTATCATAAAAAAAAAAGTCCAGAGAACCTTCAAACATCTAAAAAGACAAGTCAAACTACTTAAAAGAAATCACTTCATCCACTTTTGGGACAAAGAACTTAGTTCACAGATTTGAACTATAAAACCACAAATAATAAGAACATCAATCAGAGAGCCACGTAGGGTACCCTGGACTGATGGTTAAATCTGCTTTGGTATGAACATTTATACCTCAGAAATAAGCAAATATTACAAACTAGAGCTTGATTTATTGTTTTGTTGATTGTCTAGATGAAGAAAATATCATTAATGCAGATTAGACTTTCAAGTGTGTCATGGGTACATTTTTTTTTCCTGGAAATCCAGTTAAACATTACCAGCACACTACTACTAAAGGAAATAGTCAAATGTCAATTATAAGCTGACTGTTATCCCTAAAAATATCGCTATAATACTCACAGAGGGCAGCTAGGCAGTGCAGTGGATACAGTGCCAGATGTGGAGTCAGGAAGACTCATCTTCCTGAGTTCAAATCTGGCCTCAGACACATAGTGGCTATGTGATCCTAGGCAAGCCACTTAACCCTATTTGCCTCAGTTTCTTTATCTGTAAAATGAGCTGGAAAAGGAAATTGCAAACCACTCCAGTATCTCTGCCAAGAAAACCCCAAATGGGGTCATGAAGACTGAATAACAAATGCAGGTAGAGGAACAATGGTACTATATAGCAAAAAGAGACCCAAATAATGTAGACTAAGCCATTCTCCTGAGTTCAGCAACTCATCTAAGAATCATCGCAAAGAACTTTAAAAATTTTACATAGAAAGAGGTAAAAATAAACAGCACTCGAGTTATTCTCACATCTGCCAAGGAGAGCCTTACTTAAGCTGAGTAACTATTAGCATTTCTATTGATATATATATAATTGGCTTTGAACAAGATCATCAGAGGACAAATCAGCAACATAATCCCAACAACGGAAGGTTTTAGGCTCACAGGTACATTCTGAATACCTGTGCAACATTATGTGTTGCAAACATATAGGTGTACTTATTTTCCATTGTTTTGGTAACCAAAGATTAAAAAGGAGAAGGAAAAGAACGTATTAATTCCCATGAGTAAAATGACACTCTCTTCAGATATAAATTATATCTAAGAATATAATTATTTGATGAGTCATTTTTCTTTACTGTGTTTGATAACGATAAAACTGAATGAGAACATGAAATCAAACACATAGTTTAAGAATCCTTACTTCAGACTATGCTAATTTAAAGTGCCATATTTTGAGCAGTGCTTGACGAATTTATTTTGGAGTAAAGAGGAAGAGTTTAATATCCAAGCTTGAGATGGCCAACAAAATTATAGTAGAAATGTTTAACCCATGAACTATTCAAAGGAGATTCAGTCTTTGTGTGAAAATGGAGCAATTTTTTATTTACAAAAAAAATATTGTGGAGGAGTCTACTTCCCTAGACTTTGTTAGTGGTTAGTTCAGGTTATTATAAGTGACTGGCTCTTACCTCTGTGCCAAATCACACAAGATTTAGCAACTTTAATGTCAAAGGAGCAGAGGGGTTGGAATATGATATTCTGGAATGCAAAGGAGTTAGAATTACAAGAATAATTTACTCAGCAAAACTGAGTTGGCGGGGGTGGAGGGGAATGGATATTTAATGAAATAGAGGAATTTTAAGAGTTCCTGATAAAAAAAAATCTGAGTTTAATGGAAAATTTTATATTTAAACATTCAAGAAAAGCATAAAAAGGTAAACATGAAAGAGAAATAATAATGGACTCAATAAAGTTAAACTGTTTATATTTCTATATGGAATTATACATGTAACTTCTAAGCACTCTATCATTACTAGGGCAGTTAGAAGGAGTCTGCTATGTCAGAGGGCATGGGTGTGAGCCAATTATGTTGAGATTATCTCCAAAAAGTATGGAGGGGTAAGACAGAGGGATGCACTGGGAGAAAGGGGAAGGGAGAGGTAGGATGCAAAAAATTTTCTTACATAAAAGCAGCATTAGAAGAAAGCTTTTATAGTGGAGGGGAAAATAGAAGTGGGTGGGCAATGCTTGAACCTCACTCTCCTCTAAATTGGTTCAAAGAGGGAAGACTATATACACATACTCAATTGGGTATAGAAATCTATCTTACCCAACAGGGTAATGGAAGAAAAGGGGTAAGAGAAAGGGAAGGGTTGATAAGAAGGATTAGAGGAGGCAGAGGTCAGAAGCAGAATGGACTTTTGAGGAGGGACAAGATAAAAAGAGAGAAAATGATAAACAGAAGAAAATGAGATAGAGGGAAATGCACAGTTGGTAATCATAATTGTGAATATGAATGGGATGAAACGGAAATAGATAGTAGAATGGATTAAAAACTAGAATCTAATAATATGTTGTTTACAAGAGACACTTGAAACAAAACAAATACGTACTCAGAGTTAAAATAAGGACTGGAACAGAATCTATTATGCTTCAGCTGAAATAAAAAGGCAGAGGTAGCAATCATAATCTCAGACAAAGTAAAAGCAAAAATAGATCTAATTAAAAGAGATAATCAGAGGAACTACATTTTGATAAAAGGTGCCATAGACAATGAATGAAGGAAATTTCTACAACAAGTTTCTTTGATAAGGCCCTCATTTTTCAAATATATACTGAGTATTGAATTAAGTCAAGTTTATAAAAACAAGAGCTATTCTCCAGTTGAAAAATGGTCAAAAGATATGAATAGGCAGTTTTCAGAAGAAGAGATCAGAAAGTTATTTATAGTCATGATATGAAAAAATGCACTAAATCACTATTGATTAGAGAAATGCAAATTAAAACAACTCTGAAGTACCATCTCACACCTATTAGAAAAGACAGATGCTAGAGGGAATGAAGGAAAATAGGTGGAGCTGTGAACTAGTCCAATCATTCTGGAGAATGCACAAACTATACCCAAAGGGCTATAAAACAGTGCATACCTTATGATCCAGCAATACCACTGTGAGGTCTGTATCCCAAAGAGATCAAAGAAAAAGGGGAAAGGACCTATATGTACAGAAATATTTGTAGTAGCTCTTTTTGTGGAGGCAAAGAAATGGAAATTGAGGGTAATGCCTGAAGAAGTTGTAGCACGTGATTGTTATGGGGTAGTAATGTGCTAACAAGAAATGGCAAGAGTGATAGTATCAGAAAAAACATGGGAAGACCTATGTGAACTGACACAAAGTGAAGTGAGCTGAACGAGGAGGTCAATGTACACAGAAACAGCAATATTATAATGATGCTCAATCGTGAAAGACTTAGCTACTACACTTATTAATTCAGTAGTGTAGGGACTCATGATGAAAAAAATGCTATCTACCTCCAGAGAGAAAACTGATGAATTTTGACTGCAAACTGAAGTATAATTTGCTCATTTTCTTTATTTTGGGGATAAAGCTAATATGGAAATATGTTTTGTATGACCACATGTAAAATTGATATTATGTTGGTTGCCTTCTCTGTGGGAGAGGGACAAAAAGAAGGAAGAGAATTTGGGGTTCAAAATTTTAAAAAAGTTAAAATAAATAATAAATTTTAAAAAGAAAGAAAAAAGTCAGCTGCATATAGTAGCACAATCCATGAAGCAGTTAATAGAAAGGGTAAACCCATTTAAAATATCTATAAATTGCATATAGTTAAATGAAATATTTAAGGATCAAACTAGCAATGAACACAAAATACTTACAAAGATCTAATTACAAAGTGCTCCTTAAAGAAATAAAAAGCAGGGGGCAACTAGATGGCACAGCGGATAGAGCACCAGCTCTGGATTCAGGAAGACCTGAGTTCAAATTTGGCCTTAGACACTTGACACTTACTAGCTGTGTGACCCTGGGCAAGTCACTTCACCTCATTGCTTCACCAAAAAAAAGAGGCAATTTAAATAGATGGAGGAATATTCAGTCTTTCCCAGATGATACTCTGTAGTAGACATGGTCTACTGGTTGGTTTGCCTGCCACAAGCCTCTCCTCACTCCAGTCCTTCCTCCACTCAGCTGCCAAAGTGAGTAACCCTGTCATGTCTCTTTTTCAACAAACTCCTATGGCTCCCTATCACCTCCAGGACCAAATATAAATCCTCTGTTTGGCATTCAAGCTCTTCGTAACCTAGCCCTCCTCTCCTGCTTTCCAGTCTTCTTATACCTTTCTACCTCCTACACCCCTTATCCCAGTGATCTCTTGGATCTGGGACACTAGCCGCTTTGCTGTTCCTCAAACAAGACACTCCATCTTCAGACTCCAGGCATTTTCACTGGCTGTTCTTCATGTCTGGAATGCTCTCCTTCTTCATTCTACATCCTGGCTTCTCTGGCTTTCTTCAAGTTCTGTCTTATTTCCCATCTTCTACAGGAAGCCTTTCTGCATGTTAATTCTAGTGCCTTTCCTTTGTTGATTTTTTTGCTGTTATCTTGTATACAGCTTGTTTGTATATGGTTGTTTGCATGTTGTCTCTCTCATTAGACTGTGAGCTGCTTGAGTGCAGAAACTGTCTTTCAGCCTTCTTTGTATCCCTAGTCCTTAGCAATGGCCTGGCACATAATAGGTGCTTATAAATTTTTATTGACCAACTGAATTGGCCAAAAGATTCAGTTCAATTCAACATGCACTTATCAAATGCAAGAGATTTAATAATAATTTTTTTGTAGTATATTACAATTATTTCAGATATACACCCTCTTTGGCCCCAGTAATTTAATCCTCTCTTGCTAGAAAGAAATATCAGTTAACTAGCATATGTTAAAATTGCCCCCAGCACAGTGTCTGACACATAGTAGATAATTAACAAGTGTTTGTTGACTTGATTGTGTTGTAGTAAGGTCTAGCACTGTATGTTTTCCAGACCTAGGTTAATTGTGGTGGTGGTCATGCTGCAATGAAAGAATGGTGTTCACTTGTGCCCAACTCTTTATGACTCCATTTTGGGGATTTTCTTGGCAAAAGTATTAGAGTGGTTTTACCATTTCCTTCTCCAGCTTATTTTACAGATGAGGAACTGAGACAAACAGGGTTAAGTGACTTGCCCAGGGTCACAAAGCTAGTAAGTGCCTGAGGCTGGATTAGTGCTCATGAGGATGTTTCCTGATTCCAAGCCCATTGATCTATCCACTGCACCACCTAGCTGCCCATAACGAAAGAACAGGAAATATATTTTTGGAGCCCCAAGCCTACTTTATGCCTTTCAGAAATGTGGTACAATTTAGCAGAGCTCACTGAAAGTAAATTTAGCATTTTATATAGCTGAAATTCTCTGTAGTCTTAATTTTGAGAAGACACAAATGTCTAAGTACTTTTTCCTTCAATCTATTTTTTAGTACTTCTAAATGCAAACTCCATGGTCGTTTAAATTTCTTTTTTATATTGTTATTGAACATCCTCAAAAAAACCCCCACAGATTTCTTGCTACTAAAAAGCTATTAAGTGTGTTTGCATAAGTAATAGCATTTGGGGACTAATTTTGTACTTTTAATTTAGGAATGCCAAAGGTACTTTAACCCTGAAGACCATTTTAATCTGTTCTGCTCAGCTGCTTGTATCTCATCAAAATGTTTTAAAATTTATCCTTAATAACTCTTGTTCACTCCCTTCACAGAAATTGATCCGGTAACACTGGCATCCTTGTTCTTTCTCTCACAAGACTGAGCATTTTCTCTGGCTGTCCTCCAGGACTAGCATTCTCTTCCTCCTCATCTACATCATCTAGGTTCCTTGGCTTCCTTCAAGTCTCAACTAAAATCTTCCCTTCTACAAGAAGCTTTTCCCAATCCCCTTAAGGCTACTGCTTTCCCTCAGTTGATTATCTACAAGGTATCCTGTATATCATTGACCACACTATAGTCTTTGATGGTGTGGATAATAACAAAATGTGGCAAGTCCTCAAAGAGAATTAAGTACCAGATCATCTTACTTGTCTCTTGAGGAATCTGTATGCAGGCCAAGAAGCAATAGTTAGAATCAAACAGGGAATAACTGATTGGTTTAAGATTGGAAAAAGAGTGTGACGAGGCTATATATTGTCACCTTATTTATTTAACTTATATGCTGTACATCATGTGAAATGCCAGGTTGTATGAATCAAAAGCTGGAATTAAAGTTGCCAGGAGAAATACCAACAATCTCAGATATGCAGATGATACCACTTTGATGGCAGAAAGTAAAGAGGAATTAAGAAGCCTCTTGATGAAGCTGAAAGAGGAGAGTGGAAAAGCTGGCTTGATGCTTCACATAAAAAACCCCCCAACAACCTAAGATCTTGGCAAATGATCCCATCACACTTCCTGGCAAATAGAGGGAGAAGAAATAGATTTTATATCCTGTGTCAGATTTTACATTCTGGGCTCAAAGATTACTGCAGATGGCAACTGTAACTATGAAATTAAAAGATGCTTGTTCCTTGGAAGGAGAGCTAAAACAAATCTGGATGGCATACTAAAAAGCAGAGACATCACCTTGTTGACAAAGGTCCATATAGTCAAAGCTATGGCTTTTCCAGCAGCAATGTGTAGCTGTGACAGTTGGACTATAAGGAAAGCTGAGCACTACAGAATCGATGCTTTAGAATTGTGATGCTGGAGAAGACTTTTGAAAGTCCATTAGACAGCAAGGAAGTCAAATCAATGAATACTTAAAGAAAAAAATTCAGGGTATTTACTAGAAGGTCAAATACTAAAGCTAAAGCTTAAATACTTTGGCCACATAATGAGAAAATCCTAATGTTGGGGAAGATTGAAGGCAAAAAGAATGGCAGAAGATGAGATGGGTAGGTAGTGTCATGGAAACAATGAACATGAACTTGGACAGACTTCAAGAGAAATCCTCTTGAAGATAGAAGTCTGGTGTGCAGTGGTCCATGGGGTCATGAAGAGTTGAACACAACTGAAGAACTGAACACAACAAATGTTTTGTTTGTACATAGTTATTTTAATGTTGTCTTCCTCATTAGATTGTGAGCTCCTTGAGATTAGGGACTGTTTTTTGCCCTTTTTTTGCATTCCTGGTGCTCAGTACAGTTCCTGGCACATAGTAGGTGTTTTATAAAAATGCTTGTTGACTGACTGTTCCTACAAAGATTCAGATGTTCACTAGGGAAAAGAAGAAAAACAATGAAGAGTCAGCTAAGTCTTTCAACTAAAAAGCCCAAAGCTGGCTGTGTCCATTTTTGTCTCTCTCTCAGTTTAGATCTCAGAAAATTCATGTATAATATTCTTTCTTTTGTTTACTAAATCAATCAAATAACAAGCATTTATTTAGTGCCTACTGCATGCCAAGCATTGTAGTAGATGCTGGAAAGAGAAAGACAAAAATAAAATTCTTTGCCCTCAAGGAGTTTTCATTCTATAGGAGGAAAACATGTACACACAAGTACATACAAAACACACACTGAGCAAATACAATAGAATTTTGGAAGAGAGATTAGTGCCTGAAGGATCAAGAACATAGTAGAGATAGTCCTAACCTCTCTCCAAACTCACCTCTCTGATATGTAATAATATCTCAAACTGGACATTCCATAAACATTCTAAACTCAACATGTTCAAAACTAAATTCATTGTATTTCTCCCAAATCCTCCCTTCTTCCCAACTTCCCTATTCTTGTCAACCTCACCTCCATCTTCCCAGTCACTCAGGTTGGACACCTTGTTGTTGTTCTCAACTCCTCATTATCTCTCATCATATTCAAACTGTTGTGAGCTCCTGTCAATTTTGCCTTCATAACATCTCTCATCTATGTCCCCATTCTCTTCTCTGACACTGCCACCATCTTGGCATAGGTCCTTATCCCTTTACACCTGGATTATTGAAGTAGCTGGCTGATTAGTCTCCCTGCCTCAACACTCTCTTCACTCCAGCCCACCCTCCATTCAGCTGTTGAATTAATGTTCATGTCACTGCTGTGGCTCCCTATTATTACCAAGATGAAATATAAAATTCTCTAATTGGCATTCAAAATCTTTCACAACCTTACTGCCTCTTACCCTTTTAGTCTTTCTACATATTACCCCTCACACACTCCCATAGTACTTTTTGATCTAGAGACACTGGCCCCTTTACTGTTTGTCTCACAAGACACTCTCTCTAAGCATTTTCTTTGGCTATTTCCCATGTCTGGAACATTTTCCCTCCTCATCTTTGCATCCTAAATGCTTTTTGACAGACTGACATAATAACAATTGATTTTTAATACAGTATTTTAAAATGTATAAAATATAAAAACATATAACATGTATAATGTTGCATATAGCATCTCATTTGAGTCTGATAATGATCTTGTAAATTAAGTACTATACATGCTATTATTCCCAGTGTATAAATGAAGAAACTAAGACTCAAAGGTTGGGGGACTAACTACGGTTACACAGATGGTGTCAATGGCAGGGTGGTAATCTAGGTCCTACAGACTCCAAGTAAACACTCTATCCACTAGATACTAGCAGAATGTTCCCTGGAGAGTTGATTGTGTAGAACATTTGTCTGCCCTAGAGAATTATAATTAATTTACTGAAACCATCATAAATATCATAATTAAGAAAAAGTTCTAAAATCCCTCAAGAAAAGAAAACTTTTGTGCTATTTTAAAAATGAATGAAATAAATCTGCCAGGTTGACTAATAGTTTGGAAAGGAAATAACACCATTTAATGAAAAATGAAAATGAGTGGCAACTGATATTCTAAAAAAAAGGATTGTTGTTGATTTTATACAGCTTGAAACACCTGCTTAGACAAGAACATAATATCTTCAAACATCCTAAGAAACTAAAAATTAAAATGAAAGGTGATCAATAAAACAGAAAAATAACATGTAGTTTCCCAAGCAAATGTTATACTTACCACTAATTTTCACAAAGACTTAAAGGGGTGTTGAAAAGTTGTTATTGTCTTGGGGTTGAGCCCACAATACTGAAAGTAAGATCTTTAGCATGAACATTTATTTGGCTACTCATAAGCGGCATTAGAAGTGGTTACATATATAGTTCGCACTTCTTTTGAGAATTGTTTGTTCTCAGAATTGTCATTTTTGATCATTTGTCCATTAAGGAGTGACTTTCTGTCTTATATATTTATTTTAATCTTCTATATGTTTTCTATATTAAGCCCTTATCAGAGAATTTGACACAGAGATTCTTCCCTCCCCCCCTTGAACATTTCCCTTAATGGTGTAAGTTGCTGTTCTAACCCTAATTTCTGTCAGACAGATGTCCAGTTTTCCCAGAAATTCTTGTCAAATAAAGTTCTTCCTTAAACCATTTATATGTCTACTTTTATGCTTTTTAAACTAATACCAAATGGTTTAGATGATTATTGCTTCATAATATAATGAGACCTAGAAGTGCTGTTTTTCCCTTCATTCATACTTTTTCATTGTTTCTCTTGAGATTTGAGATCTTTTATTCCTCCAAATGAATTTTGTGATTATTTTATCTAGCTTTGTAAGATGTCCCCTTGGTAGTTTGGTTAGTGTTGTATTAAGAATGTAAGTAAATTTAGTTAGAATGAAAATTGTTACATTGACAAAGCCCAACTGGAAGTATTAAATATTCCTCCATTTATTTAAGTCATTTTTCATGTCTTTAGTGAAAATTTGTAATTTAATCTATATAGGCATTGAATGTTACTTGGTAGATTGACTTCCAGATATTTTAGGCATTCACTTCTTATTTTGCATGACACTTCCCTTTTAAATATTTCTTCTGATTTTCATTATTGCTATGTAGAAATGCTATTGATTTTTGTGAGTTAATTTTTATCTTGTTACTTTACTGAAACCATTGTGTCAATTAGTTTATTTTCTGTTTCTTTAGGATTTCCTAGGTAAACCACCTGATTTCTATGCCTTTCTTTTTCTTTTTTTATTTTATTGTTAATGCTAACTTTTTTTTTTTAGGCAATTGGGGTTAAGTGACTTGCCCAGGGTCACACAGCTAGTAAGTGTCAAGTGTTTCGTCTGAGGCCGGATTTGAACTCAGGTCCTCCCGACTTCAGGGCCATTGCTCTATCCACTGTGCAACCTAGCTGCCTCAAACATTTCTCTAACTATATCAAATAGTGGGAAAAGAAAGCATCCTTCTTATATTCCTTTATTTATTGGCAAATATTCTAGTTTCCCCCTTGGCTTGAAAGCTAGCTTTTAATTTTAGCTACATACATTTTATCATATTATTAAAATTACTTTTATGTCTATTTTATCATCATCATCATCATCATTATTATCATCAAGGGCAAATATTTGAATGCTTCATGTCATCAAAATTTTTTTCTGTACCTATCACATCTCAGCATGTGATTTGGGATGTTTTTGTTTCTTAATATGATCAATATTCTTATTTTTTTCTAATATTGAACCATCCTTGTATCCTCTAACTTGATAATAGTGAATCACAGTTTAGATATATTGTTGTAGTTTTTTTTTGCCAATCTTTTATTCAAAATCTTTAAATCAATAGCCATTAATTATATAGGTTTATAGTTCTCTTTCTTTCTTTTATCCGTCACTAGTTTAAGTACTAGGACTATTTTTTGTAAGAGATTTTGATGAATTTTGTTCTAAATTTTTGAAAAAATTTTTTATTTAGTATAGTCATTACTTGTTCTTTATAAATTTGATAAAATTCTCCTTTAAACCCATTTGGGCTAGTAATTTTTAGTTTTGGTATTTCCCTTACAACTAGTTCTAGTTCATTTTCTGAAATTTTAAGGTCTCTATTTGATGTTGTGCTAATTTGGGTATTTCACATTTTTGTGAGTAATTCTATATTTATTTTAAATACTCATTTTTTCTAGCATATAATTGTTTATAAAAGGCTATGATGATTTTCATTTCTTTTGTTTGTTGTGATTTCACTTTATTAAAATTTTTTCAAATATGATAATCTATATACAAAGAACAGAAAAGAGGATTTTGTGTGAAATCATGAATTTTTATTATGTATATTTTTTAAAAGTATATAATCTTTTTTAAAAGTATATAATACATTTACCATGGTAGTTCCAAAACTTTCCTGCTTGTCTATATCTCTTTCTGATTTTTCTTGTGTATTCTTCTGAATATTTTGAAAATGTTCCAAGGATACTCTTTTCTTTTCTTCTTCTCCCTTTTTTTGGGAAACACCATCATTATCCCTCCTATTACTCCTATAAACTTTCCCTTTCTCTGTAAAGAATTAAAGCCTTATAACAAATAAATACAGGGAGGAAAACTATTCCATGTAGTGTTTTTTTCTGAAAAAGTATCATTCTGTACCTCTAGTTTATCATTGCTTTGTCAAGAGTTGGGCAGCATGATTTATCATCTGGCTTCTGGAATTGGGATTGGTCACTGTATTAATTAAAGTTCTTAAGTCTTTCAAATTTGTTTTCTTTTTACAATGTTGAGTAGTTTTATAACATTTTCTCTTGGCTCTGTTTACTTCAATTTGTATCAAATAATGAATATATTCCCAGTTTTTTATGAATTTATTCTTTTTGTTACTTCTATAAACACAATACTATTCCATTGCATTCATATGAAATAATTATTTCAGCCATCCCCCAACTGCGATAATTAAGCATCTACTTTGTTTTGAGTTATTTGCTGCAACAGAAAAGTGTTAATATATTTTTATACGTGTGGATCCTTCCCTTCTTTATTTGATCCTTTTGGTATATTATACATAGTAGTAATATTTCTGGGACAAAGGTCTGCATAATTTAGTAATTTTTTTGAACATAATTCAAAATTGCTTTCCAGAATGACTGGACCAAAAGTGTATTAATGGGTCTGTTCTCCCATACCCCCTCCAATGACAAGCCCTAGGATGGTCAGAAACCACAGGGCAGGGATCTTGGAAACCTTGGGGAATGGTAGTAGGCAGCTAATAGCCTGGTGCACAGTGCTCCTGCTAGCAGACAGGCTCACTGTTTGAAAGAGAAGGGAAATAATCTGGAACCACACCCAGTTGATGATAGGTACATTAATGTAACGAAATCAGTATGGGGCCCAGATAGCGCAGTGACTCTGAGGTCACTGACACTTTGTCCTGAGATGCCAGAGACATCCTAAAGATTCAGTGCTCTGAATATCAGATACAAATTATTCTCAAAGGAGGAAGGAATTATATTATTTCTCTTTGATCCAGTTGACCCTACCTCTACATGGACTTCACAACTCTTGAAGGGGAGGGTCTTCTATTCATCACTACCCATGAAGGTGGGGAACCAAGATGCTACGTGTAATCCTGTCCTCCAGAATAGAAGAGGAATATGGCAGAGAGCAGAGACCAAATATTTCTACTTTCATACGTGCATAAAACGTTCAGAATCTTTGCTCCATGGTCCAGCAGGAAGGAGAGAAAATAGTCAAAAGGCTTTCAAATATTATGTCCTTCATGAAAGAAGGGAAAGAAAGAGAGAGTTTTGCCCTTTCACTTAGTCAGAAAGTTGGCAGGGTCTTCCCTGAGAGCTAGAATGCTAAGGATATGGCTTCACAGATTGGCAGGATGGAGAGAGATCAGAGTCAAGAGAAAAATGATTCCCATAAGTTTGTGTCCTACAACCCCATACAATCATTCTACTAAGGTTATATACTTTTAATTCATTTTCATTCTTATTAGGATCTAGCCAGGGGTGGAGAACCAGTGGCCTCAAGGCCACATATTGGCCCTCTAGGTCCTCAAGTATGGCCCTTTGACTGAATCTAAACTTCACTGAACAAATCCTCTTATAATAAGAGTCCACTCTTTTTCCAAAACAAATCAATTTTGAAGCAGTTACTAATGACATTGTATTGATATTTAAGGTTAAATTTCTAACAAATATTTAATTTTGACAAAAATATTATGAATAACTTTTTTTTAAAAAAAACAACTAACATATACCCGACTTTAAATTTACTATTGTCCTCTCATCTATGATTCAGAACTTGTGGACCTCCTAGTTATTTGGCACAATTAATATCTGACACTAGCTATGATTCCTTAAAAGAGCCTTTTCATTTCCATCCACTCTGCAATCTAGGCATGGGAGCATTCTAATGTTTTTTAATTTTAACAGTTAGAAAAAAAAGTGCATTTTCCTGATAATCAGAGTATTCTTCAGGCATTTTGTCATTCAGGACAAGAAGTAAAAAATGGTGTCTTAAGGCAAACTGTGCTAGATTGACCTTCAAATTTCCTGTGTGTGGGGAAACTTACTGATATTGACCCATTGGAGAAAAGAGAAAGTTTCTAGGAAAGCTGCCACCAGAGGAAGAATGGGACAGGACAGGTCAGGGAGCTCCATGGTCAGTATGGCCTTGCTACAGCTTGTAGAGAAAGACACTCATGTCATCCAAGTTCAGTTTTTGCCTTTCTCCTTACATGAACTACTTATCCAGGCTTTAAAGGAAAAATATGGAAAGAATTTCACACATTCTTCTTCTTAGAGGGCCTGACCTTTATATACAACAATCTTGAAGATCATTTGACCTTTAGTACAGGTTGATATGTTTTTCATTTTGAAAGCAAAACAGTCTTTTATGTGAAAACATAGGTCGTTTATAAATGTTGGAGTTCATGGAATGTCTTTATGATTATGTTGGTCAAAAATACTGGTTTGTAAATAAAATTCACTAGACATGCTTTATTTTCTTTAATACAAAATCTACCCTAATCAGAGTTTTGCTGAGTAAAAAAAAAAAGCAATGAAATGAAACACAGCTCCCAGATCTTTCAAAAATATTTAAAATGGACAATAAAACATGAGAAGAAGAAAAAAGTATGAAATGGATCATTGATTTATATCATTGAAATAAGGATTTCTCTCTCCAAATATTGTTAATATCCAACATTACTTTGTGTGATTGTCAAGCAATGAGGATTTCAATGGAATATTTTCTGCACGAACAGATTGGAGTTCAATGAAGCTAGGAAGAAACCTGAATCATTTCTAGCTATATTCCCCATGACTTGAAAACAAATACATGTGTTTTTTTTTTAAAGAGAATGAGGCTTTCTATTTAACTAGGTTGTTGTCACAGACACTAACATTTAGTTGTGTTCATTAGATGGCACAAAGGACAAATGGGGTTTTAAATGTCTTCAATACTTCAAGGATCAGTAATTTCATTAAAGTGACACTAATTGCAACCCCTTTATATCTTAGCAACTGGTCTTTGAGAATTGCTACAATCAAGAAATTTATTTCCCTGCGGCCAATTCATGGATAATCTTCTCAGAACATAGCTGGACTAGTACTCAGAAAAGAGACATAAGACCCATACTTAAAGGCTTTCCAGATTGGTGTTTTCTATTAGATCTTGAGCTCCATTCACAGTGTCTACCAAAGGTGTAAAAAAGATCTCATAACACATACGTATTGAAAAGACAACCTAGAGAACATCAATAATTATCAACCTATATGCTTACTTTCCTTCAATACCAAAACTTTATGAAACTCATCCAAATATATGTTGAGTATACCCATAATAAGGGTATTAGTAGGAACAGGGAAACTTTCACAGTTGTAGTGTACAATGGATTATATAGTGACTGACATGGAATTGATTGAAAGATACAAGGTTATTATTGTTTATTAGTTATGAAAAAATATTTGATTCAGTGGAGCAAAAAACTTTCTTAAAGGCTCTCTTCCCACCAGGAATTTCCTAAGTATATATTAGAGTCATTCATGAGCCCTTGAAAGATAAAGCAACAGAATTAACTTTGTTGAATGGCCCTCCACACATAGACATTAAATGAGGCATAAAACAGAGAAGATATGTGTTCACCAAACATGTTTTCCACTGTGGTGGAGAATATCCAGTAGAGAGTTCAAGTGTAAGAAGGATTCATTGTGATTGGTGTGGTCCTTCAAATGTGTACAAAATGCACATTATTTTGGCTGTCTCAAGCTCTAGGATATTGCAGTCTCATGGAGAAGATCTAAAAGAATTTGATTTGGCCTCCCACAAAAGGAAGAGCAAAAAAGTAAAAAATGTCCATTGCCTAGCCCATGACATGCAGCTGGACAGTCAAACTCTAGAGCTTGTCTATTAGTATGAGTATTTAGGACAGGCAGAACAAATAAACAAGTTGGGCCCAGAATTAAACAGGTGGAGAACATGAAATTGTCTTCAGGAAATTTCAAAGTTCCTTTAGTGATCCCAAGCTTCTCTTAGAAACAAAGGCCCACCTTTTTAACATCATACTTCTACCAGTGTTGTCATCTGGCTATGAGTCATAGAACACAATAGACTTGGAAGAATTGAACATGAATACCACACAGAAAGTAGGGAGAGGAACATGTTGGGTGTGAGCAGACTGCAACATATAACCATAAGGAACTTAGAAGAATAGGAGTGAAAGATAATATCAGAGAAATGTATGATAGGAGAAGACTGGCTGGTCATATGGCAGCAGTGAATGATAAGAAGCGGGCAGCTCAAGTGCTCCAATGGTGTCCTTGATATGTCAGAAGAAAGTAAGGCAGGCCCATAGTATGTTGGGTGGATGCCTTGTTGTAAACATATGCGAGGGCATGGATAAGAGTTGCAACAGGATAGGTAGACATGGATGGGCTGCAATTTGCATCATTGGAGGAAACACTCAGATCAATGAGATCACAGATCAATTTGAATATTTGAGTAATAATTTTTTTTGTTGTTTTTAGGGAGAACAATCGGGAAAAGGTGCATACATCTTTTAGTTCTTGGTACTAAAAAGACATATGTCAGTTATGGGATGAGTATTGAACTAGGAATGAGAGATCTGCAAGTGTGCAACCTCAGGTGATTCAGTAGCCTCTCTGAGCCCTGGTTCTTATTTTGGCTGATAAGAGGGTTAGACTAATTCCTTCTAACATGAAAATTTTGGGTTCTATGAAAGCAGAGATCAAAGCAGCCATATCTCAAATTCTCAAGGATAAATTATTTATTTGTTGGATCATGCATATATTTTTGTTGTTACCTTTCCAACCCAAGTCATTCATATTATTTGTCAATTGACTCTTCACAAAAGGCAAAGTCCCAAAAGGGGTGGGATTGAAGACTAGGGCATGAAAAGGGTGTGTGTGTGTGTGTGTATGTATGTGGTGAGGGTGGGTTGGTAAGAAGTGTTGGGAAGACTTGTATTGTCATAATTTCACCGTTCTTAATTGTTTTTTAAAAAGTGTAGCCCAAGGGGCAGAGCCAAGATGGCGGAGTGAAAGCAGTGACTTGCTTGAGCTCTCCCCTAAACCCCTCCAAATACTCATAAAAAATGGCTCTAAACAAATTCTGAAGCAGCAGAACCCACAAAAAGACAGAGTGAAACAAATTTCCAGCCCAAGACAACCTGGATGATTGATCAGAAAGGTGTATCATGCGGGGCTGGGAGCGGAGAGCAGTGAGGTACGGGCACGCAGGCTGCAGCAAACCTGGAGCAGGCCTTGGAGGACTGAATCACGGGAACCTGTGGAGGTTTCCAGACTCCTCAATCCACCAATACCAAAGACAAATTAGAAGGTCAGTGGGAAAAGTCTGTTTCTGTCGGTGGTCAGAGAAGAAGGCGGGGTTTCAGCTCCATTCCCCAAGAGCGAGGCCTGGGGGGGTGGGCAGCTGCTTCCCGAGCTTCTGGCCCACAGACTGAGGGGGAATCCAGTGGCTGATCAGAGAGGGACTGCAGGGATCTCTTTGCCAGTGCTGAGGTAGGAATCTCTTTCTTTGCCAGTGTGTGGATCTGGGCCACAGTTCTGGGCAACAGTGCTGGGGTGAGGAGGAGCGCTGGCTTGGTGGAGCTTGTAGTGGTTGTGGAGAGGAGCCCCTCATCACAGTTATGGGACAGACAGGAATACTTGTGGTCACAGGCCAGGAAAGGAGTAAACACCTTGCCCCTTATCATACCACCTTGGAAGAACTGAAAATTTACAGGTCCCTACAAGTATCTCTGAAAACAGCTACACAAATCCCTGAAGCTTGGGACAGTCCACTCTCCACATTGGAAGGAGACTCTTACCTTAACAAAGAGTTTAAAACTAAAGTAATTGGCTGGGATCATGAGCAAGCAGCGCAAAAAGAGTCAGACTATATTATCTAACTTTGGTGAAAAAGAAGATCAAAATATACAACCAGAAGAAGACAACAAAATCAAAGCTCCTACATCCAAAGCCTCCAAGAAAAATATGAATCAGTCCCAGGCCTTGGAAGAGCTCAAAAGGGATTTTGAGAAGCAAGTAAGAGAAGTAGAGGAAAAACTGGGAAGAGAAACAAGAGTGATGCAAGAAAATCATGAAAAACAAGCCAACAGCTTGCTAAAGGAGACCCAAAAAAATACTGAAAAAAATAACACCTTAAAAAACAGCCTAACCCAAATGGCAAAAGAGGTCCAAAAAGCCAATGAGGAGAAAAATGCCCTAAAAAGCAAAATTGGCCAAATGGAAAAGGAAGTCCAAAAGATTACTGAAGAAAATACTTCCTTAAAAATTAGAATAGAGCA
The DNA here is from genome assembly GCF_003287225.1 of Phascolarctos cinereus. Taxonomy (NCBI): domain Eukaryota; kingdom Metazoa; phylum Chordata; class Mammalia; order Diprotodontia; family Phascolarctidae; genus Phascolarctos; species Phascolarctos cinereus. The sequence goes on along the minus strand of NW_027555625.1, from coordinate 338,394,094 downwards.
ATTGGAAGATAGTGACTTTATGAGAAATCAAGACATGTAAAACAAATCCAAAAGAATGAAAAATTAGAAAACAATGTGAAATATCTCATTGGAAAAACAACTGACCTGGAAAATAGATCCAGGAGAGAGAATTTAAAAATTATTGGACTATCTGAAAGCCATGATCAAAAAAAGAGCCTAGACATCATCTTTCAAGAAATTATCAAGGAAAACTGCCCTGATATTAGAACCAGAGGGCAAAATAGAAATGAAAGAATCCACAGATCTCCTCCTGAAAGAGATCCCCAAAGGAAAACTCCTAGGAATATTGTAGCCAAATTCCAGAGTTCCCAGGTCAAGGAGAAAATATTACAAGCTGCCAGAAGGAAACAATTCAAGTACTGTGGAAACACAATCAGGATAACACAAGATTTAGCAGCTTCTACATTAAAGGACCACAGGGCATGGAATATAATATTCTGGAGGGCAAAGGAGATAGGATTACAACCAAGAATCACCTACCCAGCAAAACTGAGTATAATCCTTCAGGGGAAAAAATGGTCATTCAGTGAAATAGAGGACTTTCAAGCATTCCTGATGAAAAGACCAGAGCTGAACAGAAAATTTGACTTTCAAATACAGGACTCCAGTGGAACATGAAGAGGTAAACAGGAAAGAGAAATCATAAGAGACTTATTAAGATTGAACTGTTTACATTCCTGCATGGAAAGATGATATTTATAACTCATGAGACCTTTGTCAGTATTAGGGTAGTTGAAGGAAAAAAATTGTATGTATGTATATATAGATAGATAGAGGGCACAGGGTGAGTTGAAGATTAAGGGGTCATATCTGGAGAATAAAATTAAGGGATGAGAGAGGATGATACTCGGAGAAGAAAGGGAGAGGTAGAATGGGGTAAATTATCTCACAAAAACCAAAACAGAAAAGAAAAGTCTCTCACAGTGGAGGGGAAACAGGGGAAGGTGAGAGGGAATGAGGGAATCTTATTCTCATAGGATTTGGCTTAAGGAGAGAATAACATACACACTCAATTGGGTATGGAAATCTGTCTTACCCTACAGGAAAATAGGGGGGAAAGGGAACAAGAGAGCAGGGGGTGATAGAGAGGAGGGCAGATTGGGAAAGAGGGTAATCAGAAGCAAATACTTCTGAGGAGGGACAGGATCAAAAGACAGAATAGAATAAATGGGAGGGCAGGATAGGATTAAGGGAAATAGAGTTAGTTTTTCACAACATGTCTACTAAGGAAGTGTTTTGCATAACTGCACGTGTACAACCTATACTAAGTTGCTTGCCTTTTCAATGAGGGTGGGTGGGGAGGGAGGAAGGGAGAAAATTTGGAACTCAAAGTTTTAAAAACACACGTTTTTTAAAAAAAATGTTTTCACATGCAACTGGGAAATAAGAAATACAGGAAATGGGGTACAGAAGTCTATCCTGCTCTACAGGAAAATAGAAGGGGAAGGGAATAAGAGAAGGGAGGGGGGAGAGATAGAAGAGAAGGCAGACCAGGGGAAAGGGTATTCAGAATGCATGCCATCTTGGGTGGGGGGAGGGGTGAGGAATTTGGAACTCAAAAACTTGTGGAAGTGAATATTGAAAACTAAAAATAAATAAATGTATATTTAAAAAAAATAATGTAGCCCATGAGAATAATTTGCCCAGATCAGGAGTTCAATTTAGAATTAAATGGAATTTCATGCTTATAATGCAGATAAGGTTTAAACTGAGAGAGTCAGAAAAGGCAGCAGAAGAGAACAACCCATTTAAAACAGACTGTATTATTTAAGGGCTATCCCTGGTCAGATGCTTAGGTGTAGCTATATGGAGCCTGAAACTGGAAAAAAAATAAATTAGTGTAAGCTATGCATGTGGGTTTTCTGGGTATATAGATAGAAGTGACTCGTGGGTGGCATCGGTAGTTATGATTTGGAGTCTGGCCTGAGTTTGAAAAGAGTAGGAGAAGGGCCATGCTTGCACTGCCATTGTGGTGGCTGGGGAGGGGCAGGCAAAGTCAGGAATAGCTGAGGCTGGGTAATCACTCTTTCAGTCTCCAAGAGAAGTACTGGACCAGAAGTATATCCATCTGCTATCTCTCAGCTATCTCTGGTACAGGCCTGTGAGTCTGGATTCAGAAGGAAAACCATTTCCCTTATGACTTCTAAGGGAAGGGTAGCCCTTAGATTACACTTATCAAACATAGCCTCTTCTCACAAATACTAGTTACACAAAAGACCACCACAAGTAGCAAAAAGCAAGTAAACCCATTTATCTGAGCAAAGCAGCAAGTAAAAGAAGTTCTGCACATAAGAACATAGCAGGAAATATAAAAGAGTAAATCTGCTCATCGTCTGGGAGCAAGATAAGATCTTAGCTCAAACCAAGAAAGAGAATAATTTATTTTATCCAATGCTTTCGCTCTTCTTTCATTAAGTAGTCTCTAGAATAGAAGGCTATGGGGGTCAGCAATGTTAGGGACAACTTCTATACCTGTCTACAACTTGGAGGGCTGTGGTTCACCATTTAAAATCTTTCTCCATTAATTCCCAGAAGATCCTTTTACCTCATGTTGGAATCAACTGAAGTAAGTTCTGCAGCATTGCAATCAGCATTCTTTCAGGCAACGAGAAGTCATGTTTTATACAATCACCCCAAACTGCCCCAGACTTTGGTGGAATCTGGGATATATTCGGACTGTGAGCTTTTCAGGGCTGAGACCCTACCTAGCTCCTTCAATTCATCCTATAATATCTCAGTGAAGACCAGCAGACAGGAGCCTAAATACCTAGCAGCGTGCAGTATGGCAGAGAAACAGAGAAGCAGAAGACTCTAGCTCAGTGGAGAAAGCTGCTCTCCTAATGACATCACCAGGGGTCATCCATGGCTTTGCAGAGGGAGGTGTGAGTTGCCCAAGACACATGTGAGCCTTGGTCACACGTATACTTCCTCCCTGGGTGGGCGTTGGCTACATGTGTTCCCTACGTGTTCTCTGACATATGTGTTGCCCTGGGCGCATGTATTTCCTATCTTTGTCCCTTCCCCAACTAGTTGGGAGAGTGTTTCCCTGTGTATACAGAAAAAAATCTTTCTTGCAACTTATTTTGGAAATTGAATTTAAGAAACATATTTAATTAAATGTTTATTTTGTGTTACCATTGACTAGGAAAAGAAACACATCAGTGGGGGATTATGATAAATGGTTTGAGTTGATATTGACCAACCCCTCACCCCCAAATACAATACATCGTGATCCTGGAATAGTATTAGGGGGGATTTATTTGTAAGTGGTGTGGGTAGGGGCAGGATCTATATATCCCTGGTTCTCCAAAATGTACTCTAAATTATTTGGAGACCTCTGGACTACCTGATGATCCAGTTCCATGCTGAAATAATTTTCAGTTTTGTTTGGCTTCCACATTTCAAAATGCATAAATAAATAAATAAGCATAAAATAAAATATAAATTGTAGTGAATATTATTGTGCTGTCATATTTTCAAATTCTGTATAATTTTTTTTTTACTGTTTGAAAGTTATACATAGGAAGCCTGAATAAGCTTGCCTCCTGCACTGACCACTAAGTATTTACATAATACATTTTTCTTGCTATTTTTAAAATTTATTTATTTTTAGTTTTCAACATTCACTTCCATAAGATCTTGAGTTCCAAATTTTCTCCCCATCTCCCCCGCAAAAAACAGTGTGCAATTTGATATAGGCTCTACATATACATTCATATTGAAACTATTTTCACATTAGTCATATTGTAAAGAATTAGAACAAATGGGAGAAATCACAAGAAAGAAGAAACAAAAAAAAAAGAAAAGAGAGAGAGCGCAAATAATATGTTTTGGTCTGCATTCAGACTCCATAGTTCTTTTTGTGGGTGTGGACAGCACTTTCCATCATGAGTCCTCTGGAGTTGTCTTAGATTCTTGCATTGCTAAGAAGATATATCAATCAAAGTTAGTCATTGCACATTGTGGCTGTTACTGTGTACAATGTTCTCCTGGTTCTGTTCACTTCACTCAGCATCAGTTCATATAAGTTTTTCCAAGTTTTTCTGAAGTCTACATACTCATCATTTCTTATAGCACAGTAGTATTCCATTACATTCATGTACCAAAACTTGTTCAGCCACTCCCCAACTGATAGGTTTCCCCCCAATTTCCAATTCTTTGCCACCACAAAAAGAGCTGCTATAAATATTTTTATACATGTGGGTACAATCACTGTGGGATACAGCCCTAGAAGTGCTATTGCTGGGTCAAAGAGTATGCACATTTTTATAGCCCTTTGGGCATAGTTCCAAATTGCTCTCCAAAATAGTTGGATCATTTCACAACTCCATCAACAATGCATTAGTGTTACAATTTTCCCACATCTCCAGCATTTATCATTTTCCTGTTTTGTCATGTTAGCTAATCTGATAGGTGTGATGTGGTACCTCAGAGTTGTTTTGATTTGCATTCCTAATCAACAGTGATTTAGAGCATTTTTTCATAAGACTATAGATAGCTTTAATTTCTTCCATCTGAAAACTTCCTGTTCATATCCTTTGACCATTTATCAATTAGGGAATGACTTGTATTCTTATAAATTTGACTTAGTTCTCTAATTATTTTAGAAATGATTCTTTATCAGAGACACTGGCTATAAAAATTGTTTCCCAGTTTTCTGCTTCCCTCCTAATCTTGGTTGCATTGGCTTTGTGCAAAAACTTCAATTTAATGTAATCAAAATTAACCATTTTGCATTTCATAATGGTCTCTATTTCTTGTTCGGTCATAAATTCTTCTGTTCTCCATAAATCTGACAGGTAACCTTTATATCTAAATCACACTGGTATACAGTGTAAGATTTTGGTCTATGCCTGGTTTCTGCCATACTCTTTTCCAGTTTTCTCAGCAATTTTTGTCAAATAGTGAGTTCTTATTGCAGAAGTTGGAGTCTTTGGTTAGATTACTATAGTCATTGACTACTGTGTCTTGTGTACCTAACCTATTCCACTGATCCACCACTCTATTTCTGAACCAGGACCAAGTAGTTTTGATGATTGCAGCTTTATAATACAATTTAAGATCTGCTGTGGCTAGGCCACATTCCCTAGCATTTCTTTTCATTAATTCCCTTGATATTCTGGACCTTTTGTTGTTCTAGATGAATTTTGTTATTATTTTTTCTAGATCTATAAAACAATTTTTTTTGGTAGGGCACTGAATAAGTAAATTAATGTAGGTCAGAATTGTCATTTTCATTATATTAGCTTGGCCTACCCATGAGCAGCTACAATTGTTCTTAAAAAAAAAAGTGGAGAGAAATGAACTTCTTCTTTGGAGAATAACTGTCACCACCTCAAGGAATCACCTAGAGAGACATATACATTTCCTTTATAAGCAGTGGCATCTTAATCATGCACCTTGACATGTGAAAATGATTTGTAATTAAATAATTCATCACTCAATTTTCTCATTTACATAAGGAAATTCACTGAAATACCATAATCATTATGCAGAAATCAGAATCAAATAATTTGTTTTGAAAAGGATTGCATTTTTATAGTTTGTTATAGTTCTGTTTTAGTTCAATATTAACTGCATAAAGTTGATATAATTTTCATGTTACTTTGGTTTCTATATTTATAAATGTAGATTGCCTCTTGTAGTTTGTAGCTTCATAGTTTCTTTGATAGTATTATTATTGCTGTCCTTTAATCTTTGACATTTCCTTTCATCATTATGCAAATAAGAATAATAGATTATCATAATACAGTCCAAATAGAAGAAATCCCATGTAAAGGACGAAGTTCTCCAGATGCTTTTGTTTGTGGATGACACTGGATTCATAGCTTGTAGATCTGGCTTATCATCATTGTAAGAGGCTATGGATAGACATATTTCTAATTCCAGGTCCAGTACCACCTAACTTCCTAGAACATCTTCCTGTCATAGCTTGGCCTCCAATTATCTCCAGGTTCCTTCAATATACCGTTTAAGTACCACTCCTGTATGCTAGTGACTTCCTCTCTAAGGTTGCCTTGTAGGCATATGCCATCTTCCCCATTTGACTGTGAGCTTCTTGGAAGAAGAGACTGTTTCATTTTTATCTTTGCATCCTCAACACTCAGCACAGTGTCTGGAACAACACATGCTGGTTGATTGACTGCAACATGTTAACAATGAAGAAATGTGCAGAAGTAGCATAAAAGATATTATGAGAAGGATGCTTGAGTGGAAAAGGAGGTAGGACAAACATGTCGTGAGAACAAGGGATAACTGATGGACTGTCTACATATTCCATTGACATCTATGAAATGTCAAGAAAGCTAAAGGAATACCCCATCACATCGTAACTTCCTGGATCTCTGTAAAGGTCTATGAGAAGATATGGACAAGGGATATGCAGGATGAGAAGGCACAAATAGGCTGTGATTTGTATTATTGGAGGGAATGCTCATATTTATTGACCCATGAAGTATTGAAATAAGACTGATAACACATTTTTTTTTCTACAAGGGCTAAAATGTTAACAATAACTTTTAATGCAGTTTAAGAGAATAATAATATTTCTACTTTATGAGTATATATCCCTTTTAGACTGTGGTAAATTTGTGGGAATAAGGGGCAAGTAACAGAGACAGCAAAATGTAGAGGTGAATTGTTTTTAGAAGTGGATCATTCTGTGCCCATTTCAATAGCATTTGCATTTAGTGAGAGCCTTTCAGGTGTGGGTGGATCATTCCTCATCTTCTAAAAAATTTAAGACTTTGAGAAAACTGAGCCCCAGAGCTGTTTGGTGATTATTGGGTAAATGACCATTTCCTAGTTACAGCTTAATTTGCAGAGGCGAATATTTAGGAAATGTAGTGAATAATTACTAGGAGTTAGGGTAAGATCTCTCACTGAGGCAATTCAGCCTTGTACTGGATAAAGTTACCAAATTATTTTACATATATACATATATATATGTATATATATACATATATATATGTATATATATACACACACATACATACATACATATATGTGTGTGTGTGTGTGTGTGTGTGTATATATGTACATATACATATATATTCTAAAACTTGCCTGGGAAGTGACAGTCATTTGAGCCAACACCCTGAAGGAGCAAAACTTGAGAGAATTCTTCTACTCCTAGGTTAAGGGTCTCTCTTTTTCTGTGTGAGCATAGCAGTGCCTTGGATAAAGTCAACAGCTGCAGCTGAAGCTGAAGGTGGTGGAGATAGAGCCCAGTGAATTGAGCAGATCAAACAGTCCAACAGAGATACTGGGGAGCAAACCCAGTCTAGCAGCAAAGAGACTCACCATGCCCAGACATAAACTTGTGAGGGCTCTATGAAGGAAGAAAGGACATTGAGACCCTGCAGTTCCAGAGACAGAAAGGATGTTAAGACTATGGTAGGAGAAGTATCTATCAGGATTTCCAGCAGTTCCAGAGACAGAAAGGATATTAAGACTATGGTAGGAGAAGTATCTATCAGGATTTCCAGCTATGTGGGATGAGCTAGTTTTTTTCTTAAAATGCAATAAAGTTTTCCTTAAGTTTTGATTGTTTAAAAGGATTGGGGATTGGGTCATTGATGGGGCTTCCTGGTCTTCTAAATACAAAAAGAGCTAGAGTTGTGAGGAGCTCCAACCCTCCTTCAAGCTGCTGACTATAGACTATCACAGGACAACACAGAGGCAAGGAAGCTGTACTGAACAGAATCAAGACTGCATCCTTGTTGAGGATGCCATTCCATGCTATTAAAGTTCTTCCTATGGCTAAGTTCCTTTTGTTAATTATTAGAAGGGTATGAATATTTCATTTCACACCAATCTCAAACCTGAAGTATTGGACTGACCTGAGTTAGCCTGCTACAAAAATTCCAAATTGGCCTGTCCAGCCAAGAATACCACATCCTAGGAGGAAGAAGTCCAGCTGAGATGTTAGTCCATTAGAAATACTGCACTCTGCAAAAATCCAGTCCTCAGAAGAGCCAACCCAGACGAACAGTAGAGTGACTTGTAGTAAGCTTTGTAAGAACTCTTGGGAGAGGAAAAGGTCATCGAGACTACAATAATGGAGTTGTGACTTGCCTTGGCTATATGTGTTACCTACTTACTATTGTATTTTTGTGAGTGTACCCCAGGTTTATGATGGGATAATTTGTAACTACTGTTCTTGCTATGCCTTTTGAGCACATGCCTTTGTTATAAGAGCTAATTGAATCCATTGTCTGATTATTAATGGGTGGGCTTTGAGCTACAATAGTAGAAGTCTGAACCCGTAGGGTTAGCCCTAGAGTCCAAGGTTGCATAGCCCCTTTGGGGATCCAACCCTAGAATACAAGTACAAGTTGGGAGAGTAGTCCAGAGGTGGTGCTACACTATAAATTCCTCTTTCCAGCCCACCTTAATTCAAAGTGTTTCTTAGATCTTTATTTTTTTAAATTCATTTATTTTTAGTTTTCAACATTCACTTCCACAAGATTATGAGTTCCAAATTTTCACCCCATTTCGTGCCTCACCCCACCCCAAGATGGCATGCATTCTGAATACCCCTTCCCCTTATCTGCCCTCCTTTCTACCACCATCTCCCTTCAAGTTATCCCCTTCTCTTTCTATTTTCCCATAAGGCAGGATAGATTTCCGTACCCCATTTCCTATATTTCTTATTTTCCAGTTGCATGTGAAAACTTTTTTTTTAAACATGTGTTTTTAAAACTTTGGGCTCCAAATTTTCTCCCTTCCTCCCTCCCCATCCACCCTCATTGAAAAGGCAAGCAACTCAAAATGGGTTATACATGTACAGTTATGCAAAACACTTCCATAGTAGTCATGTTGTGAAAAACTAACTATATTTCCCTTAATCCTATCCTGCCCCTCATTTATTCTATTCTTTCTTTTGACCCTGTCCCTCCTCAGAAGTGTTTGCTTCTGATTACCCCTTCTCCCAATCTGCCCTCCCTCTATATCCCCTGCTCTCTTGTCCCCTTCCCAGCCTATTTTCCTGTAGGGTAAGATAGATTTCTATACCCAATTGAGTGTGTATGTTGTTCCCTCCTTAAGCCAAATCTGATGAGAATAAGATTCACTCATTCCCTCTCAATTTCCCCTGTTTCCCCTCCACTATAAAAGCCTTTTCTTTTCTGTTTTTTTTTGTGAGATAATTTACCCCATTCTACCTCTCCCTTTCTCTTCTCCAGTATAATCCTCTCTCACCACTTAATTTTATTCTCCAGATATGACCCCTTCATCTTCAACTCACCCTGTGCCCTCTATCTATCTATCCATACATATAATTTTTTCCCGGCAACTACCCTAATACTGACAAAGGTCTCATGAGTTACAAATATCATCTTTCCATGCAGGAATGTAAACAGTTCAACCTTAATAAGTCTCTTATGATTTCTCTTTCCTGTTTACCTCTTCATGTTCCACTTGAGTCTGTATTTGAAAGTCAAATTTTCTATTCAGCTCTGGTCTTTTCATCAGAATGCTTGAAAGTCCTCTATTTCACTGAATGACCATTTTTTCCCCTGAAGGATTATACTCAGTTTTGCTGGGTAGGTGATTCTTGGTTGTAATCCTATCTCCTTTGCCCTCCAGAATATTATATTCCATGCCCTGCTGGTCCTTAATGTAGAAGCTGCTAAATCTTGTGTTATCCTGATTGTGTTTCCACAGTACTTGAATTGTTTCTTTCTGGCTGCTTGCAATATTTTCTCCTTGACCTGGGAACTCTGGAATTTGGCTACAATATTCCTAGGAGTTTTCCTTTGGGGATCTCTTTCAGGAGGAGATCTGTGGATTCTTTCAATTTCTATTTTGCCCTCTGGTTCTATATTCAGGGCAGTTTTCCTTGATAATTTCTTGAAAGATGATGTCTAGGCTCTTTTTTTGATCATGGCTTTCAGATAGTCCAATAATTTTTAAATTCTCTCCTGGATCTATTTTCCAGGTCAGTTGTTTTTCCAATGAGATATTTCACATTGTTTTCTAATTTTTCATTCTTTTGGATTTGTTTTACAGTGTCTTGATTTCTCATAAAGTACTACTTCCAATTGCTCTATTCTAATTTTTAAGGAAGTATTTTCTTCAGTAATCTTTTGGACTTCCTTTTCCATTTGGCCAATTTTTCTTTTTAGGGCATTCTTCTCCTCATTGGCTTTTTGGACCTCTTTTGCCATTTGGGTTAGGCTTTTTTAAGGTGTTATTTTCTTCAGTATTTTTTTGGTCTCCTTTAGCAAGCTGTTGACTTGTTTTTCATGATTTTCTTGCATCACTCTTTTCTTTCCCAGTTTTTCCTCTACTTCTCTTACTTGCTTCTCAAAATCTTTTTTGAGCTCTTCCAAGGCCTGGGACTGATTCATATTTTTCTTGGAGGCTTTGGATGTAGGAGCTTTGGCTTTGTTGTCTTCTTTTGGTTGTATGTTTTGATCTTCTTTGTCACCAAAGTAAGATAATATAGTCTGACTCTTTTTGCGCTGCTTGCTCATGATCCCAGCCAATTACTTGAGTTTTAAACTCTTTGTTAAGGTAGGTCTGCTTCCATGTGGAGAATGTACTGTCCCAAGCTTCAGGGGTTTTGCAGCTGTTTTCAGAGATACTTGTAGGGACCTGTAAATTTTCAGTTCTTCCAAGGTGCTATGATCAAGGGCAAGGTGTTTACTCCTTTCCTGGCCTGTGGTCTGGTCTATGAGTGACCACAAGCACTCTTTTCTGTCTTGGAGCTGTGAGGAGGATTTTCTCTGCATCGCCCCTACAAGCTCCACCATGCCAGCACTCCTCCTTGCCCCAGGACTGCCACCCAGAACTGTGACCTAGATCCAAGTAGGGGCAAAGGAAGAGAATCCTGTATCAGCAGAGAGATCCTTGTAATCCTCTTCTGATCAGCCACTTGATTCCCTCTCAGTCTGTAGGCCAGAAGCTCAGGAAGCAGCTGCCGCCCCAGGGCCACGCTGGGGAACTGGGGCTGGGACCTAGCTTCTCTCTCACTGGAAAAACAGACTTTTCCCACTGACCATCTATGTTGTCTTTGGCGTTCATGGGTTGAGAAGTCTGGAAACTGCCACAGCTGTCTGTGATTTAGTCCTCTGAGGCCTGCTCCAGGTTCGCTGAGGCCTGTGCACCCATGCTGAACTGTGCTCTTCTACCAGACCAGTCTGATATACCTTTCTGATCAACCACCCAGGTTGTCTTGGGCTGGAAATTTGTTTCAATCTCTCTTTTTGTGGGTTCTGCTGCTTTAGAATTTGTTTAGAGCCATTTTTTTACAGGTATTTGAAGGGGTTTGGAGGAGAGCTCAAGCAAGTCACTGCTTTCACTCCGCCATCTTGGCTCTGCCCCTTCTTAGGTCTTTAAAATAAGTTCTGGGATGTTAGATTTCTGTGAGCCCTGATAAATTAAATCAGTTGCTATTTTGTCATGCTGTTGTGCCATGTGTCAGTTACCATTTTTCATATCCACTGTAATTCAAAACATTAGAATTCTGTTTCTTCTGAAGTACTCCTGTGTGGGTACTTTGCATCTTGCAAATGGTGATGATCATTTTTGGAGCACCACACAAATTTCTAAATGGCTGTTAAGTACTGATGCACATTTCTCCTTTCAAACTGTTGATAATATGAATGAAAATTCAATCAAGTGAATGGTAAATGTAGTGTTCCCAGAAGAAAACTTTCTAGCAGATGATGCAGAACATTGAAATCCTTGTTTTCCCAAGTGAGGCTTAGTCCATAGGAATCAGACTATTGTATTGGTTTGGGGAATATAGTATATAATGAAGATAAACTTCCGAAGCAACAAAATGATGATCTACACAGAGATCTCACACATTTATATCATATTTGTTTTTGTTTTTACTATGAAGGAATTAGTACACCCATAGGGTAGTGACCAGCTGGCTAATGTGCTTCAAGACCCTTTGAGATCACTAAAACAACATTGTATGAACCATCATTCATACACCAGAAGCTTCTATAAACCCTCAAATAAGAGAAAAGCAAGTGGATCCTAAAGTACAAATCAAAAAAGTATAAATATGCAAGTATAGCATTGAATTTTCATTGGGTAACTGAACTTATGAAGTTTATTCCCAAATTTTTGGCTCTTTATGGCTTAGCATCTAAACTAAATTTGCTATTTTCATAATCATATTTTAAAAGCTAGACTAAATTAGCCATTTTAGTAGGCATATTTTAAAAACATAGCCAAAATTTTGCTTTCCATCTTTATCATGACATCCCTACAGTATTCTTAGCCTGATAGTATCTCAATTCTAACCCAACATGGTCTGCAAAGCAAATAGTCACAGCTGTCCTAAGCCTCAGGGGGTGACCATTAATTCCAAACCTTCCTTAATTATAGTAATTTCTGGTTCCTCTCATTATGCTGGCTAGCCCAGTGTTCCAGCTGAAACTCTGCCATCCCTAGCATACACTCTCCGTTATAGCTTTGGATTTATAATAAAGTAATATTCTCTTCTCCCAATGTTCTTGCCAAGGCCTAACCACAATGACAAATTAATGCTCAATTTATGTTGTAAACATTTGCAATCTGGCCATGGACTTTACCCCCTTGCATGATTTCCTCTCCTCACTTTATTGCTGTAATCTCATTCAATCCTATCCCACTCAGATGTCTTCTATGTTAAATAGGTGTCAGTATTATAAGGGCCTGGGTTCCAAAGCTCTTCACCATTGCTATTATCAGGTTTATATTGTAGTGCTTCTCTACCTTCAAATGTTAGTGACAAGATGCTAATTGAATGTTTGTCGAAGAAGCAGAAAAATGATTTGAGGCAAAATTTCATGTTTTGATCACTTAGAACACGTGTCATAAAATTGGAAGGATCTCAAGATGTCAGCTGGTTTATCTATCAGTCAATTTCTTCAAGATCTTCAGGGGTAGAAACTACACCAGTATTTTATCAAAGAATGAGTTCTTACTTATATTGAACTGTAATCTTTCATGCTTTAAATTAAATCCATTTTCTCTAATTAAGTTTTCCACAGACTTAGAGAACAGATGGTTGGCAATTTCATCATAAAAAAAAACCTTCATATACCAGAAGACTGTAATCAAATCATCCATTAATCTTCTCTTCTCTAGGCTCACCAGTTTCAATCATATAACTTTTCCCCATAGGAAATATTTTCCACCCTTTTATTCATCTTTATGTATTTTACTGTATCGTCTCTACATTCTCTAATGTCATTTTTAGAGTGAGTGATACAGCATGGACCACAGCAAAATTCTCTTCTGGTTTTATGAGGTTGAAGAATATAAGCATATGCATAGAACCTACTATTTTCCAGGCACAGTGCTAAGCACTTTACAAATATCATCTATCCTAGTAGTCTTGTCTTACCTACTCCCCAAGAACAGCATTTATTTTCATCTTGAGGTTAACTATAATTTCAACATCTTTTACATCTGAACTTGTGTTCAACCAATAATTATCCATCCTGGATTTTGATTATTGAATTGTTGTGTCTAATTGTTCCACTTTTATGTGTCTCTACATAATTTTTTCCTGTTATAGGAAATTTTCTAAAAGGTCAAAGTAATTTTAAATTTTATTTCTCTTTTCCAAGGTATAGAATCTCTACCTAATTTATCTGCAGTATGTCAAGTGAAATTATTTTGAGAAATAGAAGTTGTTTTTATTTACAAATAAACACAAATATTTGTTTTTATTGAGATAGTAATTTACTCAGCAATTTATGTGATTGCTATTTCTCATTAAACACTACCCCCCTCTCCTATGACATTCCTTTCCCTCTTACCTTCCCTCTCTCTAACTCCCCCTGCTTCCCTCCCTCTTTGCCTGCTTGCCCTCTTCTACCCCCTTCTCTCTCTCCCACAGAATGTTGGATATGTTTTAATTGAGCTTGAGGCCACTCAAAGCAGTCTAGTGGCCAAAGGAGAGATAATAAAAAGGCAATTTCAGCCACAATGCCAGTCCCTGACCAGAGCAATAGTCTTAAAACTGGACTTCTAAACATATCCTTAGAATACGAGGCAGCACTAAAAATTCCAGGCTAGAGGAACAGGGATCCTCCATCTAGTGCTTATATATACCAAGATAGTAATTAAGACATTAATGTCATGGTATAGAAGAAAAGTAACAGAATTGGAATCAGAGAATCTGCTACATTTTCCAGCTTTATGAACTGGGGCAAGCCACTCCTCCTTTCAGGTCCTCAGTATTATCTTTATCTGTAAAATGAGAGGGTTGGTCTAGATGACCTGAATGTTCCCATCTATCTTCAGATCCTAGCATCCTAGTATTAAGCCTTCTTGTCTCTCTTTCCTGAATAATCTAAGCCCTTCTAGGCTGCACATGAATAGTATTCTACCTGATCTCAAATATTATTATAATATCATGACTGTGGTCCTAAGCTCAAAAAATTCTAAGCTCAAGGGACTTACGTCCTGTTGGAGAGATACGATACGTACACTAATAAAGGAGGTAGCAAATGAGGTATTCTTCAAAGGAATCTGGGGATTCTACGAAGTAGAGTTAAGGAAGGAGTGAATTCCATATACAGGCTGACCACTAGTGCAAAAACTTGGAGGAAGGAGAAGAAATGTATGTGAAGAAGTAGCAGGCTGATTTGGCTTGAATGGAGAAGGCATTGGGGTGGGGAAGAGGATGGGGAGGAGAAAGGAATGAGCATTTATTAAGTGCTGACTATGTGCCAGGCATTGTGCTCCAATATTAGATTGGACAGCAAAGTAGCAGGATGTATGAATAATGATCACATAATTTTAGAGCACATAATGTTGATCAGACTGACAAGTCATTCCCTAAATTGGATCAGCATTCATCATTAAAAACTTTATGAAAAATCACTATAAGATGTAGAGAAAATAGATGATTAAAACATTAAATACTAATGATATAATTTTTTTTGTCAGAGAATATGAGTTAATTCTAATCTTCTATCAGCTGTTAAACTTATTAAACATGTATCCTTTTCCCCAAAGGATAGAGAAATTCCTTTTTTCCCTAACCTTGTAGAACATTTGTTTTGTAAAAATCCATTTTAACCATTGCAACTTTAATTGCAATATCTAGCTTCTAGGAATCTCACTGAGTGTGCACTTACATATGTTGTATGTTCAGATGATTATAAAAATGAAGGAAAAGATAAAGAGATACGCAATTGAAGGGTTCATTGCCCATTCATTTCTTAAACACTCTATAGAGATTCAATAAAGGGTCATTTTAGAAAACAACTCATTTTCTTATTTTAAATTTAGCTGGTTGCATAGAACGGAGACTTTGGATTTATATGGATCTATGTTTAATTTTAGGAACTTCTCAGGAGTTTAAATATTTCCTTATGGCTATGCATGTAGATTTGGGGTTCTTAACCTGGGAGTTGACAGACTTTCCAAGAGCCTGTGCATAGATTTCAGCGTATCAGTGAGCTTGAATGGGGAAAATTACACCTTTAATTCAATATAATTGGTTTCTTTTGCAATCCTATGTATTTTATTTTATATATTCAAAAACATTATTCTGAGAAGGGGTAAACAAGTTTCATTGGACTAGCAAAGGGTCCATGACACAAAAAAGTTTAAAAACCCCTGATTTAGAGAGTTTCCTTCCTGTGAGCATCAGAATGTGCTTCATTTTAACTCTTCCCTAAAGATATTCAATTCCTCTCCTGAAGGCTAATATAATAGGGGTAATCAGAGAAGCCCTTAATCAATGAGAGTCTTGAAGTCAATTTGATAAGATTATAGGGCATCGATTTTGCAAAGTCAGTCTGAAAGGAGCCTCTCATGGAGGTAGACATATGCCGTGGCTTCTTGCATTGGTTTCCAGGGACTGGGGCTGCCTTCAAGACAATTAAAGAGTGAGTGTCAGGAGAGATGGGACTACTGTTAGAAGATTGCTATTTCCCCAGACCTTGTAAAAGTGAACTAGCTGTGATATGGCTTACTTTCCTTTTTTTTTTTTTCTTCCTGTCCTTTCTCCTATCTTTCTAGACCAGAGTGAAGAAAGAATGGGAGGTGATTTTTCTTTCACACACCACAGGAACAGAAAATGAGCTTGCCTAGGAAAGCCTGAGAGGGAATTTGCTGGACCTAAGGCTACCTTCTTACTCTCTGCGTAATTTTCTGAGCACAGATCAGAGACTAGTCAGACTTCTAGTCTTGGGGATTAATTACCTTGTGGTTAATATTGAGTTTAAGGGTTCCTAGAAGATCAAGAACTGCTAAATTTGAGAATTGGGCACCACCCTCCTGGAGGAAGATTTCTTCAACAGTGTGTATTTTGGAGAAAAATAAGATATTTTACAGAATTACCTTCCAGCTGATGAAGTAAGCTGAGTGGGGCCCAGAGATTGCTGCCTTGACAACCCTCCATGATGTTGAGTTTCTTGGATAATGCAGAGCAAAACCAAATGGGAGTATTTATTCAGAAGTCCCACCAAGGGTTGGTGGTGGAAGTGAGTCATCAGTTTTTTGAGTGTTTTATGTTTCTATATTTGTTTATGGACTCCCCTTTCATCTTATACATTTTCTGTGGTGGGTGAAATAAAAACTATTCCACACCCAATATCCATATTATATATTGAACTCCTGGGTAGGAGTTAGAACCTTGTTGTCTGTATTTGGACAAACCATACTTAATTAGCTTTATTCTGATTTCTTTGGAGTTTTACTCTGGAGTGAGATCAATGAGCCAGAGAGAAATAATTATGCCTTTGGGATTAGACCCCTAGGATTATGCCCAAACCAAAAAATTCCAGTCCTACCCCCATTGGGTATGACTCTGAATGTGGTGAAATCAGAGATGAAAGCTGCCTTCCACCCCAAATTCCCTTCCTCTGCTACCACAAGCACTCAGAATTTAGAAAATAAAGCTTAAAAATGATCTTATAGTGTGTTGCCAACTAGGAATTGTCATCTCTTTCTCTGTGTCTGTATTATGTTTAGTCTGTATTTCATTAAGTCTAGTGTACTTCTTTCATTCTAAAGGGCACAAAGGCTCTTTAGTGTATTTGTATTCTATTTAGATTAACTAATTGAGATTTGGACTATTTCTCTAGTTGTCTGTTCCTTAACTCAAAATTAATTTGCTATTAGGCATTGAATCAAATAGAATGATTCTGGTCTCTTGTGGTTAAACATTTCAGAGTTTTAAAGTGTAGGTAGCTCAGTACACAGATGATAATCAGCCTTCTTGCCCTCTGTAGCAATTTGACACTGTTGACATGCATCTTCTCCTGGATGCTCTCTTATTTCTGGGTTTTTGTGACCCTGCTGTTTTGTGACCTCTCTTTTGCTGGACTGCTGTCCATGTCATGTTCCCTAGCTGGGGGTAGAACTCAAATCCTGTCCTGCAGTAGAGGATATCAGCAAAATTCCTCCATTTGTCTTAACTTAGAAGTGGAGAGCCTTTGTCCAGTTATGTTCTCTCCAGATTCAGACCATTGAGTCAAAACTGTCATGATTTCCCAGAAATTGGTGTAGATGAAGATCTTCTCTGCCCTTTTCCTCAAGGCTCCCTCACATGACAGCCATGTAGCCTAAAGGTCAGCCCAGTGGGAGAACTTGCCAGGACCTCCATTCCATATAGTATATCCTCTGTCACCAGATTAGTGCCCTCTGAACTCTAGTTATGAAATCTCTGTTGTCATAGATGGAGGCATTGGTAAGATGGGCAAAACAGCCTTCCTCAAGAGCTAGGTTCTTACAGGTGAGGACCATTAGGTTAACAGATGAGGTACAGTGCTAGGGCATAGACTAGACGCCTCAGCCTCTTGAGTAGTAGCACCTATTTGTGAAGAGCATTAGCATCAGAGGCATTCTGTGCCCTGCCAATTTTGTTAGGGGGACAATTTGCATCATTCAATTAATAATAGGTAACTGAATGAAAGGTGATTGTATGACTCATGCTACTTGTTCAGTAGCAACCAAGATCTAGTAGCAGATGAGCAGCTGCTCTTCAAAAGTGGTATATAGTGAGTGACTGCTTTTGGGGGGAGCTTGCAGTTCAGTTAGCCTAGAGGTCAGTGATTCTGGCTATTTCTTGGCATCTGCCAAAATCTCCATTCAGCTTGGTCTTTACGGATATAGTTAACATTTAGTGCCTATGTGCTAAGTACTTTACAAATATTATGTCATTTGATCTTTACAACAACCCTAGGAAGTAGATTTTAATATTATCCCCATTTTACAGATGAAGAAACTAAAGCAAACCAAAGTTAAGTGACTTGTCCAGGGTCACACAGTTTGTAAGTTCCTGAGATAGGATTTGAACTTAAATCTTCCTGAGTTCAGCACCACCACTCTATCCACTGCACCACTTTGCTGCACCTCTAGAAATATGGGCCCTGCAGGATCATATGGGACCTAGGGAAGAGATTATTAAATAGTCTCTTTTAGATTTTCCTGTTCTGGACTTCATTGAAAGAGTAGACTTGGTAAATGGGGGTCATTGGAAACACTCAAAGGGGCAATGTGAATTCTCCAAAACTCAAAGAGTCCAATAAGACTCTGGGTCTAGATCCTAGGGAAATGAGTGTTAATGGCTTATTCTGGATTATACTCAGAATCCTCCAGATTTTCTCTACCCACAGTATTCCTTAAAATTTGACTGAGAAGGCTGGGCCCTGGATTTTCTTAGGGTTGATTTTCTATCCCTTGTCTACCATCTGATGTATGGCTTCAGTCACTGTGGCCTCATCCATGGTAGTCAACATTATATCATCAATGAAGTAGAGTGCATCAGTGCCCTATGGAAGGGGAAAATGTAGCAGTCTGAGGGAGCATTCAGGTATCTCAAGGCAAAGATGATAAAAGCATACAGGGCTCCTTCCTAGGGGAAGGAAAACTGCTCCTAATTCATCTCAGCCACAGGAATAGAGAAACAAGTGCTGGGAAGGGTACTGAAGGGAAGTCAATAATCTTACACCACTTGCCCTAGGCTGCCTGGTCTATAATTTTGATGAGGTCAGAAACAGCAGTAGTGATGGGCATGATGACTTTGTTCAACTCCTGTAGTCCTCTGTAAGCTGCAGGGGCCATCTTCCTTCCCTAGAGACCACTCAGGATTGTTGTAAGAGTAGCTGGTATAATAAAGTACCCCAATTCTATCACTAGAGAAGAAATATCTTTTAACTCCCTTAGAACCTGATATCATACAGTGTTAAACACATGGGATGACTTGGGTAACTTCAAGGTTTTCCATTTGACCTATTCACAATAACATGTGTAGAGGTTGATGAAAGGCATTCTATACATACTGACTCCCAAGAGCTAATGGTACCCCTTTTCTCTATGGTCTGTTCTCTATAATTTCTGCAGATGAACTAAACGAGGTCAAGAGTTTAGGCTTCATGGTGCTAGCCCTATTATCTTGGTATTGAATTTCCCTGTACAGTTTTACTAGTACCCCCATAGGTTGGCTTTCTTTCTTTTATGTAATTTCATGTATTAGGAGCCACACCCAATGTTCCCTTAAGGAGAAGGTGTCATCACCTGTGGCAGCATACTCTGTGCTTTTTCATCCCATTCTCAGAGTACCTATCCACACTGACCAGTAGCGTTTACCCAGGCCATAGTTGCGTGGCCTATTCTCCTAATTCAAATTTCACCAGTTCATCAGGGTCCCAGCCTGAATCAGACCCACCTCTAACATTTTGCATTGGACAAAATGGCATTGTAGCTTACATTGCAATTGAAGTGGGGGAAGGATGCTGCAAATATGTCCATGAGGTAACCTTCTGGGTTTGAAAGATCTGGAGATTCAAGAATATAGGTGGCAGTAGTATCCATTAGAATAATGGCTTGAGACAATTGCAGAGGCAGAAACAGTTGACCATGGAAATGGTTGAGTGTAAGGTTCAGAGAGGTTCCAGATTAGGGGGAAGCAACAATGCAGAGCCTACTCAGCAATCCCATACACTACTTTTTATTCAGATGAATAACGCTCTTAGCAGATTATACCAGTAATTATGTTGAATTAATGAATCCTACTAATTTTTCCTTATGAGTTCTTTCTGTTTAGCTTTTCTTGTGTGAGTAAGAAAAAATTACTTATACCCAATTTATGTAATTCACTGAATTTATTTTTTGCTTTCTCCCATTTTGGGGAACTCCTGGACTTATGAGCCAAACCAGGAAGCTATAATAGGAAACTTAATAAGCCAATTAGTGTGAAAAAAGGAAGTCCCTCATTGGAAGAAGGCTCTCTAGGATTGAACCTGGTCTTCACTGAATGCTTGGGTACAGAGAAGGAAGGTGGTGCAGTACCCCAGTCCCGGTGGGTCCCTTAAGGTTAGACTACGTGCAGGCATGGGGGCATGAGATGGAATGCAGAGCTCTGGGAAGAGCAAGTAGACTAATTTGAATGGGATGGATAATATGTGAAGGGTAGTAATGTAAAATCATGCTGGAGAAGGGGACTGAAATCAGAGAATGATAGATACATTATTTTCTGTGCTCAAATCCCCAGTTCTTTTTGTCCTGTCACTGATCACGTCTTGCCAAGCCCCAACCATGGATGATATGCACTACCTTCCTGTTGAACATAGCTGCAGGAAATTACAAAACTGTGCTGACTGAGTCCATTACAAATTTATGCTACAAGGCAATCCTTTTATACTTCCCTAATTCATTCACTATCCCACTTATCATAATGGTGATTCCAAACCTTTTCATCCCTCCTGAAGCCTCCTATGGCACCCCTTTCCACCCCCCCCCCCACTCTCAGGGAAGGACTTTGCCTCATAGTTCACCAAAAAAAAAAATTGACACCACTCACTGAGAGCTCCCTCTTAATCTCCTCCTCCCCATCTCATGTCACTTAGATTATCTTTCTCCATGATTTCATCCCCCATACTTGTCTCACTTTAAGAGGTGGCCTTTTTCTTTGTCAAGGAAAACCTTACCCTATGCACAAATGATCCCATTTCATCCTGTCTTCTCCCACAGATTGCTCTCATTATCAACCCCATTCACTTGTTAATCTTTTCTCTCTCCCTGTCTGCTTGTTGCTTCTCTGTTGCCTATAAAACAGCCCATCTTCCCCCCATCCTTAAACAAATAAACAAACCCTCACTTGATACCACCACTGTTGCTAGCTATTATCATATATTTCTCTTCTCCTCCATGGGTAAGCTTGAGAAAGCTGCTAATGATCAGTGCTTCCACTTTCTCTCTTCTCACTTGATGTGTCTGTCTTCCAACCTTATCAGTCAGCTGAAACTGTTCTTATCAAGGTTACCAGTGATTCTTTAATTGCTAAATCTAATGACCTTTTTATGTCCTCATCCCCATATTGACCTCTTGTGGTTTTTGACACTGTCAATCACCCTCTTCTCTAGGTTTTTGTGACACTGATCCCTCCTACTTGGGTGACCACTCCTTCTCAGTATCCTTTGCTGGATCTTCCTCTAGGTCATTCACACTAACTTAATATCCCTCAAGGTTCTCTCCTTGGCCCTCTTCTCTTTACCATCTATTGTATTTCTCTTAGTGACCTCATCAGTTTCCCTGGTTCTAATTATTGCTGTATAGATGATTCCTAGACCTATATAGATCTACCACCACTTTTTCTCCTCTGCTGTAATCTTGTATCACCTTTTGGACATCTAGGACTGAATGTCTCATAAACATCTTGAACCCAACATGTTCAAAGCTGAACTCATTATCTTCTGTCTCCTCGCCAAAGAGCCCTCTGCCCTCTTCTGAACTTTCCCATTACTGTTGAGGGCACCGCTATCCATCTAGCCACTCAGTCTTACAATTTGACTCCTCCCTCTCATTCACCCCACAAATCCACTTTGTTGTCAAGTCTTGTAATTCCTACCTTTACAACATCTTTCTTATATATCCTTTTCTCTTCACTCATACAGCTGCTACCCTAGAGCAGACTTTCCTCATTTCTCACTTGTACTAATTAAATAGCCTTCTGGTTGGTTTTGCAGTCTCTCTCTCTCCCTATTCTAATCCATCCACTGATTGTGTCACAATATTAGGAGATGCTCTGTTTTCCAGCGCTAAGGTCCAGCAAGCAGGCTGTGCCCTGAGTTTGGCATAGCAACAATCCTTTACACCCACCCTCTCCATGATCTCACCCTCTGGCAAAATCATATAATTATTGTATTGCTTCGACCAGCATCAGGTGTTCTCTGAGCTTGGACAAGCACTGGACGAGCTTGGACAAGCACCTATTTTCTGGTCATGAAGCCCTTAAGTTTTGTTTCAGGTTTTTTAAATACTTGATGTTGTTTGTGTTATTATTGTATTTCTAAATTCTCTAATATTGTGAAATTTGACACCATTGTAATAGAAATGCTGTTAGACAAAACAACTTTTTAATCTGGATGCTGTTACACATGAATTGGGCTTTTAAAAGGAGGTGATAAAAACAGATTTTTGAAAGCTATTAAATATTTAATGGGGTATATTTTGTTATAAAGCAGATAATAATATATACTAGTGAATTTTCATTTGAAATTCTTGGCTATCATGAAAAGTATATAGGGTGGACTTAAACCTGTAGCTTCAACATATTGATTATGAGTGAACTATCAGGTATTTGCTGTATGTCTGAAGCCCCAGAATATGGTTAGTTTTAATTTATAAGCGAACAGTTAGTGAAACTTACATATATTAATGAAACTTATGTTAGGGAAACATCAGGAAAGCTATTCAAGCCCTAAGTTGTGGTTAGTGAAATTTTGCTGTTTAAGGTAAAAATTTCTGGGCCTATGATTTACTATTGTTTTGAGCTTTGGTTGCAGGGGTAGTTGTCTGAATTGTCACAAAGCCAATAGTAGAAAATGGTATGTGCTGCAGTCTGGCAGCTGCTAAAGGTGTATGTCTGTGCCTAAGAAAAGTTTTGGGGATGACCTTGGGATGGCCTATGTAGGATCTTCCTGACTCTATTTCCCCATTGTGCTATTTCCTTTCTGAAAAGGAAATGTCCCTACCTGGTTAATCTCGAGCCTTGCTTTTGATACACGATCACTATATGACTGGCTGTCAGATATGACTTATGCCTGGAATCAAACAGAGCTAAGGGATTTCTCCCTCTGTTATGATATATGACATTGTTATAAATATATTCCTCTTTTCCCCTTTATAGCATATTTCTATAATCAAGAAGTTTTATGAGAACGATACTAAATCTATTAAGTAATAGAATGATACTGGAACATCTCTGAGTTACTATGATGGGGTGCAAGTATGAATGTCTTATAATTTTAACCTATATTTGTGATTAAATTATAAGGATGATATCTTCCTAAGGGAGAAATGACTAGACAAGAATAAGACAAAGATGTAATGTAAAATATTTCTTTTTTTTTTTTTAAAGTGAAGGGTAGTTTAATATACTGAACCACACTTCAACAGAAAACTACACAGTCCTTCTAATCAAATAAGAATGTTTCCAAGTCCACCTGTAATAGTTCATGTCTTGTGGGAAAATTTTCACACAAATAATGACTAAAGAGCACTTGGTTTGCTTTTTAAACTAGATTATAAAAATTATGCTATGTTGATTCTTGAGATTTTTTAGCTCCTTCTCTTGCTAATCTATCAGCTTCCTCACTGCCTGCAAACCCTGAATGACCAGGAATATGCACCCATTTAATGTCTATGCCTTGAATAAGTGTATCAAGCTTAACAAAGTCTTCTTTGTTAATGACATCTTTTCCTGTGCTTGTTTTCCAGCCATTTTTCTTCCAGTCTTTAATCCAACTTGTTATACCACTTATAGTAAACATACTATCTGCGTAGAGAACCAGCTTACTGATGTTTTGATTCTTGGCTTGTTCAATTGCTTTACAAGCAGCAAGTATTTCTGCTCTTTGGTTCGTCTGTCGCCCAGGAAGTCTATCACCCACATTTAGGGGATAGTCTGGCCCCCAATAAACACCAATGCCTGCTCGTGCTTTCCTCCTCCCATTGCTGGAGCAGCAGCCATCTGCATAAACCACAGCTGCATCTCCAATGTAAGAAAATGTATCTTTGCTAAGTGAAGGTACTGAGTCTGTATTTTGTTTTTTAAGTTTTGAGCAAGGCTCTTCCTCTTCCCCTGATGACTCACAGGGTCTCTTGTGTGGCTTCACTTTCAGGTCTTCTGTGTCACTTTTCTTTTTCTGCTCTGTTGAACGATCAGGGGTTGCAGTATTTCGGACAAAGGCCCAAGCCACATCCTCAGTGGCAATCTTCTTGAACCTGGCAGCAGGAAATCGGTTCACTTGTGCTTGACATTCACTCCAGGTGGGGAACACGCCGGTCTTGCGGCCCCTCTTCACCGCGTAGAACATGCCGGCGCTCAGGCGGCGCGGGCCACAGAGGCCGAAGGCACCCGCGACAACTCTGGGGACAGCGGCCCAGAGCCTCAGCATGGCCCGCTCCGGGGCATAGTGGCCGGGGAAGAGGCTCCCCGCGCCGGGACAGGAGAGGACGCGGGGCCAAGGCTTCCGTACAGGCGGCCGCCGTGACGTTTCCTGCGCCGGGGCTCGGGCCGCACGCCCAGAGTCCCAAAATATTTCTAAATAAATAGAATAGCAAATTTTGAGAAAGCAAGAGGATTATATGATTGGCTTCCAAATTTATTTTTGAATATGTTATAGTAATAAGTTTAGTAATAAAGTCTCAAAATTAAGGATTTATTAATTAAGGATTAAGGAAATTACACATAAATTGTGTTGATAATGGTAAAGAAATTGAAATAATTTCCCCAACTATCTGCTGATAATTTTAAGAAGACAGAAGAGCTCATTTTATGGTTTAACCTTCATAAATTTTTAAAGATTCTTATGTCAGGTACAGGATTTAGGTAAGGATAGAAATAGCAAATGGCATATAAACTGAAATTCTCTGAAGTTTTAAGATTGGAGAACCAAATTTACTAAATTATATTAAATGATATTACTAACAGAATTATCTAGAAACCTCTAGATTTGGAACCAGAGAAGCAGAGCCCCTTTTACAGCTGTCCTGAGAATAAGCTTATTGTCCAAGAGAAAAATATCTAGGGACCATGTGACTACATGAGACATCTGGGACTCAAAATGTGCTGGTTAAATAGATTTTGAGAAGGAAACTTGATTTTAGTTATGTTTAAGTTTTCTTGGTTACCTTAGTGACATGTAAATCTCCTTTCTCAGAACTAGTTCATTGCAAGCCCTCTAAGTAGTTTGATCTGTACCTGATTTAATGTAACTATGTAATTATGAGAATTGTGAGGAAAAAATTTATTGCATTGTTTGAACCTAGCCTTGTGTGGCTGGGAAAGTGGATCATCCCTCTGTGTTGTTTAGAGACTTAAATAAGGACCTATGTTATGCTGACCAGAAACTCAGATCCAAAGATTGATACAAGGAGTTCTCACAATTGTTAATCAATATGTCCTGTTAACCAGGTCCTTCTGACTACTCCAGTAGCTGTCAACCATGTGGGTGTGGACTCCTGGATCATCTGAAGAAAGCCTCTGCTTTTGAGTGAATTGTAGAACCCTCCAGGGACCTAAAGGTCTATCTAGTATGGGTCAAGAAGCAGCTGACATCCAGATAGCTGTCCCGAGATTCTGGACATCATTACCAGGTATATAAGTACCAAAGCGCGTAAAAATATTTATAGTGACACTTTTTGGTGTGGCAAAGAATTGGAAATGGAGTGAATGCTAGAAATGGCTGAACAAATGATGGTATATAAATGTAATAGAATATTATGGTCCCATAAGAAATGACTCAAAGGGTGGATTGAGAGAAGCCTTGGAGACCTTGTATGAACTTATGAATAATGAAGGGAGCAGAACCAGGAGAACAATTTACACAATGACTATAGTAATGTGAAGGAAAACAACTTGGAAAGACTTAGGAACTCTGATCAATGCAATGACCAATCATGACTTTAGAAAACTAATGAGGCATACTTCCACCCCTTGGCAGAGGAGTGATGAATCAGAGGTGCAGAATGAGACATACATTTTTAGATATGGCCAATGTGTGACTTCATTTTGCTTGAGTATACTTATTTGATACAGGAAAAGATTTTTTGCCAAGGGTAGGTGGGTAAAGAGATAGAGTTGTGGAGGAGAGTGGGTGGGTAGTGATAGTGAAACCAAAAAAAAAAAAAGCAGAGAAGAAAGAAAAGAGAGCTAATGAAACATTAAAAAATACAAAGAGAGCAGAAGGAAATTCAGAAAGGAGCACAGAGAAGCAGGAGAATTTTGTCATCACATTAAGCTTATTATACACTTGTGAAACAAACTGTGCAGCAGACTTACACAATTCCATATGTAATCCTCTTTTTCTATTCTTTTTTGTATATTGAAATGTTTGTGTTTTTTTATGTTTATAAAGTTCATAATACAAATGAATTTTTTGAAAGAAATTTTCAGTAACTATGTTTCCTAGGATAAGATATGAATTCCTCAGCTTGGCATTTAAAGTCCTTCACAGTCTGAATCCTGCCCACCTTTTTAGGCTTATTTCACACTTCTCCCCCTCATGTACTTGATGTTCTAACCAAACTGGCCAACACAAAGTTTCCAGAACTTGGAATTTCATCTCCTGCTTCTCTGCCTTTGCTCAGGTTGGACTCCCACCCCTGGAATGTAACTGCCTCACCTGTCCCTCTCTGAATTAACCCAACTTCTTTCAAGATAGCTTGAGTGACTGATCTTGCTAGAAGCCTTTCTAATCCCCCTACTTGTTGGTGCATTCTTCTCCTCCTCAAGCAATCATGTATGTACTTATCTCATTTCAAGTTATATCCCCCCAGTAATCCTTGAGGGCTTTTTATCCCCAGCACCTAACTTAGTGCTTTGTACATTGTAAACTCTTAGTAAAGAACTTGTTGTTTTGGACTGTAAATACTCAGATGATTTGCAGGATTGAGCTCCTTGCACTTTCTACATTTGCACTAGTGTCCTGGGGTTTCTCTCAACCCCATATCCCTTACCAACTGAAAGCATCTTTTCTGACCCTTGGCCCAGGTGCAAAAAAAATCCTAGTTATAGTTTTGATAATAATTTTTTAAGCTTCAATTTCATACATAATTAGAGCCCTTTGCAAATATAGTGGTGGCACAATGGATAGAGTACTGGGCTTGGAGTCAGGAAGACTCATCTTCCTGAGTTCAAATCTGGCCTCAGACACTGCTAGCTGTGCAAGTCACTTAACCCAGTTTGCCTCAGTTTCCTCATCTGTAAAATAAGCTGGAGAAGAAAATGACAAAGCACTCCAGTACCTTTGCCAAGAAAACCTTAAATAAGGTCATGAAAAGTCAGACACAGCTGAAATGATCAAACAACAAGCAGATATAGTAGATGAGTCTTGTTTTTATTATAGAAAATCAAATATATATGAGGAAATTTTATATGTACAGGGTCATACATTTTTGACTGACACATTAAAATCTATAGTATTTGAGACTTACTAAATAATCATTTCTTAACATTTTTTTTGTTGAATAAAGAGAATTAGTGGCTGGCCTATGCTAGATAGCAAGGCAGCCTAAACTAGACCCTCCTAAGTCACTTTTGACTAATTTCTTGTTTGGGATGTTTTTATTAGGCTACTATGTGTTGCTTTATCTAGGGCAGGCCTGCGTAACCTGTGGTTTGGGGGCCGTTTATGGCCGGTGGGCTGCTTGTGGCACATCTCTACATGCAAAGGATGTTTTCCTCTATGTTTTTTGCAGGACTCCTGAAATCCTTTGGCGTGCCATAAGTTTTGCAGGTCTGATCTAGGGCTTTCTCTTTTTTATTGCAAACTATCAACTCCATGCACCTGATAATACAATACTCTATTACCTGATACCAAGTTAGTTCTTTCTTTCACATGCTGTGTTAATGTTGCATGATTCTGTGATGAATGTTCTTATGGGTGCTGTCAGTATCTACTCCTAGAGAATAACTTTGGGACAAAGACAAAGCATGGGAGAGGTTGGGAGACAGGGTGAAATCTTGAGTGAAGGCAAAGGGAACATGGAACTTCTTCCTTTTGGTTGTACATGAGTTTGAACTAAGGAGAAACTGCTGGTCCCCTACTCCATTTTTTCCATGAAGTGTCAAATAGAGAAGGGGAGAAAACAGATGTCACTTGCATCTTGGGGGTGCAGAGGCACTGGATGGAGAAAGTAAAGTGGGACAGATAACTAAGGATCTATTGTTGTCCAAATCAGAAAACCTGGGCTGAAGATTAAAACAAAGTATTGCGGAGGCAAGACAAACCAGCAACTAGAAGTAGAGATGGAGCAGGACTAGAAAGACCTTTGCTGTGAAGCCTTAACCACTGGTGATGTTAGGCTATGAGACCCAATCACCCTTCTCCTTTTCCATATGCTGCCAGTTGGGAGGAGATTTGCTTGGAGATGAGCAGGCTTGACAGTTCTTTTATAATTTTTTTTTTTTTGTGAGGCAATGGATTGAAGTGAGTTGCCCAGGGTCACACAACTAGTAAGTGTCAAGTGTCTGAGGCCAGATTTGAGCTCAGGTCTTCCTGAATCTGGTTCCAGTGCTCTATCCACTGCATCATCTAGCTGCCTCCTCCTTTATCATTTTTAACCTGTGTGTTAATAAACTATGTGACCACTAAGAACACTATGAGTCTTCTGAATGAAGTTGATCAATGGAGACAGGAAATTTCTTAAATAATTAGGGTAGTTAGGATGAACTAGATGGAGATTTCCATTATTGTCATAATTTATGGCAATATTCCAGTTTCCTTTTTCATATATGATCTTGTGCTAATAGAAAGGGTAGTAGTCAAGGAGCTTGAAGATGAGCATCCTTTAGTGAACAACGGGCATACTAAAAACTTTGGGGAAGTCAGCTCATGCACAATAGGTACACTCTGAGGCAACTACTTGGCTCAATGGTAGCACCACCTAGTGGCAAAATTATATACTACACTTTCTAGGTGGTTAATTCACTAATTAATCGACTGGTTCATTAAGGTGAAAGCTTGTGTTTCTGTAGCCTTACAGAAGGCAGGACATAAACTTGTAGTGGGTTG
Source organism: Phascolarctos cinereus (assembly GCF_003287225.1). Lineage (NCBI taxonomy): Eukaryota > Metazoa > Chordata > Mammalia > Diprotodontia > Phascolarctidae > Phascolarctos > Phascolarctos cinereus. Next base: position 338,365,085 of record NW_027555625.1, on the reverse strand, counting down.
CTATTGTTAATGCATCACCTCAAGTGTCATCTGGAACAGCTACCAAGTGCATAGGCTGCAGGGTACCGCCACCATACATTGGGTTTGTCATTTGAAATATTGTGGATTATATGTTTTTTCTCCCACTTTTTTGTTGTTGTTTTCTGTTTAGCAGGACTTATCTTAGTGACACAAGAGTCATGATTAAGGAAGCTCACCCTGGGATTTTTTTATGATTCTGAATTTTGAGCACAATTTTATTATATACAAATATTATGTACATACATATATGTGTGTGCATACACATACACATATATTTCTATCTGTATTGCTATCTCTAACCCCCTTTTCTCTTTCTTCCTTTCTCTCCCTCTCTCTTTTCCTCTCCATCTCTATCTCTAGCAGGCCTCAGAGAAAGTGGGAAGCAGAGTAGGAACTGTGCAGGTCCCTGAACTGATGTGGGATGCAGCAAAGCCAAGCCGTTTGCTTAGTGTAATCTGGAACTAATGGATTTCCATCCATTCTAATGCCAGTATGATATCCAGAGGCCATAATCTAGTTACTTCCTAGGGAAAAATTAGAGGACGAAAGGGTGGCATAGTTGGAAAGCAGCTTCCTTTCTGGCTAGAAGAAGGAATCTCCACGATTTGCTAGGAGCAACATCCTAATGTACTACTTTGGGTTTGGCAATTTTTCACTAAAGTTATTGAAAGCATCCTCACGGTTTAATTGGCTCAAGGAACTAAGGTTCTGGCTATTGATGTGTCTTCCTAGTGGCTAGGTACAAAAAAGCCAAGATGGGAGGAGTTAGCAGCTCCTCACTCAGGCTTTAAACTAGGAGACAAAGGCAGGGAGTTGCACCCAAATGAATCAATGCTGTATTGACTATCCATTTCCTCCTCTGAATATCCTTTTCCTGCTCTGGCTAAATAATCCTTCTTTTGATAACTGTTAGATAGATTATAACTGTTTCAATCTCAAATGTGAACTTCCAAATTGGCTTGAGTCAGACCTGGCCCATTACAAAGAAAAACTACCTCCTACTTGGGATGGCTATAAGAAAAAAAAAAAGATTTGATTCTTTGTTGGATTGGTTTGGTTGAACTTGACAACACTCTAAACCTGTGGGGTTAAAGTCATATTGAAAGGGGTCCCTGAGGCCTGCATATTGACTTGGAATACCACAAATCAACATTATCTGTATTGTATTATATTTTTATTTATTTTGATAAACATTTCTCTATTACATTTTAATATACTTGGTGGCTGCTAAAGGAGTTTTGCAGGCTACAAACAGCCAGGACACGCATTTGACACCTTTGCTCTAAACAGGAGGTTCAGTGGAATACATTATTTATTTTAACAGGAAAAAAAACCGTATAGATTCCTAAACTGGTGCTATTGTGGCAGTTTTTAAATATTTTGAATTATATTTGCTAGTAAATAACCTTTTTAACTGTAGGGTTTTGTTTTACCTTTATTACTGTTAAAAATGGTTATACACAATACACTTTGAGGTTTTTTTTTCAACGTAATTTAGGAAATAAGGAATTGGAAAGATGCATTTTTGTGGTCCAAAAAATGGAGTAGCCAAGGTTTTTGTTTTTGTAATCACTACTTTAGTGATACCAGTTAAAGAGATTAGCCTTTATTACTGAGTTAATGCAAATAAGGTTGCTTTGGGAATAGTAAAGGGAGTTGCACTGTTTTGAAAAATCCAGCAAATTGCAGAGTTATCTACATGGGCATATTAGATGATTTGTGAATATACTAAAGAACAAACCTGTGTGTTGTTTTGTTTTATACTTACAATTAAGTGAGACAATATGCTTTTTCTAGGAAAGATTGCATTCTCCTGATATTTTACCAATAGAGTGTCTAATTTTGTAGCAAGGGATAACAGATGGATAGCATGTGTGATCCATTGGTATCCATCCAAGAGATGTAGAGGAAGTCACTGAGCATGTTGTGTGGACCCCCTGAGAAAGATTTATGGGATTGCATACAACAAGAGTGTAGAGAGAATACCCACTCTGATTAGATTACAGATCCATTAATGTATCAGACTGTTAAAGAAATATAGGTACAAACTAAAACTATAGTGATTGTTTCTGTTCACTTGTGACTTATGCAAAAATAAAATAACTTCCAAAGTTTTTATAATTGGTGTTCATGTTGTGCATTCAGTGTGGCATAGTAGAAAGCACACTGGAGCAGGCTATGGCTGAATCCCAGCTCTGTCACTATCTTGCTCACTATCCTTTGACAATTGACTTTACATCTCTGGCCTCCATTTCTTCATCCATAAAATGGAGAATAGATTCATCCTATTTCCCTTACAGGGTTGTATGGATCTAAAGATAGATACAGCATTTCTTAAGCACTTGTTATGTGCCAAGCATTGTACTAAGATAGGAAAGTGTTTTGAAAAGCATAAAGCACCATAGAAATGTAAGTTTCCCATCAGTGACAAAAAAGGAATGATTTCAATATGAGTGATATAAGGGTTCAATAAGAGGAAGAATTTTTAATAATGAAAGGTGTCAAAAAATGTCTACCTTATGAAATACTGTTTCCCACAAAGGGAACAAGTGTGTTCACTTGGAATGTTCAAAGAGAGGTTATATAAACATTTCTCAGGGGTGCCCTTTATTCATGGCTGAGGTAATTCAAAGATTCTATATATAAGCCTTCTCTATATAATTCTTCTATAATCCTGGACCAAAGTTCCTTTAATATTTGTGTAGCACCCCCTCTAGGCTCACTTTCCCAATACCCACTCCCACTGGCAAGTTGGGTCTGCTGAGAGCAGTTACCTACTTGTCCCTTCAAGGTTTTAGGTGTAACACTAGAGGGATGATATATTCCAATACTACCATTCATGAGCTCCCATCTGATATCTCTCCAATATCAATTAACGGTTGTTTTTGCTTAGTTTTTCTTTTAGTCACGTTCAACTCTTCATAACTCCATTTTTGGCTATTCTTGGCAAAGCTACTGGAATTGTTTGCCATTTTTCTTCTCTAGCTTATTTTACAGATGAGGAACTGAGACGAACAGGGTTAAATGACTTGCCCAGGGCCCCGTAGCTAGTAAGTGTTTGAGGCCAGATGTCTTGCTGACTCCAGGCCTAACGCTCTATCTGCTGTGCTGCCTACAAAAATACTCCCCCAAATCAAGAGAGGACATACTATCCCCTCCTATCCATGGTCCTTGGTGAGAGCAGGCTAAAAACTGAAGTAGCTGGTATAAAACATCCTCCTCTCCTTTCCCCTCCTTTCCATCTATGGACACACTCTCCCTTCTGAACACAGTCCCTCTGGAGAGTGGGCTGGAACTTGCAGCACAAAAGTACTGAAACACAAATGTAGGGAAACAATGGGGCCAAGGTGTACCTTGAGACTCCTGACCACAGGAGTCCTTTTCTATTTTCAAGCAGTCCCTACTAAGTTCACTTCAGGCTGAGACACTTCCTGAGCTGGGCTGGCTCCTTCTATGATGCTTTGTCTTGCTTAAAGGTCAATCCACTTCTAAGATGGGTGTGGTAGGTAACTAGGCTGCTGCAGAGGCTCCTTATCCACCTCAGCTGCTATAATTACTAGCAGATTCTGCTGTTGAGTCCAGCAATTGGAATTCTGATTGCTCTTCTGATTTTTTGGAGCTCAAAAGACTACAGCCTAGTTAATTCCATCTCCAAATATTCAATCACCTAAAATTAGGAAAGAATAAGTACAAGAGAGAAAAGAAGGTGGTGGGTCCTCTACCCTGTAGATCACAGCAAGTAGTCTTCCTTACTCAAGAGCTGCTAGGGAAGAAAGCAAAAGATCTTCTGCTAGAATCTTTTTTATGCACACTCAGTTTTAGCTCAGCCTCTACTGAGTCATTAGCACCTTCATCTATTTAGCTAACTAGAAAATTTATCAAAAATCACAAAATCACTCACAGTCAATCAGCCACTTGGGGCTAGGAACTGTCACCCCAAAATTTGAGGTATTGGATTGGCAACTGGTAGAAAATACTTGGACAAGCCCTGTATAACAGGAAGAACAAATACCCACATGCTCTAAGAACTAAGCCAATACCATCCAGTTACCCATTACATTTATAAATTATTTTCAGTTTTTAAAATGAAAATGCCATGTTAGTTTTCATTGTTATAGAAAAATTTTGGGGGGCGGAGCCAAGATGGTGGAGTGAAAGCAGTGACTTGCTTGAGCTCTTCTCCAAACCCCTAGAGAAATACTCATAAAAAATGTCTCTAAACAAATTCTGAAGCAGCAGAACCCACAAAAAGACAGAGTGAAACAAATTTCCAGCCCAAGACAACCTGGATGATTGATCAGAAAGGCGTATTGTGTCGGGCTGGGAGCGCAGCACAGCGCGGTGTGGGTGCACAGGCCTCAGCGTGGGTGCGCAGGCTGCAACAAACCTGGAGCAGGCCTCAGAGGACTGAATCTCGGGCAGCTGTGGAGGTTTCCAGACTTCTCAATCCACCAATGCCAAAGACAAATTAGAAGGTCAGTGGGAAAAGTCTGTTTCTGTTGGTGCCTGAGAAGGGAAGGTGGGGTTTCAGCTCCATTGCCCAAGAGTGTGGCCCTGTGGGGGGGCAGCTGCTTCCCGAGCTTCAGCCCACACACAGACAGAGGGGGAATCCAGTGGCTGATCAGAGAGGGACTGCAGGGATCTCTTTGCCAGTGCTGAGGCAGGAATCTCTTGCTTTGCCCGTGTTTGGATCTGGGCCACAGTTCTGGGCAACAGTGCTGGGGTGAGGAGGAGCGCTGGCTTGGTGGAGCTTGTAGTGGTTGTGGAGAGGAGCCCCCCATCACAGTTACAGAAAGGGGTACTTGTAGTCGCAGGCCAGGAAAGGAGTAAACACCTTGCCCCTTATCATACCACCTTGGAAGAACTGAAAATTTACAGGTCCCTACAAGTATCTCTGAAAACAGCTGTACAAACCCCGAAGCTTGGGACAGTACATTCTCCACATTGGAAGCAGATTCGTACCTTAACAAAGAGTTTAAAACTCAAGTAATTGGCTGGGATCATGAGCAAGCAGCGCAAAAAGAGTCAGACTATATTATCTTACTTTGGTGAAAAAGAAGACCAAAATATACAACCAGAAGAAGACAACAAAGTCAAAGCCCCTACATCCAAAGCCTCCAAGAAAAATATGAATTGGTCCCAGGCCATGGAAGAGCTCAAAAATGATTTTGAGAAGCAAGTTAGAGAAGTAGAGGAAAAACTGAGAGTGATGCTAAAGGAGACCCAAAAAAATACTGAAGAAAATAACACCTTAAAAAAGCCTAACCCAAATGGCAAAAGAGGTCCAAAAAGCCAATGAGGAGAAAAATGCCCTAAAAAGCAAAATTGGCCAGATGGAAAAGGAAGTCCAAAAGCTTACTGAAGAAAATACTTCCTTAAAAATTAGAATAGAGCAATTGGAAGATAGTGACTTTATGAGAAATCACGACACAGTAGAACAAATCCAAAAGAATGAAAAATTAGAAAACAATGTGAAATATCTCATTGGAAAAACAACTGACCTGGAAAATAGATCCAGGAGAGAGAATTTAAAAATTATTGGACTATCTGAAAAGCCATGATCAAAAAGAAGAGCCTAGACATCATCTTTCAAGAAATTATCAAGGAAAACTGCCCTGATATAGTAGAACCAGAGGGCAAAATAGAAATTGAAAGAATCCACAGATCTCCTCCTGAAAGAGATCCCCAAAGGAAAACTCCTAGGAATATTGTAGCCAAATTCCAGAGTTCCCAGGTCAAGGAGAAAATATTACAAGCTGCCAGAAGGAAACAGTTCAAGTACTGTGGAACACAATCAGGATAACACAAGATTTAGCAGCTTCTACATTAAAGGACCGCAGGGCATGGAATATATTTGGAGGGCAAAGGAGATAGAATTACAACCAAAAATCACCTACCCAGCAAAACTGAGTATAATCCTTCAGGGGAAAAAATGGTCATTCAGTGAAATAGAGGACTTTCAAGCATTCTTGATGAAAAGACCAGAGCTGAATAGAAAATTTGACTTTCAAATACAGGACTCAAGTGGAACATGAAGAGGTAAACAGGAAAGAGAAATCATAAGAGACTTATTAAGATTGAACTGTTTACATTCCTGCATGGAAAGATGATATTTATAACTCATGAGACCTTTGTCAGTATCAGGGTAGTTGGAGGAAAAAAATTATATGTATGTATATGTAGATAGATAGAGGGCACAGGGTGAGTTGAAGATTAAGGGGTCATATCTGGAGAATAAAATTAAGGGATGAGAGAGGATTATACTGAGAAGAAGAAAGGGAGAGGTAGAATGGGGTAAATTATCTCACAAAAAAAACCAGAAAGAAAAGTCTCTTACAGTGGAAGGGGAATCAGGGGAAGGTGAGAGGGAATGAGTGAATCTTATTCTCATAGGATTTGGCTTAAGGAGGGAATAACATACACATTCAATTGGGTATGGAAATCTGTCTTACCCTACAGGAAAATAGGGGGAAAGGGGACAAGAGAGCAGGGGATGATAGAGAGGAGGGCAGATTGGGAAAGGGGTTAATCAGAAGTAAATACTTCTGAGGAGACAGGGTCAAAAGAAAGAATAGAATAAATGGGAGGGCAGGATAGGATTAAGGGAAATAGAGTTAGTTTTTCACAACATGTCTACTATGGATGCGTTTTGCATAACTGCACATGTACAACTTATATTGAGTTGCTTGCCTTTTCAATGAGGGTGGGTGGGGAGGGAGGAAGAGAGAAAATTTGAAACCTAAAGTTTTAACAACACGTGTTTTAAAAAAAATGTTTTCACATGCAACTGGGAAATAAATATAGGAAATGGGGTACAGAAGTCTATCCTGCCCTACAGGAAAATAGAAGGGGAAGGGGATAAGAGAAGGGGAGAGAGATAGAAGAGAGGACAGAGTAGGGGAAGGGATATTCAGAATGCATGACATCTTGGGGTGGGGGAAGCGGGGAGATGGGGTGAAAATTTGGAACTCAAAAACTTGTGGAAGTGAATATTGAAAACTAAAAATAAATAAATTTATATTAAAAAAATGATAAGTGGTATCCACTGCCCCTTTGGAATTATTATTAAATGTATTCTAAAAAAAAAAAAGAAAAATTTTATTTGTATAGAAAAGTAATTTCAATACTAATTCCATTATTTTCTTAGAGATAAACTATATATGAAAGTGAACTCAGATTTGAGACAAAATCATTGTAATTCAAACAAAACATTTGGCATATTAGGTAGGTTTTTTTTAAAAAAAACACTTGAATTTTCTTCTAATTCAGCAAACATTTATTGCCTCAGTTCTCATTTCACTTTGCTGTCATAGACACAGAGACAACTCTTCAGAATGACTTTTAGCGCAAAGGTCTTCACACTTTTTGATCACCTCCTTTTTTGTCGAAAAGTTTTTGAGCACATACTTTCAATATATAAATGTATTTATCTATTAACTATATGATATACTACTGTATGTGATTCTAAGTTGTTTATTTTAACATTTGGTTTAGGGGCAGCTAGGTGGCACAGTGGATAGAGCTACTGGCCCTGAAGTCAGGAGTACCTGAGTTCAAATCCGGCCTCAGACCAGATACTTGACACTTACTAGCTGTGTGACCCTGGGCAAGTCACTTAACCCCAATTGCCTAAAAGTTAAAAAAATTAAAAAAAAATTAAAACATTTGCTTTAATAGCTACTGGAGCTTAAAATATATCTCACATAACTACATAGATCCAAATGGAAGAAGTGCTTCATTGGCTGCATTTACTAAATCCTAACACTTATTTTTTTAATTCAATTTTATTTTTAGCTCTGAATTCTTTCTTTTCTTGCCCCCTCTCCCATCCTTGAAGAAAAACAAAGAAAACAAGAAAAACAAAACCCATTACAAATATCATGGAAAAGCAAATTCTCATATTATTCTCACACAAATTCTTATGCAACGCCATGTCCAAAAAATATAAATGTTTCAATCTGCTCTCTGAGACTATCATTTCTCTAACCAGAGGTAGAAAGCATGTTTCATCATGATTCCTCTGAAACTGATGACACTTATTTTTCAATCTCAGACAGCAAGTATGCAAAGCTTTTATTGAAATTTGGCTCCGATATTTTCATCTTCCCTGATGTCAATCAGCTGTTCTTATAAACTAATCAGAAGGTGTTTCATTTTTATGTGTTTAACATATCAGTTCAAAACTCATTGAAATTCTTTATTAAAAGATTTTTAAACAGATTGAAAAATTCTACTTCCAAGTTTTTAAAGTATTACAGACATGAAAATCTTTACAGATTACACAAATATAATTTTTGGCAACAAAATCAAATATTGATGGAACCATTTCCAAACATCCCTTTTCATTTCTTCAAAGCATATATTTCTTTTAATAAACAGTTACTTTCTCACCCATTTAAAAAAAAGGGCACTTTAACCTTGAAAGGAGAGATTGTGTCTTTATTTTTAAAAAAATATCAAGTTAAAATTAAATTAAAAATATCACAACAATGTAAAGGAAGATGGCTGAGCAATACCAGATCTCAACCTGTATTACAAAGTAGTTATCATCAGAACAATCTGGCACTGGCTAAGAAATAGAATGGTAGATCAGTGAAATAGATTAGATACACAATATATAGTAGTAAATGACCACAGTAATATAATGTTCGATGAACCACCAAATACAAGGTTTTACAGCAAAAACTCACCATCTGAGAAAAATTTCTAAGAAAATTGGAAAGAAGTCTGGCAGAAACTAGGTATAGACATCTCACTCTGCATGCCAAGACAAGATCAAAATGGGTAGATGATTTAGACATAAGGGGTAATATAAGTAAATTACAGGAGAGAGGAGAGCTGTCAAAGCTATGGATAAGGGAAGAGTTTATGACCAAAGAAGAGCTAGTGAGGATCATAAGAGGTAAAATGGATAATGCTGATTACATGAAATTAAAAAGTTTTGTACGAACAAAATCAATGTAGCCAAAATTAGAAGGAAAGCAGGAAACTGGTTAAGAAAATTTATGGTAAATTTCTCTGATAAAGGTCTAATTTCCCCAGTAAATAGGGAACTCAGCCAAATTTACAAAAATAAGAGCCATTCTCTAACTGATAAATGCTGAAAGAATATGAACAGGGAGTTTTCAGAAGAATTAATCAGTTATCAATAGTCATATAAAATTATCTAAATCATTAATAGAGAAATGTAAATTAAAGCAACTCTGAAGTATTACTTCATAGCTATCAGATTGGATAATCTGATAGAAAAAAATGCTGGAGGGGATGTGGAAAAATAGGTACACTAAAGCATTGTTGATGGAGTTGTAAACTGACCTAACCATTCTGGAGAATGATTGGGAACTATGCTATAAAACTAATATACCCTTTGATCCAGCAATACCAGAACTAGATCTGTATCCTCAGGGTATCAAAGAAAAATTAAAAGGACCCATATATACAAAAATATTTATAGCAGCTTTTTGTGTGATGGCAAAGAATTGGAAATTGAGGGGATGTCCATCCATTGGGGAATGGATCAATAAAGTGTGGTATAACTCTCATGCTATAAGAAATGATGAGGGGAATGGTTTCAGAAAAAAACTGGGAAGACATATGTATAAATTCAAAGTGAAATGAACAGGAACAGAAGAATATTGTACATAGTAAAAATATATATTGTAAAGATGAGCAACAGTAAAACATTTAACTACTCTGATAAATGTAATGATCCAAGACAATTCCAAAGGATTCATAATGAAAAATGCTCTTATCTCCAGAGAGAGAACCGATGAACTCCAAGAGCAAATTGAAGTATATATTTTTTTCCACTTTATTTTTATTGCCTTTTTATTTTTGTCAACATGGCTAATATGGAAATATGTTTTTCAAGACTTCACAGTGTATAGTGGGTAACATACTGCTTCCCTTCTCAATGGATGGGGATTGAAATTGAAACTCAAAATTTAAAAAAATTAATATAAAATGCATATATATTTTTTTGAAGTTCCTTGAAGGTAAGGATTGTCGTTTTTCTTATTTGTATCTCCAGCACTTAGCACAATGTCTGGTACCTAATAGATACTTAATAAATGTTTATCATATAGTAGTGGAGAGAAAAGAAATGAGATAATAAATGTTTGCTGAATTACTTGTATTGAGTTTTGCTATTTTCTTTTTAGACAGCACCATTAGCAATAACTACTTGACATACCACATAAATGTAAAGGGTTTTGCTTGAATTACAAAGGTTTTATTTCTAATCTTTACTTTGAGTGCACATTTATCACTAAAAAATTAATAAAAATCAGTCTTTGAAAGTCATTTCATCCTACAAATAAGGTTTTTAAAATAATAAAGGAAAACAATACTCATTTTTTTTTCAGTTGAGAAACTCAAAATGATTTATGAAGTAATTTGGAATAGGATGAATTTCAAGCACGCTGGGAAGTCCCACTCATTGATTCCCTCACCTGAGCACAAATGTCTAAACCTTATAATTATTATTCAATGTCTATCATGGTGCCTGTCACAAAGTGGGCACTTAATAAGTATTTTTCTGTTGATTGCTAGCCATATTTTTCTAAAGATAAGTCTTTTGTCTTGCCAATAGCTTGCTTATACTCCCAATGGCAGGACTACTCTGTCTGAGTGTTAACTCTTGTAACTTTTTGGTCATAATGTTGCATGGTTTAAAAATTTTTTTATTTTGAATTTAAATATAAAAAAGCAAGCATTTCCATATGCACAGTAGAAAACAAACCATGAATCTCCATTTTATACCATTTTTTAATATAAAATAAATTTGACATGTTCTAAAACTGTCCTGCTTATCTGTGCTTCCTTTTGAACTTTCTGAACTTTTTTATGTATTAAAAAAAGAAAAAAAGGTTTCCATGGCCCTCTTTTTTTTTTTTTTTGGAAGGGAGGCATCAGAATCATTAGCCTTTCCTTTCCCTAATCCCTTCTCCCATTAAAACAAGAGGGGAAAATCCTCCTTGTAGCAAATAGAATGACAACATACAGAATTTTTTTTTTCGCACCTTAAGTTCATCACCAGTCTGTCATGATGTGGATAAATAACATGCTTCAGTTTAGGTATTCTTGAGATGTGCTTGGTCTTTCCTTTGGAGTTCTTAAGCCTTACAAAATTGTTTTTCTTTACAATGTTGTTGTCCTTGTATAAATAATTCTTCACTTCAATCTACATCAGTTCATATATGTTACTCAGGATTCTCTGAAGTAGCCTTTCATATTTTTAAAAATTACACGATGACGTTCTATTACATTTATATGCCATAATTTGTTTAGCCATTCCCTAACTGGTGGGCAAGCCCTTTGTTTTTAGTTTTATCTCTTTCTTTTTGCCCCCCTTTTAATTCTTCTGTCCTGCTCAGGATCAGGGAGTTGTTTTGCTTGTGACTCATCCTTCCCTAATATGATGTTCCTTCTTAATAAAGCTTAACACCCTCGCTTGTTTGCCTATTGTGGTTGGATGTTTTGCTGTAACAAACTGTGTACGTTTATTCGAACATCTTTTGTTCATTTTAGGTAAGAGTGAAGCTCATCTGATACCTGCTTCCCTCACCCTTTTATCCATGTTTGCATACTATTCTTGTATGCCACATTAATGACAAATGGTGAGTTCCACCTTCTTCCTCCTTTTTACACTGATGTACCCCTTTTACTCTTTTTTCTCTTTCTCCTTTTAAAACTCTCAGAACAAAACCAATCCAGCCCTTACCCCATCCCTACCTCATCCTAGGACTTCTGTTTTTCTTATTTGACTTCCTCAAAACCCTTTGAAAACATTAAGGTTCTGAAATGATTCTTATTTGTTCTACCCCATTAGAATGTTAGCACTACATCATAATATAGCTTCTTTTGATTTCTCAAATAAATTTACCTTTCTAGATTATTCTTCACTCTTGTGTTTGCATTTCAAAGTTCTAGTTTTCTTCATTAGTAATTCCTGAAAGTCCTCTATTCTATTAAAAATCTGTTTTTTTCTCCCGTAGGATTATACTCAGCCTTGCAGAGTAAATCACTCTTGGTTATAAGCCTGTATCTTTCGCCTTTTGGAATATTGTGTTTAAGAGATTTCTTCTCGTTTATGGTAGAAACTCCCAGGTCTTTGGTGATCCTGACTGTTGTTACTTGGTACTTGAACTTCTTTCTGGATTATTGCTATGTATTTTTTTTTTACATGGGAGTTGCAATTTTTAGCTATGATATTCCTGGAACTTTTCATTTTTGGGTCTCTTTCAGGAAGTCACTTTGTGCTCTGGTTCTGATAGATCTAAGAAATTTTGTTGTATGATTTCTTGCAATACAGAATCTAGGATTTTTAAAAAATCATATTTTCAGGAAATCCAATGATTCTTAAAAGATACCTTCTTGACTGGTTTTAAGCTTAGTTTTTTTTATATTCAATATCTTACATTATTATGATTTCATTCTAACATTTCTAGCTGTTTTGTGGATTCATTGATTTTATTTGATTTATTTTCATTTTTCTGGTGTCTTACTTGGGTAAGATTTACCCTCTTTCTCTTCTAAGCTATTTATTCTCTTTCCAATTCTTTCCTAATATGCTTTTATTTGATTTTGAAAAAATCAATAACTCCAATTCTTTTAGTTTTTTTTTAAATGTAGTTCTTTTGGAAAATCCACTTTTTCTTTGAGTCTTGGCTAGAAGCTTTTATAGAATTATTTCTTCATTATGGGGATCTCTAAACTTATGATGCTTTTAATACTGGTTGGTATTTTATTTGGTTTATTCACATCTCTAGCCTTAGTTTCTGAATTGGGGCTTCATGTCAGGGCCAGGTGTTCCCAGCTGTTGCATTCCAGGGTGGGGTGGTTGGCCTTACTTAGTCTTGCCTTGGGTCCCTTGGGTCCCTACATTGATCTCTATGCCCTAAGGCTAGGCCAGTGTCTTTGGGTTTCAGAGCACTTAATTGCATCACAGGGCAGACTTCTAGAGATCTGGGAGTCTCTGGCTTCAGTGCTGCTCCATGGCACTGGTTGTCACTACTCCCTTGGCTTCCAAGGTCTGGTTTCCTGTCCTGTGACTTTCTCATGGGGGTCCTCTATTCTGATGAGCATGGAGCCTTGTGAGCACCACATGTCTCTGCTACTGGCTTGTTTGCCTACATAGGCAGAGGCTTTGCTGGTGCTGCCCTTTCTTATTGTTCTTGGGTTCCTGGCTAAATTTTTGTCAGATTCTGTAGTAGAAGAAATCACTGTAGATTCTCATTGGATTTCTTGATCATTACTTTGGGGAGAATTTAAGGTTTTTGCTGCAGTCAGAACTAGGCAGACTGGAAGTGTCTGATATATTCTTTTCAATAGAGTTTAACCCACAGATAGCATACATAAACAGTCATGACATATCCCAATATCCTAAATTGATTAGTCTGAACCTACCAGTTACTTCTATTTATGTCTCTTTCTAATGCTCACTGGTTCAGTGGAAAATACTAATCTAATAAAAAGGAAGACTTCTTTTCCTTCCTACCATGGTATGCTAGAAGTCAGAAGCTATGCCATATCTTTAAATGGCACAAAACATAATGAATTATTACCATAGTATTAATGAAAGTCTGTCATGTTGAAGGGGGGAATGGTGGCCCCTGAAGGAAGAACTAGGAGCCTGGATTACCACTTGTCAGGTATATTGGAGAGAAGATGCTTCTTTTCAGGTATCAATTGACTTAGATGTCTGCTTAGGTTCCTATCAAATCTTAAATTATGTGATTTGTGTGGTCCTTGGGGAATTACACCTTAATGTTTGCTCTGTATAACTTCCTTCAAAGCCAAATTGGCTAGAATTTGAGGCAGCTAAATGGTGCTGTGGAAAGCATGCTGGACTTAGATTCAGGAAGACCTGAGTTTAAAATACATACACTTAACTAGCTGTATGTGATGTAAACTCTTTCAATCTCAGTTTCCTTATCAACAAAGAGAAGATCATAGTAGCAGATACCATAAAAGGTTGTTGTGAGGATCAAATGAAGTAATATGTGTAAAATACTTCACAAACCTTAAAGTACTGTATAAATGCTAGCTATTAATATAGAATGAGGTACTCATGTGAATAAAAATAAAATGTTGTCTTTAACTACAAAGGTGTTCAGTTTAGTGGGGGACCAAATAATATTCTGTAATGCTATAGGCATATTGTGTATTTTAAAGTCCCATGATCAAATGGGCAGACAGGATACATTCTAGTCCATACCAGCTCTGTTCTGATTCGAATTAGGCCCATTGGATTATTATTTTTTTTTTTTGGAAATTAATCATCAAGATCCCAGTCTAATAATTTTGTCATTTATCAGCCTCATTACCTTCACTACTCTGTAAAAAGGTATTTATATGAAAGATTGAGCAAAATAAAAGTTGTATTGTTAATATTCATTATTTAAAAGGCATTTGACATTTTCTCCCATATCTTCAACAACAGACCAGAAGAACTGGTCTCTCTTAGGTTATAGCCATCCCATAAGCAAGTTACAATATTCTGGTCTCAGAGTGGAAGGGATGAGGAGATGAGCCATAGAAATATCCTTTAGGTAAATAGGGGTATGCAAAGACAAGGCCAGAAAATACTTATACTCCACTTATTCTGACATACCTTTATAGAGCAGTAGGCAGTTGCTTTTCTCCCACAACCTTTTCCCCCTTTTACCTGTGTATGTGAACCAGCAGTTATTTGTCTTCACCACAAGGTCTAGCACCAGAAGCTTGATCTCTAATTTAATCTGTAACGCAAAGCCAGGGCTCCTAGTTAGTTTGGTAATGACAATAGGGAATAAGAATACTACTAATAAAAAGTAAATATCTAACATAAATAATCATTTAATAATTTTTGGAAACCTTAAAGGATTCTTTTTCTCATGATAAAGCTATGGAGTGGTGGTAATTCAAATCCATCTGATTAAAACCCAAGCTAATTTCCTTAGCCTATGGGGTACATGCTTCTGAGTGGTTGATTACAGCAATCAACTTAATATTGCAAAATTACACATATCCAATCCAATCTGACAAACATTTATTAAATACCTACTATGTACAAGGCACTGTGCTAGGCACTAGGGACACAAAGACTGAAACAATCCTTGCCCTCAAGAAGCTTACATTTACCGGGTATGTACAACACATAGATTAGTATACAATAATATGCCTTTTATTAAGCTAACATCACAGTTATATTGACTAGAATGACAGAATAAGAAGACCAAATTGGTATCTTAAGATAATTATGATTAAGGTTTTTTATATGTAAATTTCACTGTTTTTAACAATTCAATTCTCTTTAACAAATAAAAATATTTGGACCAAATTTTGTCTTAATTACAATCAAAAGCAACAGTATCCATTTTTTAAATGGGTCTTTTTTAAAGTTGCTATTTTAAAAGCAAAATTTTTGCTAAGGAAAGCTAACTAGTCTTGAAACATTAATTTTTTTTTTCACATAGTGGCTAGAATTTCTGTTTTGCTTCATCTGTTATCAATGGAAGAACATTAGGGTTTGTTTTCTGTATTTCTTTAATATTTATACCTGCTTACTTTCAAAAATGATTTGTGGTTGAGAATTTCTAATCATCTGACTTTGTAACAAGGCTCCATCTTACCACTCATTAATCTAGATTAATAGAATGCTTACTATGAGCTAGACTGAGTTCTTCCAGCTCCAATTTAGTTAGGGAGACATGCAATGTATATTAGCTATTCTTCCCATGTTCCCCAAGGAGCTAAGATTTCATGATAAGATAACTTCAGTTTGAACTAAGTCAAAGCCCAGGAAACACAGTGTTAAATGTTCCTTGGTCCTACAGTACTTAGTGTTTTATATGTTTCTGAGCTTTTAGCTTGAGTCCTTTTGAGTGGTATACTCTAGAAAGTGATTCACTAAAAAGGTTTCCTGTTAGCTATATTTGTCATTGTTTTGCTGGCACAGAAATATATATGTATATATGCATATATATACATATATACACACTATATGTATACACATACATACATATATTTAAATCTTCTCAAATGTGGCACACTATCATGCTTGAAGTGCGAAGAACTGGGACCTATCACTGTACATTGTAGGGCACTGATTGTTGTTAATATAATTTGTCATATTACAAACAGGAGACCATAATAAGAAATGGATGAAAAACATCTAAAATGTTTACTAGGTACACACCAAAATATGGAAAGAGAAAGGAAGGAAAAGAGAAAGAAAGGGGAGAAAAGAAGACCCTGAAAGGGTGAAGAATATCAGAAGGAGCCTTCTAGACTAGATCATCTTCTCTCTACCAGATTCTCTTGAATACAATTCAAAGACCTTGTATTTAGACTGGGGAGGGTAGGGAAGATAATTTTCAAATGCAGTCAGTGAGTGAATAAATGAATAAATAAATGAATGAATGAATGCACACACACATGCAGCTAAGATAGGAGGACTCATTAGCCATACTATTATAAAAATGGCAACCCTTAAAAGTTAAACTGCTGGAATCCTGATGGGTGGGGTAGGATCGGGGGTGTGGCATGAAAGAGGGTAAGAACTAGCAGCCACAGATTAATGAAAATCTTTTATCTGCTCTGGTCTGGCCCCACTTAATATCCCACAGATAGATTGGTTTTACTTAAGTCCTTGCACCCCATGGCTGGATTTTAGAAGTAGGGGCTGGGAGGTAATGTGGAGGAGGTGATGGAGATTACTAAGGGGTTAACACTATAAAACCAAACCTGATTTTAACCTGGGAATTACACTCTCTCTGCCTAAATTTTCTTGATCTATGATGTTAGCTGAATGAAGGAATATTAGAAATGAGTGCTAGGTAGTGGGAGGTGATAAGTGGAAGAAAAAGGAGGGAATCACCCCAACCTTGGGATTTTAGGCTCTTGGATGACTAAGCAAATGCTGGTGCTGTGTGTCATAAGTAAATTCCCATTGTTCTAAGCACCCAGCTCCCTCTGGGTGAGGGAGAAGGTAAATGTAGGACTGGGAATGGAAAATTTCTCCCAGTATTCTCCCAGGAAAGTTTTCTTCTTTTGTTTGGGAGAGTAGATTTGCTATCTATGATCCTGAACTTGGGTTAAAAGTCCCCTATTATTCCCTCATCTTTCTACGGAGTCCCTAAAAAAAAAAACCCAAACAGATGACGAGAAGGAGAGAAGACTTTTCTGCACGCCCTCCAGTGTTTCTCCTTCAAGGAGAAGTGTTTGGATATGGTGGCAGAGGATGAGAGTCCTAGGCTCAGCTACCTGTCCCTGCCTAGGTGAGTCCGGAGGAGGGCAAGGATGGTGAGATGGAGAAGAAATACAAAAGGAAAGTGACGGTATTAACAAAGGAATTTACCAGTTCCCCTTGTTGGACCAAACAAAGAAAGGTGGAGTAGCTGAACAGAGAGACTGAAGGTCCACTCAGAGGTTGAATAAGGTAACAACAACAACAACAAGTCATCAGCTAGAAAGGGACAGAAGGAGCCAGAGAGAAATTTTAAGAGGGGTTCAAAGGGTGGGAGAGAGGTGGTAGGGATAGGGACACTACAGAAAAGAAGAAGATTGGAGAAAGCATAGTATGCAATCCTGGACTCCATCCCGGTTTCATTGCCCTTGCTCAGTTCAGCTCCTTATCCCTTTCTTACAAAATTACAGTACTCCCATCTTTTCCTTATAACCTTTGCCAACTTTCCGGTATGCCCCTTCCCCCTTCAACTCGACCTGCACTCAGTCTTGTTATATTCCTTTCCGTCCATTCGAACAGCACCTCGCCCCCACCATCCCTGAGCCCAATTCACCACCTAGCATTGCTTTCCCAATAGTCCTTCAAAGGGTGCTAATCCTGGAGGTGCAGGTTCCGTTGCCATAGACGCCTCTGGATTCCACGTTTTCTGGTTGGTAGTCCTCCACGCTGTACCCCCGACTTTTGAGGGCGGTGGCGTAGTAGTCAAGCGGTTCCTCTGTGTTTTCCATCCAGCTAAGGCAGAGGATGCGCTGGAAGGAGCGCTTGAAGTTGTCCGAGAGGAAGCCGTAGAGAATAGGGTTGGCACAGCTGTTAGCATAGCCCAGGATGACTGAGAGCTGGCTCACAGTGGCATCGTCCTGTTCAGCAAAGACATTAACCAGCTGCACCACATAGAAGGGCATCCAGCAGATGACAAAGACCATTACCACCATCATCACCATCAGGGTAATTTTGCGCTCTGAGCGCTTGCGTTGTTGCCAGCCGGCTTTGAGGGCTACCATACGTATCTTGGCAATAATGAGCACATAGCATAAACAGATGGCCCCGACCGGGAGTAGAAAACCCATAAGGAAAGTATACAGGACGAAACCTACTAGCCAGCTCTGAGCTGGCTCTGGCATAAGCATATTGCAGGCCACCGTGCCATCGCTATTGGCAGCTGTGCGGGAGAAGACGATAATAGGCAGGATGACCACTAGCGAGAGCACCCACACCCCCAGGTTCACTACTTTGGCCACGGTGGGCCGACGGTAGCGGGCCGCCTTGATAGGGTGCACCACAGCGACATAGCGGTCCACGCTGAGCACAGTTAGGCAGTAGATACTAGTGAACATGTTGACTGCGTCCACACTGAGCACCAGGCGGCAGAGCAGCGCGCCGAAGGGCCAGTGGTGCAGCAGCGTGGAGGTGACTAGGAAGGGGACGCTCAGCATGAGCAGCTCATCTGCGATGGCCAGGTTAAGGATGTAAATGTTGGTGGCCGTCTTCATTTTGGCGTAGCGCAGGATCACATAGATAACCATGGAGTTGCCGCAGAGCCCCACGAGACACACCACGGAATAGATAAAGGAAATGAGGATGGCGCTCCCTTGTCCCTCGCTCAAGGTCCCATTCTGACTAGCGTTGCGCCCTGGCTCCTCTGTGCCCTCAGGGGCTATGGACCCTGGGCCGGGGCCGCCGCTGCTACTGCTGGGGCTGCTGCTAGAAGACGAGGAAGGAAACGAGGCAGTATTGTTGGGAAACATTCCGGTCTGGGTGGCAGGCGGGGTCTGAGATGCGCTGTCTCGCTCTGATCCTCCCCTAGTGCTCCGCAGTCTGTCCCGTTGCTCTTGGGAGCTCCCACTTCCCAGACTGTTCCTTCACCTGTTTGTTTCAGGTTACCGCTGTAGAGCACAGTGCAAGAGATTGCGGCTCGGAATGCTGCTCAGGCTCGGGAAGGCGGCAGGGTGCATTGCCGGAGTCTTGACTGAGCGCTGCTGCTTGATTTTCTGGGGCTCCGGGGAGCAGAATAGCTTGGGGAGGGGAAAGAAGGCTGGCTGAAGGACCAAGCTGCAGAAGATTAATTGGCGCGGCTCTGGTGCTGGTGAATGATTAATAAGCTCTAGCACGTCAGCAGCTACGAAGCGGAAAAAAAAGAGGGTGGAGGTCGATATAGTTATATACCGCTCCCAGTTTCCCCTGTTTTCCCCTCTTTATTTTTTCTTCCCAGCCCCAGAGACGAATCTACATGAAGTGAGACCTTGTTCCTGTTCCTGTCCCACAGAGGGATGGAGCCTGGCTAAACCCAACTCTATCTTCACGTCACTCTTCCCAATCTCTAATCAAAATTGGGAAGTTTCCCTGCATTGTTGGAGGGCTACCGATAGAAAGAGGCACTGCAAGACCTGAAACCTAGCTCCTGTGCCAAGGACGCTTGTGACAGCCGAAGTTCCCAGGGACAGATCTCTAGAGACCCACCAAACCTAGTTTTTTCCTCAGGTTCTGCCTTGTGACTCAAAGGGGAACCTCGATATACTCAATGCGCTGTGCTTGGTGACAGTCTTTAGTTTGCCCCTCCTCATTGACCCTTCTCTACTTATTTTTCTCTCTGAACCTCACCTACGCTAAGATCAACGTCCCAGTCCTCCTTACCTCCTTAAGCGCTGCTGGGATACAGACGCTCAGGTGATCAGTTCAAAAGGCATGTGCTACCTTTAAGCTCTTTCACATCCATAGCACTGTACAGGCTAAGCCTACCCATTACCCTTTCCCCCACCTCCTCCTCCCTCCACGCAATTCTCATGCAGTTTGGCAGGCCCCTACTGGTGCGCGCGCGCGCGCGCGCACACACACACACACACACACACAATTTGCATAAGATCCAGCGTTATATAAAGTTATGTAAATTCTTTTGGTATTGAATTTTTTTTAAAGAAGAAAAAATTTCAATAATAGGAATCAGCCACGTGTTTAGGAATAAATAAATAAATACAATCAATAAAATATGGCAAATAAGAAAAAAACCTGTTTGTCCAAATCACTCCAGGTCCGCATGACAATTATGGCTGAAATAGGATCTAGGGCTCCCTCTGTAGTATGCCGGGTAGTACTGGAAATCCATCCTGATTTTTAATGAAAACATAGAGGGGTCATGCTGCTGTGCCCTGACTACTTTGTTGCACGATAAAGACTATGGACTTCAACTCCGTTCAAGAAACATTTATTAACCTCATACTTTGGACTTGGTTTTGTGCATCCAAACTGTAAAACGAAGCAGTTTCTGTTCTTAAGAAGCTTACCTTCTACTAGAGAGATAAAAAATGCACACAAGATAATTTGAAGATCTGAAGAGCACTTGTAGTTTCACATAGAAGGTGGTCCCTGAGCTGAATGTGTGTAGGGTTATTAGTGTAAAGACAGACAAGAAAAAAAAAAAGAAATTGTTCTATAGTAGGGAGTGGAGGCTGACAGGAGAGCTGTGAAAGCCTTAAGAATAATTTCATGCAACATTTTTTGAGTATATTTTATGACTACATTTCAAGAATGTATATCATGAAACTCTCTGGAATCTCAGACTTCTATGTATTTGGGGGAAGAAGGAGTTTGCTCTTTATTAATGCTTCCAAACAAACCTGGGGCAAAACCAAGAGGGGGAAACACTAGGCAGGGAACTTTGCAGCTGCTGTTGCTAATAATGATGAGGATATTCTGATAAAGTGCTTTGCCTACATTGTTATGTAAATTATCACGTTTGATCAAGGACACAGAAGTCTCAGTGAAGTTCCAGACTAGATTTGTATTCAGATGGCTCTCTGTGGAAGAACGATTATATAGCAGAGGCAGTGTGGTGCAGTGTAAAGTGTGATGAACTTGGGAGTGCTGAACTTGGAGTCAGTGAGATCTGAATGCAAAGTCCAGCTCAACCATTACTCCTGTGTGATCTTGGGCAAGTCACTTAACGTTTACTGTTCTTAGGTTCCTCATCTGTAACATGAGGGTCTGGGCTATATGACTTCTTAGGTCTCTTCCAACTCTGTAGTGTCCCCAAAATTTCAAGACACCCTGCATACGGAGCTGCAATCCTATGAGCACCTAAATGAATAAAAAGGGACCCCTGAATGTTTCCAGCCTCATCTATCTCAAATTTACCTAGTTTTCTTCCAATGGCTAATGGCAAAGGGAGGTTCAAACTCCTCTAGCTGTCCTGTTTCTTATAAATTTTAACTTTTACACACTCCAATATCTTTACCACAAAGACTTCCAATACAGACAGGCTCCGCTAAATCTTTTTACTTGATTTTTCTTTCTCTCCTTCTGGCAGTTACTGAGACATAGCCCTCCCAGCTTCTAGTACTTTCTTAGGCCTTCTTTTCTGTACTAGTCTCTCTTTTTTGTCAAATATGAAAAGAAAAGAACAAAGAGTCACAGAGGTTGTGCAATTGCTGTTAACTCTGAAAATACCAAGGTGTTCACAACCACAGTTAACTCTAAGAAACAAAATAAAATAAAACCAAAGAACTAACAGTGATCATAAAGCAAAGAGCTTTATTATGTTGGGGGAGGGAAACTAGACACGTGTGCTGGGTCCTTCTCTAAGAGGAGACCCCCTTTAGTGAGGCCAAATTCTTAATACATATAGCAATGGCTACGCAGTGAGCTGTAGCCTTGACAATGGTAACAGCAACCACGAGAGAAATCTGATTCATAGCAGGGCTTCATGACCAGAACACGGCTCTTGAGGGTGTTTGTCTGAGCTCAGAGACCACTTAGGGCTAATGTGAAACAATTGCTATGGCAGAGTTCATCTAGAGGGTGAGTGCAAAGGATTGCTGTTATGCCAAGCTTAGGGCAGAGCTTGCTTACTGGGCCTTAGCTCTGGAAAACAGGGTGTCTCCCTAATAATAAAAAAGAGAAGAGAAAAAAAAATAGTCTTGTCATAGGGATCCTGATACTCTTTTTTCCCCATCTTGACCCCTTGGTGAAATAGTTCAACTCTGTATTATCCCTAGACCCCTTATCATATTGTTGATTGTGTCCTGCCAAGCCTCAGCCTTGGATTGTTCCTACAAGCTGCTGCCTTCACTCCTAACACACATATTGCTGAACAAACGTGGAGCAAATCACAGAACTGTTCTGACTGCGTCCACTACAAATGGCCCCTCACTGCTGCTAGGCAATCTTTCTATACCTTCCTTATGAACTCATTATCCCACAATTCTTGGTGGTTCTTCCAAATATTTTCATCTCTCCTAAAATCTCCCATGGGATCCCCCCACCTCAGCTGAGAAAACCTTATATTTTACAGAAAAAATTAAAGCCATTTGTTGTGAACTCCCTCTTCTCTTGTACTCCTTATCTTTTAATACCTAGATACCTTCTGCTACTCACTCTACTCCTTACTCAAGATAAACCCTATACAATGATCCCATTCCAGACCACCTCCTCCAACATACTGCCTGTCATCCCTATTTTTCTCACTTATCTTCAATCTCATCCTGTTTACTGGCTTTCTCCCTACTGCCCACAAATATGTCCATGTCTCTCCATCTTCAAAATACCTTCACTTGATCCTTCCATCTCTGCTATTATCTAATTATCTCATCTGCCCTTTGTGGCTTGAGAAGGCCATCTACAACAGGTGCCTCTACTTTCTTTCCTCTCATTTTCTTCTTGACCTTCCACAATTCAGCTACTGCCTTCATCATCCCATAGATTCTGCTCTCTCCAAAGTTACCATTGATCTCTTAATTGCCAAATCCAATGGCTTTTTCTCAATTCTCATTCTCCTTGACACTATTGATCACCCTCTTCTCTCTGAATTTTTTGACATTAATCTCTCCTGGGTTTTCTCCTACCTATCAGAACACTTCTTGTCAGTCTACTTTGCTGGATCCTCAACCAGGCCATGCCCTCTAACCATAGATGTCACACAAGACTCTGTACTGGGCCCTCTTCTCCTTCTATGTTCTTTCACTTGGTCATCTCACTAGCTCCAATGGATTTAATTATTATCTGTATGCTGATTATTTTCAAATTTATCTATCCTGCTCTAACCTCTTGTACCATTCTTGTACCTCCAACTGCCTTTCAGATGTCTTGAACTGGATGTCCAGTAGACATCTCCATACTGAACTCGTTATCTTTTCCCCTAAACCTTCCTCCTTCCAAAATTCCCTATTACTGCCAAGTCCAATTACTACCACTTTCCTCCTAGTCCCTCAGCCTGCGATCTAGATGTTGTCCTCAACTCCTTACTATCTCATCTCTAACCCCCAATTTTAATCTGTTGCCAAGACCTGTAGATTTCACTTTTGTGACATCTTTCAAATACACCCCCTGCTCTCCTCTGATACTGCCACCTTCATCACCTAATGCTTGGAGTATTGCAATAGCCTATTGGTGGGTCTGCCTGCTTCAAGTTCTTCTCCACTCAAACGCATCCTCCATTTAAGCCCCTGAAGTGGTTTTCATAAAATGAAAGGGTCACTATGGCACACATAAACACACACACACACACACACACCACTCCATAAACTCCAGTGGCTCTCTATCATCTCCAGGACCAAATAAAAAATCCTCAGTTTGGCATTCAAAGCCCTTTATAATCTACTTAACCCTCCACACTTTTCTATTCTTATAACTTATTCTCCACCATGTACTCTTTGATCTACTGACACTTGTTTTTACCTCTTTGCTCTTCCTCAAACAAGATACTCCATTTCTCAGGATACGCCATTTCCTCTGGCTGTCCTCCATTCCTAGAAAGCTCTTCCTTCTCATCTCTACCTCCTGGATTTGCTGAATTCCTTCAAATCCCAACTAAATGGAGCTTAGAGAAGTTACGTATCCTTCAGGTCCCTGCTTAAAGAGGTTAAGTGACCCCCTGTTCCATATAGCTAGTAAGTATGTAAGGTAGGATTTGAACTCAAGTCTTCTTGACTCCAAGTCTAGCACTATATGAGCTGTGCCAACTAGTAGATTTGGCTTCAGGAGACCTATGTTTAAATCTCAGCTTTACCACTTATGTGACCCTGGAAAATCATTATTTGGGCCTATTTCCTCATGTGTAAAATGATTGGACTTGATGACTTCTGAGGTCCCTTCCAGTTCTAAATCTATAATACTATGATCCTAGTTTGTTCTAACTTTGCTACTACAAAAGTGCTACTGTAAAAATGTAAATATTTTGGTGGATATGAGAATTTCTTTTTAACTTTAACCTTTTTGGGGTATGTGCTTAATAATGGAATCTCTGTGTTAAAGAGTATGGATATTTTAGTCATTTTTAAAGCATAATTCCAAATTCTTTTCCAGAATGATTGGAAGAATTTATAACTCCATCAACAGCAGAATTGTTTATAATTTTTCTTTAGAGAAATATTTATATTATTTAGATACTTATTGGAGGATGTCTTCAGGTATTATATATATATATATATGTATATATATATATATGTATATAATATATATGGGCATTAGTTCTCCATACATCTTGGGTATCAGACTCTTATCAGAGATATCCGATGCAAAGATTTTTCACCCTCAACCATCAGCCTACCTTCTTATTCTAGTTGTATTAATTTTGTTCATGTAAAAAACTTATCAATTTCAAGCGATCAAAACCATGTTTTTTCTTTTGTGATCAGCTTTATCCTTCACTTAGTTAAGAACTATTCTAGCTCTAGCTATGAAAGGAACCTGATTTAATTCTCCTGCCTTCTTTCAGGTCTTACAACAGGGCCATTTCTAGAGTGACTGCAGCCTGGCACTAGACACCTGTCACCTGCCTCTCCCAACTTCATGCTAGGATCACCTTCGAGTGCCCAGTCCAAGCAGCACTACTCTCCTGGACCTTTTCCAGTCCTGTACCAACCTATGATAAGACCCTTGAAATTTCCTATCCCCAGAGGCTTCCCCAAGGTCATCAGGCACCACTTCCTTCTGACAAAACTCCTCTAATTCTTCTTATTCCTGTCTGCTGTGAAACAGGCCTGCTGAGGTCTCATGGGATGAAACATTAGCAACTATAATGAGGACAGACCTCAAACAGTCTAATCACATGCCTTCTCTGTCAGTCAAGGTGGTGAACATTCAAGTAATTCTGAACCCCTTGCTATTGATATGCAAATCTGTGTCCTATTCCCAGCTCCCCACTCCATTGCTCACATCTACCCTATTCTCCAATGTCCCACTTCAGATCAGCCAGCCCCTCCCACTATTGCTCTCTCTAATGCTTGTTCCATAATCAACTTTCTCCTTCGAATTCTTACTTTCTTAGTGTTTCCATTTTCTGGCACTCACTGAGGCCTGCCTCCATCTATCCTTACCATTCTTTCCAATACTAGCTATACTTCCTATCCAGACTCCCCCTCCCCCATCCCTCAGTGGTTGCAGTTGTGATATTGGAATATGGCTTGCTCCCCATTGCCATTTCCAGACTTTCCTTCTATAACCATTGCTCAATAAGTTCTCTTCCTCTGAGGTTCATACTGTCCAAATAATCATCCAATCCAGATACTGGTAGCCATTATGTATAGACCCCCTAGGACATTGTTCTTTTTTCGATGAGTTTACTGCTTGGCTCAGTGTCTGGGCCGCCCCCCCCCCCTTATTTCTACCTTCCTATAAGGATATTTCAACATACATATTGATATTCCCTGCAAATATTCTTTTCAACTTGAGTTCAAAGTTGAATTTACAAAGCACTGGCTACTTTGGAGAAAGATTAGGGGAAACTGAATTTACTTTTTACTTTTGATTTTGCATTTGCAGGAATTTTTTTTCTTTAAATTCTCCGTGGCGGTGCATTCTAGTAAGAGACGATGAAAAAGGATCGTTTTTCTGATTATACTCATTATACCATGTGAGCACACACTGCTGCCTCCATGCTATTTGAGCATCAACACAATTGACTTTCCTCATTGTACCTTAGGAGTCAATGTGTGTGGATCTCATCAATGTGGATAACACCATCAAGAGTGCAGATTGCAACACATTCTTGCACTCTTTCATCCTACTTGATTCTTGACCACGTGTTCCTATAAATCTTAGGAGATCCACCCAACCTGCTTCAAGGCTTCTAATAAATCTTTGAATATTGCGTAGGTAGCAGATTAAGATTGTCCTCTTTTTGTCCCCTTATTATATATTTGACCTACCTCTTTTTTTTTCTTGTTTTGATACTATCTTTTTTTGACGATATATTTTATTCTACTTCTTGTAAGTCATCATTATTTGGTTGAAGCTTGCTTATAACTATATTAGTCTCATCATTGCCTCAGTTTCACTGGTTTAGCTCCTCTTTTCGTTTCTTTCTTTTCTTTTTTTTTAGCAAGGCAATCAGGGTTAAGTGACTTGCCCAGGGTCACACAGCTAGTGAGTGTCATATGCCTGAGGCCAGATCCACTTTGTCACCGAGCTGCCCCAATTTTACTTCTTTAAGGATTGTGTTCAATTATTCATGGTCATATACACCTTTTGGGGAGAATATTGTTAAAAAGTTTTGTTGTTTGTTTTCCTTTTTTGTGGAGCAGTTTGAGGTTTTGGAAAGTGCTGTATAATTTCTTATATGCAATTCAGTTTAATTTCTTCAATTCTATGCTGAATTAAACTTATAGTATATGTACAAAGTGCAGCTAGGTGGCACAATGAATACAGCACTGGTCTTGGAATCAGGAAGACTCATCTTCATAAGTTGGAATCTGGCCTCAGACACTTACTAGCTGTGTGACCCTGGGCAAGTCACTCAACCCTGCTTACCACAGTTTCCTCATCTGTAAAATGAACTGGAGAAAGTAATGGCAAATCACTCCAATATCTTTGCCAAGAACACTCCAAATAGGGTCACAAAGAGTTGGATAGGACTGAAAAACAACTGAGCAATAATATCTACAAAACCAATCGAGCTCATGTTAATAGATTAACCCCATGGATTGCACATCCAGCTGCGTATCTTAGTCTGGAAAATGGACATTCTTCATCGATTTATTAGGCTAAGCTCTTTTGAATGGCCATGGATGTTACTGAGGAGAACCTGTAGTGTTTTAGACTTGATGCTATCAGTACAATGTCATTTGTAAATAGGAGAATCTAGAGGATCTCATCACCTATAGGTATATCCAGGGGAGCATCTAGAAGACCTCATCACCCTTTCCCATTTGTCCTCTTCATCAGACATCCTCCATGCTATTAGTGGCTAGTAACCATTAGCAAGCATTGCTTTTTAGCATTGCTTTTATTGATAATCAAAAGCTATTTGTGATTGTTATCTACCAAGTTATCTTAAGTGATCATAATAGAGATGTACAGATGCTCTGGGCAAATCCTCACTCACACTCAGACTTAGTCTCACATTCTGGTTTCTAGGGAGGGAAAGGAGATGTGGCATGGTGGTGTCTTAGGGGGACTTAGAGGTTATCTTTTTAATCCTACAGCTCATAAGCTCCTACCAGTGTACTTTTCCTCCATGATTATCAGTTGATATCAGTTAGTCAGTCAGATTTACTTAGCTTTTAGAAAGGAATATTTACCAAGGTGGTGTAACATAAACAGTTGGTATAAAACAATCCCCTAAAAGGTATATGATTCATTCTTCCTTGAGTACATATAGAATCCAGGGAAAAGTGAATTTGTTGGAGACAGCTCTAAAGTTCAGATTCAGTGCTGGAAGGGAACGAGTCACTTGTGAATCTTTAAATATTTAATGTAATATGGTTTACTTTACTTCAACACAACAAGGATATGCAATACTGTAGATAGAACAACACTTAGCTTCTCTGGACATGACCCCCTTTGTTTCCATATGGAAAATTGTCTGGTCACCAGGACAGGGTGAGGTGACTTCTGTGATGTTAGGCACCCATTGGGTCTGAAAGGTCTAGAGTCCACATGGCTGGGACTTTTTAGGCCAGGAATTGGTATCACAGAAATGCTGATCTTATCACAGGGCTCAAGTCTGGAGAATACATTCAGTCAAAGGCATAATTCATAGCTCCTGATTGCTGGAAGTCCTTTTTTTCTCCATCATGGGGTACCCAGGAAGCTCCCCTAAGACATGCTGAAACTTTTTGCTAGGCTCCATCAGAAATCTTGAAGCTGCCTTTACTAGGCTAGTTTAATTTGTTCTCTCCCAAGGTAGACACTATCAACAGCTGTTGCTGATCTAGGCACACTGCTAGAATTAGGATGCCAATAGATTCTCTGAAGTTCATAAAGTCTTCCTCCAGTCAAGATGGGTAGTGAGGAGAGGGAAAGAAGAGACTGATATTGAAGTTGAGGCAAAGATTAAGGTTTTTCTCCTTTCCCTCCCTGAAGCCATCTTCTCAAGGGCTTTGCCCTCACTCCCCTCTACTGCCAGATACTCCAACTATTTTATAAATAACTATCAGGGCAAGGCAAGTTTCTTTAACCAATTAAAATACACTTTCTGTGCATCATTACTCCAGTTCATTCAATAGCTTTCAAGGATGTCTAAAAAAGCTTTCCCCCCCTCCACTTAGTCAAAAATCAGTGATTGATTGATACATTAAAAAAATGTTCTCACCTGGTTGAGGTATCAGAATATAGCTTGTTGTCAATTTTGTTAGCTACTTTCCATTTCTGGCTCAGATTGTAATTCTCTAGACTTTACCACCATGCCACATCTGCCTTCTCATCCTGGACCATCTCTCCACTGCTATGTGGCTTTCTTCTTCCACTGGTGAGTTTCTCCTGGAACCTCTCTTGTAAGGAAGAGACTAGGTGAGTCACCTTTCATTCTTTTCCTGGCTTTACTTCCAACTATCTCGGCTTCACCATCATTGGTACCTTCCCTCTCCTCTGATTTTCAACTCCTTTTTATGTATTACCTTCTCCCATTAGAATGTATGCTTTTTGAGGGCAAGCTATCTTTATTTTTTGGTTGTATTTGTATCCCCCAGCACTAAGCACAGTACTTGGCACATAATAAGAGTTTAATAAAAGCTTGTTGACTTGATTTGATTGCATATGGGGAAGGGTAATTTTATTGACTCAATTGCCTCTTACTTTATACATGCAAGAGAGATCTTTTAAGGAAAATCTTCAAGGCTGCATTTTGTTCTAAGAAATGTTTTTTTAAATCAATACATGATATAGGAAATAATATAATATATTTTCTATGACTCTCAATCAATTGTATGACTGCAAAGAGGTGGTCAACTATAGAAAATTGCAAAAGCCTGCCAGTTCCATTCTTATACTTTCATTGAAGACTCATTCAATGTATGTGTAGATCATTCTCATAAGAATCATTAGAGATGAAAAAATAATGTTTGGTAGTAGTTAATTTTCTCATGATTGCCTTTCTCTGAGTAATAATATCATCTGTGCTTTTTCCCAATCATGTGATATCTTAATTTTTTTTTTGTTTAAACATTTTTTTTTTCTGTTTAAACATATCTTGAAAGTGGATGTCACTGTTTTTGAAATTCTCTCACCCCCAACATTGATGCCATATGAGAACTGGTTGAAGGAACTGGGGATGTTTAACCCATAAAGAAGACTTAGTGGAAACATGATAGCTGGCTTCAAAGTATCTGAGGGGTTGTCAAAAGGGAGGATTAGAATTGTTCCATTTGTCCTTAAAGAGCAGAACCAGGGATGATGGATAGAAGTGTAGAAGAGGCAAAATTAGGCTTTGTGTCAGGGAAAATTTCCTAATAATTCTGCCCCAGAATGATATGGGTTGCTTCAGGAAATAGTAGGTCCATACTTCTACCCCTTCTACTGGAAGCTTGTAAACATAGGCAGGATGACTACTTACCCAGCATGTTACAGCAGGAATTTTTTTTTGAGATGAGTAGAACTAGGTGGTTGCTGAAGTCTCTTCTAACTCTAAAGTTCTGTGATCCTATGATTCTGATTTGGTTGTTCTCCAGAACTCAATTTTCTTAAGGGTCCTGGTTGTGTCTGGATGTATGACATACATGCATATATATATATACATATGCATATATATGTCATCTATACATAGCATATTGATTACTGAAGTATTAAATCAGTGATGAGAATAGATTATTCTGGAAATGCTGGCAAATAGATGATATTTTCTGTCTAATTGTTTTCATCTTTCCAGTTCAAAGTTCTTTAAATGATTTGGCTTAGTTGGGTCTCACTCCAAGGCTTATCCATAAAAATGATCATTTCTCATCGTGTTTCAAAGGTAACTGATCTTGGATTCTTGAAGGCTATGTCAGCAGAATTCAAATGCTGGTAGTTTCTGTAAAGCTGGTAAAGCTTTGAATATGGTCTCAGTAACTATGTCTATGGTCTGAGTGATGGGGTGCCTGGGTGCCTGTGCTTGGACCCCAATTTCTCCCTAGCCTCAGGAACAATATCCTTGGCAGTTTTCTGCCCAAGGACATTGTGCCTACTAATTACTCATGAGTGGGCCCCAGCAAGACACTTATCTCTCTCCCTGGTGCAGTTACACAAAGCTGGGTGAGAGAGTGATGGGCTGTTCAGGCCCCAGCCCTAAGATCATGTCTCTGGAAGCCTCCCAATTTCTTAGTAGGCTCCTTTCCTGTGAGAAAATTTTCTCTTGCTGTAGAATGCATTTTCTTATTAGGACAGAGAGAGGGGTGCCTGGCCCAAGGATTTTTGTCCCTGGCTGACCAAAGGACTCTTCCTCCCGCCAGATCGCCAAAGTACATGCCTCTGAAAACTCCCTCAATGTCTGGTATACTCCCTACACTTTCCCATCCATAGCTCCCAAAGACACCTGGACCTTTAGATTACCTAATTCATATCCCTGGCATTCCTTTCCCATGCCCCTTTTCCATATAAACCTCAGCACCATCTCCAGTCTCTCACAGGTTTCTTAAGAATCCTTGCCCGCTGAAAAGTGTAACAATAAATCTTTGCTAACTTGACTTAAAGAATGCTTGAGTCTGTGAAATCATTCCAGACGACCTCATCCTGTACTCTGGTCTTTGAGGGGTCTCAACCTCTCAGACGGCAACATGAGGACCAGCTTAATAAGCTTGAAGAGGCCCATCACTAGTGAATGGCTTTGATGATAAATTCATAAGTTATGGCAAACCATGAAATAATCCTTCCCTACTAATGTGTCAAAAACTCCTCTACTAATATTTGACTCATATATGATTACTTCCACATTCCGTTTTTTAGAGTGCACTCATAGAAACCTTTAGTCTCCATTTTGTAGCAGACAAAAAAATATATAATCCAAGTAGGGGGCAGGAAAAAAGGGGAGCCATAAATTAGCTTCTTGTATGTGTTTAAGAGAGAGAGAAAAAAAGAAAAAGTGAGAATATAACAATATATTATAATGGAGAAAGTGCTACATTCCCAGTCCAGGGATTTTCATCCTATATCTAGTACTTAAGCTTTTGCCCACTAAGTGGTCTTCAGAAAAAATATTCATTCTATTACTAAGTACATACTCAAAGTCTTTTTAACGTGGTAGGATCTGCCAGAAGTTGTACTCACCTCTTCAGACACATACTCTTCAGAACCCAAGGTCACCTCCATGTTACAATGAGGTGTGGTTGTGGTTTGTCCTTC
Organism: Phascolarctos cinereus; assembly: GCF_003287225.1. Taxonomy (NCBI): domain Eukaryota; kingdom Metazoa; phylum Chordata; class Mammalia; order Diprotodontia; family Phascolarctidae; genus Phascolarctos; species Phascolarctos cinereus. Next base: position 338,333,311 of record NW_027555625.1, on the reverse strand, counting down.
ATTCTCCAAGAGGACCATGACATCAGGGAGATGAGACATGATTTGCAATTAACTTTGATTTAAGTGAGGGAGGGCTATGCAAAGTTACTTTCTTCTCTAGGGCCATCTGGGTCCTGTGGCCAGATATGGATCAGGACAACTGGAGATGGCCCAGGATGTAGTGAGAGACCTCGGCCCTTTTAAGCTAAAGTCTTTTCAGGTTCTCACTTTGAGTGAGGCAACTGACCATTCAGTGAATTAGGTGTCTTTAAGAAGTGAGTCAAGGAATGGCCCCTTTAATAAACAAAAAAATCAAACTGGGAGGGGAAGACCTTCAGGCTTGCTGGCCAAAAGAGAAACAGTTACTATTTACATTCACTCCGATCCTGGAGGGCTCAAATAATAGCCAAAATAAGCGAATATAACCTGAGCCTGAAGGGCTCAAATAATAACCAAAATAACGAAATAACCAACAAATAAACCATTAAGTAGTGCTTAGGCAGGGACCTGTTGTCCAATCCAAGAGATCCAGAGTGAATTGGGTTTAAGGCTTGGTCTCTGAGAAAGAAATCTAGCCAGTATACCCCAAGTTAACTAGGTAGCTTTCAGCCATCAAAACTTACCCTCCTTTGGGCAGAACACCCTCAGATGAGGAGAAAGAGAGAGAGAGAGGGAAGGGAGAGGGAGAGGGTAAGGTGGGAGGAGAGGGAGAGGGTAAGGTGGGAGGAAAGGGGAGGGCAGGGGAGGGGAGGAGAGGAGGAGCTGAGTTGTTCAACTGGAACCAGCCAGCTGGGTCCACATTCAGTCAGCTTGCACTACAAGATGAATCTAGCAAACTAAGTTCAGTTGATTCCTTCAAGGTGGTAGACCCAAAGATTTTTTTGGTGACCCAGTCAAGAAAGTAGTGAACATTCATCTTCACAGTTCACACACCTAAAAATATCCCTGTATCTCCAGAGAAAAATCTAAACTTCAAAATCAAACTCGTTTCTCAAAGATTCTCTAGACCTAGTGGGTTAACTTGGGGCAAGTCCAAATTTCAGAGGAAAACTAGTAACAATGTGGAGCTATCAAACCTAGGTTAGGTTTCTAACTTAAATCTGCTATATTACAAAATAAAACATGACTCTAGATCATTCTTCAAGGTAGCATAAAAGAGCATCTTAGCAAACTAACAGGGTTACCTGAGTAATAGTATTTATTATATTGAACTTACTTTTGGTCAGAGATTGGAAACGATGAATGGTCTGTTACTTTCAGACCTGAAGAAGGCAAAAAATAATTTGAAAACCTCTTATGGTATTGGGATTACATCATTAAAATATTTTTTAAATGCACATTTTAAATTTATTTTGTACTTCTTCCTTTCACTATGGTTACAGTAGACACAGAATAGCTGAGAGGGAGTTTTGAGAGATTGGGGAGATATTGTAGGGAGTGTCATGAACAGTATATGAAAACCCTTCATGTTCCATGCACTATATGGGGATAATTACACTAAGCTAGATTTAAATTTGAGATAATAAAATAGGCTACTTCTGCTCAGATTCAACGTACTCAAAATTCTGTGCCTCACAGTTCTGCCTTTGACCTAAGATATTGAAAATCCTCCCAGACTACACCTAAAAAAATGTAATTTTTAGTAGCAAATTTAATTTTAAGTAGTAAATTTAGTAGTAAAGTGCAAGGATTGGAGAGTGGAAAGAAAACAAAATCTTACCAAAGAAGCATTGAGAAGGTTAACACAAGGTGGTTAACAAAAGTGTGATGGGCAATAATGAATCAATTTTCGACTTATAAAACTACTTGTGATAAATAGTATGGAAATTATCAGACACTTCTGGTTTTTGTATGGAGGCCTGATCACTGATTGAGTCAATTTACCTCGTTATCCTGCCTCACTTAACATCTCCAGCCCTTTGAGTGTTCTCCATAGAAGTAAAATAAAAATGTATCAGAGCTCTGGAGAGCCCACCTGCTACTTGGACTGAAGTTTGGGAGAGAAAATTTAGATTTATGTGTTACAAGTAGAAAGTAGAGTGGGGAAAGAGAGAAGATTGCAAAATGAGTGGTTGTGTTGGGGCCCAGCTCCTTCACATCACCTCGAAAATAGGAACATGTGCCAATGTAAAAAACCAACCAAATGAAAAATAGAAACTCTAATAAAGAAAGTTACCTTACCAAAAAGAAAAGCAATCAACAGAAGAAATAAGAGGACCAAAACAATCTTTTTTCCCTCAATTAAAATGAATAAAACAAAACAAAAAACCCCCCTAACAAATCTAGGACTCCAATGCAATGAATAAGTAGGGATAAAAGAAATGAGGAGTAGATACTAGAAGGCAAAACTAAGTCCCAGAAGGGAATGTGTATGTGTGTGTGTGTATACACACACACACATACACGTATAATATTAATATGCTCTTTTCAGAGTGGCTAATAAGCTTAATAAAATAAATTAAGGAAGATCAGGCATCTACACAGACAGAATTAAAATCAATCAAAGAAGAGCAAAGACATGAGATTCAACAATCTGGAAATTTCTGTGAAGATTCTGAAAACCCTCTCAACAGAATTTGTGAAGAATAGAAAAGCCCTGTGGGGCAAAAATGCTGACTCAGAAAAAAACTTAGTAAATAAAAGCAAAGAACAATACAGCTAGAAGAAGACTTTTTGAATGTTATAGGTGAAAGTAGATAGGGGGTAGTGGTTGGAGATACAAGTATAGAATTATTGTTTTCCTTTCCTGTTTTTTCAGTTAACATTTTTATTTTCTCTTCCTTTATGAGTGGAGAAAGGAAAAAGAAAAAGAAAAACAAACCCTTGTGATAAATCCGAATAGTTGAACAAAACAAACTCCCAGATTGGTCAGATTCAAAAATCTGTCTCATTCTGCATTTTGAGTTCATAACCTTTCTTCCAGGAGTGGAGTGGGTAGCATAATTGATTTACTGTAAGTCCTCTGAAATCATGATTACTCATTGCAGAGTTCTTAAGTCTTTCAAAGTTATTTTCATCTTCAATTTTGTAGCCACTGTTTTAATTGTTCTTCTGGTTTGGTTTACTTCACTGTACATCAGTTCATACAAATCTTCCCAGAATTCTCTGAAACTATATCTTATGTCATTTCTTGAGAAAATAGTATTCCATTATATCAAACTGTTATTTCTTCAGTGAGTCACCAACTGATGGTCATTCCCCCTAGTTTCTAGTTCTTTGTTATTACAAAAAGTGCTGATATAAATATTTTTGTACATATAATCTTTTGGGGAAATGTACCTTGTAGTGGTATTATTGGATGAAAGGGTATACATAATTTAATGAGTGGGGCAGGGGCGCTTAATTCCAAATGTCTTCCTGAATGATTACAGTAATTCATATTTCTACCAAAACTTAATATGAATTAATGTTCCTGTTTCCCCACAACCTCTCTAATATTTCTCATTTTCCTTTTTTGTCATCTTTGTCAATTTGATGTGTGAGGTGCTTTAATTTACATTTTCCTTAATAATTAGTGATCTGGAGCACTTTTTCCTCCTTTGTTGATAGCTTGATTTCTTCAAGAACTGCCTGTTCATATTCTTGATCAATTGGATAATGTCTCTCATTCTTATAAATTAAAATAAATTCCTTATATATCTTGGAAATGAGAACTTTATTAGGAAAATTGCTACAAAGAATCTTTTTCTCACTTAATTCCCTTCTGATTTTAGCGGAATTGATTTTTGGTTTCAGTTTTGCAAAACTTTAATTTTATCAAAAATTTCCATTTTATCTTCTGCGATCCTTTCTGTCCTTTGGTTATGAATTCTCCTTCTATACACATACACATACACACACATGAAAAGTAAGTTCTTCTTTGTTCCTTTAATTTCTTTATGTTGTGACATTTTATATATAAGCTATGTATCCATCTAGAGCTAATCCCAGTATATGATGAGATGTGTTGGTTTAAAATTATTTTCTGGCAGACTGCTTTCTAGTTTTCCCAGTATTTTTTTTAAATTAGGGATTTCATACCTTAGTATTTGGGGTTTACCTAAGCTACTGTGTTTGTTTGCTTTTGTATGCTGTGTATCTAATCTATTCCACTAATCCATCTATTTATTTATTTATTTTTGGCAATTGGGGTTAAGTGACTTGCCTATGGTCACACAGCTAGTAAGTGTCAAGTGTTTCATCTGAGACCGGATTTGAACTCAGGTCCTCCGGACTTCAGGGCCAGTGCTCTATCCACTGTACCACCTAGCTGCCCACCCCCCCCCCACCAATTTATTTTTAACTGCTACAAAATTGTTTTTATTATTACTCCTTTGTAACTTGGAAGAATTTATACCTTGACTAAAACATTGTAAAGGGGGAAAAACTTTGAAAGACTTAAGTCTGATTAATGCAATAACCAGTCACAACTCCATAAGATGTGATAAAGTATACTTCACACCTCTTGATGGAGAGCTGAAGTTCTGCTTCTGGGAACCAAGATGTGGAGTAAGAAGTAAATTGCTTTCAGTAAGGGAAGTAGAGGAAAAACTGGGAAGAGAAATGAGAGTGATGCAAGAAAATCATGAAAAACAAGTCAACAGCTTGCTAAAGGAGACCCATAAAAATACTGAAGAAAATAACACCTTAAAAAACAACAGCCTAACCCAAATGGCAAAAGAGGTCCAAAAAGCCAATGAGGAGAAAAATGCCCTGAAAAGAAAAATTGGCCAAATGGAAAAGGAAGTCCAAAAGATTACTGAAGAAAATACTTCCTTAAAAATTAGGATAGAGCAATTGGAAGATAGTGACTTTATGAGAAATCAAGACACTGTAAAACAAATCCAAAAGAATGAAAAATTAGAAAACAATGTGAAATATCTCATTGGAAAACAACTGACCTGGAAAACAGGTCCAGGAGAGATAAATTAAAAGTTATTGGACTATCAGAAAGCCATGATCAAAAAAAGAGCCTAGACATCATCTTTCAAGAAATTATCAAGGAAAACTGCCCTGATATAGTAGAACCAGAGGGCAAAATAGAAATTGAAAGAATCCACAGATCTCCTCCTGAAAGAGATCCCCAAAGGAAAACTCCTAGGAATATTGTAGCCAAATTCCAGAGTTCCCAGGTCAAGGAGAAAATATTACAAGCTGCCAGAAAGAAACAATTCAAGTACTGTGGAAACACAATCAGGATAACACAAGATTTAGCAGCTTCTACATTAAAGGACCACAGGGCATGGAATATAATATTCTGGAGGGCAAAGGAGATAGGATTACAACCAAGAATCACCTACCCAGCAAAACTGAGTATAATCCTTCAGGGAAAAAATGGTCATTCAGTGAAATAGAGGACTTTCAAGCATTCCTGATGAAAAGACCAGAGCTGAATAGAAAATTTGACTTTCAAATACAGGACTCCAGTGGAACATGAAGAGGTAAACAGGAAAGAGAAATCATAAGAGACTTATTAAGATTGAACTGTTTACATTCCTGCATGGAAAGATGATATTTATAACTCATGAGAACTTTGTCAGTATTAGGGTAGTTGAAGGAAAAAAATTGTATGTATATATAGATAGATAGAGGGCACAGGGTGAGTTGAAGATTAAGGGGTCATATCTGGAGAATAAAATTAAGGGATGAGAGAGGATGATACTTGGAGAAGAAAGGGAGAGGTAGAATGGGGTAAATTATCTCACAAAAAAAACAGAAAAGAAAAGTCTCTCACAGTGGAGGGGAAACAGGGGAAGGTGAGAGGGAATGAGGGAATCTTATTCTCATAGGATTTGGCTTAAGGAGAGAATAACATACACATTCAATTGGGTATGGAAATCTGTCTTACCCTACAGGAAAATAGGGGGAAAGGGGACAAGAGAGCAGGGGGGTGATAGAGAGGAGGGCAGATTGGGAAAGAGGGTAATCAGAAGCAAATACTTCTGAGGAGGGACAGGGTCAAAAGACAGAATAGAATAAATGGGAGGGCAGGATAGGATTAAGGGAACTAGAGTTAGTTTTTCACAACATATCTACTAAGGAAGTGTTTTGATAACTGCACATGTACAACCTATATTGAGTTATTTGCCTTTACAATGAGGGTGGGCAGGGAGGGAGGAAGGGAGAAAATTTGGAACTCAAAGTTTTAAAAACATGTGTTTAAAAAAAATGTTTTCACATGCAACTGGGAAATAAGAAATACAGGAAATGGGGTACAGAAGTCTATCCTGCCCTACAGGAAAATAGAAGGGGAAGGGGATAAGAGAAGGGAGGGGGGAGAGATAGACGAGAAGGCAGACCAGGGGAAAGGGTATTCAGAATGCATGCCATCTTGGGTGGGGGGAGGGGTGAGAAATTTGGAACTCAAAAACTTGTGGAAGTGAATATTGAAAACTAAAAATAAATAAATTTATATTACAAAAAAAAGAAGTAAGTTGCTTTTACCCTCCCTTATTGACCTCTGAAAGCCTAGAAAATATCACCCCAGGCAAAACCCTGGAGCAGCTGAACCAGCAGGAAGATGGGGTGCAGCAGTCTTGTAGCCCAGAAAACTTGGGGACTTAACAGGAAAGGCCCCTCTTGCTCTGGGGGGAGGGGGAGCAGTACAGAACAGGAGGTATCCAGCAAGCTAGAGTAAAGTCCCGCCTCAGCATCTGGGAAGATCCTGAACCCCAGGCTGGTAGAGCAGGCAAGCACCAACACCAGGACTCCCGAGTGTCTCAGCATGGGCAGGGGAACTGGTGGAAACTGGCTTGGAAAACCACCACATGCCACAGTGTTCTCCAGTAGCCAAGTCTCCTGGTGCCTCAGCAAAACTCTGGGAAGCACAACTCCAAGAGGTAAACCTTTAGGCTGAGAGACATCCTGCAGCAGCAAAGCATCCCTGTGCAAGGCCTGGTGAGCAGGAGCCAAAGAAAGGAGTGCAAGGCCTGGGTGAGCAAACATCCTCCAGGGGCCAGACTCTCCACCCCTACCCCTAGAGCTCCAGTGTTGCTGATTCCAGCCCAACACCAGGTAAGCTGCCAGAACCCAACAGCCTCCAACTGCCAGCACTTGAGGGCCCAGCACACAAAGCCAGTGACCAGGCCCCAGGCTCCTAGCACAAGAAGCTTGGGTCAGTGCCCCTTGCTCCCCAGCAGGAGAGCTCAATTTTTTTAAAGGTCAGGAAATAAACAAATATCGTGAGCAAAAAGAAATGTACAAGGACCATAGATTCTTAATGGGGACAGGGAAGATCAAAGCAGAAATTCAGAAGAGGGCAACATTGTCAATATGCCCATATCCAAAACTTCAAAGGGGAATACGAACTGTTCTGAAGCCCAAAAAGTCTTCTTGGAAGAGCTCAAGAAAGATTTTAAAAGTCAAATACGAGAGGTAGAAGGAAAATTGGGAAAAGAAATGAGAGGTATGCAAGAGAGAGTCAATAGGTTGGAAAAGGAGGGACAAAAATTAACTGTAGAAAACAAGTCCTTAAAAAATACAATTTGCCAAATGGGAAAAAAAAGTACACTGATGGAGAATCAATAGAATGTAGGTACAGAATGAGATACACATTTCCAGTCACCCAATGTATCCTAAATTTTTTTGCTTGACTATTGTGGCAATATTTTAAATTCACTTTCTTTTTTTTTTTTTTATTATAAACTTAAATACAAAATAAGAAAAGAAAAAAAAACATTGCCATATGTACAGCAGAACGTAAGAGAGAATTCAAAATATACAGCAATAAATTTCCATTTCAAGAAAACCTACATAATAATTAATACTCATTGTGTTCAGAGCTGTCCACTTTGCGTCCTTCTAAGTTTTCTTTTGTTCACTGCTGCACATTTTTTACTTTGGTACAAAATGTCCCCCAAAGTCTGTACAGTGTTGTACACTGACACATTGTGCAACAAGTATTTACAGAGTCCAGGGGAAAATGGCCTCCAGCTTTGAAAGCAAATACGACAAAAGAAAAACTCATAAGTCATGGTTCTTGGAAGTTCTCTCCTCTCATGCACGAGGTGCTCAACAAATTCCTTTAGGCATGGTGTGATTTCTTTGCAGAGCTTCTTGTAGAGCTGCTAAGTCCAGTCTGTCTTTGACTTCCAATGCAGACACCACTTACCAGGTGCTGCTGCCATAGGTAGAAGATACAATGCTAAGATACAGATAGGAAGATGGAGAGTTTAAAATGTTTCAGATTCTTTAAAGCATACAAGGTTCTTCTCTAAAGGGAGGGGAATGAGGGGGACTTCTCCTTTCCCTCCTCACTTCCCCTCAAGGTGATTCCTCTTTAGGGATATGCTAGGAAGCCACATTTGTTCCAGTTTCCAGAATTTCATCCCTTCTCAACTTGCTTAGTAGCTGAGAAACCTGGGTTGTGACCACATTTTCCTTGTCTGTCTAAACATGATTCTTTAACAGCATTATTACAATTCCAGTTTGAAAACTTTTTGTTACTTCATCTAAGTGCATGACTGATTGACTGAAATATGTTCTGAGCTTAACAGTGCATTTATTCCTGTTATTGTTGAAAACAATAACAAAAATTACACTGCATTTATTCCTAGAGAAGTCCATTATAGAGGTAGAGTAGTTTTCTGGATGAAAGTATGGTGTAGTAATAGTGATTGAAAAAAGAAAGAAAAGAGCATAAATAAAGCATAGTAACTATCATATAGAAGAGAGCACAAGGACATTCACAAAGAAAGTAGGGCAAAAAAACCCAGTGTTGGCACTATCAGTTTATTTTTTTATTTTTATTTATAACTTGTTTCTGAGTGTTTATTAAAATGACTTTTTAAAAATGCAGCTTTTTTTGGGGGGGGTGAGACAATCAGGATCAAGTGACTTGTCCAAGGTCACATAGCTTGTGAGTATTAAGTGTTTGGTCTGAGGCCGCATTTGAATTCAGGTTCTTCTGACTCCAAGGCCGGTGCTCTATCCACTGCACCATCTAGCTGCCCCTAAAAGCTAAGAAAGTACTTCAAAAAAAGTTTCACAAGATATTTCTTATATGAAAATATTGTGGATAGAACTAATTTTAAAATATTTACAGGAAAGCGGAGTAGGGGACTCGCATGGGAATTGGTGTGTTAATCCTGGTAAGCATGGCTAGAACGCAGTTGAAAGATTCTGTGCAAATATTTTCTATTTCTCCTATGTACTTTTTATCTTTACTTCTAAAATAGTTCTTGGTGGCTTAATTTTAAGCTACTTTGTTCCTATTCTAAGTAGATCTCAGATTTTGAGTGGCAAGAATCCTTAGTGATTGGTTAAATCTCTTATTTTATAGAGAATGAAACAGAAACAATGACCTTTGCCCCAAGTCATGTAGAGGCCCAGTGGGGACTAGAAACAAAAATTATCTTTGGCCAGTAATGGCACCAAATTTCTTTCAACTTGGCAAACTTGACAAAAGATTTTTTCATCCTGACCCTTGGACATGTGCTCAGGCCCTATGATTGATTTTTTAATTCTGATTTTTCCGAGGCTTTTAGTTTTCTAAGTGATGGCCAAGAAAGCTGTTTCTGCTAGTTCATTTTTGTAGGATTAAGGGTATATTCTCCACAATAGAACAACAATCTTCTTTTGCTATCAAAATTTTTTTAAACAAATCAGGAGGGCATCAGAACCTATAAACGTGGTTCTTTTTCTATCCACTATCCAACATCTAATTCAGTGTAGCCACAGGTATTTTCACTCATGTTTTTTACAGATATAAACACATTTCCCCATACTGACCGGTAAAGATAACAATCTTTGTCACAAACTCTTGCCACAAGATAATAATATTAGTAAATAAATAAAAATTATTATTATTATTATATGTATATTTTTTTCTTATAACTGTGAGTTTTCTAGGCTGGGAAAGTAAAAACATCTGCATTTCTCACCTTGAGAGAGCTGAGGAGGGGTCAGGTTGCACATTCTGATGACCACCACATTAGCCAAAGTTTCAGAAAAAAGTCCAGGTTTGGGTACCCTAAAATATGGTACTACTATGATATGGATTTTTCTACCTCTACTCTGACCTTGGTGCTCATTTGCATCCCTTTCTCATGCTTAGTTTCCATGGTTTTTTTCCTTTGTTCTAGTTCTGTATCACCAGTAACTACCTAAGTTCCTAACCTTGCCTTATTTCAATTTTCCAACTGGAATAGAGAAGCTAGGCCTGAACTTCTATAGGAGAATTTCTGTCTAGGACAGGGATGGGGAACCTACAGCCTCAAGGCCACATGTGGCTGAATCCAAACTTCACAGAACCTTCTGTCAAAGGGCCACACTTGAGTACCTATAGGGCAACATGTGGCCTCAAGGCTGCAGATCGTGGTCTAGGAGCACAAGGAAGCAGAGGTACCTAGTAGCTAGAATAAATCTTCTCCTGGGTTTTCATCACCTTTACCCTAAATTCTTCTATTCCATGAGGGGTTAGGCCAGTTATCTCAAAGCAGATTAGAGTGAATTCTACTTTTCAGAGTCTAAGTACTTTTAAATGCATTGCAGCTAAATTTTTTCAGGTCTATATAATCAAATCCTCCTCACTCCAAAGAAGCTTATATCAATAAGAATCCAGTTATTTCACAGAGCTGGAGAATAGTTTTCAATACAAATTAAGTAAGCAAAATTACAAGCATTTGAAATGTGTATATGTGCATTTGCTGAGGACTTAGATCTTTGGAATCTCTTGGGAAAGTTTCTCTCCATATTGGGTTTGCCATGCTGAATATTTAACTTCAAGACTTCAGTGCTCACACCTTCCATTTTTTTCCCCCTTTGATATAGCCTGGATTGAGACTCTGTTGTATGTTAAAGGACAATTTCTTTTGTTGATGGGAAATATAACTAGAGACCTCTCCAATGAGTGCCATTGCAAGGGCACTGGCTATGCTGGCAATTGGCCCAGTTTCTCTCATTCCAGCTCCAGGGTCATCATTGCTCTCATACCTGTCATCACCTTTGCCCTGATCAGGTTTGTAGCCACCTCCTATTATCCATCTTCCACCAGATTTTATATTGAGCCTGCCTCCACCACCATTGATTCCATCATTTCCATCATCCAAGTCATAAGCCAAGTCAAAATCAGGAAATTCAGAATGCGTTTTCTTTGGAGAGGGTTTAGTGGTTGTCTGAGATCCAAGGCATCTCTCAGGAAAAAACTGGAATAGGATTTCCATTAGGCTTGCCACTTCCATGTTTGAACTGTTCAATTTGCTCATACAAGGAATCAGTCTAGTGAAATCTTAAATTTTTAGCAACTTCTCTGCCGCTGACTAGCTGAGTGATCATGGAAAAGCCACTTCCTTCTCTGAAACTCCCCATCTTCATCCATAAAATGTTGGGGTTAGGTCACACTATTTCTAAGTCTCCTTCAGCTGTAGCAATAAATGTGCCCATGAATTCTTTTAGTTTTACCCAGCCCATCTCCCAAACTCTTCCCAGCTCCAAAATTATTTGCCACTATAATGGGGATCCAGCACAGAGTGAAGGTCAAGGAAGGATTCCCTGTAGATGGTGAATTCCTCCAGATGCTTGTCCATGCAGTGGGAGTGCCAAGGTGAAAGCTAGAGTTAGGAAGCACGCTGTGCCCCTGTGGAGCACTGAGGGAGAGGAAGTGGTGAGAAGGTGGGGTTCTCAGGGGACACTCTCTCTCTTGTCCTATACATTGTATATTTTCAATATAATCCACCTTTTCTGTCCTTTATACATGGAAATGTTTATGGTTTATTGATAGGTATTATTTTCATACTAAAAATATTTATTTCAACAAGAACAACAAAAAGGTGGAGTAAGCAATAAAGAGAGTATAATCCTAGACATATTGACCAAAAAAAGGTGGAGCTTGTTGAAGTTGGGCAGCTGGGTGGTACAGTGGCTAGATCACTGAGTCTGGAGTCAGGAAGTCTTCTTGAGCTCAAATCTGGCCTCAAGTCACTTAACCCTGTCTGCCTCAGTTTCTTCAACTATAAAACAAGCTGGAGAAGGAAATGGCAAACTGTGGGGTCACAAAGAATAGGACATGACTGAACAACAACAAAAGTTGTTGAAGTAGACGTGATGGAACTTTGGAAAGAAATGACCACTGCATCTTAGGTGTTGTGACAGGCAAGGAGGGAAACAAGCATTTGTGAAGTGACTACTCTGTGCCAGGCATCATGGTAAGCTCTTTACAGATATTGTCTCATTAAGAAGTAGGTGCTATTGTTATTATACCTACTTTATAGTTGAAGAAACTAAGGCTCAGAGAGGGTGAGTGATTAGGCCACTGCCACTCAGCTAGTAAGTCTCTGAAGACGGATTTGAACTCAGGTCTTCCTAATTCCAGGGCCAGTGCTCTATCCCCTGTGCCACCTGGGAACTGGAGGGGGGAAATGGGCATAGTCTGATGAGTACCACAAATTTTAGAAGAGTGGATTTTAAAGAATTCAAAGAATAGATGGGATCCCATGGGCAGTATTTTGTAGAAGAGAAATGGGAAGCTCCCAAGAATATAGAAACACAAACAATTCCAATGAAGAAGAAAGGGCTCTAAAAAATGGTTCTGGATGTGCAGGTAACTCTCTATGTCAAATCCTTTTGCATCTCACTGAAAATCTCTTTATCCCCTCAGAAGTTTCCTTCTGAGCTCATAGTGCTTATTTTTGAATACTCTAGGAGAGCCATTAGTAAAGCAAAGCTGGCATCTTTTAATATGTTCAGTTGTATGTGATTCTTCATGACCCCACGTCCTCTGTCCATGAGGTTTTCTTGGCAAAGATACTAGAGTGGTTTGCCATTTCGTTCTCCAGTGGATCACCAGTCCATAGGCAAACAGAGGTTAAGTGAGTTGCCCAAGGTCACATAGTTAGGAAGTTTCTGAAGCTGGATTTGAATTTAGATTTTCCTGACTGAGCTTAGCACTCTATTCACTTTGCCACTCAGCTGCTTCATAGGCATCTTTTAAACATTCTTACAAATACATGCATGTGGCCATGGAATACTGTTAATTGTGTTTTGTCAAAGGAATTTTTGTCTTTCTTCACTAACAGTTTTTTTCTCTACTTTTCCAAAAGGGCAAATAAAGTTTAAAGATATTGTTTGTTATTTTCCAGCTCTTCTATTTTTAGAAGTACCATGAATGTTAAAAACAACCTCAAATCTAATCAGATAAATGGTCAAAGGAGATAAAAAACAGTATAGCAAGTTTGTGCAGTGGGTAAAGTGCTGGCCTTGGAGGCAGGAAGGCTTCTTTCGCTAGGCAAGTCATTTAACCCTGTTTGCCTCAGTAAAATGAGATGGAGAAGGAAATGGCAAGCTAGAAAGACTTCAAGTACTTGCCTGGTAAGAGATTATTATATGAAGACAAACCAGTATAAGTTCAAGGAGAATTACCAGAAGATTGGCACTCAGTTGATGAATTTTTTTTTTCTGGCCAAAGCAACTCACGAAGACATTTATTGAGGCTTGTAAATCTGTATTGTTTATTTTTACTATTCAGCCAAATGATGTTATGGGGGTGGCTAAGGTGACACAGTAGAGTCAGACCTGGGTCAGGATAATGACTTTTCCTGAGTTCAAATCTGGCCTTAGCTGTGTGACGCTGGGAAAGTCACTTAACCCCATTTGCCTCAGTTTCCTCATCTGTAAAATAAGCTGGAGAAGGAAATGGCAAACCACTCTAGTATCTTTGCTAAGAAAACCCCAAATGAGGTCACGAAGAGTCGGATATGCCTGGAAAATGAGTGAATAGCAAAATTGAGATGAAGGAAAAAAACTAAATGCAGTTATCAGGGAAAGAAGAAGTAGCAGTAGAACCTTTTCCTTAATACTGTGGAACATACTCCCTCATGACCACACAGACCATCCATGGGAAGAACAAACCCACTTTAGGGAAAAAGTAATGATGGGGCAAACATGGAGGGAATGTGTATGCATGATATCATAGGTCTAATGATGTTTTATGGTGATGTTATCGTGGTGTTTTTCATTGGGCTAGCACAGTGTGCTCTTTCTGCCAGGTTTCTGTGGTCTGTGAGGACATGGCAGTAATGACGTGTTGTCTTTGCTAGGTATGACTTCTTGTTGGTCTTGAGTAGATACTGCTTGTTCGTGTACTTCCAGTTGTGTGATTTCTGCTGTCATTTTGAGGTAACGCACCAATAGCCATGAAATTGTAGAGCTTCCTTCCTTCCTTCCTTCCTTCCTTCCTTCCTTCCTTCCTTCCTTTCCTTCCTTCCTTCCTTCCTTCCTTCCTTCCTTCCTTCCTTCCTTCCTTCCTTCCTTCCTTCCTTTTCCTTCCTTCCTTCCTTCCTTCCTTCCTTCCTTCCTTCCTTCCTTCCTTCCTTCCTCTTCCTTCCTTCCTTCCTTCCTTCCTTCCTCTTCCTTCCTTCCTTCCTTCCTTCCTTCCTTCCTTCCTTCCTTCCTCTTCCTTCCTTCCTTCCTTCCTTCCTTCCTTCCTCTTCCTTCCTTCCTTCCTTCCTTCCTTCCTTCCTTCCTTCCTTCCTTCCTTCCTTCCTTCCTTCTCTTTCCTTCCTTCCTTCCTTTTCCTTCCTTCCTTCCTTCCTTCCTTCCTTCCTTCCTTCCTTCCTTCCTTCCTTCCTTCCTTCCTTCCTTCCTTCCTTCCTTCCTTCCTTCCTTCCTTCCTTTTATTTTGCTTCTGCCATCCTCAGCTGGTGGGGTGTGTGTAGCTTCTTCTTCCTCAAGAAGAAAAGGAATAACCTCTGCCATTTCTGTGTTGTCTTAAAGCTAATTGGACCAAGTAAGCTTCAGTTCTTTTCAAAGACAGGGAGCTCACATACCCAGTTATCAGACTAAAGAAAAATCCTTAGCTGCTTTTGTCTATCAGTTCAAAAATAACTTTAAAGGAAAACTACAGAACACAAGATAATGTGTACACACAGATTAAAAAATGTCAAAATTTTTTTCTTTCCAGAATTTTGGTTATGCTAGACTTTTCCTCTGTAAAAGAAGTTTGCCTCCAGAGGGCAAGTAATGACCATAGCCAATAAGTTTATTTTTAAAACCTCAACTACCTGATCAAAGTTTCTATCTAATTTAGGGTTAGGAAGTCCTTATGATGCCCACTAAATAATGCCCACTAAATATTAAACTACACCCATCCAAAATCATTTTATGGGCTCTGCTTTCAATAAAATAATCAAGGGCTGACTGAGTCTGAGGCCACCCAGTTTTCTCAACCATAAGATTCTTTTGTGTTGCCCGTGTAAATGAATGCAGTGGGGATGAGGGGGAGGGAGGCCAAAGAAGTTAAAAACTTCTAGGTGGAGATGCTTCAAGACATCATTTTTCACTTCTATCACTTCAATCCTTTGTTCCAAATTCCTGCCTTTAGTGTGTATGTCAATAAGTTGTTGCACCGACACCTCTAGGGAAAGATAGAAGGCACCATGAGTTAGGCAAATTAAACTACTGCCAGCATGACAACCACCACCTCCCCTCAGACCTCAATTGAATCAGCCCAGGACCCTGAGCCCAAGTGCCCTAGAAATAGCAATGCCCTTCACATCACAGGCCCTACTTCCATTCTGGCCATTGCAGGCATCATCAAGGAAAGCAAACCCTGTGGATATATCCAGGGCCCACCGTCCTACCCACCACCAACCTCAACTTCATATGTGGAACTGCCAAATGGTTCAACATCAGAAGCAGACATGATTTTATCAGATTTTATACCCTGAGGACCATGGGGCCTTTCCATCTTATTTGCAGCTGAAACATCCTTTATGTTTATCTTTCCCATTACAATATGAGCTCTTTGAGAGCAAGGATTGTCTTTTCTATTTGTATCCCAAGTACTTAGCACAGAGTCTGGCACATAACCGGCATTTAGCAAAATAAATGATGAAACCTCATGTTGGTGGAATGTAGGGAAACATACACTTTACTAATTGCATTGTTAATTGGTTCAGTCTTTCTATAGAATTATCTGGCAATATGTAAAAGAACTACAAATTCCACTTTGAGGATATATTCTCTGAACAACTGAAACAAAAAACCAATGTAATTTCTATAAATATTTTCATAGTATCATTTATAACAATTACAAATCGGAAATGATCCAAATGCCCTACAATAGATGAAGGGTCAAGAAAACTATGATGTTAAACAGTTATTATAATTATATCTTAACATTATGATAGAGCTATTAAAACGAAAAAAATATGTGGGCTTTAAAAAATCAATACTTAAAAAAATCAGATTTCATCACTGTGGTACTCCTTTAAAAAAAAACCAAATTATTTTGTTTGTCATAGTGGATGGTTCTTCATGAATTTCTGTGGCTGACAAAATTCCATTTTCTCATGGCCAACTTGTTCATACTGTGCCTATCTATGCTTAGTGAGGCAGGTCCTAGGGCAGCAGACATAGAGTCTGTTGCTGAACTTATACTTGAAGTCCTTGCCAGAGTCCGTGTTCAGCCAGCATAGCTTTCAAGGTCACCTACATGCAACAATGAGACATCAACACAGGACATAATTTGGACTATAAGAAACATGGAAATTTTTTATAATAAATAAAGTTAACAGATAATAGCAGAACACAAGATTATTTGCACAGACATTTAAAAAATGTAAAATTGTATTATATGCATTAAGAAAGACTGCAAGAGAATATGAATATTGAAAATAGAGTTTAATGCTTATTATTTGCTCATTTCTGGGGAGTGGTTTAAATTTACACATTTTAAAAACTCCATCAGGAAAAGAAAAAAAAAAGTGTTCTTTCTTTTGCCAGTTCATTGGGATTACAGCTACCGAACAAAACTTTGGCTTTTCCTAACTTTTCCATTAAATTTATAATGCTAACATGACATTAATACAGTTGATTTGAATTAATTTGGGTTCCAATGCTCAAATTTATAACTGTGAAGACAAAATAATGTGCGGGTTTGAAATCCAAATAACCCAGACAAACTTAGCTAGCACCTCAACAAATAGATGACAAATATGAAACCATTTAGGGAGTTATTAAAGCGAATGTTGAAGGTCACTGGGGAAGGGGTTGGATCTACTGGCTACAACTGAGACAGACATTAGATATCTATTTCCTAAAGAGGCCGTAATCGGATATTTTCTTATAGCTTGAACACTCTTCTTTTACAATATAGCTTGAGTCACAATCATTATCTTTCAGCAGTTAAAGCAAAAGTCATACTATGTGCAAATAACAATTGCTTATCTTTACATAATGCCTTGCCAACTCAGTCAAACTATAAAATCACACTCCTGGAAATCAACAGTTAAGTAATGGAGTTGACTCATTCCTGCTATCAAGAAATGGAAAACCTGTTACTGGTTTGATAAATACTAAGACAAGAAACTTAATCAAGAAATATCTCCACAAAGAAGAAAAATTAAAATCTATTTTTTCGCCTTGCCATGTGGTATGATTGGCTAATTAGCATGGGAGGTGGGTGAACATCATTTACTTTAAGAATGTTTATGAGTTCAAGTGAGATCAAAGCACTTGAGGTGGGCAGGATATAAACCAGTAGAAATGAAAGTGGGAGGTAGAAAAGGAATTCTAACATTTGTCTCAACCTGCATTGACCCTGTGAGGGTTGAAGAAAACTTACTGTAGTAGTAGCAAATTTGTCACTATCAAAAAGGAAAGAAGTTCCTAGAAGACTTTGGGGAGCTTCTCAGGACTCATTACAGAAAGGATCTTCTCAGTGAAAGAAGTGGTTCACTGTTGGAAAGTGCTTGCACTGATGCAAATTTGTATACTTAAGGCAGGGAGATAGAGTATTGATATTGATTACGTTTATATGATGTATCTCATGACACTAAGATGTCTGAAAGAAATAAGGTATGTGCACCCTTAAAAAGCATATGCTGATCAGGAGAATGCCTCCATAAATTACTATGTTCAAGAAAAAATTTGTTTACAGCAGTACATTTGGAGAATACATATGCCATTGAAAGGATGCTTATAATAATGCACATTATTGTGGGCAATAAGAAAAAAAGCAATTTCCCAACACTCACATTTCTTTCTTTTTAGTGAGGAAGATCATTTTTCTTTAAAAAAAAAATTGAGCTCTATTGCAAATGTTACTATTTGGCTCTTTAAGATATGACACTTTTTTTCTTGTATCTACATGGTAGGTATTACTACTTCAAAAAGAAATTCTTAATTTAAAGCGACTACTTCAATATTTTAGTATTCTTTAAGGAACAGTAGCAGTTAAATGCCATCAAGAAACTCAGTTATTCAGGCTCGCCAAATGTATGCAGCTGATAATCGAGTAATTTAAAAATCACAGGATGGAATAAATATTAAGCTGCTAATTGTTTTGATAATTATATGAAAGTTTAAAAATCATTCAGCAGTGATACTAATTCATTCTTTTCAAAAATAGATTCCATTTTAGAGAAGAAAGGCTACTGTTTCTCTGCAGTACTTTGTATAGCCTATCTAATCTAATTTAAACTTTAGCAAATTCTTGAAGGTCGAGTGATTGGTTATAGTCCTTCAGAGCTTCTTCAATCAAACCCATTTTTCCACGAACATCTGCTCTGAGTTTATATGCCAGATGATTATTAGGTTGTAATGATAAGGCTGCAAAAGACAATAATACATTTCAAGATTTATCTTATTCCATTAATTTAAAATTGTGTCATTTTAGGGGGTTATAAATTACTTTAAAACTTAAAAATCACTAATATTGAAATCACATTTCAACAAATCATCTATGGTGTCAAATTTATTTTGCTATGTTACCTTATATGCATTCTTTCTAATATACCTTAATTGGCAAAATTGGAGTTTATAATCCTTTAAAACCTAACTTTTGATTTAGGATGAAGATACTTGATTCTTGAGCAAATGAGAAAACTTTAAGGAGATGTTCTTTGAGGGATGAAAAATATGGAGAGGTTTAAAAAACAGCTTAAAGGATAAAACATGCTTCTCTTTGAATTCAAGTTTTAATTATTATTATGTAAATTATATTATTATTTAATGTTGACATTTTATATCAGTAAAATGGCTATATTAACATATTAAATTATATATAACAAAATATATTAAATATTATGTAAATAAATTATACACTTAAAAAACAAATTAAGTTTATATAGAACTTAAGCACTCTATATTTAGTGTTATTTCTCAGTGAATACTTACACATTATTTTATTTTCAAAAAGATTATTTTTTAGAGGAATGGAGGGTATGGTGACATGGCTAATCTGAAAATCATTTATATTTGCTTTTGAATTTTTTTTTCTTAGTTAAACTTGAATATTGGTGTATCTAATATTTTGGAAATTCACAATAATTCAAAATAAATAATAAAAACTACTGTGAAGATCCCTTCCTATATATGTTTCTGTTTCTGTTAATTTAATATAAAAAGCTACCTCAGGAGAAAACCAGAAAATTTTTTTTAGGTTCCCCAGCTCTCCTCATCCTATGCCTTCTCAGAATTTCCCTATTTCTAAATCCACCGTTAACTATACTTTTAACAAATAAAAGGTATCAACCTAAATAGAGTTACTCTCTGAGTTTGCTGATTTATTTAAGTCTTCCCAAAGCTAATAGGGATGCATGAATTATTCTGGCTTAAAATGTCTTTCCTTCTAAGTTCTAGGAAAGCTACATGTGGAAATAAGAACCAATCATAATGTCAACAGAAGGTATTAAGTAGCCCCGGGGTAATGGCATCAATAGATTTTAGAAAAAAAAAAAGACAAATTCTTCATATTATTTCTATACCTCCTCATCCTTTATAATATAAATGCTGATGTATAAGCTGCCATTAAATTGGTGTATAGTTGCCATTTCCATGGCAGTCTTCTTGCAAACTGCTTATCATGAATAATACAAGATGGTGAATTGTTCAATGAAATACTATTTCTCTATGTTTTGTAATACCGTTATACCAGTTCCTTTATTTGCTTATTTCTAGGGAGAACCTCTGATACCTCCTATTTAGCTACCATTTTGTTTTGTTTTTTTGGTTTCACTTGTAGTGGGAATGCCAAAATTCATAACCTGTTCTTCTAGTACCATATCTGGTCTTTGGTTACTGGACAAGGATCTAATATTTAGTTCTTACTGATAGTTTTAAGAAAGTGATTCTTCACCCCATTTGCCCTCCTTTCTGTCACTTTGACATAACCAATTCAGAAGCAAAATAGGAACACAAAAATCTGAGGGCATTTTTGTATTTTCAGTAGAGTGTCATTACCATAGAATTCCATCACCAAGTTGCCAGCTTATTAGAGATGAGTATTTGCACATTCAGTGATTCTAGTCTTTGAGAAGCATACTTAGGACTGTAGTCAAAACTTTTCTCACATGGTAGAACTAACCAGAGCTTGGGCTTTGTTGGCATATACTTTGAGAACCCAGAGTTACCACAAAATCATGAGATATCAAAGTAAGAATTTATGGAGGCTTAATTATTAAAAATACTGTAAATGTTTCATCATATTGACTCTTTGAATTATGAAGTTAACATGAAAGAGATAGGTTGATATAATTATAGAACTTATACTATATACTATTTATACTTTAAGTTTTATTTTTGTTTTCTTGGGTAATTTTTACTTGTTTTTAAACTAATTTCAATGTATCGATCACCTCAATTTCACCAGGAAATAAAAAAATATACCTGTGCTAAGATCCTTTTCAGCTGTTTCATATTGTTGTAAATTGTAGTGTAAGTGTGCCTTGTTATAATATACTGCAGCCCAAAAAGGACAGAGGTGAATTGCCTTTATAAAATCTTCTTTTGCTTCTTCAAATTTCTGTAGTATTATATTTGTGATACCTCGATTCAAGACTGCAGAATCATTTAGTGGGTCAAATTCCAATGCCTTGGAGTAGAAGTCATTAGCCTACAAAATACACAGATAACAAAGGCTATGTAGCATTTTCTGTCTTAAGGAAAGAGAACTTCCAGAAAGTAAGGGGGAAAAAAAACCTTTTGCATATGAAGACAATTTCCAAGTGAGAGAAAAAATTCTAAATTAGGTTCTAAACCACATGAGTAGGTATAATTCAGCTATATTTTGCAATGACAAATACATAAAAAAAAGAATAAAAATGCTGAGGAAGCTCACATTTCTGGAATATTCAGAATCACAGAACTTTAGAGTTGCAAAGCATCTTAGAAAGTTTTTCCACATAAATATAATTGGAACATGATTAGGGAACCCCTGATCAGTTGAGTTCTCCCAATCCACATGATGAAATTACAGGAAGAAAAAGGAGCAGGAAACAGAAACAATTAACTGTTAAGACTTTGTCCATTTCAGGTGTTGAGTGGCTGCATTCTCAGCTTGTTAATTGTATGAAACCTGCGTTATTGAATTGTATTCAATGTACTTGAATTGCAGATTGATAAAGAAGGAAAGAGAAGGGAAATGAAGTGTTTTGTAAATATTATCTAATTTGATCTTCACAGCAACCCTTGTAGGTAGGTGCTATTCTGATCCCCATTTTATAGTTGAGGACACTGAAGCAAAATGAACTGTCTTGCCCAGGGTCACATAGCTAGTAAGTAAGTGTCTGAGGCTGGATTTGAACCCAGGTCATTCTGACTTCAGGTACAGAATTTTCTCCATTGTGCCACTTATCTAGAAGGATCCAGCACTTCTTACAAAAATTGAATTTTTTCTTCAATGAACAAAAATCTGTTTTTTCTCCCTCCCATCTCCTCCTCCCATAGGAAAAAAAGAAAAAGAGTAAATAGACATCATTTCATTGTCTATGCTTATTTCTTCAATTTCTTTTTCTTGTCTTATAGCTATAGCTAGCATTTCTAGTACGATATTGATTTTTTTTGACTTGCCCAGGGTCACATAGCGAGTGAGCATCATGTGTCTGAGGTCAAATTTGAACTCAAGTCCTCCTGACTCCAAGGCTGGAGCTCCATCCACTGAGCCACCTAACTGCCCTTGATATTGAATATTAATGGTGTTAATGGACATCTTTACTTCACTCCTAACCTTATTGATAAGGCTTAAAGCTTGAATCCATTACAGATAATGCTGGCACTTGGTTTTATATACATAAATATATGTAAACACACACATATGTATGTATAAATCTCACTATCATTTTAAGGAAAACTTTATTTATTCCTGTGTTTCCTATTGTCTTTTTTAAAAATTGGAATGAATGTTATATTTTGTCAGAAACTTTTTTCTGCATCTATTGAAAAATCATGTGATTTTTGTTTTTGTTTTTGATATGGTTAATTATACTTACAGTTTTCCTTATATTGAATCAGCTCTGCATTCTTGGCATAAAATCCATTCTGGTCATAGTGTATGATCTTTGTGATATATTGCTGTAATCTCTTTGCTAGTATATATTAATTGTTCTTTAAAAGTTTGATAGAGTTGATTTATGACTCCATCTGGTCCTGTTTTTTTTTTCCTTTGGGAGTTCATTTATTTGTTCAATTTATTTTTCACAAATGTGGTTATTTAAGTATAATATTTCTTGTTCCTTTAATCTGGGCAATTTATATTTTTATAAATATTCATCCATTTCATGTATATTGCCAATTTTATTGGTATGTAGTTGAAAAAATCACTCCTAATAATGTTTTTATTTCTTCATTGGTTGTGAAGTCACCTTTTCATTTTTGATACTGGTAATTTAGTTTCCTTCTTTAAAAAAAAAGCAAATTAGCCAATGGTTTATCCATTTTATTGCTTTGTTTCTTAAAAAAAAAACCCAATAACTCAGCTCCTAGTTTTATATGTTCAACAATTTTTTAACTTTCAATTTCATTCATTTCTCCTTTGATTTCCAGGATTTCTATTGTGGTGTTTAATTGTTGTTAATTATTATGGTATTTAATTGTTGACTTTCTAGTATTTTTTTAGTTGCATGCCCAATTCATTGATATGTTCTTACTCTTTTATTGATGTATGTATTTAGAGATACACATTTCTCCCAAAGTGTTTCTGTGCCTGTATCCCAGAAATTTTGGTGTATTGTCATCATCTTTGATGAAATTATTGACTATTTCTATGACTTGTTCTTTGACCCACCCATTCTTTAGGATTAGCTTATTTAGTTTCCAATTAATTTTTATATACTTCAAAGGCCCCTTATTCCAATTAATTTTTATGTATTATGGTAAGAAAAAGAAGCATTTACTATTTCTGCTTTTCTGCATTTGTGAGGTTTTTATACTTTAACACATGGTCAATTTTTATGAAGGTGAAGCACAGCTGAGAAAAGGTACTCTTCTTTCTGTTTTCATCAATATTCTCCAGAGGGCTATCATAACTAACTTTTCTAAAATTTTATTTATCTCCTTAACTTCTTTCTTGTCTATTTTGTACATGCGTAACTTATATAAAATTTCTTGCCTTCTCAATGAAGGGGGAGAAGAGAATTTGGAACTCAAAATTTAAAAAATGTTAAAAATTATTTTCACATGTAAGATAAAATATTAAATATTTTTTTTAAAAAAAGAAAATGGTCCAGAGCACTGGAGCCAGAAGAAAAAGAATTAAATTGATAAAATTCTCAGATGACTTCCAGAAACACCAGCAAGCTATAACACCAAAATACAACCAGAGAAACTCTAGATATAATATATCTTGATTGCCAAGATCCAAAACAAAATTGAGATTTAGACAATTGGAAATCTGTTTCTTTATTTGTGGTTGGAGTAAAAAAAATGATGGTAGAACCTAGATAAATTTAGAGTGGACTCCCTGCTTTTCTGTCTGTTTGTAAGACATCCCTTGAATCCCCCAGGAATAGCTTTCTAGGAAGGATGGAATGGTTTTTGACTACACAATCAGGTCTGGAGGTGTTTACTTATTCTTGAGGTGGAATATGCTTGGCTTTAGGATGAAATTCAGTATTAACAAAATGCCTTGAAGATAGAGATATAATGCACATAATTAACAGCACACGTCTATGAAAGGATGATACCCAGGAGACCTACCTATTCTTTGCCATTCCTGCCTAGCTCCTCCCTGACCTTGCTCTTGATCTTTGCAAATAATCTTTGTGTAATTGGAAGATTATGTAACAATATTTCCTTATCTCTTTTTATGAAGCTCACATAAACTCAGAGGAGCTCCATCCCAATTACCACAGAGGAATTTCAGATCCTAGAGCAAGGTTGCATTGGCTTGACTCCACATTGATGTGCCTCAAGAGTATCAGAGTCATTTTAGTTATCAGTCAATCCCAAGTAGTTTTTAGAAAAGTATTCACTATGGTGGTACAGTAAGGACAGTTGGTATAAAACATTCTTCCAAAAGTCTGTGATCCATTTTCCCACAAGTAAGTGTATATAGAGTCCAGGAGAACATGGGCTTAAGCTAAGAGACCACTT
The DNA here is from genome assembly GCF_003287225.1 of Phascolarctos cinereus. NCBI lineage: Eukaryota > Metazoa > Chordata > Mammalia > Diprotodontia > Phascolarctidae > Phascolarctos > Phascolarctos cinereus. The sequence goes on along the minus strand of NW_027555625.1, from coordinate 338,309,047 downwards.
GTGCCAAACAGATAATTCATGGCTTTTGGTTGCTACAAGTTCTACCCATTTGTGGTATGCTCAAGAAGTTCCCATTAGGCATGGTATAGATTTTTTTTTTTGCTGGTTTCCTTGTGGAGCCATGGATTGACATCCAGTCTGTCCTTGGCTCCCATGTAGACTTTGCAGTCTGATGATTAGGAAATGGAAGAGAGTAAGTCTAACATTCTCTTCACCTTTCAAAGCTTGTAAAGTCTTTGTCTGGCCAGAAGAGGGTGGGATAAAGACCTAAACCAAGACTAAAGACCAAGCTTATCCTTTCCTTCCCTGCCCCCCACTTCTACCCCAAGAAATTCTTCTTCATGGATTTGCTGGAATGCTCTCTCCTGGCTTGCCACTTGTTTGAATGCCTGATTCCATCTAACTTGACGCTTTTATACTGGACCCAGAGAACATGATGAAATCCCTCAGAGTTCTGGTCTGGCATCATTTCATTTCATTAATTGATTTGCAAAGACTTTATACACATACTCTAAGATTTATGAGTCAGATTTGACACCTTATCACTTATTTTAAAAGGGGTAGGTTGAATAAATCAATCAACCTCACCTTTACATTTAAATATTTAAGATAATGTAGATAATACAGCCCAGTGAGGAAAAACTGGCTAGTTTACCACAGGATAAGTCTCCTGGGCTAACAGAGTGATTAAGAAAGAAATGTTATCATTAGCAGAAATATAGAAGTCAATCTATGGAAAAAATGGAACACCTACCCTCATCAAATAGGTTCTTATCTTTGTCTTATAAAAATTCTCTGCCTTTGGAAGAGCATCATGTGAAATAACATTGGAAAAAGTAAGTTATAACCAGATTGTGAAAGTGCAATGGCTGAGGAGAGAATCCATCTCTGATAAGAAAATAGTTGTTTTGGGGGTATGGGGTGGTGGGGTAATGACCATCTTACCTGGGAAAATTGCCTGTGGTGTAAATAAATATTTCCTGCATTAAAGTAAGCCAGAGAGTACTTAGGGTTTATAGAAAGTGCAGCCTGATAGTCCTTCATAGCAATATGCCGTTCACCCATAAATTCATGAATCACACCACGATTTGTTAAAAATTCTGCAGAAGTAGTGATCTGAAAGACAACAGTAGGAGTATTTCACATTAAAGAATGACATTTTCACCCTTTCACCCTTTTTTCCTTTGTGAAAACAATCCCTGGGAGAGACTAAAAAAAAAAAAGATGACTAAGCAGTAAAATTGTAGGAAATAGGCAGTAAAATCGTAGGAACAAGTGTTCTAGCCTTTATTCAAAGAACTCTAGTGAGGAGGAACTGATGACCACCTGAGCTAGTCAATTCCACTTTTGAAGAGCTCTATTAGAAGTTTCCCCTCACATTGAGCTTAAATGCGCCTTCACAATTTCCACTCACTCCTCTTGGTTCTACTCTCTGGTGCCAAGTCAAATGGCACCACATATTTTTGAAGACAGCTATCATCTTTCCTCTAAATCTTCTCTTTTCTGAGCTAAAAACACCCTCATGTTGTTCATAATGCCTTTTCTGGATGTTCTCCAGTTTGTTTTTCTGAAAAAGTGGTGCCTGGAACAGAATCTTCAGATTTGGTCTGACTAGGGCAGAGCACAATGGGACTGTTATTACCTCCTCTTTATGAAAGGTAAACCTCTTTTACTGGAATCTAACACTGTATCTAATCCAATAAACGTTTATTCAATACCTGCTATGTGCCAGGCACCATGCTAAGCGCTGGGGATACAATTAATAAAAAGAAAGTCTCTCCTTCAATGATCTTACAATCTAAAGGGGGAATTCAACACACCAAAGGAGGAAGGGAACAGGACACCAGGGGGCAACCAATATAGGGGCATCTTGTTCCATTTATACCAGGCAGGGCAGCAGATACAGAGCGGAGTGAGCTGAGAGTCCAGTTTCTGCCCTCTGTAGAGGAAGGTATTGGGAAGAGTTTATTATTCCAACCTCCAGCCCTCCAATCAGAGGGGAGAGGAGGCTGAGGGAGGTGGTGTCCATCAAGGCTACAGTTAACAGCATGCTGGTGAGTTTAGAAGTGATAAGCTTATCCTAGGAGGAGCATCTTGTTCTCTGGAGTTGAAATCAGGCAGGGCAACTGAAGCAGAGTGGATTAACCTTCCAAATTGCCAAATCATACTACTGGCTCAAACTAAGCTTGCAGTTCGTTAACATCTCCAGATCTTTTTCAGATGAGCTGCTGACTAGCCATGACTCTACACCTAATTATATATTATAGACAATAGTTTAGTCCAAATCTCTCCATCTTGTTCAGATAAATGATGTGAGAGGCTTTGTTAAATATTTCAAATTTCTCTGAGTAACCATTTTAGTAGTTCCATATGAAAAAACAAGTTAGTCTGGGATGACCAATTCTTAGTGGAATATATATACATATACATATACATACACATACACACACATATGTGTGTTTATATGTATATAGATATAGAAACATATGTAGATAAATAGACATAGCTATAGAGATATATTTTCCTTTCTAAGATCTTTACTAACCACCCTTTAATAATATACATTAGGGGCAGCTAGGTAGCTCAGTGGAGTCAGGAGGACCTGAGTTCAAATCCCATCTCAGACACTTGACTCTACTAACTTGTGTGACCCTGGGAAAGTGACTTAAGTCGGCTTGCCTTGCCAAATAAATAAATATGTATATTAGAATTTTGCCAGGAATCAAGGTCAAGATCATTGCCCTATATTTTGAGGACATCATTTCCTTTTTGGGGAAAATTGCTACTACATTTTCAATTATCCACAATTTCTCAAAGATCACGGACAGTGGCTTAATAATTGTAGAATTATTTTAGAACCCTGGGATGTAGACTCAGGGGTGTGCTGGAGCCAGAGAACTAACTGTTAAATTTTTAGTGTGAACATTTACACCTTGGAAATCAGCAAATACCACAAATCAGGGCTTTATTTGTTTTGTTGATTGCCTGGACTTAAAGTGATGAAGAAAAGATTAACAATGCAGAAAGTATGTCAGTCCTCAGCACATTTTCCCTCCCCCCCCTCCATGTTAAATATTTATCTGCACAACCCTGGATGTTGTTCAAGTTGCTCTGGTAATTTGAACTCATCAGGGGCAGCTAAGTTCTCTCTTGCTAGCTTGCTTGCCCTTTTTCTTGGGTTTCACCTCCACATTTATAATTTTTGTTCTGTTCTTTCCACTCCAAAGATCATTCTACATGGCAGAGAGAAAATGAAGTTAAAAGCTGATGTTCAGCTTCATCTTCTCTGTCATCATCCCATCCATCCCAAGTAATGGTCCTAATTTTATCCTCCTATTTTCCCCAACATAGCATTTAAAAAAACAAAACAAAACAAACAGATAAACACAAAAACCCAAACCCTTCTGTTGCTGCTAGCTATCCTCATTAGCTTCAATTCATTCCATGTTATATTTCCTCATAATACTATTTTTACAGGATTGTGATGTTTTATTCTTTTTTTACCATCCCTTCTTTTCATCTTATGTACATGTCTTTTTAAAATCCAAGCTGATCTGGAGTCCTTGTGCATCCACATAGGTGTCTTTAGACAAGGGGTCTCCTCAGTTTTCACTTCATGTGTGTTATTTTTCTTTGTGTCTTTAGAAGCTCATTCTTGAAAGGTTCCTATTACTAACTGACTAACTTCATTTAAATTTAGTTCATGGTACCTACCATGCCCTACAGGTGAATCCTTTCATAACTGCATTTCCCAATCTAGAGTACATGTTAGTGTAACCAGAAGGTGTCACTGTGGACTTGGCACTCTCTTCTTAATCCTAGTTCGCCTTTCCTGGTTTAGTACAGTGCCTCACAAGTACCAGATACCTAATAAATGTGGACTGATTCCTTCCTTTTGTAAGAATTTGAAGAGATGATTCATCCCAGACCACACTTTTCTCTGCTTACTAGGTGTACCTGGGGGCATGCCCTTCCTTATGGTTCCCCCCAAACTCTCTCTGTCTCATGGCATCAGAGGTTGGAGATTTGTTTAATGCACCTATAATCCGAGCAGCCAGCCTCACCTGGCTAAAACAATAACTTGCTCATTAGCCTAGGACTTCAATGGACCAATTTAGAGAGTTTAAAAGTACAATTTATTAATAGAAAGAATCACTACAAAATCCTCTCATGCATATGGTTCTGCTCCCAGGTCAGAACCAAATTCTGGTTCTTGTTTTTGGACCTATTTTTAAATAGGTAACTGTGTAGCCCAGTTAGTCACTGACATCCATTTCCCCTTTTATCACACAGAAAAAAATATATAGACATGAAGTACATGATAACAATTCATGACCAGTCATGGATTTTACACTAAACAGAATAAGTTAAATAGGTTAAAAGAATACTGAGAAAAGTAACAGAAAAGCACAGGAATGGGGAGGAGAGAGTTGGAGAGAATAAAACCTTTCTCATAGCTTTCCTCAGTTCTAAAATGGCAATCACTCCCCCCTCAAAGGTTCAGTCTGAGCTGATATATAAAGGAGAATCTTGCTGTGAGGTAACCCTGTTACCCTTAAGTCTCTACACAGACTGCCTTCCTCATCTGCAGACAAGTTCAAAGTTTTCAGTTACTATGGGAAGTCCATTTCTCCCAGCTCAAAGACTGGTAATTCCAGTCCCTCTTTGGACAGGCAGAAAATGCTCTTTCCTCCCTTCTTCTCTTTCCTCTCTCTCCCTCTTCTCTCAATTTCCTTTCTCTCTCCAAATCCCAGAATTCCAGTCAGATTTCAATCCTTACCCCACCTGCTAAGCAGTAAACTCAAACACTTCTTTATACCCAGTTACATCAGAACTAGGTGTAAACAAGACCCTTACCAAAAGCCTTTGATTTATTTCAGGGGGCAGGGGTGTGCTGGAACCAGCTCATGCCTATTCTAATTGTTAAACTTTCAGTGTGAGCATTTATACCTTGTAAAATCAGGGCTTGGCTTATTTTTGCTGATTTTATAGACAAGAAAGTGATGGAGAAAAATGTTAATGCAGATTAAACTTAAAAAGGTAAAATGTAAGTACATTTTTCGGAGAGCCAGTTGTTAAATATTTACCAGCATACCACTGTATATAGGCCTTGTTCACACCTAATTCTTTTTCCCCCCTTGGACAATTAATTCTATGTATCTTTATACACACACACACACACACACACGTACACACACATACATAAGTATTTAATTTTAGCTTTACCAAATACATGTGAAGACAATTTTTAACATTCATTTAAATTTTTTTTTGAGTTCCAAATTTCCTTCCTCCCTCCCTTACCTCCCTCTTCCCTAAGACAGTAAGCAATTTTATATAGGTTATATATGTGCAACCATGTAAAACATATTTTCATATTAGTCATGTTGTGAATGAAGAAACAGACTGAAATGAAAAAAACATGAAAAAAATAAAGTGAAAAATAGTGTGTCTCGATCTGCATTCAGACTCCATCAGTTCTTTTTCTGGAAGTGGATAACATTTTTCATCAGGAGTCCACACTTGGTTCTGACTGATTGATTCAATTAAGAAGTGTTCTAGCCTAAAAAGTTTTTGATAGGGGTTTTTATTTTTATTTTTAAATAGAAGTGGGATGAAGTTAATCAATGGAGCCTTACCCTTACATAAGCTAGGGATTCTAACAGGTGGAGGTGAGAAGAGAATGCTAGGTTAGGGCTTCTCACTGAAGCAACTGGGATGAGGGCTGCTTGAGTTTGAGGAATTTGAAAAGAAAAAGAGGACAATCTGTTTCGCTCTGCTCATTTTATTTTTTCATTTACGTCAAATACCTCTCTAAACACAAAATATGGTAACCTTGCATCAAGATGAGGATAGGGAAAAGGAGATCCATATATAAGACTTACTTGTCCAAAGGCGATTTATTTAAGGTATTTTTTTTTTGAGGCAATTGGGGTTAAGTGACTTGCCCAGGGTCACACAGCTAGGACGTATTATGTGTCTGAGGTCGGATTTTAACTCAGGTCTTCCTGACTCCAGGGCCGGTGCTCTATCCACTGCTCCACCTAGCTGCCCCCCTGAGGTATTCTTTATAGTTAGTTAGAGATGGGAGTTGGTTACTATGGGTTTCCAAATTTACATTTAAATTGGAATGAGGATGTGGGAGCTCAAGTGATATATTCTTAGCTTTCCATTTTTGTGTAAGAAAACCCTATCTCTGATATTTGTTAGAGATGCTCTCTTTTTTGGGAGGATTCCAATATAATGATCGGTGTTATCTGTTACCTCTGCTTCAAGACATACAATTTGGGATCTTAGTGGTGATTGGTTGGGTTGGGAAAAGCAGAGAGCAGATAATAGTATGGCACTGTAATGTTCCTTGATAACTCCAGGCTAACTAATGAGAAGAACATGGAGAGTCTTTTCTATGACATAAGAGACAACTTGGGCCCAGTGGAAAATTTATTTATGAGGTTATTATTGAGCAAAGAGGGAGAGATAGCTTGTTTTATGGGGTGAAAGCAGTAAGAAATGACAATAACATAAGAGATAGTTACTCCTAGTCGATAAACATTTATTAATCACTAGTATGTGTCAGACACTGTGTTAAACTCTGGGAATCCAAAAAAGAAGCAAAAGACAATCTCTGCCCTCAAGAAGCTCACAACTTAATGGGGGAGACAAGACAAGACAAACAAATATGTGAGAAACAAGCTATATACAGGATAAATGGAAATTTAATAAGAGAGGGAATTTAATAAGAGAATTTAATTAAGAGGGGTTGGGAAAGGCTTCCTGTAAAAGATGAGATTTTAGGGGGCAGCTAGGTGGCGCAGTGGATAGAGCACCGGCCCTGGATTCAGGAGAACCCGAGTTCAAATCTGACCTCAGACACATAACACTTACTAGCTGTGTGACCCTGGGCGAGTCACTTAACCCCATTGCCCAGCCAAATAAATAAATAAATAATAAAAAGATGAGATTTTAGTTAGCTAAAGGAAGTTTGTGGAGATGAGAAGGGAGAACATTTAAGATATAAGAGAAAATGCTAGGAATCAAGAGATGCAGTCTCTTGTTCATTGAATATCCAGGAGGCTGTCTGTACTGAAAAGAAGAATGTGTGCTGGAAAGTGAGATGTGAGAAGACAGGAAAGATAGGAGAGGTCTAGGTTATAAAGGGCTTTGAGCAACAAACAGAAGACTTTGCATTTGATCTTGGAGGTGGTAGAGACTGGAGTTTACTGAGTAAAGGTGGGTGGGTGACATGGCTGGACTTTGGGAAAATCACTTTAGTGGCTGAGTGGAGGATGGATTGGAGTGGGGAGAGACTTGAAGCGGACAGACCCACCAGCGGGCTAATGCAATAGTTCAGGCATGAGATAACGAAATCCTGCACCAAAGTGGTGGCGATGTTCGAGGACAGAAGAAGGAATGTTGGAGAGATGCTGCAAAGATGAAATCAATAAGCCTTGGCAACAAATTAGATATGGGTGGGGGGGGTGAGAGATAGTGAGGTGTTGAGAATGACTCCTGGGTTGTGAGCCTGAGGGACTGGGAAGTCGGTGTTGCCTTCCAGGATATATGCCAATTATCAACAAGTACCAGGAGAATGGCTTTGGGAACCAAAGGTCTTATGAAAGTCCTTATGGTTTTTTTTTCTTTGTATTTTTCATGTGAAATGCTAAACTAGATTCCATAGGGATGAGTGAATAAACTTCCAACTCACAACAAGTCTCTTAATGGGGAAAGGCCTTATTTATTAATATGGCTATATATATTCTACAACAAGCAACATTAATTCAAAGGGAGAGAGGATAGCACTCACAGTTATAAAATCCTACAAAGCAAAACTACATACTTTTACACATAAGAAGGGGTCATAGAAACTACAGAGAATGGTTGGTTGGTTGTCGTTTTTCATTCTCAAAGAGGAACAAAATTACATCACTGGAAAGCATCATAGTAGTTAAAAATTTGTTGGTCCTGGCACAAAATTATGAAGGACCAGCCTATACACAGGTATAGGGGCAGGTAAAGAACTGACGTAATATGAAAATAGCAAACAGGCCAGTTTGGCTGGGATATGGCATGAATGAAGAGAAACGATTGAAATAAGTCTGAAAAGTAGCCTGATTGTGAAGGATTTTATTCAGTTGAAATATCTATGTTTTGTCTTAGAGGCAGTAGGGATCTAGATCATCTTCTTGAGCAGGGGAATGACATAGTATGATGTGTCTGTGTTTTAGGAAGATTATTTTGGCAGCTTTGAAGAGAGTGGATTGCAGAGGGGAGAGACTGGAAATGAGGAGAATAATTAGAAAGCTATTAAGAGTAGTCTAGATGTGAGGTGATTATGTGAGAACAGAAATGTGAAAATTCTTCTGCTTAAACCCTTTCCCCACTCTTTCTGTCACCCAACCTTGTCCCACCAAACCTACACTAATGCATTTTTATGTTCTTATTTTACCTTTAGAGCAGAATTTAAATCTTGAATAGCAGCAAAATTATCTCCCATCTGAAGACAGACTATTCCTCTCCCTTCATATGCCTGGTAGTTTCCTGGATCAATATCCACACAAATGGTAAAGTGATTCCAAGCTTTTTGGAATTTTCCTTGAGACTGGAATGATATGTCATACAAATATGCTGAGAAATAGTCCTTAATAAGAAAAACCCCCCAAATATTCTAGTATAAATGCTTATAATTCTACCTCAATGAAATAAAAATTTAAACGTAAAGATACACACACACACACACATATGAATTGAAGATATTTTGGGTATAATTTTACTCTATCTTTTTAAATGAGACTAAATAATTCAAAGAATAAGTGAATTAAATTGACTGGTCACATCTGCAAAGGTGTTAAAATTTGAATCAATTAAAATAAATTTGGTTGTATAATTTCTATTTACACAAATTGCTTTTGGATAATATTTTAAAATCCCAGACACTAGGTGAGGAAAAAACTCTCCAATATTATTACTGGGATAATAATACGGCGTTTCAAATGTATACTTTGAAAAAAAAAATTTGAAGAGAAGAAAAATGTTGATAAAATTATGTATCTACATTTAGCTTCAAGAGTGCCTTCCTTCCCCAAACTATCTTGTATTAATTTTATGTATATTCTGTATATACTTGTATGTTTACATGTTATTTCCTCCATTAGATTGTAAGCTTCTTGAGGGCAGACATTGTTTCACCTTTGTTATTGTTAATTATCAACTCTTAACAGTGCTTTACATATAGTAAGCACCTAATAAATGCTTCTTGATTGCTTCTTCTGGCTGCCATATCAGAATATTAACAATGAAACTATATAAACTCTGAGAGATTTTTCAAGGTGAACTCTCTAGCCCTGACTCCTCTTGTCTTGGGGGGGCTGATTTTTTTTCCTTTTTAACTGCAGTATCTCTATTAACTTTCATCTTATTCCATAGTTCTACCCTTTCAAGTTCTTTTTGGACCCTGTTTCTGTCATGCAAAATGTTAAATATATATATATTGCAGATTTATATGTAAATATATATTTGATATAATAAAATACATAAATATATACTGCAGATTTATAATCTGCAGATTTGATAAGTATATCAACCATCTCTTTATTGTATCAGTGATTTTAAAAAATACTAAACAGCTCCAGGTTAAACACAGATTCCTGGGACATTAGAGATCCCCTTTCCAGTTGATATTATAAAACATTAAAATTCTATTCTGATTCAGCCTGTAGAAGCAAGGGCTTAGAAAATGAAAATTAAGGGGCAGCTAGGCGCAGTGGATAGAGCACCAGCCCTGAAGTCAGGAGGACCTCAGTTCAAATCCGGCCTCAGACCCAACACTTGACACTTACTAGCTGTGTGACCTTGGGCAAGTCACTTAACCCCAATTGCCTAAAAGCAAAAACAAAAAAAGAAAGAAAGAAAGAAAGAAAATGAAATTAGCAAGCTTCTTTTATATGAAATAAATATCCTTTGTAGGGACAGAAGGGTTGACTTAATAAAGAAACTAAACAACAACAACAACAAAAAAAACACCTGAAAAAGCCAAGGAAAGAAAATTCAGTTTCATGAGAACCAGGCTTGAATTTAAAGCAACTGGCTCTTAGGCTACTGGTTCTTTGCTGCCATGAGAATACTAAGCTACTAATTTGTAATCCTTTACTATCTATCCATCCATCTATCTATCTATCTATCTATCTATCTATCTATCTGTCTGTCTGTCTGTCTGTCTGTCTGTCTGTCTGTCTGTCTGTCTATCTATCTATCTATCTATCTATCTATCTATCTATCTATCTGTCTGTCTGTCTGTCTGTCTGTCTGTCTATCTATCTATCTATCTATCTATCTATCTATCTATCTATCTATCCATCTATCCATCTATCTATCCATCCATCTATCTATCTATCTATCTATCTATCTATCTATCTATCTATCTATCTATCTATCAGTCTGTCTGTCTGTCTGTCTGTCTGTCTGTCTGTCTGTCTGTCTATCTATCTATCTATCTATCTATCAATCTATCCATCTATCTATCTATCTATCTATCTATCTATCTATCTATCTATCTATCTATCTATGTATCTATGTTAAGGAAATGGTAAGTCTTTCATTAGCAAAGAAAAAGCATTTACTACACACTGTTTGCAGTCATATCCAGTGAAAAAGTTTAATGAGTAAGTATCCCTTTGTGTAATTACCTGTAAATTATATCCAAAGCTAATTCTGGCTTTCGGGTATGCTGGATTGAAGTGTAAGGCTTTTATAAAGTCCTTTTGTGCTTGTTTCTCGGCTGCTTCATGACCGTATTCCATATAAGAATTTCCCCGACCAACATATGCATCCACAAAAAAAGGATTGAGTTCAAGGACACGAGTGAATGAATACACAGCTTCTTCAAACTCTCCCAGTCTGAAAATAAATTTGTAGCATGGACATTTTATTTCTCAATCTCTTCCCATGCCCCGCCCTGAACCATAACATTTTGACACTGTTATTTGTTGGCCTTTTAAAATAACCCTCATTTAAAAAAATTGATATGAATCTTAGGAGGTAAATTACTATTCCAATCCATTTTTTTTTTAACAGACAAGGCCTCCTAATTCCCTTTCAGTTTTCCTTGGTAGTTTGTTGGATTTCGGTGTGGCTGTTACCTGAAATTACTCTTATCTCTACCACACTCCTCAAATTGGTACTTTGTTTGTGTTATTGCTGTTGTTTGTCCTTCATTCTCAAAGAGGACCATGGCATCATGGAGGTGATGCTATGACATGCAAGTGAATTGGATTTAAGTGAAAGCCAGTGGCAGAGTTGCTAGTAGATGCTGACACTTCACATTGTGGCATTTTTTCATTTCATGGCACAATTGAGCACAAATTCCTATAACTATCACCACATTCCCAGTGTCTCCCTGAAAGACAATTTTGAGTGATGCCTAAGTGATAGGTATGGCAGTCACTGATGGGAAAACTCTTGACTAGTCCCAATTAGAAGGTCAAGTGCATTGCAAAAAGGCCACACGGGAAGTCAATTGCAAAGTCACAATTAATATAACTTATCCCTTGAGATTTCAGATTGGCAGCATGTGTTAAATTCTGGTTGTGGGCAAGGAACAAAGAACAGGCATGACCAGTACTCTCATGCAGCTTAAAATCATGCTCACCTTCCCTACACAATTTGGCATTATTTGAGAAACAGCAATCCACAATGTGTCTTATAATTTTACTTTATTATTATTGCAGAAAAGGATCTCAAGGTATAATTTGAAGAATTCTTTATAAAGCATACTCTTTATGTTTCCCCTTTAGAAATATGATTATGAGTCAGATCTTAGTACTTACTGTGACTAGTTCTACCAATAAGTAAAGAACTGCTAACCACAATCTTGTTTTCTCTCTGGGATATTAGAGAAAAATGGCAAGCTGAACCACAGTTAGTTCCTATTAAATTGACTACTTCCTGGAGTCCGTAGTATTTATTGAGCACCTATTATGTGAAGAATATACTGAAAAAATCTTTATTTGGAGAATTTTAGAACTGGACAGAATCTTGGGGAGCATTTATCACAACCTCTTTATTTTATAGATGAAGTAAATTGAACCTATAGAGGACAACTGCCTTGTCACAAAGCTAGTTAGTGGCATAGTCAAAACTAGAGCTAAGATTTCATGGTCACCAGTCCAATATATCTTCTTTTGTATCACATTATTTCTTTGTAACAAAAAGTAGAGATGAACTCGGGGTGTGAGCGAAGAGGGACAGGGTTACAGATCATTGATACTAGCAATTATCAAATACTTCTTGTAAAATTTTCAAAAATGGACTTTTAGCTGAATTTCAATCCATCAATCAATTAGCATTTATTAGGAATTTAGAATACCTTATTTTTAATGATAGAGAATCTAGACCAGCAATTGCAAAGCACCACTAACTTAAAGACATTTTATTATATGGCTGTAACTACATTTCAGTGAAAGAGAATCTGGTCACATCTATACAAAAAATCTCCAGATCAAAACAGTTGCTAAATATGAGAAAGGGTTTTTGAAAGAGGAATCGTCAGGTCTCCCCTTTTTGCAAACACAGTCCCTTCAGTCACTTTAGCTTCCTCTATATATAGAACCCAAACCAAATTCTGCGCTCATGATCGCAGCTGTATTTAACAATGCTCAGTTCTGAGCTTTATGATGGTAAAGATCACACAAAGATGATTAGAAAGCAATGTAGTTGATTACAGGCAAAAAAGGAGATGGAGATGACTCATTTCACTCAGGGGTAGAAGAACCCACCAGTGACACTCACTAATTATCAGGTTAAAAGTTTATCCCTCAAACCCAAACTATGCCTGGATGAACTAACATGAATTAACAGTGATGGTGTGACGCTGGGCACATTGCAACTTCTCTGGGCCTCACTTTTCTCATCTAAAAAATGAGAAGATTGGACTAGATATTTTCTAAGGCCCTTTCCAATTCTAAATCTACTACCCCTATGGCTTTTGAAGCACTTATTCTGATATCATTTTTTAAAGTGTATTTTTCCCCCTAATACGTTATGCTCAAATATTTATAAGACCACAGATTTGTATAAGCCAACTCAACCTAAATGGTATATATTATGTTAGTGTACGGCCAAAATGAGTAAGGAACCATGCAGAAAATATTATGCTTCCACCCCAGACTCTTACTAGCCATATGACCCTTGGGCGAGTCACTTAACTTCTGTCTGCTTTCAGTATCCTCAATAAAAAATGGGTATAATAATAATGCCTTTCTCAGAGAGTTGCTGTGAGGATCAAATGAGAAAATATTTATAAAGTGCTTAGCACAGTGCCTAGGCATATAATAAATGCTTGTTTCTTTTTTTCATAGTTAAGGGGATTAAATGCTTTTGGAGGCTTCTTTTGGAATAAACATGTTTGCAAACTTTATTAATATCTATGATTAGTATAGAAGACCTCACTTAAGGAAACCATTGGCCTGTTAGAAAAAAGATCTGGTTGTACACTTTACTTGCTCATTCCATTTCCTTATCCTCTTCTACTACTTGGAATGTATAACAGAAAAATAAGAAGGCTTTGGAAACATTGGCCTTACCAAAATTTGGAGATACAAACCTGAATATGTTCATCCTTTAAATAAAACAAAAATGTGGTATCCTAGGAACTCTAAACTTTGTGAAATGAACATTTGTTTTCACTTTAAAATGAAAAAAAGAATATTGTTAAGAAATCACAAATTTGTTTAACTCTCATGTATCTAATATTTTGAAACAGATTTAGTCATATAACCAGGAGCAACCTTAACCACTTATTTAAAAAGGTATTTTGTGACCATATTCCACCATGGTAAAGAATAATTTTTAAAGTATTATATAATTTAGTTTATTTTTTTATTACTTATTAAGAAGTGAAGACAATTGACTTTGACTTCCTAAATTATTCAAATTCTTTTTAATTCTATAAATGTCACAGTTACCTAACCTCCCTTGTATAATTATGGTCTCAACTCTGGATTGTCTTCTCTAAATTAGTGGTGTCAAACTCAAATATAAACAAGGCTACTAAGCTATACATAAGGATGCCCACGGGCTCAAAAACCACATTTTAACATTATGTTGTATTGTATTTTTATCTATTTTGCCAAATATTTCCCAATTACATTTTAGTTGGGTTTGCTGCCCACAGTGTTTGACACCTTTGCTCTAAATCCTAATAGTTATGTAAAGTTAAAAAAGACAATTTTTACCTTTTCATTTTTCCATTACTGATGATGAATATGGAGTATTACAGAATTCCTGTTTAATTTGGGGAAGGAGTGGTGTGGAGAAAGAAAAATACTCTTTCAAAGTATGGAATTTCTTCTATACTTTTAAAACTTAAGTGGGGACTAATTAACTTGAGAAGATCAAATCTTATTTTTAGAAAACTAAAAATATCAGCCAGTTGTCTTATGACTAAACAATATCACAATGTACAATAAGCTGATGATTCTTATAAAACAAAAGAAATACTATGTATCATAGAGGGTTGACCTGATATTATCTATTAACTTTCATTCAAGTTCATTTGTCATATTATCCTATATACTTATTTTAATTAACTCACAAATCAATTGAATTTATGATATGCCTAAAAGTGAAGAAAAAATACTTAGCACAAAAATGATATAGGTTAAACTTGATATTTAAAAACCTTTCCTTGTCACTTAAAATTTTTTAAGATTAAAACTAACTTCAAAAAGATTGAAAAGTAATATCTAGCTTTGCTAAAAATAATTATGTCTTCTAATCTCTGGATTTGAAAAGTCATCTTCTATTTTAATATCAGGGTTCATCACATCTATGCTTTATGTACATTTGATATTAAATAAATATTTATTATCTGAATCAATGAATGAAGCAATAAGATAAAAAGAGTTTCATGCCTATCTCAAACCATACATAATGGAATTGCGCATGAGGCAGCAAGGTGGCTAAGTGGAGAGAGGGCTGAACTTGGAGTCAGGAAGACCTGAGTTTGAATGTGGCCTCAAATCCTGTTATTTGAGGGCTCCGCTGTGTGACTGTGGGCAAGTCACTTAACTGCTGTCTGACTCAGTTTCCTCAACTGTTAAATGGGGTTAATAACAACACTATCTCTTGGGGTTCTTGTGAGCATTAAATGAGATAGTGTTTGTAAAATGCTTAACAGGGTTCCTGGCATGTAGTAAGTGCCATAAAATGCTTATTCCCTTCCTCCTTTCTCTTCTCTACTAGCCCAAGTACATTAACTACTCTTTTGAATCAGTTAAAACATCTTCAATGTTAACTTACTAACAGGCAATAGTTATATTTGTTGATTCAATTACCTAAAGCCAGCTTTCTAGAGCTAGTTGTCAAAGGATGATAACACCAAGGAGCAGTGATGTGAAACACCATCCACTAATCCAGATTGGCACCTCTAGGTTTATTTATAAGTTCAGTGATGATGAAATCACATGTCACTAAAACAGATAAAGCAATAGAATCCAGAATTTGCTTCATTAGGGCCTTGAACCACAGGCATTAGAGACATTTCTTTCTTGGCATTTTTAGACATTGCTTTGTAACTTTTTTTTCTTGTATTCTGCCACTCTCAATCCATTTCATCCTTTTTTATACTTTCTAACTTACATACAAATAGAACTGTAGTGTCGTTAGGTATATTGGCTAACTTCACTTTCTATTTTAACACAAATCACGTTGATTACCTGTGATGGCAAATTCCAGCAGCTTGAAACAGGATAGCATCATTTTTATTTATCTGCATTGCTTCCCTGAAATCCTGAAAAGATTTTAAATGTTTTCATTATTTTTGCAACATTACTTTAATTACCTGCATGTACCATGCATATACACTTTCCCATGGAATCACAATTTTTAAATTCCTAATTCAATAGCTAAAATAATTAGCATATTTGAATTTAAATAAAGAATAAATAATAAAAATTAAATAAATTTAAATATTTTAGCTGTCCTGGGAATTTTCTTTATTAAAAACTATCCATGTCTTCTCATCCTGTGCAATCCATATTCTACAGAAAATATAGAGAACATGCTAATGACTTTCTTCTCAATCTTTTGACTTTTTGTGGGTACCATTGAAGCCCTTATGTTGCTCAGCTATTAAATCACATGAACAGCGAATCTCCTTTTCTGATGATGCATTTCTTCAGTGTTGTCTTTCATACCACTTCTGAGAATAGAATGTCATTGGAAAATTGTTACAGTCTGTTAGAGCCCACCATGAACTCTTCATTGTCTGTAGGTGGACTTAAAGCGGAGGTTCTTAGCCTTTTTTTTTGTGGACCCCTTTGGCAGTGTGATAAAGCCAATGACTCCTTCTGAGAAGAATGTTTTTGAACAAATTTGTAGTTGAAGTGGTAAATTTTAGTTAGAGATTGGTTAGTGGAAATAAAGATGTGCTTTTTCCCTATCCAAGTTTGTGGACCTCTTGAAATCTACCTATGGACCCCTGTGCTAGAGAATGTGGTGTTCCAAGTTTCACAACCATATAGCTTTGCCTGAGGGACTACAGTATTGAAAGGGGGGGGGTGTCTTTTGACTGGAGGACAGCTTGGATCACAAAAACACTGAAAAATTTCCTTGATACAATGAAGCCTACTCTCTTCCTCTTATCTAATTCAGGCACTAACTCATTGTCCACATGCACAGCCTGTTGCAGCTACACACATTGATGTACCAACTCATTGGACTGGCCATCCAACAGTATGTCATAGTTGAGACATTAGGCATTTTTCATCTATTTTAGTTTGTATACATAGATTTTTAGATCAATCTATTTTAAATAGTCATGGTCCTCTCATTGAGGTGGTCCTCTAATTTTCTGGAGGTTGCTAGGATAATATACAAACAGAAACATCTGGACTGTCTCACTATCTCTAGAGAATCCTACTCCAACTTGTACTTTGCATAAGACACCCTTCATGGTAATATTGAAAATCTTTTGTGATTAGACATCTTTTTTATGCAACATGGCGTTAGAAAGAGGGTCATTAAACAGCAATTGCGGTGGTTGTATTTATTAGGGAGTCTTGTATCATCGTAATATATGCGTAAAAGATTCCTTGAAAGAAATGCATGAGGATACATTTTGCTTTCTTGAATCAAATGTGTTGTTGTAATCATCAGACGATAAACACAGAGACCTTGTATTTTTTTCCACCTACCATAAAGATGAAACCTTTTATTGAATATTTTAGTGTAAATTTTTATTGATGACTTTTGCTATTACACTATTTATATTTTCATTATGCCCCTATCCTACCCTCATTAGAAAGCCATCACCTATAATAAAGAGTAAGGAAAGATGGGGAAAACATATTCCACAAACTTAATACACATAATTAAAAAGTCTGACACTATTTTCAGTGTTCCACTCCTATATTACTCCAACTATGCAAAGAAGATATACTTTTCATGTTTCTCTGAGACCAAACTTGATTATTTGAAGTCTAGAAATGCTGTATAGTTTGAAGTCTGAAAACGCTATTCCATCTTCATTTCTACCTTTTTCCATTATTTCCATTGATATTCTAGATCTTTTGTTTCTTCAGATAAATTTTTGTTGGTCTTTTTTCTACCCCTTTTCCTGAGCTTTTTTTTTTTGCTTTGCCTTTAATAAATCTCTTCCCCTCCTATCCTATATATTCTGAAATTTTATTTTCTTGTTTGTAATCTATATCTTATTTATTCCTTCTGCTTGTAGAATTTGTTGTTTGTCAGTGGAATTGCTTGATTTGACCACTATTTATCTTGAAATTTGAAGCTCAGGTTTTTTTCTTTTCCTTTTTCCCCCAGAGGTGATCTGTGGATTCTTTCATGGTCCTTTATTTTCTGTATTCAGATCAATTTTCTTGTATTATTTCCTGCATTATGGTGTTCAGTTTTTTTTTTTTAAATTTGTCATGCTCTTCTGGGAGACGTATGATTGTTAAATAGTCTTTTAGCATCCTACCTTCAAGATCAGTAGCTTTGGCTTATATAAAGATCACATGTCCTTTTTTTATTATTAATTTATGTTTATTTTTAGGCAATTGTGGTTAAGTGACTTGCCCAGGGTCACACAGCTAGTAAGTGTCAAGTGTTTGGTCTCAGGCCAGATTTGAACTCAGGTCCTCCCAACTCCAAAGCCGGTGCTCTATCCACTGGGCCACCTAGCTGCCCCAAGATCATATGTTCTTTTAACATTAACTTGTTTCTCTTCTGCTAAAATTTCCTTCAGAATTTTTGTATTCCAAATATGCTCTCTCCTTTTTACCTTTAGAGAAGTTTTCCACCATGGATATAATGTTTCTAATCTAATTGAGTTTAAAAACAAACTCTGTTTCAATAATGATAAATTTTGGCACTTGTTTCTTTTCTTGTCTTCTTTTGGTCCTGGTAGGGGACACAGATATGGAGTGAAGTGGGCAATACTTTCTACATGTAGGAGGCAATCCTGGCATGGGTTCCAGGCATAAGCCCACAGATCAACTAGAGATGTTTCCTATGTCCCTACCAGAGGCAGATAATGGAGGAGGGGTACAAAATGAATGCTTTATGGATTAGTGTTCTCTGGTGTTAATTAATGAAGTTTCACTTTGTCAGGATTTTTTCCCCTTTTTTATCCTGTCAATTTGGTGTAATTGCTCTATTTCCAGTGCATAATTCCTCTTTTCGGAGATTTTTGAGACAGTGAAGTCTTATTTTGACACCTAGTCAGGTGACTTTGACATCTACAGTATTATTTAGAAATACCTGCTTGTTTCCTGCTTGTATTTTCATCAGGGATATCAACACACATGTAGACAATTCTTATAAAAGTTTTATAAAGATAAGAATGGTATATGGATCCATAGTTGCTGGTATCTCTTCATTACCTTTTCCTGTGTGTCAAACTTCTTCGTGGCTTTTCCATTCTTTTGGTTTCTTTCCCTGTTGAGGTATCTTGTAAAACTACCCCTAAATGCTACAAGTTTCAAATCATTTCTAGCAAATATTTCCTCAGTATATATGTGGTTTATCTGTTTCAGACAATCTTTTGAACTCCACCTTCTTGTGTGCCATTTTTACCTTTTCATTTTTCTATTCTGATGATGAATATGGAGTATTAACAAAAAACACTGAAGAATTTGTTCTATTTTGTACTTTTTTCATTGTCCTGCTATCTAAATATCTATGAATCCTTTTGTTATGATGCAGTTCATGTGAGTAGGTCTCATTTGAAGCTTTTTGTACAGTTGTTTTTGCTTCCATTGTTTTTCACTTGCTAAGAGGTGAAAATACTTAAAGTCTTCTACTATCTTCCTCTGTAGTGTTTTACAAATTAGTTTGTTTTCTAACCTAGCATTCTCTGTATGAAGATGGGGAAACTAAGAGTGATGGAATAAATCATACAAAAAGTGCTTTGTTATTTGCCAAGGAATTGAATATGTAGTATAGTTTAAATGCTGCCTTGGTAAAACGATAGTTTTGAAACATGTATTTCAAACATATTAAACAAAGCATTTTTCTTTACTTAAAAATCATGCTTCAACCCACTACAAATGAAGAACTATGCAGAAGTAATATAAAGAGTGTTACATGAATCTTATGAAGAGAAAAAGCAGATGAACTGATGAAAAACCAATGGATAGTCTGCATGTTTCACTGATATCTATCAAACGCTGAGTACTCAAAGTAGGTTCTCAACATGTGGAATAAATCTCCTGTGACAGGACAGAGATGTCTCCCTATGGGAGGACAAAGATGAGAGTCATATAAGATGGGCAGACAAGGATGGGTTGAGGTGTCTATCATTGAAACAACATTCACATTGATGAAACCACAAATCCATTGATGTATTGGAATATTAAGTACCTAGAGCATATAGACAAGCAATAAAGAATTAATTTAGTGTTTTTGTCATTAGGTTCACAATCTAAAAGAAGTCATATATTTTGGTATCTTCAGTCTATCTTAAATATATTTCATTTGGAAATAGTTATTTTAGCAAATGAGTAAGGTAACAAAAACCCTTAATTCAAATGTATTGTGAAATTGAGACCCTGAAGATGGTTTAATGATAACTTTAACTTGCACCTTAATATTTCTTCCCAATATATCAGAATTACTTCTAAGAGAAAAGAGACCTTCAAACTAAGTAAGAGGTATATACTGATAATCATTTGAGATCAATTGGGCCCCAACAGGGGCCAAAAACCTGAATTAATCTTTTTCTCTCTGAGTGAACTAAAAACACCCCTTCCTGTGTTAGCAAATTTCAGGACCGGGTGGAGCTCACCAACATTCTTCCTGTTCGTCATCACTGAGCCCGGGATGTCTGGGACCAAACACTCTCTTGATTGATGAGACTTTTCCTTGTTTTGTATCCTATAGACATACGTTATGTAGAGGAAACACATATCCCAGATCTATGATTTTGATTGATACTTTGACATTCTTCTATTGTATTTGCAATCTATGCAATTAGGTAACTTCCTTTTTTTATGCTGTATGTTAGGAAACATATGGAGGCTATACCTTTTTTTTTTTGTAACAGACATCTTGAGTCTGATCATTCTAAACTATAAAACCCCTCTCATTATGCTTAATCTCGGAGTCAGAATCGCATTCTGGCTCCCATGTTAACATGATTCGCTAGCTAAAAGGGAATAAACTATATAATCATGTATCACCTAACTTGTTTGCCTTCTTTAACCAAACTTTCAGGTTAACAATACCAACCAATTTTGAAAATTCAATGGACATTTTTCTTAAATGTATATAAACATATTTTAATTTTTATTGTAGTCATTAAAATATCCAACACATTATATTATAATCTTAAGATAAGTGAATTCCCACATCTTCTTTAATATTGCTATTTTATGACAAGATTGTGCATTACTCTTCAGAAGCAGATATGCAATGTCAAATAGACAAATTTTGCAAGATCCATTTACCTCTAATGCATTGGCAACCATTTTTAGTTCCGTGTAGATCAGACCACGATTAACTAAAGTTTTTGCCTTTATGTCATCTTCCACGTTGAGAAGAAGAACAATTCCATAATCCCTTAAAGCCTGCAAAATTTAAACAATCACTTTAAATTCTGATTTAATTAAAAAAGACAACTTAAATTCAGTTGCATACTATTAGATGTATTGTCCAAGCTTATATCTAAATTATTAGTTTCATTCATTGTTCTTAGAATGTATTGTTCTCAGTAATCATTTGTTTATTTCAATTGAGGTCTGGACAGTTTATTTACAACTATTGTTACTTGTCCATAATTACAAGTATATGTGAATTATATGCTTCTTATTCTTTAGCTCTTAACTATGCTGACTTCTTAGCTAATCTTTCATGAGTCAATAAATAATTTTTTTATATGCAGGAACTAGATGAGTGTTTGAAGCAAAATGGGAAAAATAGCCTGGTATTCAATGCCCTCAACTGGCCCCAATTTTATTTCCCATTATTTCCCCTTCATTAATCCTCTCCTTTGGCCAGAGTGGTCTACTTAGTTTCCCGGGAGCTCACTTGGCTATCTCCTCACTGCTCTTCCATTGCCTCATGCACACAAAACAATTGAAATGTCTTACCCTGAGCTCTTTACTATTCATTCGAATTAATGTGTACTTCAAGGCCCAATTAAGATCCCAACTCCTTTGTGAAGTCTTACCAGACCATCAACCATCCCAGCATATAATGATCACTTCCTTCTATGAATTTCCTTAGCAAATTAACTCTTTACCATTTGATTTGCATGACATTTATCACATACTATCTTGTATCAGTCTCCTTTTTGTGTATTTGCCCAAGTAGATTATAAATTCACTGAGGGAAGCAATTATGTTGAACATTATAGCTCTCCCTTACAACACTGAGAAAATAGGTTTTTAGTCCTAATCAACCTCAAACCTGGCTCATTCCCCTGGGAAGAGGAATAGTCTATTCTCTTCAAACAGTTTCTACATTAGGAACAACCATACCAGAGTGCTGGGTTTGAGTCAGAAGACCTCGATTTCAACCCTGGCTCTTCCACCTACTAGCTGTGTGACCTTAGGGAAGTTGCATCACCACTTTGTGCTTCAGTTTCCTCATCTATAAAATGAGGCAGGTCAGATTAGATAATCCCTAAGGGCCCTTCTAAATCTTATGCTCCTTTGTATGAGGCTTGCCTAACAGAAACCAGCCTTATTTATTTAAGTAAATAAGTTAGGTAATTAATGTAAGTAATGGCAGCTGTTCTAAAAGGAATAGTATTACCTAAGCTACTAAATCAAAACCTTTCAGGAAAGAATTTAAAAACAGTATCTTAATTAATCGATGTTAATACTTGTTTTCTACATAAAGACATTAACCAGAGTTGCTTTAGACAAGATGAATAAAATGTTGAGCCAGTGGCAATGTGTAAAAGTCGCAAAGAGGTTTGCAAATTTAGTTTGGTCTTGGGAAAAGCTTCCTAATAAATTAGAGCTGTTTTAAATGTGCAATGGCCTATCTCAAAAGGTCATGGGTTCCCTCTCCTTGAAGGTATTTAAGTAGTGCTAGGATTACCATTTGTCAGGTGTGTTGGAGATTTCTTTGGTGTATAGGTTGGACTAGATAGATGGCCACTGAGGTCTTTTTTTTTTTTTTGGCTAGGCAGTGGGGTTAAGTGACTTGCCCAGGGTCACACAGCTAGTATGTCACTGAGGTCTTTTCTAACCCTTAAATTCTATGATTCTGAGTCAAATCTGGGACCTAATAGTATTATCCAATTTCTTTACCTATATTTCAAACTACTATAGCACAGATTGGAGCCATGTCTTCATTCAAGATGAGGCCACATCTTCCCCATGGAGTCCTGCAAAGAAAAGACTACAGCTCCAAATGCTTTTATGATACTAAAGCACAAAAATAATGTGGCAGCTGTGATAACATAGCTTGAGAGCAAGATATTACAATCTTTAAAAGCTATTTACAATAAGCATCTGAAGAAAATCAGTGCAGCTATAGCTAGGATGCTCATGAAAATACTCGAGGTCTACAAAAATTGGAAGATATTGAAAAATCAAGTGATAGGGCTAGAAACACACTTAGCATCAACCTTCATAAGAACATTAGTGTTGGAAAGGATGTTTAGATCATCTAATCTAGCAGTTCTCAACCATTTTTGTCTCAGGACCTTTTAATACTTCTGAAAATTATTGAGGCCTCCTTTGCTCCCCAAGTTTCTGTTTATGTGAGTTATGTTATCAGTAATTTACCATATTATAAATTGAACATTTTAGTATTATTATGAAAATAGTTTTGACCATGCAGACCCCTACAAAGTCTCAGGGATCCCAAAAGTCCCTGCATCACACTTTGAAAACCCCTGGTTTAATCCTTATATTATAGGTTGGGAAACTGAAACCCTGGGAGGTTTTGTGACTTTTTAAAGCAGGGTGTGGTAGAGCTGGACCCAGGCTACCCCTTAGTGTGGTTTTCATATACTTCTTTATTTGTGGGAAAAGCCTACATTCATTTTGGGTGGGAAAATGGGTTTTGTTATCCTCATAACATGGGGCAGTTATAGCATGAGAACAGAGAGGCAGAGTTTCACAATAAAATGTCAACTGATTTAATTTTTGGAAGTAAAATGGCTTTTAAAAGCTATTAGCTTTTTATTTAAAGCTAGGTGGCATAGTGGATAGAGCACTGGCCCTGGACTCAGGAGGACCTGAGTTCAAATCCAGCCTCAGAAACTTGAGACTTACTAGCTGTATGACCCTGGGCAAGTCCCTTAACCCCAATTGCCTCACCAAAAAAAAAGCAAAAAAAATATAATATATAATATAATAATACACATATATAATATATATATAATATATATATATATGTAATATCATATATATATATATATTAATCCTGAGGGTGGGGTTAGGGGCAGGGGAGCAACCCAAACCTCTACTATAAGTATAGCTAGTTGAACTAGGTGGTCTTTAAAGTTCTTTTTAGTTCTAAAAGTCTAGCATTTGAAGTGAATCTTATTTTAAGTATTTTTTACTTAAGGTCATTTGCTCACATAAGTTGGGTAATTATCTTAAAGAGCATATCACTAATAATAATGTTTACATTTATATTGCACTTGAAGGTTCTGAAAAACATTTAAGATCCTTTTTTTTTATCCTAACAACTATCCTGTCAGGTAGATTGCTGTAAAATGGAGATAACCCCATTTTCAGTCTGAGGACTGAGCCTTGGAGGCCTGCCCATGTTCACATGGACAGAAAGTGTCATAAATGGGATTCAAACCCAGACATTCTTGACTAAAAGTTCAGGGCTCTATGAAACTCTCTTCTCAGTGCTGTTGTCTAGCAATTTCTAGAGAAGCAAAACTGTCTCTTTTTTTTTTTTAATAACAATCTGTTGGGCAGTTACAAACATCAAATATTCTAAGCAATCTTCAGTTGCTGAAGGACTTCTAATCCTTCATTAGGTCAATATTATTTATTAACAAGGGGAAGCTACCATGAACCCACAATTAAAATTAGAGTAATACTTTTTAACACTAGAACAGTGTTTTCCAAAATCTTTCAATTAACAACTTATTTACAAATGTCTAAAATTTTCCATAAATAGCCTCATTTTACAACAGGAGAGAATTAATGAAAGAGATTAAGGAGGTTATCCTTCTAAACAAATTTAATGTAGAAAGTGGAAAGGAAAGGAAAAGAAAAAGACAATAAGGGAGATGGTAGGAGGGGAGAAGAGAGAGACACAAAGTTGTGGAGAAGGGAGGTAAGGGCAACAAAAGCTTTTTTGTGGAGGGATCCAGAAACTGAGGACTATTTACCTCCCTGACAAGGAATTCTGATACTGAAAGGTCTATTCTGAAAGGGGAAAGATCAAAGTTTAGCAAGGAACCAAATCATCTGGGTGGGGACAAGACAGAGATATGAAAAGTCACAGGGGCAGTTAGGTAGCACAGTGGATAAAGTGCTGGCCCTGGAAGAGTCAACAAATCTGGCCTCAGACACTAGCTGTGTGACCCTGGGCAAGTCATTTACTCCTGATCGCCTGGAAAGCAAAAAAGTCACTCACTTCATTGGGTGCCTGGGTCCTTGTCATTATCAGGGAATCTCTGACATGAGGAAATAAGTGAAAAAAAGGCATTATATCTTTAGAGCTGGAAGGATCCTTAGAGATCTATTCCAGCAACATTCATTTTACAGATGAAGAAACTAACAATAATGACAATTGATATTTAGATAGTGCTTGAAAACTTACAAAGTGCTTTATATATATATATATATATATATGTATATATATATATTCCCTCCAATCTCATAACAACCCTATGAGACAGGTACTACAGGTATTACTGATCCCATTTTATAGATGAGTTATCAGAAGCACTGAGAGTCTTTGGTCCCATTAACAAAAATAATAATAATTAATAATAATAGCAGCTACCATTTATTTATATAGCACTTTAAGTTTTACAAGGTGCTTTACGAATACTATCTCATTTGACCCTCACAACTACTCTGGGAGGTGGGTGTTATTATTAGCCTCATTTTACAGAAGGGGAAACTGAAGCACACAGAGATTAAATGATTTGCCTAGGGTCACACAGCTAGAGAACGCCCAAGGCAGGGTTTGAACCTAGGTCTTTCTGACTCCATGTCTACTGCTCCACCTAGCTGATTTTTAAATATCAGATGCAGATGTGAACCAAAGTCTTTCTGATTCCAGGTCCATGGTTCTATACAACATTGCCTCATCTTCTCAGAGAGGGGAGATGATGGGTCCAAAGTTGCCTTGCTAGAACTAGGTCTTCTGTTTTTAAAATACAAAGTTCTTTCTACTCCATTACACTGGACTGCAGAGTTTGTACTGTCTTTGCATTTGTACTAGTCTATCCCATCACCTTAGTTGAGAAAGGTACCTGCAATACAAAGAGGTTGCCAGGGTATCAGGCAGCGGTCTAGCTCAAGTCCTCTGACTTCAGAACACCTGCCCCTTTCTCTTATAGTACTGTGCTTATTTTGCCCAGTCTCTGTCTCAAGAAATATCTCTATAAAACTTTTCTGAGCCCATGATTTCATTAAATTTTTGAAGTAATGGCAGTCAGTTTGTTTGCTTAAATATTCAAGTCCCATAGAGTCAATAAAAACTCCTAATGAAACTGGAATTCACTGCATACTGAATCTTAATTTATGTATGCTTTTAAATGAGAGTACAGAGATCAAGGCATTGACTTTCCTTTTAACCTCTTGCAGGAGCAGTGTTTAATGTAAAAGTGAGCTTGAGCAGTACGGTAGTTCAATGAGAAGAGGTGCATTAATGTTCTATTTAGTTAAAAAAGGATATTTATTGTCTTACCATATAAAATTCCTTTATTTTGCTGTAGCATATTGCTCTGTTATAAAATGCTAGAAAACAGGCTTTGTTCATGGAGATAGCTATATTTAAATCTGTAATTGCAAGCTTATAAGTCTGCAAAGAAGAAAGCACATAAGTATTAAAAACTAGTCATTAAGTCTTGGCTCTCTGACAGATTTTGGACAACAATAATAGCACTTCAAGATTTGTGAAACACTTCACAACAACCCTTGGAAGTAGGTGCTATTATTATCCCCATTTTACAGATGAGTAAACTGAGGCAAAGAGATGTTAAAATGATTTGCCCAGGGTCATACATCTAGTAATTGATTAAGGTCACATTTGAACTCTGGTCTCCTAACTCCATTCACTGTGCCATTAACTGGCTATTGTATCATTTTTACCATATGTAAACTGAGGACTATCATTCATAATAGTTATTCGAAAACTGGGAGTTGTTGAAAGCAACTCTCAGTAGAAATTATTATATCTTTTTTTTTTGGATAGTTTTTTTTTTGTATGTTTGTTTTTGGTTAGGCAATGGGGTTAAGTGACTTCCCCAGGGTCACACAGCTAGTAAATGTTATGTGTCTGAGATCAGATTTGAACTCAGGTCCTCCTGAATCCAGGGCCGGCGCTCTGTCCACTGCACCACCTAGCTGCCCCCTATTATAACTTTTTATTCTATTGCAAGTATCTATGACATAGTAGATAGAGAGGCATCTTCAGAGATGGAAAGACTTAGGTTCAAGTTTGTCTCTAGCAAAAAATGGCTCTCTGACCTTAGGCAAGTTATGAAACCTCTCAATGACCCTAAGCAACTCTCTTACTGGAGAACAGTTACCATTTTCATTGCCAAAGGGGAATTTCCTCACTGGGAGTTCCTATCTCCAATGATATCACAAGTCCAACAGAAAAACAAAAACCAAAAATCTAAAACCCTACTCCAAGATTTCACTGATGTCGGCTACCGTTCCAGCTGTGTAGATTATACAACTCCCCAAAACCTTACAAAAAAGTATTTATAAGTTGATATGGCTAAAGAAGCTATCACCTAGTGGCTAACTTTTCTGGGATAAGCTTCTTCAAACTTAGGGAGGACAGAACTTCATTCCAATCCTGGGGTCTGCATTAGGATCCTTTCCTGCTTAGTAGGACACACCGGAAACTGAGTTCTGATGAAATAGTCTTAAAGGACCTTGGCTCAACTTCATACCACAATAATAATAATGAATAATACATTATTATGATAGCTGACATTTGTATTTTGCTTTAAGATTTACAAGTTGCTTCATATATATTATCTCATTTGATGCTCACGATAGCTTTGTGGGGTAGGTACTGTGGGCATCATTCACTTTTTTTTTTTAAGAGAAAGAAAAGGTTCAGAGAGTTAAATGACTTGTCCATGATCACACCACTAACATTAGTCAGTGGTGGTTATGGAACCTCTTCTGACTCCAAATTCAATATTCTTCCCATTATATTGAGACACTGAAGTTGGACTTCAATGAAGGATTATTTAAATTATATAAATTAAAATAAAGTTTCAAATGAAATTAACTTACAAGAGAGTATACATCTCTGATAGGCTTAGCCCTTCTCAGCAATGCAAGGATCTAAGACATATCCAAAAGTCTCATGATGGAAAATGCTATCCACATCCAGAGAAAGAACTATGGAGTTTGAATGTAGATCAAAGCATACTATTTGCTCTTTTTTTTTCCCTTCTGTTTCATTCTGTTTCTTCTTTCTTGTGGTTCCTCCTATTTGTTCTAATTCTTCCTTACAACATGACTAATGTGAAAATATGTTTAATAGAAATGAATATGTGGAGCCTGTATCAGATTGCACACCGTCTTGGGGAGGGAGGGGGAGAAAAATTTAAAATTTAAAAGTGTATAGAAGTGATTGTTGAAAACTAAAAATAAATTAATAAAAAATAAATAAATAGAGAGTGGTGACATTTTCCCAAATTATTTCACAATAATGAGAAATTAAAAGAATGAATTCTACCTTTCATTGAATAAAAGGAGGCTTTGAGGAACTTTTAGCAAGATGGCTGAAATCAAAGTTCATCAATGGAACTTAGCTTCCCTTCATAACCTCAAAAAACCAATAAATGTACCATCACCCCAAAGCTGAAAATCAATAAGAAAAGAAATTGACACAAGCAAGCCTCCACCTAAAATAATAGTAGAGATCCTAAGGAATTGAGCAAACAGAGAAAAACTTTTAATACATTTTCAGACATGGCAATGTGATGACTTGATTTGCTTGGATTATTAAGAATTAAGAGTGGACAGTTAAGAATTGATGTAATCAACCCATTTTTGGTGCTAATTTACTATTTTTTATGTGTGGCCTCAGCACACATCGCAGGATTAGCTTATAACAGCTATTTTCCTTCCGTGTTGTCTTTCTACTTTTAATTGCTGCAAAGGACTTTTTTGCTCTTCATCTTGCATCAGAAATGATAAATACCCTTTTAATCTCATGTGAACAGCTGTACTTTAACAAGCACATGTTCCTTCTTTATATCCTCTAACTAGTGCTATACAACCTCTTTAAAATGCATACCTTTTTTTTTTAATATAACTTGCTGCTTTGTTACAAGTAGTTATCCCCCACTCCATTTGTGAAATGGAATGAATCTCTCTGTCTCTGTCTCTGTCTCTCACACACACACACCTAGCTACATTGTAAAAGATGTACATTTCTATCCATTTGCCAGTGAGATGCAGTTTCAATCTGAGTGAATACAAACTGCAGTGACCATATCTCTATCTTGTTGCTGGTTTATTGGCAGCACCTAATCAACAGACTCAAAAAAGAATCTGTGTGACACAATACTTATTTGTTACAAGGGAAGGTTTTTAACGAAAGGGTAGGGGATTAAAAAATAAAGTGTCAGAAACACTTTAAAAACAGGAGGGCAGAAGGAAGTTCATAAAGGGATATAATCAGGGCAATTTTGTTACTTTTATTTTTGATATAAGGTATTTTTAAAGTATAAATAATATAATTCAGTTTTATATATAGTGCTCTTTTGTATCTCGCATATTTGTTCATTATGTTTTGAAATGTTCATGTTTGATATTTCTTAAATAAATAATAAAAACACATTTTAACGAAAGAAAGTTACTAAAAATAAGAAATTAGACGGGAGGAGAGAATGAAGATTCTAAACTATTTGCTTCACTAGGGCTAAAAGAGGGGCAGAATTAGAAAACTAAATAAATGGAAAAAATAGACATTAATAACTGAAGTGTTGCCGGTCTGGGCTAATCCACCCCACTTACACTTGAACTCACAGGTCTGGTCCCCAGAGAGGACTGCTACTCCTAGGTTCTGGGGTTTGTATATCCTCATACACATACTCTTTTCCCTCTACTGCTGTGCTTCTCATTAACAGACATCCAGGAGACTAAATTAGCTCAAAGCAAAGGCATTTATTAAGATATCAGTGTAAAAATAGTAGCTATAAAACACTGCCCCCCTCCCTATAAATCTATAGTGCACTCTCCCCAAATACACACAAAATCTTTGGGCAGAATGGGCCATAAACTTAGAATATAATGATGGTAAAGTATACATGTGGCCAAGGTGACTCACTGCCCCCTTTACTGATGGATGGGTCTTGAAATTCTTCACCGGTGTAATACTAATGAAGTCCTCCTGCCACCTCCCCAACCTTGGTACTGCATTTCCTGTAGGAGGTTAATCAGTTGGGTTTCTAGGGTTTGCTTTTCACAGGACATAACAACTCTCACGATTCCATAGCTGGCTCTCTTCTCTGTTGCCAGAGGCCGTGCTCTCTGAAGCTGCTTTCATCAATGAATTACTACCTCTCTTTTCCTGTATGTTCCTCTGTCCATTCAAACTGCCACCCATCCTAGTTCAGACCCTCATCATCTCTTGTCTAGACTATTTCAATAGCCTCCTAACTGGTCTCCTAGCATCTAATCTTTCCCCTTTCCAAACCAGCATTTGCACATGTCATTGCCATCATCAAGAAATTCTAATTGCTTCCTATTTCCTTGAGGATAAAAAAGAAACTTCTCTTTTTAGCATTTAAAGCCCTTCACAATTTTAGTCTAACTTAATTTTCCAGGCTCATTGCATGTTAATCTTCTTCATTTTTAGGTTTCTGACAAACTGGCCTGCTTGCTATTAACTATACGTGATATCCTGTCCCTCTTTTAGTTTACTTCTAGTTTAGTTTACTTTTCTGCATACATGTTATTATTGTACACTCCCAATAGGACAGGAATGGGTTAATTTTTTCCCCTTGTAATTCTAGCACCCCTACAGTACCTGGAACATAGTAGGTACTTAAAAGATTTGTATTGAATAAATGAAGAAAGATATGAATAGGATTCAATTTAAAGTGAGATAACGCATTAAATACTTGGGAATTACTATACCAAGATACACACATATAGGCCACATAAAAATAAACTACAAAATAATTTTTATGTTAATAAATAATTATATACTATTCAATACTCATATACGAACTGCACCAACATGCAGTTAATTCTCAACATTCTCCCATTTAGCTTTTAAGACTTTATTCAGTGATTTTATTAGTAACTCTTTCCTACTGGCAACTGCACACATTCACAGCTATGTGCAGCAGAGAGAAAAATGAGAGGCATAATGCTAAGTTTATGGATCAACTGGTATCCTACTAGGCACTTCACTGGTCTTGTTCACCCTACCGCTAGAGTAAAGAGTTCCCTGTGTAATTGTTTGCCTTGAAAACTTAAGTTTTGTGTTGCAATTATACCCCCAAAGTATAGTGCAAGTCCTTTGGGCTCCTAGCCCAAGTGCGCAAAGTCAGTGATGTGGCTTAATAGGAAAATAAAGGTGCTAGATAAACTTTGTGCCAGAACGTCTGCAGCCACTGTTGGCCTTGAATTTGGTGTGACAATTCATTAAATCTGCAAAAAGGAGGAAAGTATTCATAAAAGTGTTTGTGAATCTGTTCCAGAAAGTGCTAAAGTAACCTCTCAAGTGTGCAAGGAGGGAATTGAAAAAATGGAAAAGCAGCTAAGTTTGTGGGTAAATGAGATGGTGGAAGAATGAAAAAGTGTGGTTGACACAGCAACCACCCTCTTGACGGCCCAACAAATTTATAAGCAGGTAATGAAAGGCCAAGAAAATGTGAAGCCTTTTATAGTTAATGAGTTTATTGTTTCAAGTTATGGTATGGTTAAAAAAAATTGTGAAAATTTCCAGTGAAACTGGTTCTACTGCTGCTGTTTCAGAATATGTTGAACATGCTGATTGAGAAAAAAGGTTGCAAACCTGAATAAGTGTTTATGCTGAGGAGACTGGTCTGTTCATGAAATGTAGAAAAGTGTACATACATAACAAAAGCCATCACCAAAATCTCTGGGTTCAATGCTTTTAAGGATTATTCAACCCTGCAATTGTGCACCAATGCCAGTGGAGACTTCAAGTATAAGCCACTGATGATCTACCATGCCCCAAATCCCAGGTTCTTGAAAGGTAAAAAAAAAATGGCCAGAATGCCAGTGCATTGGTGCTAGAATAGAAAAGCATAGATGATTGCTGAGATCTTCTGGGACTGGTTCAACAACTGCTTCATTCCAGAGGTAGAATGGTATCTGCAGGGAAAGAACTTAGCATTGAAGATTCTTTTAATACTTAACAATGTGCCAATTCATATTCATAAGCAGATGGAAAATGCCCATGGAAACATAGAAGTTATTCTTATGCCACCCAATAGCACATCTTTGATCCAACCTATGGATTGGGGAATCATAAAAGCCTCCAACTCTCATTTTACTAGGGATATCTCCTGCTATGCCTGAGACTACTTGGAAGTGAACCTGGAAACCACTATGATGGATTTCTGCAAATATGTTACTGTGCTTCAAGTCATAGCTTGGGAAAATGTTTCACAGGCTACCTTGAACAACTTTTGGAAAAAGGTATGGCATGCTTGTATCTGGGGTTTTGAAGTCTTTAAAGGTGTTGATGAAGCTGTGAGGCAGAATGCTGAAGCAATTATGTGTCTAGTGAACTCCAGTAGAGGTGAAGGGTTCCAGGATATAGGAGGAAATGTCTTTAACATCCTGTGCAGGAGGAACCCCAGCAGCTGATAAATGAGGAGTTAGATGGGATGGCTCAGGACAGCAAAGACAATAATGATGAGCAAGTTTTCAAGACTGTGCCACTCACAGTTTCTAAGCCGGAAAGGTGGCTTGGCATAATTGCCCAGCTGGCTAGAGACATCCAGGCTGCTGATACCATTATCAATTGCCGCCTTAAGGTTAAATGTTAACCCACCTCTGCTATGCTCCCATAGGTCTGAGACTGTTAAGGATCTCAAATAATGTAGTAAGCAGATACCACTGATGGGTTATTTCAAGCTGGTGCATCCTTTGCTATCTCCAATGCCATTCACCGGCGGTCAAGGACAGAGTGTTGTAGGTGATGTTGAGACCTCACCAGGTTTGATGTTTTCCAACAGCAGTGACTAAAGTCCCAGCGACCTCTCCATTGGTTTTCAGAGGGTAACCAAGGTAGAGAGGTTTACAGCAGTATAGTATACAGTACAATGCCCTTACATCACTACCTGAAACAGTAGAAGATAAGATTCAGATTAAAAAATATTTTAGTTTTAAGAATTTTGTTTACTGTATAGTATTTATGGCTGTAGATTTCATGTGTGATGCAAAGTGAATGTGGTCTGAAATAAATGTTTTTTTGAAATTTGTATGTTAGCACAAAAATGTCAAAGAATACTTGGGAATTACTAGCAAGAAAAAATGTTTTGCATGTTACCAATTTTGTTTTGTGTCCTGTATTTTGTGGGTTATGGTTACTATGTTAAGAAACATGTATGTTATCAGAATTAGTGTTTTCTTATAAAGAATTGTATGCAGGAAAGTGTATTTTCAGTAATCTCTAGCAAATGATTATGGTTTTTGGTGTTCAGAGGAACTCAACCCCCTATTTCCCATAATTTAATGATCAACATCTGCACTTTTTATTTTTGCACTATTTTCTAGGAATGTTACCCCCATAGAAGCTGAAGATTGACTGTAATAAAAACTGGGAATACTACTCATATTCCACAAAGTTAATGCTATGCCAGTCAGATTGCCAAAGGGACACTTTTTAGAATTAGAAAAAATAATGAAAGTCATTTGGGAAAAAAGGTCAAGAATGTTGAGATAATAGGGAAAAAAGGGAGGAACCTGGTGATGCTAGATATCAAGCAAGTATACAAACTATTAATATTATCTAGTGTGGGATAAAACTTTTTAAAAAAAAAGTTATTCCATGGAACAGAATAAATAGGGAAGACCTGAAACCTAAATATACATCAATCTAGTGTTTGGTCAACCTAAGAACAATAGTTTTGGGGAAGGGATTTCTTACTCAATAAGAACTGCATGAAAAAACTGAAAAGCAGTGTGCTGAAAACTACATTTAGTTTATCATACACACTCTATGCCACAATAAATCTAAAAAGATAAATCATACGCATATTATTAAAAATCACATCTTAAAAAATTAGAGAATATTTTGGAGGTAATCTCATAATTATGAAGGAGAAAATATTATAACCAGATATTATATAGAAAAGAAAATAGATAATCTTGATTATATAAACCTAAGTGCTTTTGTAAAGACAAAATCGATATAGTTAGAATTAGAAGAGCAGGTACTAATTGGGGAAAATCTTGGAATCAAATACCTCTAATAGTAGTCTAATATCAAAAATCTTTAGGAAATTGATACAAATATAAGATTAAGAGTCAATTGATAACAAAGAGTCAAATAATATGAATAATTTTCATGAGAAATGTAAATGAAACAACTGAAAAATATTCAAAATCATTAATAAATGGAGAGATGTAAATCAATACAACTTTGAAACACTCTTCTTTACTTACTAAGCTAGCAAAGATGCTAACAGATGGGAAAATTCACATTTGTAGGGATTGTGAGTTGCAAATTGATTCAGACATTCAGGAAAACAATTTATAACTATGCAAGAAGAGTTGTTTAATTGTTGATACCTTTTAGTCTAAATGATCTAATACTGAGATGAAGAAAAATCTATTAACAAAATATATGCACAAATGTATAAATAAATTACAGTAATAGGAACTAGAAGAAAGATGGGGAACAGGGATGCAGCAGCCCAACAAACGGGTCTCCCAGTGCCTCAGCAAAAATAAGGGAAGCAGCACTACAAAGGGCCAGAAGTGGATAAGCACCCTGCAGCATTCATCTGAAAGGAGCTGAAGAAAGTAACCTAGAGTCTTCCTAAAGTCCCAGCCTTGTTGATTCCAACCCAACACCAGGTAAGCCGTCAGAACAGCCTCCAACTGTCAACCAGGAGGAGATCCTGAAGCCCAGGTGGTAGAGCAGGCAAACACCAACACCTGGACCTCTGAGTGCCTCAGTGAGTGTGGGGAAACCAGTGGAAACAAGCTCAGAAAACCACCAGGTGCCTTGGCACTCTACCTCAAAGGAATCTCCCAGTGCATTAGCAGAAACCAGAGAGGCAGCACTGTAAGGGGCCCCAGGCAGATAAACACACTGCAGCACCCATCTAAAAGGAGCTGAAGAAAGCTGAAAGAAAGGAAAAGCAGGCAACCTAGAATTGCCTGAAAGTTCCAGCCTTGCTGATTCCAGCCCAACATGAGGTAAGCTGCCAGAACCTTATAGCCTTCAATTGCCAACATAAGAGGTCCCAGCACAAAAAGCCAGTGACCAAGACTTAGGCTCCCAACACAAGAAGCTTGGGTCAGTGCCCTCTGTTCCCCAGAAGGAGAGCTCGATCTCTTTAAAGGACGGGGAATAAAGAAACCATGAGTAAAAAGAAACATACCATAGATTCATGTTATGAGAAGAGTGAAGATCAAGACAGAAATTCTGAAGAGGACAACATTGTCAACAAACCCATATCTGTAACATCAAAAGGGAGTATGCACTGGTCTGAAGCCCAAAAAGCCTTCTTAGAAGAGCTCAAGAAGGATTTTAAAAGTCTAATGAGAGAGGTAGAAGAGTCCTTAAAAAATACAATTGGCCAATTGGAAAAAAAGTACACTGAAGAAAACAAGTCCCTAAAAAACACAATTGGCAAACTGGAAAAAAAGTACACTGAAGAAAACAAATCCATTAAAAATACAATTGGCGAATTGGAGAAGGAAGTACAAAAACTAATGGAAGAAAACAATCTGTTAAAAATTATAGCAATAAAACTGATT
The DNA here is from genome assembly GCF_003287225.1 of Phascolarctos cinereus. Lineage (NCBI taxonomy): Eukaryota > Metazoa > Chordata > Mammalia > Diprotodontia > Phascolarctidae > Phascolarctos > Phascolarctos cinereus. The sequence continues at coordinate 338,273,447 of NW_027555625.1, read as the reverse complement.
TGGAAAAGCAATAAATCCTAGTCAATTACACTGTTCAATATTAGTACCATATTACCAAAATTGAAGAACACTCCCCTTCTTTCTATTAACAATTAACTGTTTTCCAAGGAATTTACTTTATATAGGGAGGAGGTTGTTTGAGTGTTAGAATGTGTTTTTGTCTAAATAAAATGTATCAATAGTCTTTTAATAAGAGAAGCTTTATTATACCCAGCAAATTGGCAAAGATGACAATAGATGTGCCAACCTGAATTAAAAAGATTACCAAAACAGTAGAAACTAGGGTCTAGAAACTAGGCAAGAGTATTGTAATCTGGGGCTACTACACAGTACTAGGGTAACAGGAGTGCCCAAGAAGGGCAGAGCAGGGCAGACTACATTTCAACAGGGAGGGACCCTCATGGGAGGCAACAACTTGAGAAGCTGTTACAGAAGTTGTTTTACATAACAACCAAAAGTCCATAGAGAAGGCTGAGGAAGGCTGGAGGAAGGGAAGGTGACATCTGGTCAGAACAGCAAGCTCAGACTCCAGGTGAAGCAAGGGGGAAATCTGTTTGGGATTCAAAGTCAGGTAGCCTCTTCTGATGCTTGCATTCAACATTCTTTTTTTCTTTCTTTACACTAGTTTCGATAATCCTCAATTCATAGGTCTAGAATCAGACATTCAACAGATGTTATTAGTCAACATTGGAAGGGATATGTTGAGGGCCGATCTTAAGAGTCTGATATGGGTTTAAGATCCAGGGCAGAGTTTGACCTCTGACCAGGCTTTTACCTGAAAGGGCTCAATGATTAAGAGGCATGGCTCTCCAATCTTTCCCTGTTAGGAGGTTCCTGAGACATTCCTTCTCACTCTTTGAACCTTAGATTTACATATTCACTCCTCTATACAGGCACCAGGAAAAAGCCTTGGAATTTACAACTCTATCTAGGAACTCTGATAAGGAGGAAATGTATGTTATCACATCCTTAGCAGATGTTTTGGGGAGTCCCTCATGGGGAGGACTCTTTGAAGTTAGGATGGATTTCCTCTATATATCCTGTACCCTCAGAAAAATAAACTGAGTCAGTTTTCTGCTCCTCCTGGTCCCACTTCATGTCTTATTTCACGCCTCTCCGTTCGGTGTTCTATCTGGTTGCGGGAGACAGGGATATAGAAAGATGAATGCACCAATTCACTGTAAGTGGAACTGTGAATTGGTCCAACCATTCTGGAAACCAATCTGGAATTGTGAACGAAATGTTTAAAATGTCCATGCCCTTTTATTACACTGTTAGGTACACACTGCAAGAAGGTCAATGACAAAAAACCTGAGCCTGCTGTTCTAAGCAGATGTCACCCCCCTCCCCCCAGCCTCCCTCAGCCTTCTCTATGGACTTTTGGTTGTTATGCAAAACAACTTCCATAATAGCTTCTCAATGTTGTTGCCTCACATGGGGGTCCCTCCCTATTGAAATGTAGTTAACTTCCTCTCCCCCCGCCCCTTCTTGGGCACTCTTGTACCCTGGTGCTGCATGGTAGCTCCAGAGTGCCATGTGAACACCAAAGGTGGATGAGCAATCCTGAAAAGGACTAGGCAAACCCTCACACCAGAAGTGCTATCCCTCTTTGAGCACCCATAGACCACAGTAGCACATGCACAAATAGTCCTCGATTTAAATAAGTGCTCCTTAATGTAAATTTACTCCTACCCACCCGCTTCATTTTGCAAAGGCATTTTCACATGACAAAAGCATACATGAATTAATACCTTTATGCAAGTCTTAAAATGTACTAAAATGCAGACATAATAAATACTGTACCATGATAATAAACAGAATTATGAAATGAAAGGTAAAATTAATGATAGAGTATGCAGAGTAGTGTTGTTGTTGTTGTTTGTCCTTCATTTTTGAAGAGGATCAATGACATCATAGGGTGATGTCTTGACTCTTGCATAAATTGGATTTAAGTGAGGCAGTAAAGAAATCAGCCTCACTCTCTCTTCCAGTCATTGAAGTCCAGTGGCAAGACAAAAGTCAGGATGACTGGTGATGGACGAGGTGCAGAGGACAACCTTGGTGTCTTAGATGCCTGACCAAGCTCTAAGTTCTCCACAAAATGCCTGCTTCAGTCACCTTTTTTTAGGGCCATTGGAACAAATTTTTCTCATCTGCCCATCACTAGGGGAACTCTTTATGTGCTTGAGGTAGACCTCCCCCAACTCATTGATGGATTTGAGGCCTGTCAGTTATCTTCAACCTGGTTTTGCCCATTTGCCAAGATAGTTTACTAGGGTGTGGCCACTGCACATGCTACAGCTTCTTGGAGCCACAGGTGAGAGTTGAGTGCTAGGTAGACACTAAAGGTGGATAAGCAATCCTGACAAGGTCTTGGCAAGCCCTCACACCAGAGGTGCCATTACTCTCTGAACACACATAGACCCCACAGCAATGTCTAGCAAAGTTAACTTGGCGTGCAGTATGTTGCCCTTTTCCTATCCACTGCATATAGCTTTTATCACTGGTAGTTGGCTGGGCAACTTGTTTTATGAAGCTATCAAGAGATGTTTGTACAGTGGCTCTCTTTCTTTCCCCATATATCTGAAGATAGCAAGCAATATTATCCTCAATTAGTCTTTGAACTTTTAAAAATCTTGAAGTATTTGGATCCATATTTTCAATATAAGGAAAAAAATTACTCCAATGATGAAATGCTTCTTCCAAATCTTTCACAGTGTACTTTTTTGGTTCAACCTTGGCTTCTATAACCCTTTCTTCTTCTGCAATCCTTGCAGCTAGCAGCTCAATCAGATCTTCATTCTACATTTCTTCTCCATGAGACTCAATCAGCTCCTCACATCTTTCTTATCCACTTCTAGTTCCAGTTCTTGTGTTAATTTTACAATCTTGTTGGGACAGCTAGGTGGTGCAGTGGATAGAGCTCTGGCCTTGGAGTCAGGAGTACATGAGTTCAAATCCAGTCTCAGACACATGTCACTTACTAGCTGTGTAACCCTGGGCAAGTCACTTAACCCTGATTGCCTCACCAAAAAAAATAAATTTTTACAATCTTGTTGCTCACTTCTTTGTTTCATCTTTGTCAAATCCATGACAATTGGGAACAAACTGTGGGCACACTTCTTTCCCAGCTCTCTTCATACATGTTCCTGTTACATCTTCCCAGGCCTTAGCAATATTCCAGACTGAATAGTAAATATTATAGGACTTCCAGAAACCTCACAGTGTCAAGTCCTTATCTGCATCCAAAGCTGCAATTGCCTGGGCAGATGTAACATGTAAACAATTTTCCTTTAAATTCATAATCTCTCCCTGATCCATAGGTTGCAATAGTGAGGTAGTGTTAAGGGAAAGATAGGCCCCTTTTACATTTCATTAAAATTATCCAGATGGGGAGGGTGACCTGAAGCATTAACCAAAATGATTAGAATCTTTTTTTAAAAAAATGCCAGTTATTATTACAAAACCTCTCCACTTCAGGAATAAAGCAGTGCATAAATCATTGTTCTGAGATGATAAGGGTTATCCACGCCTTAGGATTAGGGAGCTAATATAGAGTTAGTGTTGCTTTGTTTATCCTTTCAATGCTCTGGGATTTTCTGAGTGGTACACAAGAGTAGTTTTAATTTGCAAGTCCCAGATGTGTTCCCTCCAAGCAGACGAGTACCTATTTTTTGAAACTTTATGCCCTGGCATATTTTTTCCTCCACCGAGATGTAGGTTCAACATGGCATTCTTTGATAAAACAAGCTAGTTTTGTCCACATTAGACATGTGCTCCAGCAAGTAGGGACATTTATCTATTATTTTTTTTCAAGAATTCTGGGAACTTCTTTGATGTATCAAAATCTGCACTAACAGCACATTATGAAATTCTACACAATTTTCAAATCATGCAAACCAAACATGGTAAATATATGTGTTCCTTCAAGATACTTTACCTTTAAATCTCCAGGGAGGCTTTGGTTTGAATTGTCATCAAGCTTGAAGGAATATTCTTCGGAGTCTGGTCTTCTTTCTACATAGTTAATGGTTTCTCCATCTCTCTCTCTCTCTCTTTTGGACAGATAAATCGATTTCATGCAAGCACTGACTTTTGCATGCTCCTTTATCTGGGCAGCATCCTTTAGCATAGTGTTCACAGTCACACAGTTCATACCATAACACTAAGTTCATGGCTATTGACAATTTTTGTCCTCCATATTTCTAATTATTTTCATTATCATTTTTAATTCTATTGGCTTACACTTAGGAGATGGTTCACTTTTCCCCTCAAGAGCACATATGCTGTCAGCCATGGTGAAAATATGAATAGGATCACTAATGAACACAGAGAGAGGCACAGTATCACTCGCTATTTGCAGACATGTGGGAACTAATTTAGAGATGCTTCTTAGCTTCCCACTACTGTTTATGCTGCCTAGATTGTACAGTATTTTATTGTACAGCATCTGCTTACCAAATTTTCGTTAGTTTTTGAAAGCAGATTTCTTTCAGAATCCTTTATGTTAAATCAAATTTCCATAATGTGAATTTACATAAAGGGAGAACTGGCTGTACTCCAAATGTTTACAGCAGCACTTTTTATAGTAGCAAAGAATTGGAAACAATATGGATTCCCATTCATTGGCAAATGGCTAAAAAAATAGTGCAACATGAACATAATGGAATATATTATTTGTAATGTAAGAAACAATGAATATGATGAATACAAAAAAGCACAGGAAGACATAAGCTAAAGTAAAGTGAAGTAAGGAGAACCAGGAAAATAATATATACAATTAAAATAATATAAATAAAAGGATTAAGACAACAAAACCATTAAAATCAAATATTGCAAAATAATGACCAAGCTGGGTCCCAACGAAGAGAAATAAGAAGATAATCCACTCCTCCCCCTCTTCTTAGCAGAGGCAGGTAGAATATTACTCTGATGCGTTGGCGAGTTCTTTTTTTTTCATCCTTCTTATTCCTCGTTATAAGAAACAGCTCTTTGGGAGAGTGATGGGAAATGGAGGTGATGTAAAAACAAAAGAAACAGGTTGGTGAGGTAAGATAATATATTAATATGAAGAAATCCAGGAACCAGAGTAGGGAAGCGTGGGGGAGAGCATCTGCAGGAAGAACAACGGAGAAAGAGAAACAATTTTGTAACTGTAATATATTGCAGATTACTTGGACTGAACAAGGAAATATATGACTGATTTAGTTAACACATGATAAGCCTGGCACAGAGTATAATGAGAGACTTCAATTATCCTCCCATCAGCTAGAATTCTCTCTCAGTCAAAAGGGGAACAGCAAACAACATCCTGATCTGCCTTAATATTTTCATTATTTAAAGGTGGAGGAACTGAGAAGAGTAAATTCTATTTTTTTGATTTTCTCTAATAGGGAGACACTGGTTGGTGAGATGTAAGTGTTGAGACTTGGAGGTGGTGTTAGCGGGAGTGACTACTCCCTCTTAGACTTTGTGATGGAGAAGGAAAGGAAAATCAAACACGGTATAATTTTGGAGAGTAGATTTTGAAGGGTTCAGATACCAGATAAATAGAATTCTGCATTGCTGGCAAACATGATGATGTGAAAGACCCATTTCTGTGTAAAAGCATGTCAGGAATTATGACAAAGTAGAAGGGAACAAGTATTTATTAAACACCAACTAGGCATGTACTAGGCACTGTGCTAAGCACTTTGCAAATATTACTTCATTTGATCCTCACAGCCACCCTGGAAGCTAGGTGCTATTATTACCCTCCCTTATAGTTGAGGAAACCAAGGCAGAGAGAGGTGAAGTGACTTGCCAAGGGTCACACAGAGAGTAAATGTCAGAGCCTAAATTTGAATTCAGATCTTCCTGACTCCAGGCCCATTGCTCTGGCCACTGTTCCACCTAGCTGTGTTGAAGTAGATTTCATTACATTCTTTGTGTTTGTATTCCCAGTGCCTAGAACATAGTCAGAGTTTAACAAATCCTTATTGATTGATTGATTATAAAGAGTTAAGCAAAACAAAGAAGCAACAGACCAAAAAGGGAAACCAATATCTTTTTGAAGACTATAGCAAGAGACAAAGCTCAAAGTTGATGTATTTCTCAGTTGGTTACCATGTAAGGAAAGTGGGCCTGAAACCAGTAAGATCTACCGGTCAGGTGGTATGCCAAGAAATGGGCCAAAGCCTTCAAACTGCTAGCTGTGGGAAGTACTAGGACAGAAGGGCCAAGGACAAAGAAAAAGACTTCTGGTCAAGGACTTGGCTAAGATCAAAGGCCTAAAGCCAGTACAGCTAGAGATTGCATTTAATATTGAACTTTACAGAGAATAGGGCCTGATGGCTTGTCTTTTAGCAAGGGAGATCCAGCCATAAGATGCAGAACTATGGCAAGTCATCCACACTGCAACAGGACACATGACCTAGCTCCAGCTCTACAGCATCTGTCTCCAAATTCTGTTCCAATCTGTCCCCAAAGTGGGTAATGGGACCTGAGTATAGCCATTTCACTTCAGATTGTTGGAAGGGATAGAGCCTGGACCTGGTACCAAGTCCCAATGCAATGAATTAAAACTGGAGACATGAGTAAACAGAAGAATACTTCTTATACAATAAAGAAAAATTTGGGTTTGAGAGACTGTCAAGGTTAAAATTCAAGAATAAGAAAATAATTCAGTAATAATTATAAGTAAAACTTAAAAAAAAAGATATATTGGCCACAAGGATTATAAGAGTGAATGCAAGAAATGAGGGAAAAGCTGAAATAAGAAATAAAGAATGTAATTCTATGTGATAGCTGGAAGAGAATAAATAGGTCGGAATAGAAAGTAGAAAACTTTACCTAAATAATAGAATACTGAAAAATAGAATGTGGTCATCAGAACTTGAAAATTTAGTGATGTAGTAATACATGTTTGAACAAAATCAAAACCCTGAAAAACTAGAACATGTGAAGAGGCTAACATAAAAAACTAAAGACCTCATAAACAGAATGAGGAGAGAGGATTTAAGAATCATTTTAATACCTGAAAATCTTGACTATACAAAAGAAAATCCAAATGCCATACTTCAAGAAATCATCGATGAAGCTGCTCTAAATTTTGGAACCAGAGGGCAAAATGAAAATAGAAAGAGTAAAAAAAATCACCTATTAAAAGAAACCTTCAAGTTGAAAATACCATTTTTATAGCCAAACTCCAAAGCTTCCAAGTTAAATAAAAGTTAATTGCAAGCTACTAAGCAGAAAGGAATCAAGTACCAAGTAACTAGTCAGGATCACACAAGATTATATAGATATTATTAGAAAGTAAAGGAAAGTTTGGGAAATGTCATACCAAAAGGCAAAAGAAAAAGGCTTCTATCCAACATAATGAAAAACTGAGTATAATTCTACTGGGGTAAAAAAGTAGACCTTTAATAAAAGGAATTACTGTCAAACCTTCCTGCTGAGAAAATCAGAGCTCAGCAGCATCTTTGAAATGAAAGAGAAGAAAAACCATGAAAATACATCTGAGTACATTGAAAGAGTTAAATATTTGATCAAGTATTTACATCCTAGTAGGGGAAAGAGACTACTATGTCTTCAGAATCTTACTGTATTCAAAGGCCAAAAAGTGAACAAGAAAAAAAATTCAGGGCCTGGGTGTAGTTTTCCTACATTTTGCTTCGAGAGAAATGGAAGGGGAAAGGAATATACTAGGAGAAAAATGAGGAAAAAAAGGGAGGAACTTAGAATTTCTCATGATTAGAATGCATCAGAAGCAGCATATATAATCATGGAGTGAGGCTAAGAGGAACTGGCATCTCATGAATCTCATTCTCTTTTCAACTGGGCATAGTAAAGTTGAAGACATGCATGCAAAATGAATATAATATAAAAATGAATTAAACAGAAGTAGGAACAGAGAGGGAGAGGAGAAAGGGATTTAAGAAAGATAGGAGAGTAGTTGGGTGAATAATCACAAGGAAAACACTCTTTAGGGACTGAAGGCTGATTAAAAAGAAGTATGGGGAAATAGAAAAGGTAAGACCTAGAGATCTGGGTTTCAGCTGAGTAAGGAGGAAACAAGCAAGTCACAGTTTTGTTTTGTTTTGTTTTTTCCTCCAGCAGTTCAAGGTAGCCTGTAAAAATTTCCCCAAACTATGTTAATGTAGTCTATGGCTTGAAGCACAGTGACAAATTTCCAGAAATCCATCATGGTGATTTCCAGGTTCACTTCCAAGTAGTTGTAGGCATGGTATATGATGGAACTTAGAGGTTTTTATGATTCCCTTATCCACAGGCACTGTCAAAGTTTAATCATTGAGCAACTTGAAAAGGAAAAGAAAATAAAGCTTCTTATCTTAGAAGGTAAGCTTAGTTACTTAGTTACTAGAAATCCCAGAGCATGTGGGACTCATCCTAGAACATCTGGGACTCATCCCATGGGTATTAGGACTTAGAATTGACTGGAAAATACCTTTGGGTGAGAAACCAAACCAGTTTGCCTTTGGTGCTTGCAGACTGTCTCCAGACTGCAGGGAGGTTGGGAAATCACACCCTTTCCCTCTTCCACTAATCCTTTTCCTCCTTCTTTCCCCCTGCTTTGGACCCACATTCAAAGAGTGACTTAAATACTGTAAAATTGTTCTGTGCCCCTACTACAAAGGGTAGACCAAATTTTCTTCAAGAATTCGTGAAACATATAGGAATTCAAAAGGAAGTCTGGGCAAAATCTCCTGGGGTTTCTTTTCACATGGACACACTAAAAGTTCTCAAGAGGTGATCTTGGAAATGGAAATTTCCCAATGGATTCTTGCCACTTCAAAGGCAGTGAAAAGAAATCCAAACACTCCAAAATAGGACTCGTAACTTTAGTTTGAGAATGAAGAATGGGATCAGTGAAACTCTGATCTAGTGAGAGGCTCCCAACAAAAGAATTTAGGGTTGATTACTCTGGGTTTCTAGGCCAACAGGTGAATTTGACCCTGTGGATCTGCAGTAGTTAAGGATCTCACAATAAGGCAAACAGTCTAGGATTGTTCAAAAACAAAGAAAGATGACCATTTATCAGCTAGACACTGCATGTTAGGGATGCAAAATACATACTTCTCATATTAGCTGCAACACTCAAATAGGGTGTGGTAATACAATTGCTATATGTGCACAGACATTCAAATAAACAAGGGATGTCTCAAAAGAATTGGTCTATTTTCCAAACAGAAAAATAGATTAGTCAATTACAGTCTAAAAAAATTGCTATTTTTTTTCTCTGGTAGATGCTGAAACTAGGGAACCCAATAATTAAATTTCTAGTTGGAGAATTATTCCAGGAATTCCTACAAATATGAAGAGACGAGTATTTATCCTGGAAATGCTTCATATGTAGCATATGCAGGCTCTGGGGGTGGTCTCAATTTCCATTTTAACTGATGAGTCAAATCCCCAGAATTGACTACTATATCTCCCCTCAGAGTGTTAGGGTATGTATTCCTGAGGAGTTGGAGATATCTTTCTAATTCTGTCAACTGAGCCCCCATTCTGGTGTTTTCTCCCCAATAATAGTAGTTGATATAAATTACTCAGACAGGCTCAATTAACATTTAGAAAGAGGTAATTTTGTATAGTGGCATAGTTGCCATTAATATGATATATTTCTCCAAAAACTCTGTGACATACTCTTGAAGAAAGACAAGATGACAAGGCGAGGGGACAGAAAGCCATGACAAAAGAGGAGCAGTTGAAACAACTAGGAGGATTTAACTTGGAAACTTATATTGGAATGTGTGTATTCACATATGGCATGGCTTGCAAGCTCAGTATCAATCAACATTATGATATGGTATATTAAGATGGGTATAGCTTCCAGGAATGAGGAGATGATAGTCCCACTGTACTCTGCCCTGGTTAGACCATATCTGGAATTCTAGGCAATATAGTTTGAAAAGGATGTTGATAAACCATAGAGTGCCTGGAGGAGGGAAATCAATATGGCTAAGGGCCTTGAGTTTGTGCCATATCAGTGATGCTAAAATGTGGGAGAGCAAGCTTGGTGTGAAAGAAGTCACTTAGATGTTCTCTTTGCCAGCGAGAGCTTTACTGACACAAAAGCACACAGGCCTATAAAGCAATGGGGTTAAGTAGGGTCACTGGTGTTTGGGGAGCTAGGCATATATAGCAAAATGCTGGTAGAAAGCCATACAGCCAATAGATGTTCTGGATGAGGATGCAGTTTTATGGCCTTCTAGGTCCTTGGATTCAGCATTTTGACTGAGTCCAAGTTTTGCAGAACAAATTCTTTCACTAAGGGACTTTGTTCTGTGAAATTTGGATTTAGTCAAAAGGCCACACTTGAGGACCTAGAGGGCTGCATGTGGCCTTGAAGTCTTAGGTTCCCTACCCCTGGATTACACATTTTCTACTTGGCTCCAGGGCAAAAACAAGAACAATGAGTGGAGGTTACAAGAGGCAAATTCAAGCTTCACAGAATCACTGTTCTAGAATTGGAATGAACCTTAGTAACCATTTAGTCCAGGCCATTTCCTCCCCTAACAATTCTCACGACAATATGCCAATAAGTGATTAACAAGTGATGCCTACGAGATCAAATTTGTCTTCTGGAGTTAGAATTGCTTATTGTCTAAGCATTGGGTATTTGACAGTCAACAAACATTTATTAAGTGCCTACTATGTGCCAGGCACTGTGCTAAGGGCTGAGAATACAAATTAAAAAAATGAAAGATAGTCCTTGCCTTCAAGAAACTTACAATCTAATTAATGGAGGAAGACAACACACAAAAGGAGGCTGAAAAATAGTGGTGGAGAGAATGGGTGTGGGGTTGGGGGAAGAAAGGTAACTAATGTAGGGCCGTGGTGGAGAAGTCCAAAGGAGTGTAGTTGGGTAGGAAATGAAGAGATGGCTGACCTGGGCACCTCTTTAAATGGAGGTTTTAATGTATATGTATGTGAAGTAATACTTGTGGCCATGGGTCTTTCAAACATACTACAAAGTAAAAGATGCTTTTTTTGGATCCTTTCTTGGATTGTGCTTCCTGTGAGCATTTGAATATCTATCTCAATTAGCAATTTTTCCTACATTGTAATTTTCTCTAGGGTCTTTAGTTTGATGGAAATATTAGGCATTTTTCTCCCTTCTTCATCTTAAGTTTTTTTTTTTAAATAGATTTGTATGACAATAGGGAAATAAAGGTAAGACTTACAAACCTCAGTTGCATTCCATTCCTGTTCAGGAGCCTGCCATTTCTATATTTTGAACTGTGGTCCAGAAATCCACTGTCATTTTTTAGACGGAACTTTTAAAATTCACCTCTCACATCAGATTTTTGTGCATGTGTGCTTTGACTTCCATGATCAATTGAAGAAAACACCGCCTTCATCTTTAAGGATTTTCTGCCAAGTATGAATCAGTGCTGAAGGGTTTATTGCTTTGAGATGTCAAGGTCCCACTGAGTGGGAGGAAGGAATATTAGAAAGGAGACACCACCCTGTCCGACTAATTTATATCAACTACTGTTATTGGGAACAAAACCCCAGAATGGGAGCTTGGGTTGACAGTATCAATAATTAAAAATACCTTTTATAATTAATTTTAATTTACTAAATAGATTTTCTGAATTTGCCCCAGTGATTAGCAGGACTATGTGATAAATCCAGTACATGTGACAAATACATCCTAAAATTCATTCCTGTTCATATAGTCTTATATGCTAAATAAGAAATTAATTACTTCTTATGTCATAAAATGTCTAAGATGTAATTATTCCTTTATGGTGATTAGCAATAGGTGAAATAATTTTAGAAAACCATTATATGCAGAACTCTCTCAGATATATGTGAGCACTCTAAAATACCTCACTTAATTGCTCAGTGATTAACAAGAAATAGAAAGATGAAATGATTTGGAATCTCGTATTTTATCAGCTTACTAAAAGTTACTGAATGGGATGTCCCAGTGAAGACTTCTCAGTGTAATTAAGGTTTGGGATAAGGTGAGTGGGATGAGGGGTCCTGTGAAGACTTCTTAGAAGAATAAATAGAAATTGTATTGAGACTCAAGGCAGGCACAGCAGCCTGACAGGCCTAAGTTTCAACTGACTAGAACTCACCCGATTTACGGGAATCTGGCCCCAGGTACCACCCCCCCCCCTCCCTCCCCCCCATGCCATTGTTAAACCCTTGAAACCACCCCCCTGTATTTTGTTGATACACCTGTTGCTATATTTTGGTCATGGTGACCTTGTTAGATAGTACGGTGTCTAGCTTGACTGCACATTTTCAATTGCTTCTTTGATATTACTCCAGCAAAGAAGAAATATGGATATGTATATTGTTTTTTGTTTTGTTTTCAATTTCTTTGGTAGAATTTCTCATTGAGATTGTGAGCCAAGAAATGGACAGCTGGTGGGAGGGGGGAATTTACCTGTTAGGGCTATTTAATGTGGTTCTTTGTTTTCTGCGCCTTGTCTCCCCTCATCAGAGTATCCTGGTGGAGGGACACCCTATTCTCGAGAATAGCAAATAAATTAACTTTGTTTCTCCTTGAAAAACCTCTAAGCGTGTTTTTTTAATTTGAGTGGCATCCCACACATTATCTACATTCTTTCATATAAATTTTGGGGACATTTTCTAGAATTAGGTCAAGTTTTTGTTTTTGCATTTAAATAAAGTATTGTTTAATTCTATACTATACAATCAAGAAAGTACTCCAAAGACCAAAAGTAAAGGAGCTTCCTCTGTTATACTGATGGGGTATGGGCCCAAGCTAAGACCTTTGTCCCTCACCCCAAAAAAGAATTTGGGTCTTATTTGTCTATGGGCCCCAGAAAACCCTTTAAGTTTCCTTGAACTCACTTGATCAAAGAAGTCTCAAGTGATTGCCTGAGGCTATAATCTACTCAACTGGCCTTTCCTTATCTAGGCCCAACCTCCCTGTTCTTTGCTACCCTAATTAAACCTAGTCCTCTATATTATAGATCCATTCCTAGATGCTTCATTCAACCTCCACATTATAAATCAGGATTCTCCCAGGATGCTTCCCCCTCAGAATCCTCCTTAAACTCCTCCTCCAGTACTGGCCACTCCCATCAAGACACCCAGTCACCCCAAAGCTACATGATCACTCCCAGATCCCTCTCATAGTCTTTCTGTATATAAGATCCATCCTGGTTGCCATTTAGGTGCTGAGACTTTCTCATGCCCACTCGTCCATAGGAGTGTCACAAATGTTCAGATTCCTTAAGAGTCTGGCCTGTATAGTACATCTTTAATAAACCTTGTCTTTGGCTGAAAGAAGGCTTTGGTTGAATTTGTACCGGCAGGACCCAAGTGTCATGATTTTGGGGTCCCAGCCCCGTAGCATCTATACCTCGACAATACCACTTTTTCATTATTTCCTTGAGATAGAGCCATGCTTAGTTTAAAGAGAAAACAAAACAACAGTCAGCATCTTGAGTATCCTTTGGCTTCTTTATCTCCCTTAGTTAAAAAACCATCTTACCTTGTTGTAGTATTTCAAAACTCCTCTGTAGAGAAAGGCTCTTACACTGTTAGGAAAAATTCTGATTGCTTCACTACAGTTCAAAATTGCCTTGGAGTATCTTCCTTTCATTCCATAGAAAGCTGCACGACTTATATATGCCTTTTTTCAGAAAAGGAAAGATACCCACTGTAATAACATTGATTCTTAGAAAAATCGTGATTCTGTGTTTTAGGTCCTTAGAGGTGTCAAACTCATTATATGAAGGCAGCAAACTCCCATAGAACTCCTTAGTAGGGCCCAAACTGATGGGATGGGATCTAGGATCTTGGGGTCCCACTACTCTTAAACCTCTAGACCTCATCAAAACCAAATTAAAAGGCAACTGGGAAGTGTTTAGCAAAATAAATAAAAATGTAATACCAGAGATAATGTTAATTTGTGGTATTCAATATGCAACCCACAGTAATCTATTTTTTTTTGTTTAGGCAATGGGGTTAAGTGACTTGCCCAGGGTCACACAGCTAGTAAGTGTTATGTGTCTGAGGCTGGATTTGAACTCAGGTCCTCCTGAGTCCAGGGCTGGTACTCTATCCACTGCACCACCTAGCTGTCCTGATAATCTATTTTTATTTGAGTTTGAATCCACTGTTAGGCTAAGATCTAAGAATCAAAATATGCTAGCTTGAAAATACATAGCACTTTTATTTCTTTATTTTATTTTATTTTTCATAGTACTTTTAAAAAGTAGGCATCAATATGGAAGTAATTAAAACAACAACAACAATAAAATGAATTTGGATTCTGGAGCTACTCTTTGGATATGAAGCGCCATCTAAAGAAAAGAGAACTAACAGGACACAATGTGGTGTTAAATTAATTATCCGAAATAGAAAAAAAAATGGGGCAGCTAGGTGGTGATATTTACTATCTGGGTGACCCTGGGCAAGTCACTTAACCCCAATTTTAAAAAATTAAAATAAAAAATGAAATAGAAAAAAGAATCAGAGGCCATAAGACTTCCAAATATCAATTTAATTTGCAAAGCTAGCATTTGCATATCAAACTGGCTTTCCCCACCTGGCTTTTGCCTGAGGCTATAATCTCATCAATGGTCTTTCACTGTGGCTATACCTAATCTCCTTCTGTTACCTTTAACCTAGTCTCCATTGTCTTACCTCCCTGCCATTTCCCACCCTTAATCCTAGCTAGGCCCCTTTCTCCTTTGTCCTGGAGGTCCATGTCCCAGGCTACTTGGCCCCTCCTAGATCCCTCCCACAGTCTTTCAGTATATAAGGTCCATCTTGTCCCCATTAAGGTGCTCAGATTCTTAAAATCTAGCTCAGATTCTTATAGTCTAGCCAATACCTTACTGATGTTCAGACTTCTTAAGAGTCTGCCCAATATGACGGATGTTTTAATAAACCTTGTCTTTGGCTGAAAGAAGGCTTGGGTCGAATTCTTTCAGACAGGACCAAAATGTTGTGATTTTGGGGTCTCAGCACCCCTAAACCCCTAAACCTCAACAAAACCAGGTCATCTCAAATGTCAGAGACAAAGGAGTGATTTACAGAGCTTATTTTTATAACAGAAAAGAGGAATTAAAAATTACAGCAATCTTAGGATACTTGTTTTGAACATAATTCAATTGGACAAGGCTGGTCATCTAACTAGTTCATTTCTCCCAGGCTTTCTTAACCTAAAGTTGTACTACTGGCAACATTTAGAGTGTGGACATGTTGGGGAGTTTCTAGGATGGGACAACTATTGAATCTGACATTCTGTTGGGTTAGGGTTTGTGTCTATGAGCCTGTCTGTCAAAGTGAGGTTGCCTTTGGAATCTCTTCCCTGAAGTTTAGCATTTTGTAATTAAAAGACTTATTTTAAAGGGGGCTGCAGTTATAATTTACTTCAGGGAGTTCAGGAAAAGGTGAACTAAGATTGGGAAAGAGGAGCCAGTGCCTTGCAGTTGGTAAATTAGTAATCCCCTGCCCCACCCCATCCCCTCTACCCTATGCTCCAGCTGCCTGAAAGGGGAACTTAGCCTTCAAAAAAAATCTTATAACTGTACAATTATTTTATTCCCACTAAGGCATATGACTTACTCTAAATTATCTGCTACTAAATAATGAAGTCTTGTCAATCTGTCTTGGTTTCAAGGCTAAATTTTTAGCTTAGCTTAGCTGTTGGGGCGAGCTTTTCCTAAAGAAGGGAATCCCTCAATCAAATTAAAAATAAATCTGGGGCAGCTAGGTGGATAGATCGCCGGCCCAGGATTCAGGAGGACCTGAGTTCAAATCCGGCCTCAGACACATAACACTTACTAGCTGTGTGACCCTGGGCAAGTCGCTTAACCCCATTGCCTAGCCAAAAAAAAAACCCAAAAAAAAACCCCCCAAAAAACAAATTAAAAATAAATCAAAGTAATCAATACAAATTGATTTAAAGGTTTTTCCTTTTCAGTGGGGAGGAAGCAGCTGCTTGCACCCTAAGGGATAATGGTGTGGGTCCACAGGTGTCACTAGATGAAATAGCATCCAGTAAGAGAGGAGAAAGAAACAAGTAGTTGTATTGAGTGACTTCCTGTTGAGGGCTAGTGAGGCAGCTATTTGTCAGTCTGGTAGTAATAATAAAGAGCTTGCTGCCCTCCTGGGACAAGGATCTCAAAAAGAACTTCTCAAATACTAGATGACTTCTGGTTATTTATAAGGTTAAAAAAAAAAGATATTCCGCTAAAGAATCTAGAAAAATTGCTCAGGATTATCACCTTTGTACCGAAGAGGCAAGGGCTTCAGAAGAAAAATAACAGTTTTGGAGCAAATTTCTTAGACATCCTTAAAAAACCCTCACTTGATCCCAAATTGCTATTTCCTCTTTTTCTCAGCTAAATTCCTTGAGAAGGCTACTTACAATCAATGTCTCTGCTTCTTCTCCTCTTATTCTTTTTTAAACCATCTTCAATCTGACTTTAGCTATCAACATTTGACTGGAACTGCTCTCTCCAGAGTTAATAGTGATCTCTTTGTTGAAACCTAATATCTTTTTCTCAGTCTCCATCCTTTTTTTGACTTTTTTGCAACCTCTGACATAGTCAAAATTTCTTTTCTCCTGGATGCTATCTCCTCTCTAGGTTTTCATGACACTGGTTCCCTTTCCATGGGCCTTGTAGTCTCTCATCTGACCTCTCCTCAATCCCCTTTTCTGGATCCTCCTAATTACGTCTACTAACCATAAGTTTTCTCCAAGATTTTATCCAGGGCCCTCTTCTTTTCTTCCCCTATACTATCTTACTTGGTGATCTCACCATGAATTCAATGATATCTCTATGCAGATGATTCCCAGACTTATATATTCAGCCCTAACTTATTCCTGAGCTCCATTCTCACTTCACCAACCGAATTGGATGTCTCCATAGGCACCTCAGAGTCAACATATCTGAGACAGAGTCCATTATCTTTTCTCCAAACTCTCTCATTTTCTTATTTTCTTTATTACTGTAGAGGCCACCACCATCTTTGCAGTTATGCAGGCTTGCAATCGTGACGTCATCTTCAACTCCTCACTCTCATACCACCCACATATTCAACTCTGTTGCCAAGTCTTGTTATTTCCATCTACACAATCCTACCTTTCCAATCTTCTTTACATCTATCATGTAAGTTCCCTTCTCTTTACTCACATAGCCATCATTCTGGTGCAGATCCTCATCAACTCTCAGCTGCACTATTTCCTGTTGATCTCTCTGCCTTACAGCTCTCTGTATTCCAGTCCCATCCTCCACTCAGTTGCCAAAACAATTTTTCTAAATGTAGCACAGGTCTGACCATATCACCAAATCTCTCCTCCACTCAATAAACTCTCCTGGCTTCCTTCAGGATCAATATAAAATCCTTTATTTGGCATTTGTTATTCTTCACAATCTGGCCCCTTCCTACCTTTCCAAGTTGTTTTCCAAGTTTTTTCCAAAACTTTACTCACCTACATGGTACTATATAATCCAGTGGCACTGACCTTCATATTTTATTTTGCACACAATATTCCATCTCCCTACTCCATGCCTTTTTAATCACTGTCCCCTATGCCTTGAATACTCCCCTTTACTTCCCCCTCCTGGCTTCCTTGGCTTCCTTCAAAAACTCAGCTCAAATCCCCATTTCATCAGGATGTCCCACTAGGTCTAACTCCTCTACTTTCTCCACCACTCACTGCTATTTCCTCTTCTCTGAAATTACCTTCCATTTACACTCTGTGTATCTTGTGTGTACAATTTTGTGCATGTTGTCTCCTCCATTAGAAAGTGAGCTACTTAAGGCAGGGACTATGTTTTTGTCTTTCTTTGAATCCCCAGCACTTAGTGTTAGTGCCAGGAGCAAGTGCTTAATTAATACTTGTTGAGTGGTTAAAATGATATTGACAGTTAAGGCCATTTAAACTTCTGGGCTACAGATTAAAATATGATACTTTTTGGCTCCTGGCCAGGGATACGCTGATTCTAACTAGTATGATTCTAACTAGGGGTAGTATGAATGATTTGTTTGGGGTCTTACAAATCTAATTTTAAAAGAAGCTATAAACTAAAAAGGAAGGCAGGGAGAGAAACTACCAAGATGGATACCATAAAAATAACTACCACATGTGATGAATAATAATAGTAGAGATATCCAAAAATCCTCAGGAAAGAAAATTTAAGAAAAGTATCAACAATAGAAGTGATGACCTCAGAGTGCTATACATAAGTGCACAAAATGTAAGGTATAAACAAGATGATCCTAAAACAAAGAGGCAAATTTGACATCATAGGTATGGCTGGGACTTTGGGAGATGGGACTGGTGATCAGGGTACAGCTCTGGAATTGTATGCCATATTCAAAAGAAATAGGATAGGTAATGTTTGACTAGAATAGCATTGTATGATGATGAGGAAGTCCAGAAAACAGAGTGGAGAAGTATGATGGGGAACATTTGGGTTAAAGTCAACAAGGACAAAAACAGAAATGATGTTATCATCCACACTGCCTGGATATAAGGAGAAATAGATGAGATATTTTGAAAGCAAATCATAAGCCTGCTCAGGAAACATGATATAGTTGTGATAGGGAATTTCAGTTTAGGGAATTTAGATCAGTGGTCTCCAAAGTGGGTGTGGGTAGGGAAGGAATATTCGATACCATGCTCTGGGATACAGAAAGAAAATATTAGAACTTCTATTTCTGATAACCAGCTAAAAAAGAAATTAAACTTTACAAATGTTTAATATATTGATCGACACTGGTACTCTCATGTTACATACATTACAAGAGATATCCTGGGGCAGCCAGGTGGCGCAGTGGATAGAGCACCGGCCCTGGATTCAGGAGAACCTGAGTTCAAATCAGGCTTCAGACAGAGCACCGGCCCTGGATTCAGGAGAACCTGAGTTCAAATCAGGCTTCAGACACAGAACACTTACTAGCTGTGTGACCCTGGGCAAATCACTTAACCCCATTGCCTAGCCAAAAAAACAAAAAAAAGAGATATCCTAAGGAAAGAATGAGAGTAACACAACAGAGAGGAGTTAACAGTGGTGCCCTCACCCGTTCTTTTCCAGTTAGCATATTTTAATGCATTTTACATGTGCCTAGTTAAGTGGATTTACAGGTTGTATTATCTAGTTTTAACTAAACAAACTCACAAACTAGAGAAGTAGCTTAAAAAGATTCTTATAAAGAAAACAGTTGCATGAAGACAATATAACTCTAGCATATGTTCCCTTTTCTTCACCTAGTTCAGGTCCTCATTGCCTTTCACCTGTACTAATGGCCTTTTTAATTGGTCTCCTTTCCTCAACTCTCTCCCTTTTGGTACTTAGGTGCCAAGGTGATTTTTCTAACAGGTAGGTCTGACTATGTCAGCTCTCTTCTCAGTTAGTTGCAGGGGTTCCTTCATATCTCCAGAACCAAAGACAAAGTCCTATGTTTGGCATTTAATGTGTCTTATATTTAAGGCTCTTCATAACCTGATCCCTCCCTTCCTTTCCAGGCTTTTTGTATCTTACTCCCTCCATATATACTCTAAGATCCTACAAAAACACTCCAGCTCCCAACTCTGTTAGTTTTCACTGGTTGCCTTTCATGTTAGCCAAGAATATTTTCCTTCCTTACTTCTATCGCCTGGCTTCCTTGGCTTACTTAAGTATCAGCTAAAATTCTACTTTAGCCATAAGTCTTTCCTGTTTCTTTTTTAATCTTGGTGCCTTCCCTCTGAGATGATCTCTGTTTATTCTATCCATCTATCTATCTATCTATCTATCTATCTATCTATCTATCTATCTATCTATCTATCTATCTATCTCTTGTTTGTATATAGTTGTTTCCATGCTGCTTATCCCTGTTGGATTGTAGGCTCCTTGAGGACAGGAATGGTTTTTGCCTTTCTTTGCATCTTCAGTGCTTAGCAGAATGACTGGCACATAGTATGCATTTGGTAAATGCCTCTCGACTTACCTAATAGTTTGCCTCTTTTGTTGTCCCATCCCCTCAAGCTCATAGTTTTATTTATTAATTCAATGGTGTTCTTGCTTTCACTTTTGTTAAGTCTCTTCTTTCCTTTCCAAAATTTCTGTTTCAGTCAGGAGATTTGTGTCCCAGGATCACACAGTTAGTAAATATCTGAGGTGTGACTTGAACCCAAGTCTCATAAGTGAGAGCTCTATCCAGTACAGTAGGCTGCCACTTTTGGGGATAAGTGATTACTATATCACTTATAATTTGTGATAAAGTAGGAGAAGAAAGCTGAGCATGATTGTCAGATACCCTAGATCTTAGGAAAATAAGTTTGGAAGTAATACTGAAAAGAATCAGTAATGTACCATGGACTAAAATTCTAAAGAAGTCAGCTCAAGAAGGATGGGAAGCTCTGTGCTTGAAATTCTGAAAACACAAAGAAAAATAGAACTCTGTTCCCTAAATCTGGAATGTTTTCTCTCCATACCTCTTACCTCTGCTCTTTAGTTTCCCTGGCTTCTTTCAAGTCTCAGCTTAAATGCAACTCTCTTCAAGAAGTCTTTCCTGGGACTCCCATCTCTCCTTGTCCCAACTGTGATTGATTTGGCCTTTGAGATTATACTCAATCTACTTTGTATATATTTTGTATGTACCTAGTTATTTTCATATTGTCTCTTCCATTAAAATGTGAGATTCTTAAGGGCCAGGATCATGTTTTTGCCTTTTTTTTTGGGGGGGAGGGGCAATATCCTCAATGCTTAGCACAGTGCCGGGGCCTTACTAAATACTTACTAAATGCTTTCTAAAAATTGATTGATTGATTAAATTCAGGGCACCACATTTGAGGAAAGATAATGGGAAGTTGAAGTTTGTCCAAGGGAAGGTAACCAGCATTACAGAAGGCTTCATCTTCATGCCATACGATGATCAATTGAAGAACTAATGGAGAATCAATTGAAAGTATGGTAAGCCTAGAGAAGATGTCGATGTGGTATGATGCGTCTTTAAATATGTGAAGGATTTTCATGTAAAAGGAGGATTAAACTTGTCTTGCTTAGTCTCACAAGGACAACATTGAAATGATGGCTAGAAGGAAACTACAAAGAACTAGATTTAGCCTTGATGTAAGAGGAAAAAACCTGTCATAATATTTGAACTATCTAAAAACTAGTGTATACAACTAGTGGTTTCCTTCTCACATCAGATAAAGCTGGATGAATAACCGTTTGCTAGACAAGACATAGAGAGGATTCTTATTCAGGTATGAGATGGCTTAGAAACCTATATAGGTCAGTTCTCAGAATATTTTTAAATGCATAAGATAAAATATACAGTATTACAACGGAAATATTTTGAAATATAGTTATCCACTTTTTTTTAAAGTTTACAGGGTTCAGGTCTCTAAGGACACTACTAATTCTGGTATTTCAATTTAGTGAGCCAAAAATAATCTATAAGTAGCACATAGAGTGAAGAAAGGCAAAATTTGTCTATTTTTTAAAAAAAGTTAATAGAGAAGTACATGAATTGTGGTTATTGATCGAATTAAGTTAGAATGGCAAATCAAAGATCAAAGGGTCTTAGGATTTCAATGAACTTTTAAACTATTTAGCAACATTTACATGCATTGAAATCATAAGCAGTGAAAATTCAAATACCTGATAATGTTTTGGATTGATGGTAATTGCCCGATTGAAATCCTGCACACATTTATCCTTCTGGAGTTTCACTCTACAAAGTCCTCGTTGATAAAAGGCCTCAGCATATTCAGGATATACTTTCACTGCTTTGTTAAAAAAGTCAAAGGCCTATAAAGGTCATATAATAAAAAAGAAACAACTTAAATCAATAAACCATATGCCATCACTTTTGAAAGGCCAACAAAATAGTATGTGAATTTTAAAACAATAATTCTGTCCTATGGATACTTTTATTGCTTTTTTAAAAAGACATTATATAAAGCAAATAGAAATAAAAATATATAAATTAAGTAATATTCTATAATTATTTACAGACGTATTTACTATATGTTGCTTTGCAAAACATTTGCAATTGAGCTAATAAATACTAAACAATGATTAACATATTTAGAAAAATAATTACTTCTCACTTGAATGGTGTGGGTAGTAATAATAATGTTGCATTATTATTAATTTCTATTTACATAGTACTTTACAGTTACAAAAATGTTTCCTACACATATTGTTTTATGTTATACTTGAAATAACCCTGTGAGGGAAGCAGAACAGGTATGATTAACTATTTTTTACAGATTTTGAAAATCAATCAACTATATTACATGGCTTGCTCATATTGACATAGTTTACTAGGTGACAAAGCTGGAACTTGTACCCACAACCTTATCAGCTTTACCATAGTTGTTAATATACTAATTTTAATTTTTGCTCACACTAAAAAGGAATGCCAGGTTAATTTTCAGCGGAGCTCTTTTGAATCTCTATTAATGGTTATCAAATGAGAATCAGGAATGAAATTTCAATTATTATGCTTCAAAAGTATTTATTTCTAGCTCTAAGATCTTAAAATACCAATATATGTAAGGTTTTTCAAGGACTGGGACTAAGAGTTGTCTTTCATTTTTGTATCCTCAGTGCCTAGCACAGTGCCTAATAGGCAGTGGGTATTTAGGAAATGTGTGGGTGTCTGTGTGTTTAAATTAAAGTTGGGCTCTGACCATTCAGAAGATACAAACAAACAAAGAAAAAAGGCAGGAGGCCAAAGAATGAACCTTAGATTCTTTGGAATTTCTTGTTGGAATAACTAACATGTGGCCTTCTCAAGTACTAATGTGACCTTTAGGCCAAAATATACAAAAGTTAATGCAAGAGTATAGTAAAATGGGACACACAACATAAAGAATACCCATGGATTCTTCTGTTAAGCTGTAAATTTAGAATACTGACCAACTCCATAGACACTGGCCCATGAAATTACAAATGTACACGAGTGTCTATTTAAGGATGAAGGAAGTACCCATTGCATTATCCATATGCTATTGTATATTATTTTTATTTTTAACGTGTAAGATAATGGTCACAAATTTGAAGTGTGAATTTTAATACATAATGCTCAAGGTTGTCTATACAGTGTCCCAAAAGGCTTGGTGTAGCTTTAAGCTATTAATAGCTTTTATAATTAATAAAAGAACACCAAGTATTAGCTGCAGAATCACATGGTTGTTGTCAAACTGCTAATCTTAATGGCTAAGTTCTACACAATTTAATCAACCACCATAATTGCCAGTACAGAGAAGCTAATTGGTCACTATCCAGTATAATGTTTTTCATCACACTGAGACATGTGTTTCAGGAAAAAGATGGCTTCATAAAATAGAGTTGGATTATTTTATAAAAATATTTTCTGGAATTAGACTTGCTATTGAATATATATTGAATATTTTTTACTAAGATACCAGTCATGAAATAGACATGAAGAATCATTATTGAATAATGATATCACGATGATAATAAATCATTACAATGAATAACATCAAGTCTCATTACTGAATAATAATATCTAGATAGGTTAGAACCAGGATTAAGTGAGTTGGCTCAATAATATTTATGTAACTTTCTTGAGCTTGGCTTATCACAGAAGCTATAACACTGTTGATGTTGTATATTGCCAAGTCATAGAAGTCTTAGACTACCTTGTGGGGATATAACCTTTATAAGTGGGGCTCTTGTGTAAAACCAAAAGATGCCATGTTCCTTAACAGCTTCTAAAAGTAGCAAATACATATATTTTTAAAAAATCTCAGAAAATACCAATTGGGGATTCCCTTCCTCCATGTAACAAAGACCTAAGTGATAGTAACATTCCGCGGACAGAAATGATCCCTTTGGTGTCCTGTCTGTAGCAGTTGTTATGTCCAAAGCCCTTTTAAAAGTTATCACAGCATTCTACAATGATAAAAAAGTGAAACCTTTTTATTATTTGTTTAGAATTACAGAATTTTGGAGTTGAAAGGTATCTTAAAGATTATACAGTCTAACTTTCTCATTTAAAAAAGATCCAGAGAAGTTAAGTAACTTGTAGCATACAGTTAGTCACTTACCTGGGCAGTGTCAGGCCAAGAACTAAAAACTAAATTTCCTGACCCTTCATCTAATATTCTTTCCATAACAACATACAAACTATTGTAGTATGCTTATGGCAAATAAATTGGGTGAATTTTCTTAGAAAATTAAAATTTAGAAGTACTAGCTTAAAAAGTTCCTGAAAATATTAAAGAATTATTTCCTTGAAAATCAAGTAAAACAATTATTCTATTTCAAGCCGTATTCCCTAGTGATTTGAGGAAGCAAAATACTATGGGTCTAGTTAATAACAAAAGAGTACTTATGAAAAAAATCTGACATAATATTAATTTTTAATCAATTTTTATTTTGCTTTTTAAAAATAAAAGTAAGGGCAGCTAGATGGCACAGTAGATAGAACATCAGCTCTAGATTCAGGAAGACTTAAGTTTGAATCTGGCCTCAGATACCTGATACTTACTAGCTGTGTGACCCTGGGCAAGTCACTTCACCTCTTTGCCTTGGGGAAAAAAAGCCATCTTTGGAGGCGGAGCCAAGATGGCAGAATAAAAGTAGTGACTTGCTTGAGCTCTCCCCCAAATCCCTTCAAATACCTGTGAAAAAATGGCTCTAAACAAATTATAGAGCAGCAGAACTCACAAAAAGACAGAGTAAAACAAATTTCCAGTCCAAGACAACCTGGAACGCTGGCAGGAAAGGTCTGTTGTGCTGGGTGGAGAGAGGAGCACAGTTCAGTGTGGGCCTTGCAGGCAAAGACAGTGCTTCAGCAAACCTGGAGTAGGCCTCAGGGGACTGAATCACAGGCAGCTGTGGTAGTTTCCAGACTTCTCGACACACAAATGCTGGAGACAACTTAGAAGGTCAGTAGGAAAGGTCTGTTGGATCTAGGTGAGAAAGCATCTCTGTCCAGCCCCAGCCCTGGCACAGCCCCAAGGTGGTGGCTGCTTCTGGAGCTCTTGGCCCACAGATGGTGGGAGGATCAAGCAGCTACTCAAAGGAGGATTGCAGGGATCTCTTGGCTGGCACTAAGACAGGATTCTCTTACTTTGCCCTTGCTTGGATCTGGGTTGCCGTCCTAGGTGGCAGTCCTGGGGTGAGGAGCAGTGCTGGTGTGGTGGAACATGCAGTGGTGGTGGTGGAAAAGAAATCTTCCTCACAGTTCCAATGCAGAAAAAAGTGCTTGTGGTCACTCACAGACCACAGCACAGGCCAAGAAAGGAGTAAACACCTGGGAAGAACTGAAAATTTACAGGTCCCTAGACGTATCTCTGAAAATAGCTGCACAAAATCCCCAAGGCTTGTGACGGTACATTCTCCACACTGGAAACAGACCCCTACCTCCACAAAGAGTTTAAAACTCAAGTAATTGGCTGGGAACATGAGCAAACTGTGCAAAAAAAAAAAATAAAAGTCAGACCATAGAATCTTACTTTAGTGATAAAGAAGATCAAAACATACAACCAGAAGAAGACAACAAAGTCAAAGCTCCTACATCCAAAGCCTCCAAGAAAAATATGAATCAGTCCCAGGCCATGGAAGAGCTCAAAAAGGATTTTGAGAAGCAAGTAAGAGAAGTAGAGGAAAAATTGGGAAATGAAATGAGAGTGATGCAAGAAAATCATGAAAAACAAGTCAACAGCTTGCTAAAGGAGAGCCTAAAAATGCTGAAGAAAATGACACCTTAAAAAATAGCCTAACCCAAATGGCAAGAGGTCCAAAAAGCTAATAAGGAGAAAAATGCCTTAAAAAGCAGAATTGGTCAGATGGAAAAGGAAGTCCAAAAGCTCACTGAAGAAAAGACTTCCTTAAAAACTAGAATGGAGCAAATGGAAGCTAGTGACTTCATGAGAAACCAAGACATTATAGAACAAAACCAAAAGAATGAAAAAATGGAAGACAATGTGAAATATCTCTTTGGAAAAACAACTGACCTGGAAAATAGATCCAAGAGAGATAATTTTAAAATTATTGGACTACTTGAAAGCCATGATCAAAAAAAGAGCCTAGACATAATCTTTCAAGAAATTATCAAGGAAAACTGCCCTGATATTCTAGAACCGAGGGTAAAATAGAAATTGAAAGAATCTACCAATCATCTCCTGAAAGAAACCCCCAAAGAAAGACTCCTAGGAATATGATAACCAGATTCCAAAGTTCCTAGGTCAAGGAGAAAATATTGCAAGTAGCCAGAAAGAAACAATTCAAGTATTATGGGAACACAATCAGGATAACACAAGATTTAGCAGCTTCTATATTAAGGGATCTGAGAGCTTAGAATAGATATTCTGGAGGTCAAAGGAGATAGGATTACAGCCAAGAATCACCTACCCAGCAAATCTGAATATAATCCTTCAGAGGAAAAAAATGAACTAGTGAAATAAAGGACTTTCAAGCATTCTTAATGAAAAGAGTAGAGCTGAATAGAAAATTTGACTTTCAAATACAAGACCCAAGAGAAGCATGAAAAGGTAAACAGGAAAGAGAAATCATAAGGGACTTATTGAAATTGAACTGTTTACAAAATCCTACATGGAAAGATGATATTTGTAACTCATGAGACCTTTCTCATTATTAGGGTAGTTGGAGGGAATGTATATAGACAGAGGGCACAGGGTGAGTTGAATATGAAGGGATGATATCTAAAAAAGAAAATTAAGGAGTGAGAGATGAATGTACTGGGAGAAGGAGAAAGCTACTATTCTAGTTCAGGTTCTCACCACCTACTATAAGAGCCTTCTAATTGAGCTTCTTACTTCTAGTCTGTCCCTTCTCCAAACTATGGAGCCAATGAAACTGCTATCAACTAGATCAGGGGTCAGCAAATCATGGCCCAAGGGCCAAATCTATCCCACTGCCTGTTTTTGTACAGTCTTCAAGTTAAGAGTTAACATAAAAACCATTATCCAGCAGGACAGATTTGGCCAGTGGACCATAGTTTGCTTATCTCTGAGCTAGACTAGTTATCATAAGCTCTCATCCTGATAAACCATCCTGATACAAGAGCTATTAAAAATGGTTCATGCTTCAATACTTCAAGGATTGGTGTTTTTTGTCAGCATTCCTTTCACAAGATCAGATCAAATTCCCTGCATGTTATTATTATAATTATTATAATTTATTTATGATTATTATAAATTATAATAATAAAAATTATATAATTATTATAAATAATAATTATTATAATAGAATTATTATAAATTAGGGATTGAAAAATAAATCTCCCTGAAACCAATGTACTGATGATGAATCTCTGAATTTAATTAGGATAGTCTTCAGATGGGTCTGTTGTTGGGCTTATATTCAGAACCTTTTTAGTTTGGTAAGCGCTAAAAAATCTTGTGCTCTACTTCCAAGAGTCCAAAATCACCTCCATGCCATCATGAACCCTCTTAGTTAGACTTCCTATAGTAGTTTTCCAAGTCCCATAAAGTAAGGCATTATATGGAAAGAGAAAACTCCACTATAAATTTAAACAGCAATGTTAAATATAGCATATTGATTCTATCAACACATTTAATAAAAATTACTGTTGAATTTTCTCACCTGTGTTTTTTTGGCCTTCATTTGGGTTTTTCCTAATAACAGGTACATGGCAGGCTCTGGCTTACACAATGTGACTGAAAATAAGATTTTTATAGCTTCTGTGTGATGATTACAAAATGAAAAAACCAATGATTGCTGAACAGGAGACAACTCCAAGGAACCTACAAGTGAAGGAAATTTTCTGTAAATATTTCATGTCACCTTTTTCTAGTTCATGTAATATCAGAATGGTACTTAGTTCTTAGAAAAAGATTGTTTTGAGAAAATCTTGTAACTCAAGAATTGTATATTACAGCCATACCAACTAATTCATAAGTATTATATTAAGAC
This sequence comes from Phascolarctos cinereus, assembly GCF_003287225.1. Taxonomy (NCBI): domain Eukaryota; kingdom Metazoa; phylum Chordata; class Mammalia; order Diprotodontia; family Phascolarctidae; genus Phascolarctos; species Phascolarctos cinereus. Next base: position 338,245,566 of record NW_027555625.1, on the reverse strand, counting down.
CTCTTTATTATAAGCAACTAATAAACAATGCCAGTTACACTAACCAAAAAAAGGGAAAAAAAAGGATTTCTATCATCTATACTAAATGGGAACTGGGGCAACCAGAAGCACCATTCAACAATCAATTTGCTGACTTCTGTGTTCCCTGTACTCAGAGATTCAAGCAATCTGTGTTTGCTTAAGAGCAGTACTGATTGATGGGCCTTTGGAGGGAGAGGGAACCTAGAGAATGAGTTCTGGCACAAGAACAGTCCCAAGTTTAAGCTACTTTGTGGATTTAAATCCAGTCAAAATTATAACTCGTGAGCCCCCACTAATACTTTTACTAGTTGGGCAAAGAACACAAGCAACCAACTAAACCATCAGTCGGCAAACCAGGTGGCACAGTGAGTAGAATATTAGGTTTAGAGTCAATAAGAATTGAATTTGAATCTTGCCTCAGATACTTACTCACTGTGTGACCCTGGCCAAGCCACTTAATCTCACTTAGCTTCAGTTTCTTCATCATAAAATTGGGGTAGTAATAGTACCTACCTTGTTGTAAGGATCAAATAGAAACTATGTGCAAAGCACTTGGCAAACCTTAAAGCACTTTATAAACACTAACAATGAGTTATTACCTACTATGTGTGAGACACTGGAGATACAAAGACAAAAAAAAAACCCCAAGGAGTCCCTGTCCTCAAGGAACTTGTATACTTTTTGGGAAAACAATATGTAGAAAGATTAGTAAATACAAAATATATACATAGTAATTTGGAGGAACATTATTAATCGGGGGATCAGGAAAGGTCTCATGTAGGGGAGGGCATTTGTACAAAGCTTTGGAAGAAGTCAGAGATTCTAAAGAGATGAAGGTCTGGAGCACGTGTATTCTAGGTGTGGGCTATAGCTTATGTAAAGGCATACAGATGGGAAGTGGAATGTCATTATGTGAGGAACAGTAAGCAGGTCTATTTGGCTAGAACATAAGAGTGCATGAAGGGGAGTAATATATAATAAGCACGGAAAAGTGGCCTGGAGCCAGAGTGTAAAGGACTTTAAATCTCAAACTAAGGAGTTCAGATTTTATCCAAGAAGCAGCTAGGAGTCCTGGGGCTTGTTGAACAGGAAAATGATGTCATCTGAACTGTGCTTTCAGAATATCAGTTTTGCAATGGTGGAGGGGATAGATTGGAGAGGGAAGCCATTTGTAGCAAGGAGCCCAGTTAGTAGGCTCATGAAATGACCCAGGCAAAAGGTAATGAAAGCCTGAACAATGTGGTCCATGGTGTTACGTGTGGAGGGAAAGGGATGAGGTGAAGGATGTTGTGGAGATAGGACTGAGAAGATTTGTCAGTGACTGGAGACAGAGGTGTGCAGTGACAGAGAAGCATCAAGGATAACCCCTAGGTTGCAGAGCTGAGTGACCGGAAGAAGAGTAGTAATCTCAATAGAAATAGGGGAGAGAGAGGTGGGCTTTGGGAGGGAAGATATGAGTTTTCTTTTATGATGTTTAATTTGAGATGAATTTAGTTCAAAGCAAAAAACTAATGAGAAAATTAATAATGAACATTCCCCCCATAAAACTGAATCTTACTCCCTTTTAAATATGCCCATCATCAGCAGGAAGAATAGACACAGTTCTATAGCAGGAAGGGAGGGGCACAGATCTAGAAGTTACACATACAACATATTCTGTTGGGGAAAACACCACACGGACAAGTAAGTAAATGCAAACTTTATAGAAAGTAAACACAAAGTGATTTGGGAGGCCCTCTCAGTTTGAGGGGAATCAGGAAATGTCTCGCATAGGAGGTGGCAATTGTGGTCTTTTTGTGACCAAGACTTATTTGTGAAAGGTCACAGATATAGGGAATATGCACAGCCATGGTATATGCATGCAGAAGCAATTCATACCTCCCATGCTGCAAGACTGCCACTATCTTCTGGTAACATCTTATGTTATTTCTCTAGGGCCTGCTTCCTGCTGGTCTCTTACAGATGGTAGAGGTCAGTTGTCTGATCTTGCGGCTGCATTTCACCACTTATCTCTTAGTACTGAGCTTCTCTCTGTTAATAGAATCTGAGTTTGACCTCTTCAGGGCACCTGTGGGCCACTTTGGCTCCCAACTGATAGGGCACTGGGACTAGAAAGCATTTCCCTAATAAGGACAATGATATCTCTTTAGTAATAGTGAAGCTGTGAGTCTCCACAACTAGAAACAAGCCAACACAATCTCTAGTAATGGAGGACGTGAACTCACATCTCAGCCCTGGCCTATCTGAAGAGAAATAGGGTACTTGGGCCACCATAGACTACTCAGAGAATCATGTCCTGGCACTGGCAGTCATAACAGGAGACAAGTGTCTGGACATCATTGCCAGGGGGCTGTTGAGAATACCATAAACTCCAACACCCCTGTCAGAGCCATAGCAGGAATGGAATGATCCTTTGAGGAAAAGAAGACAGATACCCTTCAAGGTCAGAGCCCACAGTAGGCTACAACAAGGCAGAGATGGAAAATAAGGATTGAGGAAGAGGGTGGGCTTAATGCCAACCATCCCATGTAAATTAGCAATAGTAGTAGTGTCTAGAATACAGAAGGGGCAGAATTAAACAAGTCCTACCCAAACAATCCTAGGATGTTGAGAAGAGTAATCTAATACAAAATCCTAATCCAAGAAGTGAGGCTGAAAATATGAGTAAACAGTTGTTGTTCAGTCATTTCAATCACGTCTGACTTTTCATGATCCCATTTTGGGGTTTTCTTGGCAAAGATACTGGAGTGGTTTGCCCTTTCCTTCTCTAGCTCATTTTACAGATGAGGAAACTGAGGTAAACATAATTAAGTGACTTGCCCAAGGTCACATAACTAGAAAGTGTCTGAGGCCAGATTTGAACTCAGGAAGATGAGTCTTCCTGACTTCAGGCCCAACACTCTTATCCACCGTGCCACCTAGCTGCTCCTTTCTTTGTGACCCCATGGATTTGTCCATTGGGTTTTCTTGGCAAAGATACTAGAGTGGTTTTCCATTTCCTTCTCCAGTGTGTCCCCATTCTATAGATGAAGAACTGAGGCAGGAGGGTGGAGCCAAGATGGTGGAGTAAAAGCAGTGACTTGCTTGAGCTCTCCCCCAAACCCCTCCAAATACCTATAAAAATGGCTCTAAAATTCTAAAGCAGAAGAACCCACAAAAAGACAAAGTGAAACAAATTTCCAGCGTAAGACAGCCTGGATGGTTGATCTAAAAGGTATATCGCACTAGGCTGGGGGAGGAATGCAGTTCCGCATGGGCGTGCAGGCCTCAGCGAACCTGGAACAGGCCTCAGAGGACTGAATCGCAGGCAGCTGTGGCTGTTTCCAGACTTCTCAACCCATGAATGCCAAAGACAACTTAGAAGGTCAGTGGGAGAAGTCTATTTCTACGTGAGAGAGAAGCATGGGGTCCCAGGCCCATTCCCCAAGCTCAGCCCTGGGGTAGCAGCTGCCTCCTGAGCTTCCAGCCCACAGATGGAGGGGGAATCGAGTGGCTGATCAGAGGGGGATTGCAGGGATCTCTCTGCTGGTGCAGGATTCTCTTGCTTTGTCCATGCTTGGATCTGGGTCACAGTTCCTGGTGGCAGTTCTGGGGCTAGGAGGAGTGCTGGCATGGTGGAGTTTGCAGTGGCTGTGGAGAAAAAATCCTCCTCACAGTTCCAAGACAGATGAGTTCTTGTGGTCACTCATAGAGCAGAGCACAGGACAGGAAAGCAGTAAACACTTTGCCCTTGATCATAACACCTTGGAAGAACTGAAAATTTGCAGGTCCCCAGAAGCATTTCTGAAAACCGCTGCACAAAACCCCTGAAGCTTGGGACACTACATTCTTCACATTTGTAACAGACCCCTACCTTGAAAAAGAGTTTATAACTTAAGTAACTGACCGGGATCATGAGCAAGCAGTGCAAAAAGAGCCAGACTATATTATCTTACTTTGGTGACAAAGAAGATCAAAATATACAACCAGAAGAAAACAAAGCCAAAGCTCCTATATCCAAAGCCTTCAAGAAAAATATGAATTGGTCCCAGGCCATGGAAGAGCTCAAAAACAATTTTGAGAAGCAAGTATGAGAAGTAGAGGAAAAACTGAGAGTGATGCTGCAGGAGACCCAAAAAAACCTTGAAGAAAATAACACCTTAAAAAATAGCCTAACCCAAATGGCAAAAGAGGTCCAAAAAGCCAATGAGGAGAAGAATGCCCCAAAAAGCAAAATTGGCCAAATGGAAAAAGAAGTCTAAAAGCTTACTGAAGAAAATACTTCCTTAAAAATTAGAATGGAGCAATTGGAAACTAGTAACTATATGACAAATCAAGGCACTGTAAAACTAATTCAAAAGAATGAAAAAAATAGAAGAGAATGTAAATATCTCATTGGAAAAACAACTGACCTGGAAAATAGATCCAGGAATGAGAACTTAAAAATTATTGGACTATCTGAAAGCCATAATCGAAAAAAGAGCCTATACATCATCTTTCAAGAAATTATCAAGGAAAACTGCCCTGATGTTTTGGAACCAGGAGGCAAAATAGAAATTGAAAGAATCCACCAATCACGTCCTGAAAGAGATCCCCAAAGGAACACTCCTAGGAACATTGTAGCCAAATTCCAGAATTCCCAGGTCAAGGAGAAAATATTGCAGGCAGCCAGAAAGAAACAATTCAAGTATTGTGGAAACACAATCAGGATAACACAAGATTTAGCAGCTTCTACATTAAGGGACCGCAGGGCATGGAATATAATATTCCGGAAGGCAAAGGAGATAGGATTACAACCAAGAATCACCTACCCAGCAAAACTGAGTATAATTCTTCAGGGGGAAAAATGATCATTCAGTGAGATAGAGGACTTTCAAACATTGCCAATGAAAAGACCAGAGCTGAATATAAAATTTGACTTTCAAATGCAAGACTCAAGTGAAACATGAAAAAGGTAAACAGGAAAGAGAAATCATAAGAGACTTATTACGGTTGAACTGTTTACATTGCTGCATGGAAAGATGATATTTGTAACTCATGAGTCCTTTGTCAGTATTAAGGTAGTGGGAGGGGAAAAAATTGTAAGTATGTATAGACAGTTAGATAGATAGATAGATAGATAGATAGATAGATAGATAGATAGATAGATAGATAGAGGGCACAGGGTGAGTTGAAGGTAAAGGGGTGATATCTGGAAAATAAAATTAAGGGGTGAGAGAGGATTATACTGGGAGAAGGAGAAAGGGAGAAGTAGAATGGGGTAAATTATCTCACATGAAACAGACAAGAAAAAGCTTTTACAGTGATGGGGAAATGGGGGAAGGTGAGAGGGAATTAGTGAATCTTATTCTCATAGGATTTGGCTTAAGGAGGGAATAACATACACATTGGGGCATGGAAATCTATCTTACCCTATAGGAAAATAAGGGGGAAAGGGGACAAGTGAGCAAGGGGTTGATAGAGGGGAGGGAAGATTGGGGGAGGGGATAATCAGAAGCAAACACTTCTGAGGAGGGACAAGGTCAAAAGAGAGAATAGAATAAATGGGGGGTAGGATAGGATGAAGGGAAATATACTTAGTTTTTCACAACAGGACTACTATGGAAGTGTTTTGCATGACTACACATCTATAACCTGTATCGAGATGCTTGCCTTTTCAATGAGGATGGGTGGGGAGGGAGGAAGGGAAAAAATTTGTAACCCAAAGTTTTAAAAACACATGTTAAAAAAAGAAATTAAAATAAGTTTTAAAAAAAGAACTGAGGCAAATAAGGGTTAAGTGACTTGCCCAGAGTCATACAGCTAGTAAGAAATGGTAGAAAACATTAAACACAATTAAGAAATAGTCTGGGTTAAGAGTATCAAGGGAAGTCTGTGACAGAATATATCAAGATACTTATCAGTATTCTGTTATCAATGCTGACTGGAAAGAACAAGTTCAAAGCAATTAACACCTATGTAATACCAATCTTAAAACATACCTTTAGATCTGTAAAATGGACCAACAAATTTGGAAATTATCCCAACAAAGACCCGTACAATGTTAATGAAACACAGGGACTATCACCTTTGAGGCAGCTATAGAAAGTTGAACACTTACTTGCTAAAACAGAGGAAGAGGATTGATAGACATTCTTAGAGAACATGATCAATAGGTCAAAAACCTAAGAAAGATTTTGGGAAGCACTTTCTTGATAGAGCAATTGTAATGCCTAATATCAGTTCAAATAGCAATAAAAAGTAAAGTGCAATAAAATTCATGTAATTAGATTTGTAGAATATTAAATGAAAATGATTTGCCTCTGGATGAAGTTTATGAAATTGCTAAGATCCAAGAATAGAATCAAAAGGTCCTCTAGGAGCTATATCCATGTAAACTTGGCCAACAATATGACAACCAAGAAGAACAGAACCAATGCCTGAGTCATGTGGACTTGTTTGTGGAAACAAATGGGTTTATGGTGGTAATTCAGAATGACGTTATTGCTATTTAGAAATTATAGACAGACTGCCCACGAAGATCAGAGACTTAGTAATCAATGTAGGTTATTCAAATAAATGGTAAAAACTATGCAACACATTATCTGTAGGATATACAAATTTAGCCTCTATTGAATGCCTATCACCTAGTGGCTAACCTTAAACATCAGAAGCTCACTGTCTTTCGGGGATTAACAAACGACAAATCCCCATATTACAAATTTAGACCTCAAAATATCTTAGATAACACAACCAATAAACTGTACTGGGACCATACCACTATTTACTAGCCAAACTACTGCCTCAAATCACTTGGATGTAACATGAAAGAATGTTTTTAATAGATATTGCCATTCCAAGTGCTCTTAATTTATAAGTTACATGTAATGAAAAAACATTTAAAATATGGAGACTTAGCAGAAAAGATAAAAATCTTGTGGAAACAAGATGAGGTACGTATGATTCTTATTTTCTTATCCAATGCTGGATTTATGCTGATGATGCTTTCAGTGAGCTTACAAAGAATTAACTTAAATCATAATACTTTTATTCAACTATAATAAATTGCTTTATCTGTGAAACAATTTTTAGAACACTAAATATAAAAAGAGTAACAGCAGGATAGTAACTTGTCACAGGATCATTTCTAGCTATACACCACTGAAAAAGAAGAATAAAATGACAGTGATGATACTCTATCACAATGAAGATGCAAATGGATCAAATACAAAATGGAAAATTCATGTATTACTAATATGATCAACAATAGAATGATTAACTTAAAAGAGGTGATTGAAACCAGCTTTGTTTTCTTCTAAAACTGGAACATGGTCAGGTCAAAGAAGATAAATTAATTATTGGATAAAATAATTCTCAGTGTTGTATGAATTACCTTAAATCCATTATCATCATTCCTAAATAGAACTGAGTATGACTTTAAAGTGAGAGAGAGTTGAACCAAAGCATCTTATTAATTTCTTGATGAACGGATAACATTAACTTAGAAGGCTTTATTAAAAAATACCTTAAATTATTACTTCATGGCATGGAAACTTTTTCTAGTGACATCAAAATGTCATATGGACTAGACAAGCTTATAATTCTTAATGTGTTCTTAATAAAAAGAGACCAAAAACTGTGAGCTTGAATTTGAGGTCAAGTTGAACCAACAGATAAAAGCAATATCTAAAAATCCCTTTATAAAAAAAAAAGCAGAGGGTATATATGTTAAGAGTCTAGCAGATCAATTAATAGCTATATACAATGCCAGTCTTAATGTCTATTTTTGGTGTAGTAAAATGAACTAGTAAAATGATCTAGATGTTCAAACAAAATTCCCTCAATGCTAATGAATCATGTACCATATTACAGTATGGTAGTCACAAAAGACTAATCTGGGCAAAAAATAAGGAAAAAGATTATTAAATATTTTCAGAACATATTAAGCAGGTTAAAATTTTACAGAAACACTCTTGAAACAAACAGATTTTACTTCACTAAGTAATGGCAGCGGGGGTGGGGGGAGAGGAACAAAGATGGCAGACAAAAACCATCAACTCACTTGAGCAAAACCCCTTCAAACACCTTTAAATAATGCCACAAAACAATTCTTGGAGCAGCAGAACCCACAAAAGGAGGGAGTGAAATAATTTTCCAGCCAAAGACAACTTAGAAAGTTGGCAGGAGAAATCTGTTGCACCGGGGTGAGAGCGAAGCACAGTCCAGCGCAGATTGTGACAGGACAGTTCCAGGCCCAGCAAACTAGCAGCAGGCCTTGGGAGCCGTTGAATTAGCTGTGGCAGCAGCTGCTTCCAGAGCTCCCAACTCACACACAGTAAGGTGGTGAAACAACTGGTCAGAAGGAGATTACAGGGGTTTCTTTGCTAGCACTGAGGCAAGAGTCTGTTGTTTTGCCCATACTCCTGGGTGGCAGTCCCAGGGTGAAGAGGAACACTACTAGCATACCAAAGCTTGTGGCCACATTGGAGCAGAGACCCTTGTCACAGTTTCAAGGCAGAAAAGAGTGCTTGTGGTCACTCACAGATCATAGTAACAGGCCAGGAGAGTAGTAAACACATCTCTCCTTTGATCATACCACCTTGGAAGAACTGAAAACTTACAGGTCCCTAGAAGTACCACTGAAAATAGCTGCACAAAACCCCTGAAACTTGAGACAGTGTGTCCTCCATGCTGGAAGAAGAACCCTACTTTAAAAAAGAGTTAAAAGTCAAGAAATAGATAGGGAAAATGAGGAAACAACAGGAAAAAAAATTGACCATAAAAAGTTACTATGGTGACAAGGAAGATAAAAACACACACACAGAAGACAACAAAGTCAAAGCTCCCACATCCAAAGCATCCAAGAAAAATATGAATTGGTCCCAGGACATGGAAGGGCTCAAAAAGGATTTTGAAAATCAAGTAAGAGAGGTAGAGGAAAAATTGGGGAAAAAAAATTAGAGTAATATAAAAAAAATCATGAAAAATGAGTCAACAGCTTGGTAAAGAAGACACAAAAAATACTGAAGAAAATAACACCTTAAATGACTAGATTATTACACTAGGCTAAATGGTAAAAGAGATCCAAAAAGCCAATGAGAAAAGAGTGCCTTAAGAAGCAGAAGTGATCAAATGGAAAAAGAGACACAAATATTCACTGAAGAAAAAAACTACTTGAAAAGGAAAATTGGCCAAATGGAAAGGGAGGTACAAAAGCTAACTGAAGAAAATAATTCCTTAAAAATTAGAATTGAGGAAATGGAGGCTAATTACTTTGTGAGAAATCAAGAAGCAATAAAACAAAACTAAAAGAATGAAAAATAGAAGACAGTGTGAAATATCTCATTGGAAAAACAACTGACCTGGAAAATAGATTACAGAGAGATAATTTAAAAATTATTGGATTACCTGAAAGCCATGATTAAAAAGAGCCTGGACATCATCTTTAAAGAAATTATCAAGGAAAACTGCCCTGATGTTCTAGAGCCAAAGGGTAAGATAGACATTGAAAAAAAAAATCCACCAATCACTTCCTGAAAGAGATCCCAAAATGAAAACTCTCAAGAATATTATAGCTACCCCAGAGCTCCCAGGTCAAGGAGAAAATATTTCAAGCAGTCACAAAGAAATAATTCAAGTATCGTGGAAACACAATCAGGATAACACAAGATTTAGCAGATTCTACATTAAGGGACCAGAAGGCATGGAGTATGATATTCCAGAGGGCAAAGGAGATAGGATTACAACCAAGAATCACCTACCCAGCAAAATTGAGTATAATCCTTCAGGGGGAAAAATGGACATTCAGTGAAATAGAGGACTTTCAAGTTTTCTTGATGAAAAGACCAGAGCTGAATATAAAATTTGACTTTCAAATACAAGAATCAAGTGAAACATGAAGAGGTAAACAGGAAAGAGGTATCATAAGGGACTTATTATGATTGAACTGTTTACATTTCTGCATGGAAAAATGATATTTGTACCTCACAAGATCTTTGTCAGTATTAGGGTAGTTGGAGGGAAAAAATTATGTGTATGCATAGATAGATAGATAGATAGATAGATAGATAGATAGATAGATAGATGGCACAGGGTGAGTTGAAAATGAAGGGGATGATATCTGGAGAATAAAATCAAGAGGTGAGAGAGGATTATACTGGGAGAAGGAGAAAAGGAGAAACATACAACCAGAAGAAGACAACAAAGTCAAAGCTCCTACATCCAAAGCCTCCAAGAAAAATATGAATCAGTCCCAGGCCATGGAAGAGCTCAAAAAGGATTTTGAGAAGCAAGTAAGAGAAGTAGAGGAAAAACTGGGAAGAGAAATGAGAGTGATGCAAGAAAATCATGAAAAACAAGCCAACAGCTTGCTAAAGGAGACCCAAAAAATACTGAAGAAAATAACACCTTAAAAAATAGCTTAACCCAAATGGCAAAAGAGGTCCAAAAAGCCAATAAGGAGAAAAATGCCTTAACAAGCAGAATTGTGACCAATTTTTAAAGATGGAAAACAAAGTCCGAAAGCTCACTGAAGAAAACACTTCCTTAAAAATTAGAACGGAGCAAATGGAAGCTAATGACTTTATGAGAAACCAAGACATTATAAAAAAAAAGAATGAAAAAATAGAAGACAATATGAAATATCTCTTTGGAAAAACACTGATCTGGAAAATAGGTCCAAGAGAGATAATTTTAAAATTATTGGACTACCTGAAAGCCATGATCAAAAAAAGAGCCTAGACATTATCTTTCAAGAAATTATCAAGGAAAACTGCCCTGGTATTCTAGAACCAGAGGGTAAAATAGAAATTGAAAAAATTCTACCAATCATCTTCTGAAAGAAACCCCCAAAGAAAAATTCCTAGGAATATGATAGCCAAGTTCCAGAGTTCCTAGGTCAAGGAGAAAATATTGCAAGTAGCCAGAAAGAAACAATTCAAGTATTATGGAAACACAATCAGGATAACATAAGATTTAGATTCTGGAGGTCAAAGGAGGTAGGATTACAGCCAAGAATCGCCTACTCAGCAAAACTGAATATAATTCTTTTTTTTATATATAAATTTATTTATTTGTAGTTTTCAACATTCATTTCCACAAGTTTTTGAGTTCCAAATTTTCACCCTGTCTCACCCTCCCCCCACCCCAAGACGGCATGCATTCTGAATATCCCTTCCCCTAGTCCATCCTCTTTTCTTTCTCTCCTCCCTTCTCTTGTCCCCTTCCCCTTCTATTTTCCTGTAGGGGAGGATAGACTTCTGTACCCCATTTCCTGTATTTCTTATTTCCTGATAGCATGTGAAAACTTTTTTTTTAAAAAAACATATGTTTTTAAAACTTTAGGTTTCAAATTTTCTCTCTTCCTCCCTCCCCACCCACCCTCATTGAAAAGGCAAGCAACTCAATATAGGTTGTACATGTGCAGTTATGCAAAACACTTCCATAGTAGACATGTTGTGAAAAACTAACTCTATTTCCCTTAATCCTATTCTGCCCTCCCATTTATTCTATTCTTTCTTTTGACGTGTTCCTCCTCAGAAGTATTTACTTCTGATTACACCCTTTTCCAATCTGCCCTCCTCTCTATCATCCCCTCCTCTCTTGTCCCCTTCTCCCCCTATTTTCTTGTAGGGTAAGACAATTTCCATACCCAATTGAATGTGTATGTTATTCCCTCCTTAAGCCAAATCCTATGAGAATAAGATTACCTCATTCCATCTCACCTTCCCCTGCTTCCCCTCCACTGTAAGAGACTTTTCTTTTCTGTTTTTCCTTTGTGAGATAATTTACCCCATTCTACTTCTCCCTTCCTTCTTCTCTGAGTATAATCCTCCCTCATCCCTTAATTTTATTCTCCAGATATGACCCCTTAATCTTCAACTCACCCTGTGCCTTCTATCTATCTATCTATCTATCTATCTATCTATATACATACATATAATTTTTTTCCTCCAATTACCCTAATACTGACAAAAGTCTCATGAGTTATAAATATCATCTTTCCATGCAGGAATGTAAACAGTTCAATCTTAATAAGTCTCTTATGATTTCTCTTTCCTGTTTACCTCTTCATGTTCCACTGAGTCCTGTATTTGAAAGTCAAATTTTCTTCAGCTCTGGTCTTTTCATCAGGAATGCTTGAAAGTCCTCTATTTCACTGAATGACCATTTTTTCCCTGAAGGATTATACTCAGTTTTGCTGGGTAGGTGATTCTTGGTTGTAATCCTATCTCCTTTGCCCTCCAGAATATTATATTCCATGCCCTGTGGTCCTTTAATGTAGAAGCTGCTAAATCTTGTGTTATCCTGATTGTGTTTCCACAGTACTTGAATTGTTTCCTTCTGGCAGCTTGTAATATTTTCTCCTTGACCTGGGAACTCTGGAATTTGGCTACAATATTCCTAGGAGTTTTCCTCTGGGGATCTCTTTCAGGAGGAGATCTGTGGATTCTTTCATTTCTATTTTGCCCTCTGGTTCTACTATATCAGGGCAGTTTTCCTTGATAATTTCTTGAAAGATGATGTCTAGGCTCTTTTTTTGATCATGGCTTTCAGATAGTCCAATAATTTTTAAATTATCTCTCCTGGATCTGTTTTCCAGGTCAGGTTTTTCCAATGAGATATTTCACATTGTTTTCTAATTTTTCATTCTTTTGGATTTGTTTTACAGTGTCTTGATTTCTCATAAAGTCACTATCTTCCAATTGCTCTATTCTAATTTTTAAGGAAGTATTTTCTTCAGTAGTCTTTTGGACTTCCTTTTCCATTTGGCCAATTTTTCTTTTTAGGGCATTTTTCTCCTCATTGGCTTTTTGGACCTCTTTTGCCATTTGGGTTAGGCTGTTTTTTAAGGTGTTATTTTCTTCAGTATTTTTTTGGGTCTCCTTTAGCAAGCTGTTGACTTGTTTTTCATGATTTTCTTGCATCACTCTCATTTCTCTTCCCAGTTTTTCCTCTGCTTCCCTTACTTGCTTCTCAAAATTCCTTTTGAGCTCTTCCAAGGCCGGGACTGATTCATATTTTTCTTGGAGGCTTTGGATGTAGGAGCTTTGACTTTGTTGTCTTCTTCTGGTTGTATATTTTGATCTTCTTTGTCACCAAAGTAAGATAATATAGTCTGACTCTTTTTGCCTGCTTGCTCATGATCCGGCCAATTACTTGAGTTTTAAACTCTTTGTTAAGGTAAGAGTCTGCTTCCAATGTGGAGAATGTACTGTCCCAAGCTTCAGGGGTTTGTAGCTGTTTTCAGAGATACTTGTAGGGACCTGTAAATTTTCAGTTCTTCCAAGGTGGTATGATAAGGGGCGAGGTGTTTACTCCTTTCTGGCCTGTGACCACAAGTATTCCTTTCTGTCCTGTAACTGTGAGGAGGGGTTCCTCTCCACAGCCACTAGAAGCTCCACCATGCCAGTGTTCCTCACCCGCACCGCCCACCCAGAACTGTGACCCAGATCCACACACGGCAAAGGAAGAGATTCCTGCTTCAGCACTGGCAAAGAGATCCCTGCAATCCCTCTTGGATCAGCCACTGGATTCCCCCTCAGTCTGTGGGCTGGAAGCTTGGGAAGCAGCTGCCCCCCACCCCGACCACGCTCTTGGGGAATGAAGTTGAGACCCCGCCTTCCTTTCTCAGCACCAGCAGAAACAGACTTTTCCCACTGACCTTTTAAGTTGTCTTTGGCATTAGTGGGTTGAGGAGTCTGGAAACCTCCACAGCTACCCGTGATTCAGTCCTGCCCAGGCTCGCTGCGGCCTGCGCCCAGGCCACGCTGTGCTGGGCTCCCAGCCCAGAGAAATACACCTTTCTGATCAATCATCCAGGTTGTCTTGGGCTGGAAATTTGTTTCACTCTGTCTTTTTGTGGGTTCTGCTGCTTCAGAATTTGTTTAGAGCCATTTTTTATGAGTATTTGGAGGGGTTGGGGGGAGAGCTTAAGCAAGTCACTGCTTTCACTCCTCCATCTTGGCTCCACCCCTCAAAACTGAGTATAAAATAGAAATTCATTGAAATTGAAGACTTTCAAGCATTCTTGATGAAAAGAGAAGAGCTGAATAGAAAATCTGACTTTCAAATACAAGACTCAAGAAAAGCACAAAAAGGTAAACAGGAAGGGAAAGTCATAAGTAACTTAACAAGATTAAACTGTTTACATTCCTACATGGGAAGATGATACTTGTAACTCATAAGAACTTTCTTATTGCTAGGGCAATTAAAAGGAGTATATGTAGACAGAGGGCACAGGTGTGAGTTGAATATGAAGGGATGAGATCTTAAAAAATAAAATTAAGGGGTGAGAGAGGAATATATTGGGAGAAAGGTAAAGGGAGAGGTAGAATGGGGTAAATTATCTCACCTAAAAGAGGCAAGAAAAATCTTTTATAGTGGAAGTGAAGAGGGAGAAGATGAGGGGGACTGAGTGAACCTTACTCTCATCAGAATTGGCTCAAAGAGGGAATAACATACACACTCAGTTGAGTATAGAAATGTATTTTATCTTACAGGAAAGTAGGAAGGCAAGAGGATAAGAGAAGGGGGGTGATAGAAGGAGAGCAGATTGGGAGAGGGGGCAGTAAGAAGCATAACACTTTTGAGGAGGGACATGGTGAAAGGAAAGAGAGAATAGAATAAATGGGGTGGGGGAAATACAATGGAGGGAAATACAGTTAGTAATAATAGCAGTGAAGAAAATTTGAAGCAATTTTCTCTTATAAAGGCCTCATTTCTCAAACATATAGAGAACTGAATCAAATTTATAAAAGAGCCATTCCCCAGTTGATAAATGATCAAAAGATATAAACAGTGTTCAGATGAAGTATTCAAAGCTATCTAAAGCCATATGAAAAAATGCTCTCACAATTGATTGGAGAAATGGGAATTAAAACAATCCTGAGGTATTACCTCATACATATTAGATTGGATGATAAGATAGAAAAGGAAAATGACGAATGTTGAAGAGGATGCAGGAAAATTGGGACACTAAGGCACTGTTGGTGGGATTATGAACTGATTCACCCATTCTGTAGAGCAATTTGGAACTACGCCCAAAAGGATATAAAACCATGAATACACTTTGACCTAGCAATACCACTACTGCATCTGTATCTCAAAAGAGACAAAAAAAAAACAAAAAGGAAAGGACATAGACACACAACAAATATTTATAGCAGCTCTTTTTTGGTGGCCAAGAATTGGAAATTGAAGGGATGCTTATCAATTGGGGAATGACTGAACAAGTTGTGGTATGTGATTATGATGGAATATTATTACGCTACAAGAAATGATGAGCAGGATACTCTCAGAAAAATCTGGAAAGATTTGCATGAGCTGATGCAAAAGAAATGTACTATGTACAAAGTAATGACAATATTGTAAGCTGTGAATGACTTAGCTATTCTCAGCAATACAATGACCCAAGACAACTCTGAAGGATTTGTGATGAAAAAACCCTAGCTCTCACCAAAGAAAGAGCTGATGGTGTTTGAATACAGATTGAAGCATACTTTTTTTTTTAAACTTTCTTTATTCTTCTTGAGGTTTGTTTTTGGTCTATGTTTTCTTTCACAACATGACTAATATGGATATGTTTTGCATAACTACACATACATAACCTATATTGAATTGCTTGCCTTCCCTATGAGGGTGGAGGGTGAGGAGAGAGGAAGGGAGAGAATTTGGAACTCAAAGTTTTAAAAAACATGTTAAAATTATTTTTACATGTAGCTGGGGGAAAATAAAATACTAGACAAAAATTTAGAAGAGCAATAGTAATGGTTGACAATAGTTATATGCCTTTGAATTTGTCAAATGTCAATAAAAGTGGTTTATAAGGTCCAAATGTGGGTGACAGCCATATAAACTCATGCAACAAATGGCTGAATCATATGGATTTATTTCTAGAAACAGAGGGATTAATATAATTATCTAAGATCAGGTCATTACCATTAGAAATTATAGAAAGGTTAACCTCAGGGAGTGCAGACTTATTGGCTGAAGAATATTACACA
Organism: Phascolarctos cinereus; assembly: GCF_003287225.1. Lineage (NCBI taxonomy): Eukaryota > Metazoa > Chordata > Mammalia > Diprotodontia > Phascolarctidae > Phascolarctos > Phascolarctos cinereus. The sequence goes on along the minus strand of NW_027555625.1, from coordinate 338,229,583 downwards.
TTGAAATAGTATGGAAATTAAGCAACATTGTATGTTATAAATTTTTAGCATATGTCAGCTACCTAGAAAGACAGTCCTGCAGCTAGAATTGTACTCTAAAAACTCACTATTCTCTATAAACTAAAAGCAACTAATTCCCATGCTACAAAAATATACCCCCAAATATCTTTTTTGGTTTTTAGAGTAATTATTTAATATATTTTATTCCCCCCCAATTACATATTGAAACAATTTTTAACATTTCTTTTTATGGTTTTGAGTTCCAAATTCTATCTCTTCCTCCCTGTCAACCCTCTCCCCTCCCTTTGAGAACTCAAAAAATAAACCAAACTGGAGCTGGATCATCATTAAAAGTAAAATTATTGCCCACAACCAGTCAGACATGACAGCGATTCAGAAAAAATTAAGGACAAAATCCTTAACAGATGTCATCATACCAAATACTCATAATCTCCAAACTACATGGAATAAAAGAATGGCTTTCAAAATATAGAGACCTAGTAGAAGAAACTAAAAGCATGTGGTAATGGGCTTTTGTCCATCTCATCCCTGTCAATCTATTTGCTACCATGTTTGTTCTAACGAAGTCTCTAGATGGTATAGATAAATCCCAATCTTCTCATTCAATTACACAACGCAGTTATTTCATTCACCTGCACAACAGTTATCAGAAAATAAGTATAAAAGAATAACACCAAGATAGCAAAATGGCTTGAGATTGCTTCTATCTGAACTCTGCTTGAAAAGGTAAGAAGAATGAAATGATAACAGTCAGTCAACAAATATTTATTAAGTACTTACTATATGCCAGAGACAGAGCTAAGTGCCAGGGAAACAAATACAAGCAAAAACTATAACAAGGCCTACCCTCAAGAAGTGTAAGTGCTATAACAATAATATCTTTGAACTTGCATATCATTTTAAAGCACTCTCACATTGCATTATTTTATCTGATCATCACAGCACTTCTATGCAAAACCAGGCATTATTTATTTTATTTTGCAGATGAAAAAAGCTGTGATTCAGACAAATTAAGTGTATAAGGTCACTCAGAGAGTAAATACTAGAACCAGGATTAAGACATATGTCTTTTGACTTTTTTTCCCCTTCAGTTACCAACTCTTCCTTTTAACATCATTTTTCATCTTCAAGTCTAAAATTTTTTATGTTCTTTAATTCTTGAATTTTTTTCCTCACATGTAGCATCAGAAAAGGTGCACAAAAATATTTTTCTTGCATTGTTTCTTTTAAAACTGTACTGTAGTTATACAGTTATAGTTATAAGTAACATTTACCTTTGTTCATTTTTTCTAGTTGGAAAATAGTGTATGTTGCCAGGTCATACCGCTTCATCTCCAGTAGATAGCGTCCTCTGTAAAGAGGGAAAAAAGCTTTCAGACTAAATGAGAAAAAAAGGCAAATTTAAGGAGTAACTTACAGGATAACCACTGCAATGAGTAAATGTATAAACATGTATATATATTCATAAAAGCATTATATGTTTGTATACGATGTAAGTTTAGACCAGCACTGCTTAAGCTGTGGATCACAACCCCATATGGTGTTGCAGAACTGAATGTGGGCGTTGTGAAAAATTTGGCAACATTAAAAGGTTTCCGAATGCACAACAACCAAAAATTAATTCAAAATCAAATGTGTAATGAATCCGAGGTGTTTCTGGCAGTGCTTGCCTATGTTGCATTGTGTGACGTTACTGCAGCCTTGGTTCTGAACACACAACATGTGCACTTTGCACTACACATGCCATCACACCATGCAATACCAATTAACGCTGCCAGAAACACCGTGGCTAAGATTTGTATGTTATAAACTGCAATGCTTTTACTGTACATACATAGTTTTCTGCTCTTACAGAAACATAATAGTTTGATTACAGAAAATAAAGACTTTCAATATTTTCCTATCATCATCCCTCAGCATGTAAGTATTGAATCAGTATATTTTTGGATTGTATTGTGTTAGAATGTTTAATTTTAAAAATTGCTATTATCTCCTTCTTTTACATAAACATAAGTATTTAATTGTAGCAAGTAAAGACAAAAACCCTGTAATAATATTTTTCCATCATCACCACTGTATCTGTAAGTGTGAACATCAGTTTTTTTTAAATTAAACAAAACAAATGTAATTTCATAAACTGAAGCTAGTACTTATTTGAGAAATTATTAACAATATCTATATTTTAAGACAAAAATATTTTTCAGTTAAGGATGAGTGGCTAAATTCAGACAGAAGAGATAAAAGCACTGATGAAAATGTGACAGAGTCTTTGCTACCAGGTTGTCATACATCAAAATTGACAAGAAAAAGAAGATATATCAAATAATTTTTGCAATATGGATTTACTTCTAATAATGATGATGCTGTGGAAAACCTCTTTGCTTAATTTATAATGAAGTTTTGCCTGTGGAGAGCATGAAACCAGCCAAACTAAAATTACATGTTAATACAAAACATGCAGCATAATGCTATAAACCAAAGGAATATTTTGAATGACTTCCAAAATTTTTGAAATAAAGTAAAGCAATGTTTTGAGAAATTTGTTACTGCCAATGAAATTTACTTGCATCTTATGAAACTTTTTATTTGATTGCAAAAACTAAAAAAGCCCTATGTGACAGGAGAGAATCTTGTGTTACCTGCTGCTATTAAAATGTTAGAAATAGTCCATGGGAAAAATATGGGGATGAAATTTGTAAAATTCCTTTATCAAATGGTACTGTTTCCAAAAGAATTTCAGAAATTAGTAACAACCAGTTCCAGCAGCTTATTACCAGGCTTAAGGGCAACCCAAACTTTGCAATTCGGTTATATGAAATAACTGAGATTTCTAACATGTTGTCACTTTATGTAAGATATATTTATGAAGAAAGTGTCTATGAGGAAATATTGTTTTGGCCCCTTTTGGAAGGGCACATGAGAGGGGGAGATATATATCTTAAGGTTGATGAATTATTCATAAATGAAAGTTTATAGTGGAAAAATTACGTTGGAATCTGTACAGAAGGTGCAGGAGCAATGATAGGCAAGAATGTTGTATTTATAGCAAAAGTTAAAGCTGGTGGCAATAAACAAATCATTTTTACTTACTGCATGATCCATTGGGAGGCATGCATAGCCAAAAAAATATCACCACAGTTAGATGTTATGTTTTGTGATACTATCAAAATCACTAACTTTATTAATAGCTGTGCCCTTAAATCTTTGGAAAGACATGGACTCTGATTACAAAAGCTTATCACTACATGCAGAGATAAGTTGGCTCTCAAGAGGATGAAATTTAAACATATTACTGAAATTAAAAGACTGAGCAGAAATCAAATTTTTTATTTTTTTTTGATGACATGGCTTTCAAAACTGTTATTTATTGGATAGTTTCAAAAACTTAATGATTTAAACATGTTACTTCAAGGAAAAAACTATATTTATGTTAAAAGATAAAATGGAAAGTTTTACTAAAAAAGTTAATGTGGAAAAATAGGATGGTTACAACTCCAGATAATTTTATAATTGTAAATAATCTTCTGAAAGGTTTAATTGTAAGAGTTATAATTGATCATCTGAACATGCCTGGAGACATAGTTTCCAAAATACTTCCCTTCAAATTTTGATTCAAAAAAACTGAGTTGGGGTCATAAACCATACTCAGTTGAAATTAAAAAAATGCCAGTCATCTGCTATTAAAAGTTTAGGAAGAATTTGCCAAGTTATCAAGCAACTGGTTTAAAACTTGAGTTTCCTAAAAAATTGTTAAATTAATTTTGTCTTGGGATTAGGACAGAATTTCCAACAATTTCTGAAATTGCTTTAAACATACTTCTACCATTTTGTGCTATGTACTTATGCAAAATAACATTCTCAGCATTGACAATTATAAAATCAAAATATCATTCAACTCTGAAAAAAGTTGAAGATGCTCTGTTTCCTGCAGCATCAACTATTCCACCAAGATTTAATTATTTGTGTAAAAAAAAACAGGCACATGTATCTCATTAGTATGCAAATTTGCTTCTGTCTTTCATATATCTATATACCCAGGGTCACATAAAAATTTCTCAGGTGAAAAGGTGTTGCAAGTGGAAAAAGTTTAAGAAACCTTGATTTAGTCAGTACAATTTACTTGAATGGAGAAATAGTAATAAAAGGAAATATTTATGAAGAGTGGCTTTCAAGAGATATCAAAGTTTTAAATCTAACTTTAATTTTAAACATAAACTTCCACATTCTATTTTATTTACAGTAAAGTTATTTTTAAAAAAAGAAAAAAATTCAATTTTCCTACTCCTTGAGGAGAGGGATTATCAAGATGAGAGAGCTTTGGTGCAGTGAAAGAACTATTTCAGTTGTAACATACTTATGAAGGGAATTTTCCCCACACAGGAAATAAAGAGCTTTATTAGATGTTCTAAACCAGTATTGTGAACTGAATTAATGCAGTGGAACTATTTAGGAAAGACAAGCTAGTTCTACCTCAGCGTCTCTTACATCTATTCCCTTTTGTCTACTCAAGGCCATACTGCCCTAGTTTAGGTCCTCATATCTTTCATCAGGTGCATTGCAAGAGCCTTGAAATTGGCCTCCCTGTCTCAAGTCATATCTCTTCAATCAATATTCTGTACAGATGCAAAAATGATATTATGAGTATAAGTCTGACTCCAACACTTCCCTGGCTCAGAAAGCTCTAGTGTCTCTTCATTAGCTCTACAACAAAACACTCTTCTGTTTGATATTTAATGCCCTTGCAAATCCAGCTATGATGTACCTTCTAGACTTATTACATTTTATTTTTTTTCTCACATACTCTATGATTTAACCAAACCATCTAGACATTGCCTCTCACAGGAACTCAGGTGGTAGAGGGAAAGGGTGCTCCAGGTTCAGAAGAAAGGAGATTTTTTTGGGGGGGGGTATTCTAGCTCTTGCTATATCTTTTCAGGAACTATCCTTTTATATAAATTAATTGAAGTTAATTGGTTAAAGGAAACTGGAACACTAATCACTTGGTAAATCAATGATATAAGTGACACTGTAAGTAATGCTTGATATTGAAAGAACACAACAGAATAGGGGCATTAGAAGAAACATAAATTCTCAATGGTATTCCTAGAAAAGATAGCTTCAGTGGGAGATAGAGGCCATTCACTATGGAACCAACTTGCCAGTGCAAATAAGTGCTGGAATAAAGACCCTCCAGAGCTTATAAAATGCTACATAAGCTTATGCCATTGTCAAAACAATTAAATATTATCAGAATAGTATCAGAAAGGGCATTTGACTACTTGTGAGAAGATTCTTAATTCTTCTAGTCCCTGTTTTTGCATTAACTTGCCATTTAATTTCTGTGGGTTTCAGTTTCTTTATCAATAAAATGAGAAAAACTTGGTTGTTGTCCTTCATACTTGAAAACAACCAAAATGACATCACTATGTTGGGGTCAAGGTATGATGTATCTGACTGTGGCTGATTAAACCAATTCAAGCTTGGAAGGTTCTACCATAGGTCAGGCACACAAAGTCCATATGAACATTTGGGATGGAGATGTTTTTAGATGTGCATATTTCATGTTTATTTTGAGTTACTGCAATTCTGCTTTGCTCATAGAGCACAGCACCCTCTTTGATGTGGGCACACTGTGCTGGGTGGGCCTGTGCCGGTGTCCCTTGTGTCTCACAAGTGATTCCAAAGTTCTTCAGAGAAACCTTAAGAGTGTCCTTGTATTGCTTCTTCTGACCTCTTTGTGAGCTCTTACCTTGTGTGAGTTTTCTGTAAAATAGTGTTTTAGGCAAATGTATGTTTGGAATTTGAACAACGCAGTCAGCCCATTGGAGTTGCACTCTCTGCATTAGAGTTTGAATGCTTGGCAGTTCAGCTCAAGAAAGGACCTCAGCATGTAATGGAGATAAGCTAGAAGCATTTCCAGTAAGATCAAAGGTAAAACAAGGATGTCCATTATCACCACTGTTATTCAATATTGTACTACAAATGTTAGCTTTAGCTATAAGAGAAGAAAAAGATATCGAAGGAATTAGAATAGGCAAGAAGCAAACAAAACTATCACTCTTTGCAGATGATACGATGGTATATTTAGAGAATCCTAGAGAATCATCTTAAAACTATTTGAAATAATTAACAACTTTAGCAAAGTCACAGTATATAAAATAAGCCCACATAAATCACCAGAATTTCTATACATTATTAACAAAGCCCAGCAGGAAGAGATAGAAAGAGAAATTCCATTTAAGGAAACTGTAGACAATATTTAAGAGTCTATCTGCAAGACAAACCCAGGAACTATATGAACACAATTACAAAACACTTTTCACACAAATAAAGTCAGATCTAAATACTTGGGAAAATATCAGTTGCTCATAGGTAGGCCAAACTAATGCAATAAAAATGGCAATTCTACCTAAATTAATTTACTTATTCAGTGCATACCAATCAAACTACCAAAAATTATTTTATAGAGCAAGAAAAAATAATAACAAAATTCATCTGGAAGAACAAAAGGTCCAGAATATCAAGGGAATTAATGAAAAGAAATGCTAGGGAAGGTGGACTAGCTGTACCAGATCTAGAACTGTATTATAAAGCAGCAATTATCAAAACTACTTGGTACTGGCTAAGAAATAGAGTGGTGGATCAGTGGATTAGGTTAGGTGCATAAGACACAGTAGTCAATGACTGTAGTTATCTACTGTTTGATAAACCCAAAGACTCCAGCTTCTGCAATAAGAACTCACTATTTGACAAAAACTGCTGCAAAAACTGGAAAACAGTATGGCAGAAACTAGGCATAGACCAACATCTTACACTGTAGACTAAGATAAGGTCAAGATGGGTACACCACATTTAGCCATAAATGGTAAAACTATAAGCAAATTAGGAAAGCAAGAAATAGTTTAACCTGTCAGATTTGTGGAGAATGGAAGAATTTATGACCAAAGAAGAGCTAGAGAACATTATGAAATGCAAAATAGATGATTTTGATTACATTAAATTAAAAAGTTTTTTTCAGAAATAAAGCCAATGCAACCAAGATTAGAAGGGAAGCAGAAAGATGGGAAACAACTTTTATATCCAGTATCTCTGCTAAAGGCCTCATTTCTAAAACATATAGAGAACTGAGTCAAATCTATAAGAATATAAGTCATTCCCCAATTGATAAATGGTCAAAGGATATGAACAGGCAGTTTTCAGATGAAGAAATTAAAGCTCTCTATAGTCATAAAAAATGCTCTAAATCACTATTGATCAGAGAAATGCAAATCAAAACAACTCTGAGGTACCACATCACACCTATCAGATTAGCTAACATGACAAAACAGGAAAATGATAAATGTTGGAGAAGACATAGGAGAATTAGAACACTAATGCATTGTTGGTAGAGTTGTGAATTGATCTAACCCTTCTGGAGAGCAATTTTGAAGTATGTCAAAGAGCTATAAAACTGTGCATACTCTTTGATCCAGCAGTGCCACTACTAGGTCTGTATCCCAAAGAAATCTTAAAAAAAGAGAAAAAGGCCTACATGTACAAAAATATTTATAGCAGCTCTTTTTGTGGTAGCAAAGAATTAGAAATTGAGTGGATGCCTATCAGTTGGGGAATGGCTGAACAAGTTGTGGTGTATGAATGTACTAGAATACTGTTGTTCCATAAGAAATGGTGAGCAGGCCAACTTCAGAAAAACCTTGAAAGACTTGCTTAACTGGTGCTGAGTAAAATGAGCAGAACAGGAGAACACTGTACACAGTAACAGAAACATCATGCAATAACTGACTGTTAGACTTCGTTCCTCTGAGCAATGCAAGGATCTAAGACAATTCCAAGATTCATGATAGAAAATGCTATCCATTTCCAGGGAAAGAACTATGGAGTTTGAATGCAGATTGAAGCATACTATTTTCTCTCTCTCTCTTTTTTTCGTTCTCATGGTTTTTCCCTTTTGTTCTGATTCTCCTTTCATAACATGACTAATGTGGAAATATGTTTAATATGATCATACATGTATAGCCTATATCACATTGCATGCTATCTTAGGGAGAGGGGACTGGAAGGAGGGGGGAAAATTTAGAACTCAAAATCTTATAAAAGCAAATGTTGAAAATTAAATATTATATTGCCAGGTGATCTTCATAATCTTTTTAAGACAATTCCAATGGAAGCAGGTCAGTTTCCTGGCACAGTGCTGGTATACTGTCCAGATTTCACAGGCATACAACAATGAGGTCAGCACAACAGGGCTGTAAACCTTCAATTTGGTAGGCAACCTAATAACTCTCTTCTCCCACACTTTCCTTCAGAGCTTCTCAAACACTGAACTAGCTCTGGAAATGTGTGCATCAACCTTATTATCAATGTGTACATTCCTGGAAAGTATATTGCCAAGGTAAGCATTCAAAATTTCTCAATTTGTTGTAACTGATGGTTCTGCATATGGATGGTGTGGTGTTGACTGGTGGAGAAACTCTTTTCTTTTGTCAGGACAAAATTAGTGTTAAGTGGCAGAGGATCGATCTATGCCCTTTCACATCTCAGACTCAGAGGCTACATTGAGTACATCATCATCTGCATACAAAAAATGGAGCACCAACTCTCCCTTCACTTTAGTCTTGGCCTTTTCAAGTTAAATAATTTACTGTCAGTGCAGTAGCTGACCCTGATGCCATTTTTGTCCTTGTTAAAGGCATCTGACAACATCACTTGAAAACATCATGTTAAAAAGCATGAGCAAGAACACAGCCCTACTTCATTCCATTGATGACTTAGCACAAGAACCCGCACCAGAATGACATAATACAACTTACATACAACACTGATGAACTTCTCCAGGCAACCGAATTTTGCCGTAATCTCCCATAAACCCTCATGACTGGTATTAAAGGCCTTGGTCAGATCAATGACATTATATATAGATTTCTGTTTTGCTCCTGGCATTTCTTCTAGAGTTGTCAGGCAGCAAACACTATATCAGCCATTCCTCAGTCTTTTCTGAAGCCACACTAGCTCTTGGGCAGATGAACATCTTCCAAGTAAGGGATCAGCCTATTACGGAGGACTTTTGCAAGAATCTTGCCAGTAATGACTAAGAGAGAAATCCTCCTATGACTATTACAGGACAACCTATGTCCCCTTCCTTTATAGAGATGGACAATGGAGGCATTCTTGAACTCCTCTTGCTACATAACCTGGAAAACTTCTGTCAGCATTTGTATAAGCAGTGGACCTTGTAAATCTCAGCCAGAATAGAATCAGCACTAGGTACTTTGCAGCATGAGAGAAGCCTAATGGCATTTTAAAACCTCTTCTTTAGTTGGAAGTCTGGGTAGAGAGGAATTGACTTCAACCTGAGTTATATTGTCAATGTCTTCCGCATTGGTTGATGATGGTTTGCTGAGAACACTGTGAAAGTGTTCAGCCCATCTCTCAAGGATTAGATCCTTATCACTAATCGATGTGGCTCCATCACCACTGAGTAGGTGAGATGCATCATAGACCATTGGCCCGTAAGTAGAACTTCAGGGCATCATAAAAGCACTTTGGATTGTTACTATCAGCAAAAAACTGAATTTCATTTGCCTTCTTACTGAGCTAAGAATCCCACATCTCTCTAAGCTGTGCTTGCACTTTACTTTTGATGAAGTTAAATGCTGCCTTCTTACAGGTGGACAAACTATCCTGCTAGTAAACCATATGGAGTTCTCATTTTTCACTTAGTAGCTTCTGATTTCCCCATCATTTTCATCAAAACAAATTTAATATTTGTGAATGTTCTGGCCCAGATGAGTAACTGCAGTGCTGTACACCATATCTCTGAAAGGTGACCACTCCTTTTCTGCTCCACTGTTACCAACCTTGTGTTGGCTCAGCTTTCCTTCCAAGTTAGCAGCAACAGTTTACACACAGAGAAGCTTTCTAATCTGTTGACATTATGTCTCCTTTGGTCATGTTGTCTTGAGACCACCACTTTTATTAAATGCAAATATTTAGCTTGGAGAGGATTAATCAATGATCGGCCCAGCACTCTGTGCCACACGTTGCCTTCATCACTCTCATATCCCGTTTGTCTCTCTTCCTTACAATGACATAGTCTATTAAATGTCAATGTTTGCTGCAAGGCTGCATCCAAGAAGTTTTATTATGTTTAGGTAACGGTGATGTGGAAGGTCAAGAGATGGGAGAAGATTTTGGGAATATGGTGGAGGTCAGAAAACTTTTGGCTCCCCAAATTTCCCAGACAAAAAAAGATAGAACATAAGTTCAGAGAGAATGTAGAGCTGCAGAAATAAACGAAAGTTGGGGTTAAGCATTTGTTCTCCTAAGACAACTTGAGAAGATCGAAGGAAAAACCTGACCTCCGGGGGTAAAGGTTTAGCCTGAGTGGAGTACAAACACCTCCAGGCTGACTCTGCAGAATCAACAAACAACAAGCCCTGGGGACATCTGGGTTTGGAGGCAGCCTCAGCCTTAGAAACTGTCATCTCACAGTGTTGGGAGTCTGATGGCTGAGTAAGAGATGATTGAGGGACCTTCCAATGTTGAGGAATGCCCAGCACAGCTTTGCTGACCAGATGTGTCCGAGGTTATGGCTGCAGGGGAGAAGGAGACAGCACATATCTGGTGAGTGCAGCAGCAGTAGCTGCTGGCTGTGGGCACCTGATTTCAGTTACAGGGCAGAAGACAGCTGTAGTTTGCAGCCACCTGAGGGACTGCAGAGAGCAAAATCATTTGTGGAATGGTGTGACTAGGGGCCCTCACCACAACTTAGGAATGGAGAGGAGAGCCCAAGGTTGAGTCCTGGGACACAGACCTCAGGAAAAACAGTAAGAAGGACCTGAGACTTGGGGCATACTATACTTGATTACACTAATGCTAAAAACAAAATAAACCAAAAGAAAAAAACAAGTAAGTGAAGGAGAAAGAACCCAACCATAGATAGCTACTATGGGGATAGAGAAGATCTGGATTCATGTTCAGAGGAAGATAATGGAGCAAAAAAAGCAACTCCTCTTTCAATGAGACACGTCATATAGTCCCAAGCACAAAAGAATTCTTGGAAGAATTAAAAAATCAAATAACAGAGATTGAGGAAAAAATTAGAAAAAAAATAAGAGCAATCCAAGAAAATCATGAAAAGTCAATCAATTTGAAACAGAGAATAAAAAACTTAAGGAAAGATCTTTGGATCCAAGTTTGGATTCAGTCCAAAGGCTGCACTTGAGGATCTAGAGGACCACATGTAGCTTTGAGGCTGCAGGTTTTCCACCCCTGCTCTAGAACAAGGCAAAGCAGAAGTAGAAAAAAATCCACCAATCACCACCTGAAAGAGATCCCAGGAGGAAAATTTACAGGAGTACAAATTTCAAAGCTCACAGGTTAAGGAGAAAATATTGGAAGCAAAAAGAAAAAAAAACCACTTTAAATATTAGGGAACTACAATAAGGATCACACAAGACCTATGTTAAAGGACTGTAGGTCTTGGAATACTATTTTCATAGAGCAAAAGAGCTGGGGTTATAACCAAGTGTAATTTACTCAGAAAGTTAAATATAATCTTGAATGGAAAAAAAGGACATTTAATGAACTGAAAAACTTTCAGGTATTTGTGACAAAAACAGCAGAACCTGAAGGAAAATTCTACATATGACACCAGGAGAAATATAAGGTAAACATAAAAAACATAAGGGACTCAATGAGGTCAAATTGTTTACTTCTTATTTTGAAAATATTAGCAGTACTCTTATGACTATCATCATCATTTGGGTAGTTTGAAAAAGAGTCTTGGGCTGAGCTGTGTAAGTTGAGATGGTTTAACAAACTAAAACTGTGTAGGGAGAGATAACAAGGAGTAATTATCTCACATAATGAAGCATACAGCAACAACAACAAAAGGAAAAATTGATAACAAAGAAACTAGTAGGAGGGAGAGTGGGTAGTGATGGAACCTTACTCTCCTTGGGAACGAGTTAAAGAGGAAATAACAAATGTATCTAGAAAGGTATAAAATTCTTCTTAACACAGAAATAAGAGGGAAAGGGGATAGGGCAGGGGGAGAGGATAAGGGAGGGACTCTTGGAGGGGTGGGGAGGTTAAGGAATAGAAGGGCAAGGTAGTGAGTAGAAGTAAAGCAGAGGAGAGAGGAAGGATAGGAATAGAGTGAGAAGGATAGTAAAAAAAAACAGGAAGGAAGAAAATACACAAGTAATTATAGCTTAGACTGTGAATGGGGTGAATTTACCCATAAAGAGGAAACTGATAGCAGATTAAAAATTTGAATTCAACAGTATATTGCTTTCAGGAAATGCTATAAAAATGAGAGATACACACAAAGACAAAATAAAGGTCAGGAGTAGAATTTAATAAGTAAAAAAGCAGGAGTAGTAATCAGAATCTCAGACAAAGTTAAAGCTAAAATAGATTTATTCAAAAGAGAAAAATAGGGAAACTAAACTGTGTCAGCAATATTATTTAACATTGCTTTAGACCATTTAAAATAACTAGACAAATGTATACCTGCCAAAATAGTCACAGGGACTGTATGAATATAAACATAAAACACTTTTTAAACAAATTAAGTCAGATCTAAATAATTGAAGTAATATTTATTGTTCATGAAACCAATATAATAAAAATGACAATCTTACTTAACCCAACTAAACTACCAAAAAACTTTCCTACTGAGTAAGAAAAAAATAGTAACAAAGATCATAGGGGGAAAATATGTAAAGGAAGCAGATTCATCAGTATCAGACCTTAAACTATATTAGAAGGTGTGAGCATTGTTGAAGTATAAAATGGATAATTACAATTATTTTAAATTCAAATTTTCTTGTATTAATAAAACCTATGCATCCAAGAATAGAAGGAATGCAGAAAATTGGGGGAAAAACTTTCATAGACAAATTTTTCAGATTGGATGTGGTTGGGTTGGAATATTGTCATGGGGGAGGAAATGATGAGCTGGTTTATTTAGAAAAACGTGAGAAGACTTGGGCTTATGAAGGAAGATGCTATCCACCTTCAGAGAAACAGATGAGAAGTGGAAATAAGCATAGTATGGTCTTACATATATGTGTATGAGTTTATATATGTGTATGTATATGTGTATGTTTTTAAATATCTATCTCTATGTATCCATATTTAATTGTAGCCTTCTTTAGGGTTGGGGGTGGGAGGGAAGGAGGGGAAAAATACAGTAAAAAGTGCATAGCAGAGAGCTAAATAAAACCTACAAGGTAGCAAAGAAAAGCTGGGCTGCTTTGAAATTGTATAGGTTTTCTTGAAATAGAAATTTATTGTTTTATATTGAATCCTATCTTATGTTCTTCTGTGTACATGGCAATTTTTTGTTTTTAAGTTTAAAATAATGAAATTTACCAAAAAAACCCAAAAAAAGAATATATATTTTTTAAAAAGCCATTAGACACAGAAGTCTTTAGTAGTAGGTGACTATTGCTGTTGCTGTTTCTGACTCCATTCCCTCCAAGGACTCTCTCTCATGTCTGGTAGTTTGTGTCTACCCTGGTGTTAAAGTCACTCAGAATTACAAGATCATCCTCTTTCAGCACATTAGTGATGAGGTGTTTAGGTATTCATAAAAATTTTCTCTGACCTCATCAAGGCTCATCATGGTGGGAGCATACATACTAGTGACGGTGGTGTTGTGCTTTCCTGCAAGTGGCATTAACATTGTCATGAACCTGCCGCGCACTACTTTTGGTAAGCACACGAGATTGTTGAATAGATTAGTTTTGATTTCGAAACCTATGTCAGCTTCATGGCACTCGCCATTACTGTGGCTGCTCCAGAAAAATGTGTATCTAGCTCTGATTTCAGTAAGGTGGCCTTAATTTGCTTGCCTTGTTTCACTCAAGGCTGCTATTTGGATGCAATACCTGCCAGGTTCTCTCACAAGAGCTATTTGTCTTTCAGGTCTACTGGATTTCTTGTCCATAAGCATATACACCTTCCATGTACCAATGGTGAATAGAATCATCTTCGCAAAAGTTTTTGTACATTTTTTTGTTTGTTTCTAAGCAGATGAGGGTTAGGTAGGGTGAAGCTGACAATTTTTAGGGAATCTTTTCTATCCCCTTTCTCATGCCAGGAGGTGAGAAGTGCAGTCCTTTAAAAAAGGCTGCTTAGACACCCAAGGGGATGCTGAATCCCATTGCTTGCTTCAGTCCAGTGAGAAGATGATACTGTGGTCTGGGCTACCTGTGTGCAGGGTTGTGACTATGGCTTCCTGTGTATCTGGACCTACTTTAAGGGGAAAAGAAGGTGTGATACTTGAAAGGAGTAATTTTTGCAGGTATGCATCACAGAAAGCTTGATAAGTAAGTTGTTTACCTCACAAGGTTGTTCTGAGGATCCAATGATATGAAAACATTTTGAAAACTACCAAGTCTATTACAAATGCAAATGAGTGATTGTCATTATTATTGTTAATATAATTTAATGTTTCAGTGGATGTGTGACCTCATTGATATGTAGAATTTTTTACACTAGTAAAACTCTAAGCCATCCACATATTCTTATGTAATTGTCATCTATGCCTTCCACAAGTCTTTCCTAGCAGATTTACCCAACGTGGCTTTCTTCTTGACTTTTAAACATTAAGCCATCTCTCACTACTGCTCCATGATTTACCTTCTTCAATCATATATCTCCTTTGTATGATACATTTCCTTCCAAGCTACTTCTTGTTGCTTGGGTCATTATTGCTAAGATGCTGCAGCCTACTTGTGTTCATCATCCTATCCTAAAAAATCTAATCCAATAAACATGTGTTAGGCACCTATGATATCCCAGGCACAGTGCTAAGAATTGGGAATGCAATTAGAAAAAAGAAAGACAATCCCTTCACTTAATGAGCTTATAATCTAAAGAGGGAGACAGTACACAAAAGAAGGTGGGAAAGTGGGATGGGGGAGATGGGAAACCAGGGTAGCTGGTATGGGAGCATCATGTTCTGTAGAACTGAAACCAGTCAGGGCAGCAGATGCAGAGTGGAGCGAGATGAGAGTCCAGTTTCTGCTCTCTCTAAAGAAACACATTGGGAGGAGTTTGGTACTCTGCCTCCAGCCCTCCCATCAGAGGTGAAAGGAGGCTGAGGGAGGCTAGCTATCGACCTATATCTTGCCTGCCTTTTGCAGCTAAATTCCTTGAAAAGGCCATCTGTAAGATGGGCCTCTACTTTCTTTCTTCTCACTTTTTAACTCTTGGTAGTCTTTTTTCTGGCCTCATCATTCAATTGAAACTGCTCTTTTCAAAGATACCAAAGATCTCTTAATTTCCAAATCCAATAGCCTTTTCTCAATCATCTTTTGTCTTGGCCTCTCTGTGGTGTTAATCACCCTCTTCTTGATAATCTCATCTCTCAAGGTTTTTGGGACTCTACTATCTTCTAGTTCTTCTCCTACCTAGGTGATCATTTCTTAGTCTCTGTTTCTGGATCTTCATCCAAGTCAGGCCCACTAACTGTGGCTGTCTCATAGGACTCTGTCCAGGGCCCTCTTTTCTTCTTCCTGTATACTATTTCAATTGGTGATTTCATTAGCTCCCATGGACACAATTATCATTTCTATTCCTATGATTCTCAAATCTACGTGTATAGTCCTAACCTTTCTGTTGACCTCTGGTCTCACATTTCCGACATCTCAAACTGGATGTCTTGTAGGCTAAAGGTGTCAATTTCATGGCCAGAGCCATAACTGGCCAGCAAAACTCCCAAGGGCAGCCAGAACTAGATTAAAATGTAATTGAGAAATGATTAACAAAGCAAATAAGAATACAACATAACATAGATAATGTTGATTTGTGGTTTTCACATCAGTATGTGGTCTACAGGGATCAGTTTCTATATAAGTTTGATACCACAGCTGTAAACATCTTAAACTCAACATTTCCAAAATGGAACTCTCTATCCTAAACCCTCGCACCCTTAAAAACTTCCTTATTACTGTTGAAGATACTGCCAGCCTCACAACCCAAGTATCATCCTTGACTCCTTATTATCTCTTACCTCTCCTCACTCCCATATCCAATCTGTTGCCAGGGCCTGTCAACTGCATCTTTGTAGCATCTCTAATATATGTCCCTTCTCTCCTGTGACACTGCCACCAATCTGGTGTAGGCCTTCATTTTTCATTCCTTGACAATTGTGATTGCCTGCTAGTGGGTCTGTTTGCCACAAGTCTTTCCCTACTCCAGTCTATCTTCCACTTAGCTGTCAAAGTGATCTTCCTAAAACACAGGTCCAGTTGCATCCCCTCCCTACTCAATAAACTCAATTGGCTTCCTATCACCTCTAGAATCAAATACAAAATGCTCTATTTAGCACTCAAAGCCCTTCACAACCTATTCCCCTACTACCTTTTCAATTTTCTTATACCTTATACACCTCCATGTACTCTTTGATTTAGTGACATTGGCCTTGCTGTTCCTCAAACAAGATGCTACATCTGTCAGCTCCAGCCATTTTCTCTGGCTGGCCCTCATGCCTCTAATACTCTCACTCCTCATCTCCACCTCTGGGTCTCTGCTTTTCTTTAGGTCTTAGCTAAATTCCACCCTTTATAGGAAACCTTTCTTAATCCCTTTTAATTCTAGTGCCTTTTCTCTGTTGATTATTTCTTATTTATCCTATATATACCTTATTTTCATGTAATTGTTTGTGTGCTGCCTTCCCATGAGATTGTGAGCTCCTTCAAAGTAGGAACTGCTTTTCTTTGCATCCCTAGCATTTAGGACAGTGCATTGCACATAGTGGCTTCTTAATAAATGTCTGCTGATTGACTAATTGATGGAAATAATGGCCAAGATGAATCTAAAAATCTTACTAACATGTTAGGTAATGAAATTTGTGATTTTCCTAAAATAAATAATATAGAATGCATATCTTTGTATGTATATACATAGTATGTACCTACACAACAGATACCAGTATATATTAGTACATATGTATACATATGTATTATGTATATACATACATTTGCATATTATATAATCACATACATATCATGTATGCCAATGTACGTGTGCCACTTTGATCCTTATCTTGATACAATAAGGGTAGAATAAAGTTCTTTTTGTGTACTTACCTAATTATATACAAGTGGATTCCATCTGGCTGGAGGTGGATGGCTCGAGACAAATCCTTCACTGCTTGTGGTAATTTATGCAACTGTTGAATTAGGAATACGAGCTTAGTGTTTAATATTAGTAACTACTTCCTTTATATAATTTTGTGCTGTCCATTCAAAATAAAAATTTTGGGAATATCTTAGAAAATTTTTCTTTATGGTTTCTACAGGGTATTAAGATACAGAAACATGAGAAAAGAGATAAATTGTATAAATGGCCTTTCTTAAGAATTGAAACTTTTCCTTTCTCCCGAGCTTAGTGAAAAGACTGAAACTCAGATGGACCTCAGAAATAATGCCCCTGTTGCTCATTTCAACACTGTCATGGTTATATATGTTACACTTTGACCTGTCTTTCTTGACAGCTAAAAACTTTCCTATCTACCCTGTGTTTTTTTATTAACCATCAGATTGCCCCATCTACCTTTGAAACAAGCAAAAAGCCCCATATCCTCCATAAGCCAGTGAAAAATCCCATTTTCTCTCAGTTGACAAAAATAGCCTCAACTTGTTCAGTTGCTGGACACCTAAACTGGAAGGAAAACTCAAAAAATATGCAAATATAGTATACTATTCTTTAGGATCTTCAACTACAAATGAACAAACTTATACCATATATTATTCATGCTAATAAACTTTATACATACACACACATCTAGAAGCAGTTTCGCATAGGACAGAGTACCTGGCTTAGAGTCAGGAAGATCTAGGTTCAGATCCTATATCTAACATTTAATACTTGTATGACCCTGGGCAAATGTACTTCAAATAACTCCTTAAGACTGATTAAGTTACAGATGGAGTGCAAGCCATGTTGGTGGAATGAAGTCCCATGCTGGAAATTCCTTAGGCTGGAAAATATTACATATCCATTGTGTGTATTCATATGATACATCAATGACAAATATTATATATTGGATTTATTTATAATCCATAGCCTAAGAATAACTGTCTTTTAAATATTCAACAAAATGATAATATCCTGAAACATTATTCAACCCTTCTGAGCCCATATTCCCGGAAGTAGCCCAGTCAGTCTCTCAAAGATTGTAGAGGCCTATTATTTGACCCAGGTCCAATCTGCTCCAGGACACATGGATCTGTGCTTCCTTCTGAAAGTATCAGGAACCAGAACCATTTTCCTGACTGTTTCAACTTGATTATCCCTTGTTGGTGGGGGAGAACTGAAATTACATTTATTAAACAGTCACCTTATAGGGGTAGTTTGTGTGGCACACAAGCTTCCTGACAATCAACCAAGCAAGGAGGAAATGGTCATTTGTGGATTGAATGGAATTCCTTGTGTTACTATACAAAAGTGATCATGGAATACATACAGAATTCATTAGTTGAATGGAGAACAAGAGGTAGCATGAACAATGGGGAAAATCATCAGGGAGAGTAAATGGTAAATTAGGGGAGCAAAAAAGGACAGAAGGATAGAGTTTGTGTCTATGGAAAAAAGAACAAGTAATCAAAATGCTTGTGTTCCTACTGACCACAAGTTAACTGTCTTGGCTAGGAAAAAAATATCCCAAATGCGACTGAATATAATTAAAACAAATACCATCATATAAACGTCTCACTATTCCCCAAAATGATCTTTCTGTTATATTTAGTATCCTATTCATTGTCCCACAAAAATTGTTTGCACATTCTTTCCCCTATATCTGCTTACATTTCTTCAAAGATCTCTGGAATGCCCTTCCTTCTACCTTCTGCTTCTTCACATCTCACATCTTTTTCAAGAGCCATCTGAAATCTCACCTCCTTCTCAAATATACTCACTTGGTAGGTAATCTCTAAATGTTTTTCTCTGTTAACTAATTTTGTTTAGTCAGTGCAGTATCCTTTCTTCTCTCAAGCTAAACATGTCCCTCTCTAGCCTACATCTTGCCTCCATAACCTCTGTTATCTAGAAATACACCTTGTTACTTCCTTTTCTAGACCCTGCTTATCCTTCTACTAGTTATTTCTATTATATAAGTTCCCAGCTTCATAGATTCTTAATATTTTCCTCTTGAACTCATTTCATAAATTCTATTTACTTGAAATCTGTCTTTTCTGTGGAGGATACATATCTGACAAACCTTTCTAATTATGGCTGTTGTTAGTATTACCCAGGGATGCCCATTTTCCCAAACTCAGAAGATTAGAAAGAGGAGTTATCATATCAAATGTCTCTCATTGCTTATTCTGGACCATCACTTACCATCTCCCCATCCTGTCATCTATGGATCTCCAGACTACTCTTATACCTTCCTCAACAACTTTGACACTTGGGTGTCATTTTCCCTTCCTACTACTATCTCCTCTTAAATTCAGTATCCAAGTTGATAACTCTTTAAGACCTTGACCCAACTCCCTATAACCTCCACCTTCACCAAGGCAGTTATCCTTTAGTCCTCATCAATATTCAAAGCTTCTTTATTCCCCAAACCTTAAAATAGGCTCTTCTGACCATATTTTCTCCCTTTTCAATTATATTGTACTCTCATATCTATTAATTCTGTTTTATACATTATGATGACCTTTGGTTTCTCAATCTTTACCTATTCTCCCATTTCATCATACCTGGTTCTGCCATTATACCCAATTTTGACCCATAGTTGTCAATTTCCAAGAAACATTTGCTTCCATCCTTAAATATCTTTCCTCTTAACTTTATGACCACAATACCTCAATCATTTCTAATCTTGGTTAACCTATACTACTCACTTTTTCAACAAGAAAAAGTCACAAAATCTATATTGATTTGATCCAATACAAATTTATACTATCTGATGTCTGCTGGACCCCCATTGTTGCTTAGCAATCTTTACATTATCAAGCCACTATGGCAGTCCAATACAGAGCCTGTTCCAAGGCTTTTCTATTCTTCTCACTCTTAGCTTATAACATGAACACAGTAGATATTTAGTAAATGTTTGTTTTTTGAGATTGAGATCATCCAACATGAGTCCTCTTGATTGCCTTCTTCCACTTTTTAAAGCCACTATAGAGAGCAAGAAATCAAGTCAGAGATATGTCTTTGCTTCCTTCTCCCTTCTGATTCAGATGAAGAGGTAGCCCTTTTACTTGCCAAAATCTATTGCCCTTTCCTTGTTATATCAATCTTTTTTTTTTTTCTGGTGTATCACCAATCTCTCCTTCATGAATCCTTTCTTTCTCTGAGCATTTTGTCTGCTTTTCTATCACCCTATCATCCTCATTTCCTTCTCTGTCAGCATCTTAGAGTTGTTTACATTCAGTAATTCCATTGCCTCACCATTCACTCATCTTTTTCTCTTGTACTCCGGCTTCTATTCTCATGGTTCTTGGAAAACTGTTTTCTTCAAGATTATCAATGATCTTTTTATCACCAATACCAAAAGGTTTTTCTCAATCCTCCTCCTCAATTACCTCTGTGAAATGTTTGATAGTTTTAACTACCACTCCTTGGCATTTGCCCCTCTTTTTTCATAGTCCTCCTCCTACCTCTCTAACTACTTTCCCTTTCCTTTTCCCCTTACACCCTTTAAGTGTGGCATTCCTGTGATGGTCCACAATCTTTCTTGGCTATCTTATCCACTCCTATGTCTTCAATCTATCACTTCCTGGAGATGGTTTCCCAAACTACATCTCCAGAGCAGAAATCTAGACATTTTCCCTTACTTAGCTCAACACCTTGCATTTTCCAACTGCTTGCTAAATATCTCCACCTGGATTTTAAACTGGCACATCAAATTTAACCTGTCCAAAGTTGAATAAATTCAACAGATTTCTTCCAAAGTGTATCCCTCCTGCTAACTTCCTTATTATATTTAATGGCAATGCCATTCACCCCTCGGTATCCTAAAGCACAAGCCTGACTCTATCACAGCTCAAAAAGCTCCAGGGACTTCCTATTATGTCTAGGAAAATACGTGAATTTCTGTTTTTAGCATTTAAAGTCCTTCACAGTTGAACTCCAGCCTCCCTTTCCAGCCTTATTACATGTTATTTCCCTTCATGCACTCTATGATTCAGCTTGTTCCTCACACATGTCTTTACATCTCTGTGTCCTTGTACCATCTGTTCCCCAGTCTGGAATGCACTCCCTCCTCCCCTTTGCCTCTTAGACTCCCAGGTTTCCTTCAAACTCTGCTCAAATTTCCCCTCCTACATGAAATCTTTCCAGATCTCTGCTCCCCCATCTGCTAATGCCTATCCCACCTCAAAGATTACCTGGTATTTACTTCAACTTTAATTTACATACATGTGTATCCATTGTTTCTCTCCATAGCATGTAAACTTCTTCAGGGCCATGACTTTCACTTTTGTTTTTATAATGCTTCAGGCCCTTGAAAAGTTCCTAGCACCTAGTAGGCACTTTAATTAATGCCTAATGATTTTTTAAAATTGATTATTAAGCTTCAAAACCATACAGACATTTTTTATTCTTTTTTTCCCTCCAACCCTCCCACATGCAATGACTAAGTCCTATCAGTTCTTCTGTTACAATATTATTAACACCTTCTTTTTGATTCTCCTAGCCTGGCTCAGGGCTAAAGACCTCCCACTGGTATCCTGGCTCTGGTATTTTTATATTTCACCATATCTTTTTAATTCATCACAGTTTGTGAAAGACTTAATAAATGATCAATATAATGATACACCACAGTTCCAAAGGACTCATAATGAAAAATGCTATCCACCTCTAGATAGAGAACTAATGAACTCAGACTAAAGGTTGAAGCATATTTTTTCTTCATTTCTTGTTCTTCATCTTTTCTTTTGGAATATGGCTAATGCAGAATTATGTTTTGGATTATTTCATATGTATATTGTATTTCCTACCTTTTCAATGGGTGAGGTGGTAAAGGGAGGGAGAGAATTCAGAAGTTAAAATTTAAAATAAATGAATAAAAACAATTCATCAGAGTTTAATTTGTATTATGGTTATTTCTGCATATATCCTTTTCTCCCTATTAGATTGTTAAGCTCCTTGAGGGCAAGGCCTGTGTATTGTTTATATTTAGGTGCTCCTAAGCATCTGGTCCTATAGAAATGAGACATTTACAAAATACTCTAATACATGAGTGCATAGGAGGTATAAAAGTACTATATGAGATGTGCTGGGCATAAGGAAAGGATTTTTTAAGAAGGGAAGGGGGCAGGGAGATCAGGGAAGCATTTATAGAGAATGTAGCATTTGAGTTATGCTTTAAGGAATGGGAAGAATCTTAAGTATGAGGTTTCTGGGGAGACATGGATAGAGGTGGCAGAGAAGGGTATTCTAGGTGTAGGGAAAAGCATCAACAAAGGTATGTTGTCATATAAGGTACATAGAAAAGTGGATTCTTTTTAAGCTACAGGTTGGATTTGATAGCCTCTGAGGTCCTTTCCAGTTCATTTGCTTTCCATATATAGATGTTTAGAACTAAATTATGTAATAAAAATGCTGTCTCTTTTAAAAACTTAAATAAGTTAGTGATCTTATAGATCTGGGTGTTCCTTCCAATGATGCCAATTGCAACTCATTCATGTTTTTGGTTTTTTTTTTTTGTATTTGCATCCCCAGAACTTAGCACAATGCCTGGCAAATAGTAAGTACACTTAATAAGTGACAGCTGCCTGTTGTATTTGCACATCTTGTAAGACTTTTGTCTAAATATACTTGTAAATTTGACATGAGATGGGGTTGGAGTCTATCCAGTGTCTCAGAGTTCTACTTGACTTTCTTCTGGTACCATACGGGTGTCCTCTAGCTATCTACCTGTCATCTCTCACCCTTACCAGTTAATTTCTTCTTCCTATTATACATTTTCCTAATGATAAATTTTATTTCTGTTCTTTTTTGAAATTCCTCATTGTTTATGTGTTGGCTCATACATACCATGGGCCCCTCTATTGCCCTCTGTGTAATATTAATTTTTAATTTTTCATAGACTGTTCATTTCTATGTCTTATAGCCATATAGCAAAGCTAGTAGATTAATGATTTTGAAAAATATGAGCCTTTGTTTCTAAGAGAAGCTTAGGGTCATTGAAAGAACTCTGCAGCTTCCTGAAGGCAATTCAGCCTATTCTCCTCTTCCAGTTTAACTCTGGGCCAACTCTCTGTTCATTTGTAATGTCTGTCCCACACTATTGGACAAGATTAATAGATTATCCATTCAACTGCATGTCAAAATCTAGGTAATAAGTGTTATTCATCCACTTGGCCTTTCCCAGGCAAGTGATCGGTCCAAAATCTCTTAAATGGTTGCAGACCTTATCCAGGACGCTCCAATAATCTAGGGCTATACATTGTTATCTTCAACAAGAATATTTGGAGTGTACCATCCAAAGAGAATTACCATCCAAAGGGAATCCAACTCTACCTTGAATTCTGTTCAAGGATTGCCTCTAGCACTGCAGCAAACACCTTTGATAAACCTATATCTCCATGTTATATGCTTTATCTAATGTTTATGAATAGAGTGTAATTGAACACAGTTATTTTTGTTGTTGGTGCAGAGGACAGAACAGTAGTCCTGGAGTCAGGAAGACCTAAGTGCAAGTCTGGCTTCAGATACTAGTTGTGTGACCTTGGAGAAGTCCTATAGATTCTGCCTTAACTCAGTTCTCTTATCTGTAAAATGGGGATAATAATAGCATCTATCGCTCAGGGTTGTGGTAAAGATAAAATGAGATAAATATTTATAAAATGCTTTACAAACCTCTAAGTTCTATATAAAAGCTATTATATCTTTGAACTAATCTTGAATAATTTTGATGAATAGGTGAGAGTTATTTTTTGAAGAAAGGTATTGAAGAGAATCATTTTGCTTTATTGAATCAAGTGCTTTTTCATAATCAACTTATAATAGGCACAGAAGGATTGTGTATTATCTATGTCTTTCAGTCAATTGAAAGATGGTGAAGATGTGTCACTGCCATTTCCTCTAAGAGTTTCCCCCTTCAGTTATTCCTTTACCTCACCTTCAATCCTTACCTACTACTTCTTTCCCCAGAAGACTGAAAATATGCCCAGAACTTTTGTATCCTTAGAAACATTCACTTGACCCTGCCAGTCCCTCAAGTTATTGTCCAAATCTCTTTACTTGTTCACAGCAAAATTTTTAAAAAATTGTTTATTCTTATTGCTTTTGTTTTCTTATTCTCATGTTTTCTCATGCTCTCTCCAAGGTTGCAAATTGCTTTGTAACTTCTAAATCCACTGGCCCTTTTTCAGTTTTCATCTTGCGTGACCTCTCAGCAGTTTCTGACATTTTCAACCACCCTTTCTTCCCTGACATGTTTTCCTCCTCTGGCTTCTGTGACATCACTATCTGGATTCTTTTCCAAACTTCATGACCATTCATTGTCAGTCATCCTTGATGCTTTCTTCTGCCTTACTATCCATATCCAATAGATTGTCGATTCTTGTCAATTTTCCCTCCACAGCATCTCTCACACCCATTTCCTTCTTTCTAATCATAGTCACTAACCTCTCCACTCTCTCATCTCTCTAATTTATCCCAAAATTATCTTTCTAAGGCTTGGCTGTGAGCTGAGAAAGAACCTTTTTGGTAGAAAGTATCTTGTATTTGAAGTCAGACAACTGCATTTTGAGTCCTGGATTTACTACTTACTAGTTGTGTGACCTTGGGCAAATCACTCAGCTTTGCAAGGACCAATTTTCCTCATCTATAAAAATTGGATTCCTGTATCTTTAAATCTATGATCCTATGAGATTCATAAGCAGCTCCCTGTTGCTTCCAAGGTGAAATAGTTTTTTTTCAGACTACCATTTAAAATCTTTGAGAGAGGTGAGAAAACTAGGGGTTAGGGTGGGGGAGGAACTTTTAAAAAGGTGTATAGAATAAATTTAGGAGGATGGGGGAGAAGATAAGGGAGGGAATTTTAGCAATGAGGCTAAGGGGAAAAGATAAGGTAACATGGATAAGGTAAAAATAGAAGGAAAATAATGAGTAAAAATAAGATGGAGGGAAATTCATAAAGAATAATTAGAACTTTGTCAAATCTATAAGAATATCAGTCATTCCCCAAGTGATAAATGGTCAAAGGATATGAACAGGCAGTTTTCCAATGAAGAAATCAAAACAATTTATAGTTACATAAAAATGCTCTAAATTATTATTCATTAGAGAAATGTGGATTAAAGTAACCTTCCGATATCATTTTTACACCTACCATGGTGATTGACTAAAATGATAGAAGGGGAAAGTGACAAATACTGGAGAAGATGTGGAAAAATTGTGACACTAATTCATTGTTTGTGGAATTATAAAATGATCCAATCATCTTGGAGAGCAATCTGCAGTTATGCCTGAATAGTTATTAAACTACCTGTACCCTTTGGTCATAATAAGAGAACATTGTAAAAAGTAGCAGCAATATTGTTTTAAGAACAACTTTGAGCAACTAAGTTATTTTGTCTATTATAAATACCTGAATTAACTATAAAGGTCATATAAAAAAAGATACTATCTGCATCCAGAGAAAGAACTGATAAAAAGAAGTATGAATAGATTAATCTTACATACACATATACATATATACATATATATACATATATATATATATGTATATGTATATACACACACACACACACACACACACACATATATATATATATATATATATATATATATATATATGGGGTAGTGGTAGAGGGAGGGAAGAATAAAAAAATTTACATGATAATTTTAAGGAATAGCAAGCTGTACATAAGTAGATTTGCAGTTTCATGTACAATCATCTTTTTTATTGTACTACATCATGGAACTGCTTGTTTTATTCCATAAATTAAAAATAAAATTAAAAAAATACTTCTGTCATTTGACTTCAAGCTACCTTTCCAGATATTTCATATTATCTTTTTCCCCTTTACACTCTGTATTCCAGAAAAAAAAAACTGGCCTAACAGCTATTCCCTGAATTAGGATGTTATCTCTCGGGCCTCCATAAAGGTTATCCCAAATCTATTGTCTCCTTACCTTTGCCTGTTAGAATTAGGTTCCTTAAATCAACCAATTAACCATCTACTAGGTGCCAGTCACTGTGCTAGTAACATAGTGTGGGTACAAACAGCAAAAAATGAAATGTAAGAGTGGGGTCAAAACTACCCCACCCCATTTGATATCTTAACTAGGTGAGAGTACATCTCAATAAATCAATCAAAAACATAGATTGCGTGAAAAGTCTTTTGAAAACCAAGATGAAGTGAAACCCTTTGATGAATCACTCACTGTTTCATGTGCTCTCTAAACTTGAGCCTATTTCCCCCCAGATTCTGTATGTACTTATGAGTGTGTTACAGATTTTTTGGGGGGATGTTTTATACTACCTGTTTTTATTGTTCTAGGTGTTGTTGTTGTTGTTGTTGTTTTGAGGCAATCAGTGTTGACTGATTTGCCCAGGGTCACACAGCTACTAAGTGTTTGAGTCAGCTCCTTCTGACTCCAGGGCTGGTGCTTTATACATTGCAGCACCTACCTGCTCCTTTGTACTGTTCTCGTAAATACCACTTTTAAAAACTAAGTCTTTTTGACTAAATGATTCTCAGTTGATAGTTATGGTAGGGAAACACATCAGTTGGGGCTCATGAGCTATATATTATTAGATAGACAATTCAACCTCTCAGAGCTATCCCTAGAGCATTGAGAGAATATAATAGCCATACTTTGGGAGCCTGACTCATCAGTGGGAGGTGGAGTAGGAAGAGTAACCTCAAGAGTATATTATAAATAATTCCTACTATTAAAGCCAGTGGGCAGCCAGGTGGTGAAGTGGACAGAATGCCAGACCTAAAGTCAGAAAGACTCATCTTCCTCAGCTCAAATCTGATCTCAGAAACTTACTAGCTGTGTGACCCTGTACAAGTCACTTAACCTTGCCTGCCTCAGTTTCCTCATTTGTAAAATGAACTGGAGAAGGAAATGGCAAACCACTCCAGTATCTTTGCTGAGTAAACCCCAAATGGCTTCAGGAAGAGTTGGACATGACTGAAATGACTGAATAACAATAACAACAACATGAAAGCTATTATGTTCTTATAAGCCTTTTCCAAGTAGTTAGTGCTTTCTCTGGCCTCAAAATACCTTCTATTTATTTATCTGTGTACAAGTTGTATACCCAGTGTAAATTCTTTGAAGGTAGGGATTATTTCATTTTTGTCATTATATTCCCCAGTACTTAGTAAAGTACCTTCCATATAGCATGACATTTAATAATTTCTTTTTTGAATGAGGTTTGTATTTATCAGTTCACCTGCTATATGACAGTGTGATTTCCTAATAGCTTTCCAACAGCCCTCATAATGGTAGGACTTAACTAGCCAATAATAAAGGGTCAAATTTAAGATTCCTATGAGTTTACACCCAAGGTGTCCAGTGTTGCTATTTCTGATATGATGGCATGACTTTCCTTGGAATGAAAACAATCTTCTAAAAAGCTACAGAGTTCCTTGATACTACTAATAACCAGGTCATGTATAAAGGAAAGGTGAACTAAACTTGTCTTTTTAATTATAAAAGCTTTAATCATTCACTTTTTCCTGACTTTCTGATCTTTTTCTTTATGTAAACTCAAAATTCATGCTGGATAAAGGAGAATGACCAAGATTGTAAATTTAAACATACTTATCTGAGAAAAGGGAGATTTATAACCACGTAATTATTTGCTGTGCCTGCTCAATGGTTGCTATCTAAAAATGTAATTCAACAAATATTTATTAAGTACAGTGCTAGGCACTATGGATACAAAGACAAAAAAGAGGATAATGTTGCTCTCAAGGACATAAACTACTATAAAAAATTTGGGAAAGGAGAAATTAATTTTAGCAGGGTCAAATCAAGGAAGTCTTCAGGAAGTAGTAAATCAACTAAGCCTTAAAGAAAGAGAAAGGTTTCAGAAGCATGCAGATGTAGAAGGTGGATGCTCCAAGCACTGGAGTGGGGTGTCTGTGGGGTAGAGTCAGGGTGGGGGTGGGGAGAGAGAACTTGCTTGAATGGATGAAGGTGGAAAGGGCAAGACAAGATCTGGCAAAAGCTAATCTTGCCATTTGATTGGAATGTGGAGAATGTGAAGGAGAGTACTAAATGCAACTGAGAGGGTAAGTTGGAGGCAGATAACAAAGAGTCTTAAAGGACAGGGTAAGAGGTTTGTGTTTTATTCTATAAACAATGTGAACACACTGACAGTTTTTAATAAAGGAGTGAAAGGGTCAGATATGAGTTAGGAAGACTACTTTGGCAGCTGTTTGAGCTCAGTTAAGAAAACATTATAATAGTCCGGACAAGAAATAGTGAGGGCTTGACCTATGATGATGACAATGGGAGCAGAGAGGCAGGGATAGATTTGAAAAACATTATAGATGGAATATGTGAGAATCAAACATGACTTTGAGGTTTTGAACCTGACTGATAAGGAAGAAGGCAGTGCCATTAAAAGAAATAGGGAAGCTGGGAAGAGAGTGAAGTTTGGGGGTAAAAAGGATAGACTTAACTTTGGTTGGACATGTTGAGTTTCAACTCTTTGGGAATATCCTAGTGGAGATGTCCAACAAGAAGGGGAAATATGGAATTTGAGCTGAAGGGACAGATTGTAACAGGATTATAGAATTATAGAATGTTAGATGCAAAAGGGCTTCTCATCTGGGCCAGCCAATCCTATTAGGAAATTTTCCTCTTAGGAAAATGAGGCCCAGAGAGTTGGGGTAATTTGGTCAAAGTCAAAAGGGGCCGAGCTAGAACTAGAAACCTAGGTTTCCTGCTTCTCAGACTGGTGTTCTTTACACTATTGGCTCCCAAATGTCAGTGACTATCACAAAACAAACAAACAAACAAACAAAACCCAACAAATTTATTTCCTTTCAATCCTGCTAGAAGGGGATGACTTTTAAGGCATCCATTACTAGGCAGTGAACAAATATTGACAGCTGCTATTATTCTTCACTCCCCAAAGTTACCTGAATGATGAAGATCTCAGACTCTTAGCAAGACTTATCTGGGAGGCAACTTCCTTCTTCCAGGCCTCATCTATTTATCTTCTTCCCTCCCATCTTTGTGTATTTTACATGGACTCTTATTCTTCTCCTCAACCCATCAATCCTGATTTCCTGTTACCGCCACTGCTTCCATATGCTTATGCAAGTTCACATTACAGAAGCATGTAGAAGAGTCTGCTGTAGGTACACTAACCTCTCCTCTTCTCTGCAAGAACTGAGAATCTACTTATGACCTGAATAAAATTCAATAAGGATTTATTAGGCACCTACTACATGCATGGCACTGTGCTAGGCACTGGGGGAAAAAAAGACAAAACAGAAAAAACAACCCCTGCCCTCAAGAAGCTTGTATTCTACTGGAGAGGAGATACAACATTTAAACAAATAGTAATATAATTTGAGGAGGGACACAATACGAATAATCAAGGGAATAAGGAAAGGATTCCTTTAGGATATAGCACCCAAGTAGTGCCTTGAAAAGAAGCTAAGGATTCTGAAGGAGGGTGCATTCCAGGTATAGAGAATAGCCTCTAGAGCTGGAGGTAGGAAATGGAATGCCGAATTCTGGGAAAAATAAGTAAGCCAGTTTGGATGGAAGAGAGAGGAGGAAGAGGGAGATGGAATATATCTAAAAAGACATAGGTATGACATAAAATGTCTAGAAAGATAGATCAAAAACAGTTTGTGATGGCTTTAGATGCCAAGTTGAGAAATTTGCATATTATTATAGAGCTAATAAGAAACCACTGGTGGGAAGTGACATGGTCAGACTTATGCTTTAGGAAGATTATTGTTTGGGGGATGAGGGGGAGAGAAGAGAAACTAGAAGCAGGGAGACCACTTAGGATGCTAGAGTAATAATCCAGTGAAGAAGTAATAAAAACTGAATGAGTAGAAGCAAAGAAATGATCCTAGGAAGTATCATCTGATATTTTGGAGATAAAAATTAGGAAGACTTGAAATCTGATTGGGTATAGAGGTGGGTTTTGAGGGAAAGTGAAAAATAAAGTATTATTCTGAGGTTGTGTATCTGGATTTCATGAAGGAAGGTGGTGTCTTCAAATGGAAAGATCATAGGTATCACATAAGACCTCATCTCATTTCTCTGACAAATCAAGTATCTGATTTTTCTTTGGTCTTCTTTTCTTGTCTCTTGTCATTGACAATCACTCTTATGGCTTCCCCTTGTCTAATGGAACAACCATTCCAGGAGCGCCCCAACCTCAACATATACCTAACTAAGCTCCTTCTCTTCCTTCCCTAAATTTTCTTCTCATGATTTTTTCTATACCTGGCACTGTTATTTATCCAGTCTCCCCTGTTTACAAACGAAGAGACTCCTCTGTCCTTCACCTTTCATATTCAATTGTTTCAATTGTGTCTTCATTACTAAGTTTTCGGGGTTTTCTTGGCAAAGATACTCACGTGGGTTACTATTTCCTTCTCATTTTAAAGATGAGGAAACTGAGGCAAATAGTTAAGTGACTTGCCCAGGGTCACACAGCTAGTAAGTAACTGAGGTAAGATTTGAACTCAGGAAAAGGAGTCTTCCTGACTTCAGGCTAGGCACTCTTTCTACTGTGCCACCTAACTACCTCTCTTCTTGTTGTTCAGTTGTTGTCAGTCATTTTCAGCCTCTCATATACAGTTGCCAATTACTATCAATTCTACCTCTTCAAAATCTAATATATGTCTTGTGTATTTCCCCTACCATCCTTTATTACCACAGACCTGAACTGTTGTAAGAGATTCCTAACAGATCTTCCCACTTCCACCCCATTCATTCTTTATACCAGTGCTAAAATGATCTTCTTTACCCATAGATATGGTCAAAAGCCTCCTCTTTTCATAAACCTTCAATGTCTTTGTCTGGCATGTAAGGCCTGGCACAATCTGGCATAATGGTGCTTTTCTAAGACCTGTAGGCAGTCACTGGGATCAAAGAGATTTAGGGAGAGCTAGTAAATGTGTACGGGCATACACTTCCCAGAGTTCTTGAGTTTTAGTTTCTTTTATCCTTTAGGACACTTCCTGCTGTGAGTTTCGTAGGTACCAGGTGGAAAAAAAGTGGCACCTGTCCAAGGTCTGCTTTGAGTTTTCCTTTTGAGTGTTGCTGCATTTGAAGGGCACTTCTTTGCTCTGTCCCTCCCCTCCTCCCTCCCACTCTTCCTCTCTCCTCCCTAAGCCATTGCGGAGGAAACCTTGATGAGTTCTAAAGCTTGCCAAATCCTTCCCTCTTCTACTTGCTGGCAGGAGGTGTAGCAGGAAGAAACAAAAAAGGAGTCAATCCAAGCAGCAAAGAATCCTGCAGCTTGCTCTTTGAAAGTCTTTTACAACTTTTTTTCCCCTTTATGATAGACGATTGTTTAAATAAAGCCTGTAGCCATTAAGAAAGGAAAGAACAAACTATTTAAATCTATGAATGTCAGCTAGCAAATGAGGAATAGAGATGAGTGTTTCCTATTTGGGGTAATTTTTATAGCATATTCTAGATCATAAAGAACCTGGGGCCAGCTGCAGTCTGACAATATAGGAGAGAGATCAGGCAGATGAAAGAAATAGGTTGAGTGTGTGGTTGGAGTGCCACTCAATGGCCAAATAATATATCACACTCCTTTTGGTTAGTAAATTTCAGTAAAATTCAAGTTTTCTGTAAGTAAAGGTGGGGAGGACTGATCAAATCCTGAAAACATCTTTATTTAATCAGTCAGTCAAAGACATTTTAAAGAGAATTTGGAAGGAATGAAAGCCATTGGTTGAAATAAAATGACACTGCAAAGGAAGTGCATTTGGGATCAGTTTGATGACATTCATTTGTACCTTGTGGGACTTGGATAAAATAGCAAGACAATCTGGAACCAGGTGTTCTAATTGGAAGTTAACCCAGTAGTGGAAACTGTTTAAGCCAAGACCCTCAAAAGGGAATTATATGGGGTTGGGAGTCGGGGAGACCTATTTCTTCCTCCCCCTTGACCAGAGGATGACCTTGTGAATTTCTAAAAGTTAGAAAATTTTAGACTTCTCATGGGCATCCTAGCTCCCAGAACAGCAGTGGCTGACAGCAGCATGTGTATTAGGAAGCAAAAACAAATTAGATGACCTGAGGAAAAAAAAACTTCATAACTCCACTAGAAACCCAACAGAAAGTTGCTCCCTGCTCAAGGGGAACTTCATGAGTACCTTACAAAGGGGCAAAAAGGACTTCCAGAAACCAAGAGCTCTGAGTTACTCTTTCTCCATATATACTCTCTAAACTTGAGCCCACTTTCCCCTGGACACTGTACGCACTTGTGAGTGAATATATTCCTGGTTTAGGGAAATGTTTGCACCAACTATTTATACTATGCCAATTTGGTAAATTTCCATTTCTTTTTTTTTTCTTTTTGGTGAGGCAATGGGGTTAAGTGACTTGCCCAGCAGGGTCACATGTGTCAAGTGTCTGAGACTGGATTTGAATTCAGGTCCTCCTGATTCTAAGGCCAGAGCTCTATCCACTGTGCCACCTAGCACAATTATCTAATTTAAATTATCTAAATTATCTAAAATACGTTATCTCATTATCTAAGAGATAATTAAATCTGTGCTGTAGTCTGACAATATAGGAGGGAAATCAGGCAGATGATTAGGGAAAAAGGAAAAGAACCTATATTTTCTAAAATATTTATAGCAGCTCTTTCTTGTGGTGGCAAAGAACTGGAAATTTCAGGGATGCCTGTCAGTTGGAGAATGGCTGAACAAGTTGTGGCATATGATTGTGATGGAATACTGTTGTGCTATAAGAAATGATGAGCTCACTGATTTTAGAAAAACATAGACAAACTCATGAAATAATGAAGACCAAAATGAGCAGAACCAAGAGAAAGTTGTGTACAGTAACAGCAATATTGTTTTAAGAACAACTTTGAGTGAATAAGTAATTTTTACTATTTATAAATATCCATATTAACTACAAGGGACCTATGATGGAAGAAGCTATCTGCATCTAGTGAAATAACTGATAAATAGAAGTATGCATAGAACGACTCTACAGACATATACATATTTGTGTCTAATGGTAGCCATCCTCAGGGTGGGGGAGGGGGAGAAGGAAGGAAAAAGAGGAAAGTTATATGATAACTATTATATATTTAAAAGGAATAGCAAGTTGTACATACTAGATTTGCAGTTTCCTGTGCAATCATCTTTTTTTTTTTTGCTCTACTATGTTGTGGAAATGCTTGTTTGATCTCATAAATTAAAAATAAAAGAAATTTTAAAAAAAAATCTGGCTTACTAATTGATGCCAACTGATATAATCACAGTGGAGGACCCACATTACTGGGGGCTCATGAGCTATAGTACTATAAAACTATCCCCCCAAACCCTCAGTTATCCCTGGGGGAGAAGCAGCCAGCTGTTCTTGGATGTTCTTTTTCAGGAGAAAACTGGAGAATGATTCAGATGTGAGTGGATATAGCTTTGGCAGCACCTCCTCTAGTACACAGTGACCTCATTCTCCACCGTACTGGCAACATTCTACCTTTCCATCCTTATAGCATATTACTCCCTCCCATGTACTCTGTGCTCTAGCTAAACTGAACTGCTCTATGGACCCTTAACACACTCTGTAGTCTTTTACCTCTGTGTCTATGCTTATGCTGTTTTCTATGCCTTACATACCTTCTTAAGTTGTTGAATTCCTATCTGTCATTTAAAGCCTAACTCAAATGTATGTATGTATGCCTATGTATGTATGTATTGGATGAATTAATGGATGAACCTGTGAGAGAGTCCAAGGAGGAATGATTAGATAGCTAGGAGGAGAGCCTAGAGAAAACAATGTCCCAAAAGACAAGGGAGACAGTATTAAGAAGGAAGGAATAGTTAGTAGTGTCATATGTTGCAGAAAGATCTAGAAAGATGAGGAAAGAAAAAGTCACTGGATTTAGCAACTAAAAGGTCAGTGGTGACCTTGGGAAAAAATTGTCAGTCAGTGGGGGAAGAAGCCATATTTCAAGGAGGTGAGGGTTTGAGGAGCAAGGGATTCAGGGAGAAGAGAAGGGATTGAGATGTAACTGGGTAAGGAGAAATTATAGTCTAAAAAGGTTTTAATTTTTGTAATGATTAATTAAAGGGAACATGGATCAATATATCATGTTTTTAAAACGCTGAGGAAAAAAAGGTTTGATGTGTTAAAAATAACTTCATATTGGTTCAACAAATTTTTAATTGTTTTAAGTACCAAACTCTTAATACCTTATGATAAGTTTGTGCTCGGCAAAGATAGCTTTGAATATACAAAGGATCAATTCGAATAGCCTCTGTAAACTGCTGAATTGCTTCAAAGTACTTGTCCATGTGCAACAGGTATATGATGCCAATATTTATAAAAGCAAAAGATATGTTTCTAAAAAAAAGGAATACAAAGTTCATTAATTTGGTTATTAATAGTGTCTGTTACACCAACTTACCTACATAATCCTATATGCAATAAAATGTTTTTCATATTACTGTAACAAAATATTGTTTTAAACGCTTAAAATTTTGAAACAGTTATGTACATTAGTATGACAAAATTCCATTCCAGGTAAAGGAATAAAAAGGTCCTTTCCAATGGAACAAAGACTGTATGCTAATATTTGCTACTCAGAGCTGATCCTGTGCCCTTGTGGGAGCTCAGAGGCGTTCCCTCTCCTAATTACCATCATATGGGAAAACCTATGGGAAATCAAAAATAGAGAAAGAAAACAAGAAAGGTATCAAGATGTATGGATAAGGGAAGAATTTAGGAGCAAAGAAGATAGAGAGAGCATTACAAAATGTAAAACAGATAATTTTGATTATATAAACTTAAAAAGTTTTTTCACAAACAAAACTAATACAACCAAAATTTTAAGGAAAACAGAAAGCAGGGAAACAATCTTTATAGCAAATATCTTTGATAAAGGCCTCATTTCTAAAATATATAGAGAACTGAGTCAAACGTATAACAATACAAGTCATTCCCCAATTGATAAATGGTCAAAGGAGATGAACAGGCAGTTTTCAGGCAAAGAAATCAAAGCTATCTATATTCATATGAAAAAAATGCTCTAAATCACTATTGATCAGAGAAATGCAAATTAAAACAACTTTGAGGTACCACCTCACACCTATCAGAGTGGCTAATATGACAAAAAAGGAAAATGTTGGGTGGTGGAGGGGATGTGGGAAAACTGGGACACTGCTGGTGGAGTTGTGAATTGATCCAACCATTCTGGAAAACAATTTGGAACAATTTGGAACCCAAAGGGTATAAAACTGTGCATACCCTTTGACCCAGCAATACCACTGCTAGACCTATATCCAAAAGACATCCAGAAAAAGGGAAAATGATATATTTGTACAAAAATATTTATAGCAGCTCTTTTTGTGGTGGCTAAGAATTGGAGATCGAAGGGTTCATCCAACTTAGCATTTTTATTTTTGACACTAACACCAAGGGATATTTTGTGACAAAATGGGGCAACTATTTTTAACTGTAGGTAACCTCAAAAAGATTATAACCTGAAAATCTTTCTTTATAACCTTTATGACCCATGCAACCTCAAAAATATATTAAATTAAAAATGTAAAAGTTAAGGATATCTTATTTTTAGATATTATCATAATCCAATAACTCTATAACTGCCTCTTTTCTTTTCCTTGTATTTAACTATCATTGGTAAATATAAAACAAAATAGTCATACTTATTTATTCCGTTCTCATTTAATCTTACGCAAAAAGGGGAAAAGGACCTGTCTAGCTCAAGTACACTTTCAAAGTCTGCAACTGCCAGCCCCCAGAAATTCATTTCTGCGTACAAGATGCCACGGTGTAGAAAAGCAAGAAGATTCTCAATATGATCATTGATGAGCACTAAAAAAGAAAAACATGTATTTTGCTTATTTAAATCCTAAGTAATCATATGTGAATGGCATTTTGCATTAAACTTTTTCAGGTTCTTTTTAATTTTTAGTTGGTATGAATGAAGATACCACACCCAATTTATATTACTAAAAATAGCTCTAAGAAAACAAACAAAGGTAACACCTAGAAACGGCTTTTCTTACCTGATATGGGGGGAGGTGGAGGATAAAGTCCTGAACCTGTGATTTCACAAGTGTAAGAATTCCCAGTGTGGGAACTACTTCCACTGATGCAAATCAGCAATTTGCCAATAAACTCATGGTGCTGGAAATATGTCAGGGGTAAGATTTGAACCCAAACTATCTTGACTGTAAGTCTGGATCTCTAAAAATATATAGCTATTAATAAAGTATATCCTGATTCAGTGGATTTTATAGTTAAAAAGTATTCTGGCATTGAGTTAAACGCCCTCACTTTACAGGGGATGAAATTAGCTGTTGGTGCTGATTTGTTGAACATATCCCAGCTAGGATAGTATCCAGAACCTCCTCATTTATGGGCCATCAGAAAATTATTCCAGGTTCTTTGTGGAGCAGATAATTCTCCACATCATTTCTCATAAGCTCTCCCCAGTATATTTACTTTGACTAGTCAGCCAGAGGACACACTGAGTCAAAGCAAAGGCATTTTACAGAACAAAATAGTAATAAAAACCACAACAAAATATTCTCTGCATTAAACTCAAATCTGTTATCCCCTAAATGCATACATCATCAATTGGAATATCTATGTGGGAAGTAATGTGGCAAGGGCAGCCATGTAGAAAATATATGTGCCCAAAGTACATACATAAAGGCAATTCATTAACTCTAACACTGCAAAGTTGTTGCAAGTACTTTTCTCTTTTTATACTCATTAGATCTATTTGTTTAAGCTTAATCAAGAATGGAATAAATTATTAAGATGACCTCACAATAGATCTAATCTAAAGAGAGTTAGTGTGCAAAGAGGCTACTTCCTCAGAGTTCTGTGCCTGTATAGAAAGGAAATTAGAACTCCTTGGGGCAACTAACACCCAGAAGGGCAGGAGGAAAAGGATCTAGAGAGGAGAACACATGACAAATGGGAAAGAAAATTATTATGGGCAAGGCAGAGGGTAAAACTGGACTACATGATTTGAGACACAGAGAATTTTCTTCTGTGAAGTGGTATCCTAATTCATACACCTAAGAGTGATGCTCAACAGAAAAAAAAAAAGGATAAAAGGACAATATCTGCAAGGCAATGACATAGAAATTGGTTAGAAGGGGGAACCCAATCTAGGTCCTATAAAAAGCTTTAATTCCATGAGAAACATATAGAAGTAAAGGAAGAGTAAATAAGTGTAACGGTGAGGTTGAAACCATCTCACTTCACTTTAGCCTCAATAATTTATCTAGGGAAGATCATCTATCAGTCAATTAGTTATTCATAGATCTTAGACTGCAGGTTCCAAACCTGAGGTCCGTGAACTTAGGTTTTCAAAACACATTTTGATAACTATATTATTATATTTAAATATAGTTTCCTTTGCAATCCTATTTATGCATTTAAGTCATTATTCTTAGAAGGGTCCATAGATTTTATTAGACTGTCAAAAGGGTCCATGAAAAACAAAAAAGGCAGGGCAACTGCTGCCTTAGACTAAGTGCTAAAAGGCACTGGAATTATGTTACAAAAGAATCATATTTGGATAGGATGAGGAAACCTAACCATGCCCCAGGGACCATCTGTAAATTATCAAATGAGTTAATAAAGCATTGATTTCTAGAAATTGGAGCAATTGTGACTTTGCAGCACACTTCTGAAGAGGAACTGGTGGGAAGGGTGGTGGCAAAGGCTGGGATGGGGAGCTTCAGTTTCAGCTTTAGCCAATTGTCCTCCCTGTCCTTTTCAGCTAAAGCACCTTGCAAGCTTTGAAGGAGCAGGAGGATTTTGAGCTTCCTATCTTCTCATCATTGTCTTTGCTACATCCCTAGCAGCATCTGCATCAGGATTCAAGGACAGACGGCTGCAGACTCACCACCACATGAAAAAGGAATTTCTTGAGCTGGAGACAAATGTTTCCAGCACCTAGGTGCTGTGAATCACACCTTTGCCACACATGTTCCCAAAGCTTGAGTCCATTTTCTGTTGCGCTCTGTAGGTACTTGTAGAACAGTGTCACTGATGTTTTTGAGAAAGGGGAGGAATGTTTTGTACCCACTGTTCTTACTGTATCACTTTTCTAAAAGTTATTTAAGATAGGCTTACAAAAATGATTCTCAACTGATTACTTTAGAGGGAAATACACCAGTGGGAGCTCACAATGATGGCTTTAGTGAATCATCCCTCATCCCACAGCAGCATTCCTAGTACCCTGAGGGAATATAGCTAAATTCCAGGGACCCAAATCTTCAGTGGGAGTGGAAATTGGGATAAAGATCCTCGGAATTTACATTAACTACATAAGTATATAGACCATGAATTAAAGAGTCAATGTTTAGGACTATTAACAAAGAAAAGTTGAAGAGGAAAAGAGGAGGAGAAATTTTTAGTTAACTAAAATAAAATGGGGAAAAATAAGGAGAAAAAGAAAATTAGGTAAATAAGTAAAAAAAAGAAAGATGAATCAACAAATTAAGTAAAACTCTAAAACCTGGGAAAGGATTGACAAATAAGGAGGGGAGCAGTCGAGAGTAAGAGGAAGAGAGCCTCTGGGTATAGGGTTGTCTTAAAGTAGATCAAGCAAAACTCCTCATAGGGACAAGGTACTGCATTGAAAGACAAACAGAAAAGAATCCTAACTCACACACACAAAAATCCTCCAATACTAGAGACACAAATGAAGAAAAATATAAGCTATACTCTAACAAACCCCCATATGTAACATGGGGTGTAGCTCCACCCTCTCAGGGTCAAACAGTATCCAGGGGTGGGCTGGTAAATGTTTAGCCACCAGCTCCCTGTTTAAAAAAAGTAGGCATAACTCACTTTTAAGTTTAACTTGTATTATTAACATTTTCTCTCTCACTTTCTTGGGCCTAGACATTCAAGAAAACAATAAATCAAGCCCTGATTTGTAACATTTGCTGATTTCTGAGATGTAAATGCTCACACTGAAATTTAACAGTAAGTTCTTGT
Source organism: Phascolarctos cinereus (assembly GCF_003287225.1). Lineage (NCBI taxonomy): Eukaryota > Metazoa > Chordata > Mammalia > Diprotodontia > Phascolarctidae > Phascolarctos > Phascolarctos cinereus. The sequence goes on along the minus strand of NW_027555625.1, from coordinate 338,190,409 downwards.
GAGCCAATATGAGCGAGCTCTAGCACATCCCTGGTCAAATTGCTCTTCAGGGTTTCAGGGGATAACCTTGAGTAGCTGATGGGTATTCTTTTCCCTATTGCCATTGGCTCGAGTCCCTACAATTGTGTTCCTCCTATTTTTAGTCACCAATTACTAACACTGGTTCTATTTAATCACTTAACACCCATTAGCTTTTACAAAGGAATATTTATTTCTAATGGAAAGGAAAACAATTTCCATATTATCTTTGGAGCATACTCTCCCCTATACCACCTTGTTCTCTGGGGGAGTAGGCTTAAAAATTAGCTCATTTTCTACAAGCTTTGGTTCCACCAAGGTCAGGTCCAGATGTGGATTCCTGCTGGGTGAACCCTCCAGATGGTCTAGAATTTCCTCTTCCCAAAGGGTAAAGGTCACTCTAGGCTCCTTGATGCTGTACTGGCTACAAAGTCAACCTGCCTTCCTGGATTTCTGTGGTTTGCTCTCCCTGCCTTTGAAACCCCCAAGGTCAGAGATTCCACTCCCTTCACCTAGAATAGAGGATAAGAAACAAAAACATTGCCCTGTTTCTCAGGGGCAAATGGCCTCAGAGGGGAAGAAGGCCTTAAAGCTTTGTGCTCTTTCTGATGTGAAGCAAAGGGAAAGCAGCTGAAGCTGACATATTTTGAATGCCTTTGTATACTGTCAAAGAGCCTCCCACTCATCACATGGCTACTTAACCAGAACCAGTTGTGAACATCTCTTTATGTATCATCATGATTCACCTTGCAGAAAGGTTGCATCAGGAGAGGAAGCTGATGGGGTCTCTGCATTCATTAAGCCCCATTACAATTTTAAATGTAATGGACTAAATAATCGAACAAAATGAAAGTTTGACAGATTAGATAAGAAAATAATGTTACACAGAAAAAAAATGAAGACAGAAAAAAATCCCAGAAAAAATTTACTATACATAAAGTGAATCCCAAAAAAGTGGGAGTTGCAATCAGACAAAGCAAGAACAAAAATTCAAAATATAAACAGAGATAAACAAGGAAATGACATTATGCTGGAAGGAACCAAAGGCAACAAATCTTAAGCTTACACATTCCAAATGACATCTAAAGTCGTAACTAAGAAATTAATTGTAAGAAGATATAGATAATCACATGATCATAGTAGAAGACTTTATGTTTCTTATAGTGTTGGACAAATCTAATAAAAAGATTAACAGAAAGGAAAATACAGAATTGAACAAATTGCTGAAGAAATTAGAGCTGAAAAATATGTGGTATCTTTTGAATGGGACTGCTATAGAAAATGATTTAAAATTTTTTTTTTATTTTGAACCTAAACACCAAAAAGAGCAAGGGGGCGGGGAGGATATTCCCACACATACAACAGAGCACAAAAATATTTCACGTAAATATTTACTTCATACATCTTATTTTTTTAAAAAACTCATAATAAATTCTACTACTTTTAAAACTGTCCTGCTTGTCTATGCTTCCTTCTGAGTTTCTTTGTCTTCTCTTCCGTGAATATTAAAAAATTGTTCAATGCTCCTCTTTTAAAAAAATCATTGTTGCTAACCTTCTCTCTCATAATTCTTACTCCAGAGGAAAAGAAAGTGTGCAGGAGTGACCCTTGTAAGAAATAAGCATTGTCAAGCAAAATAAATCCACACAGTGGCTATATTAAAAAAAAATATGTCTTTGTTTTTCTTTATCATGTTGTTATTTTATAAATTATTCTCTTTGTTTTGTTCGTTTTCATACTGCTTAGTGAGGAAAATTAATATTATGCTGTATATTTGATAATTAATATCACTGCAATATATCTTTTTTTTCCCCGAAACCTCCATCTCTTAGCCTAACTCAAAAGGAGACTTCTCCCAGCCCCAACTAAGGTATAGTTGAGGAATGTGATAGCGCCCAGCCCCCAAGGTATATGCTCCTTCATCAGCTTTAGCCTGGGCCCCTCCAAATAGGACACTCAATTCTGTTCTCTGTAGACAGAGAACCAGCTTAATCTAACTAGGCTCTCCTCATGGGACAAGTCTCCTACCCTTGCTTTCTAATCAAGATCTGGGGCAACTTGGTCTCCAGTGGGGTAGTCAAAACCAGAGGGAAGCTAATTGAGTCAAGACTGCTAGAGGCATCTGTCTCTCATGGAGTAACTGGCGTTCCTAGAATGTCAGAGAGGGGTATGATCAGCCATACCTGGGATCAACTCACCTACCAATCAGGGTTGCCTTACATTTGTCAGGGGAGATCCCAATGATGTTCTGTCAGGTAAATCAGAAGGAAGACACATCTGGATGTAAAGTCCCCTTATTTGGTGGTCTTTGATAACCGAGAGAGACCAATGACCTAAATTTAATGGTTATTGCTGGCCTAACTAATAAATCGGTTAATCATGCTTGAATGTTGCCTCTCAGAATTTCATTTCTCTGAAATAATTTCTTTTGTCATTTCTTACAGCAAATAACATTCCATCACATGAATGAACCCCAAGTTGTCTAGCCATTTCTTAATTATCCAGGAGAAATAAATTACTGTGACTTAAATGTTGATTCTTTTTTTTATTATTATTCTTTTTTCCTCTTCCCTTTAACCTCTCCTTCAGAATCAAGAAATTTGTTCTGCTTGTGACTGCCAGGTGTTAGCTTCCCTCTTAACTCTTTTATCCCTGCTTGTTTCCTTGGTGAGTTTAATGTGTTTCTACAGTAGTTTGTGTGTATATGTGTGTGTGTGTTTGTGTTTAATTCCACTTTTTCCATTTCACCTAAATGTAAGATTCATCTGATGCCAACCACCCCTTTCCCCATATTTGTATATTCTTCTTATATTCCCCAATTAGAAGAAAGGGCAAGGGGAAGCTAGGTGGCACAGTGCATCAAGCTCTGGCTTGGAGTCAGGAGGATCTGAGTTCAAATCCGGCCTCAGATATATAACATGACTCTGGGCAAGTCACTTAACCCCACTGCCTACTTCCCCCCCCCCAAAAAAAGAAGAAAGGACAAGTTTCATCCTCTTCCTCCTTTCTGTACTAGTAATTCTTTCTTTTACTCTCATTTCTGTTTCCCCTCTTTAAATTCTCATAACAGAACCAATCCACCCCCATGGTCTCTGTTTTTTCTTATTTAACTCCCTCAATAGTCTTTGAAGACATGAAAATTCTAGAGGAACACCTGTTTCTTTTCTTTCTATTAAAATGTTAGTATACATCACCATACTTCCAGTTTGTCTTTCCACATTTCTCTGGACTATTGTGTTTGCATTTCAGATTTCCTACTTAGATCTGATCTTTTCACCAGAAATGTTTGAAAGTTGTCTGTTCTATTATAGGTACATATTTTTCCTTGTAGGATTATATTAAACTTTGCAGAATTAAGTTATTCTTGGTTGTAAAACTATAGCTTTTGACTTTTTGAATATTGTGTTCTTAGATCTCATCAACTTCTAGTAGAATTTTTCAGGTGTTGTATGATTCCTACTGTAGTTGCTTGGTACTTGAATTGCTTGTTTTTAGATGCTTGCAGCATCTTTTTTTTCTTTGATGTGGGACCTCTGGATTTTGGCTTGGACATTGCTGGACATTTCCTTTTGGGGGTTCTTTTCAGGAGGTAATTGGTGGATTCTTTCCTTACTTTGCCCTCTGATTTTAATAGATCTGGGCAGTTTTCATTTGTGATTTGTTGATGTGTAATGTTCAGGCATTAAAAATATTGGTTTTCATGGAATCCAATAAACCCAAAGACTATTTTTAATGGAAAGAACAACCACCACAAGACAATTGAAATTAATGTTGCAAACTTGCAAAAAAAAAAGCTTCATCAGAAAAAAAAGATATGAGAAGACAATTCCCTCCATTCCTTTGCAAAATAGAGGTGTTCACAGGCATGGAACATTACATATATTGTCAGATTTCTCAAAGTATAAACTTTGCTAATTTTCTGTTACTTTTTTTTCTTAAAAAATATTTTCGTTGTTATAAAGGATGGCTTTCTGGAGAGCCTAAGAGGAAGAATATAGGAAAAAATTTAGAAAACATAAAATCAAAAGATATCAGTAAAAAAATCTATTTTAAAAAAAAATCATATGAACTTTATATAATCCAAATCTTGAAGACATTATGCACAACTACTAGATTAAAAAAAATAAACAAAACAAACCCTGAATAATATAATGTAGGAAATTATGCAAAACAATCCAGAATTTCAAAACAGAAACAAGGCGTTGACTGAGAGAAGCCACAAATCAGCACAACAGTTATCAAGGAAATATTAAGCAATGAAATAAAATTTCCTCTGCTAATAAGTTGCTTTCAAAAAATAAGTGAGAAATTTTGTTCCATAGAGTAAAAGAAAGTACATAGGGAATACCAAGTGATTAAAAGAACTTAAGGGGTTAAAAATTTAAGGGAAACAGAAAGAATCAAGAGGATTCAAAGTGCATAGAACACTTGAAATCATACTCCATGAATTAAATCCCCTGCAAATCTGTATCTTTTGTGAGAAGTAATAAAGGAGTGGAAAGTTTCACAAATTGGGATAGGAAAGTAAAGGAGAGAGGAAAGAGGAGAATGTACTTCTACCCAATCCATAGATAAACACTAAAGGAACAATAATTCTTTTATCCTCTCAACATAATGGGGTGATGCAAGAGAATAGAATAATAGCAATGGAAAGGAAGAACTAGGGCCTAGGAAGAAGAAAGTGGGTAACTCACCTAAGAAGCATAAAGGAAAAGGAGACACAAAAAACATTCTCATAGGAGAGGAGGTATACATCTGCAGGAGGGATAGGGACATTATATAATGGGTTTACTATATAAGAAGTGAAAGATTTGAATACACAGCATCTCATTCGAGGAAAGAGGATATATGAATTCGTAAGGGCTACCAGCACTCATCTTGACAGGTGGGACATAGAATAAGAGAGAGAATAGCATGGTCTTAGGAATTGAGATAAACATAGCCAAAGAAGGTGATAGGAACAGGTTTCACAATATGAGATACAGATTGACCCCTGTAACACAACACAGTTTACGCTTAAAGAAAACATAGACAATGAACCAAATAAAGTTAGTATACACACGAAATGGCATAACACCCAAATTAAAAAAGGAAAATTTAAGTGAATGTCAAAAAGGACATAGACAGTAATGCAATAATTTTTAGAGACATGTCTTCTGAAGGGGAAGCTTAAAAGACTATGTGTTAATGTATGTGTGTGTGTGTGTGTGTGTGTGTGTATCAAAAGTCAGAGAAAAATAGACCATATACTGGGAAACAAATAAATATTGAAAAAGCAGAAATGCTAAGCATATGATTTACAAATGGTAACTTAATAAAAATAATAACCACCACATGGAACACAAAGGACATAAATCTAAATGGAGACGTAATGGCATCTTGAATAATGTCAATTGCAAATCATAGAAACAATTAATAACAATGTGAAAGGGAATGATGAGATTGTATGTCAAAAAAGAAAATCCTGAAATTAGAGAATTGGAAATAATTTCCTACTGCCTACAAACGTGCCCATGTCTCTCATAGCCTGAATAACCCTTATAACCTTTTTATATGGTATTTAAGAGGTCTTTTGTGGACTTTACTGGGGCTCTTTAGCGCAAGGGACAGCAATTGGACTGGCATTTGATCCTTTTCAGGACCACAGAGACCCTTCCAGAACCGTGGATGTGGACAAATGCACTCCAGCTGAGTTACTGAGAACAGAGGAGGCTGGGCTTGTTTCATTTTAAAAGAAGAGATAACTTCCAACAGAAATGCTGTGAACTCCCTTGCTGGAACTTCAAGTTGGGAATGGGTTAGCAGTTCTGCTGTAGTGGACCCTAGCCCAGGCCCTGAATACCTTTTTCCTCCTTAGAAGAAATGGTGACTGCTTGTACGTGGCAACTAGAGCACATATACTGGGGACTGTGTTCAGGTTGCAGTAGTGCCAGCACGGGGCCTGTGATGGGATGGGTGTGGGTGGGACAGACACAGTGCCTGCGGCAGTGCGTAGGCCTCAAGTGATAGGGTATTGTGCTCAGGCTTTACCTAGTCAAGTCAACAAGCATCTTTTAAGAAAGGCACCCCTTCTCCCCCAGATAGCAACTGCTCTCAAGGAGCTCACAGTCTGATGACAGAGATACAAACAACTACACACAGAAAGCATCAGTAGGCTCCAGCAAAGTGCGCAGCCCAAGTGGCAGAGGAATGGACAGTGGGGTGTGCCCCAGCAACAGCTGACCACAAAATGTATATCAGTATAGACTTCAATGGCAGAAAAAGTGGGCAGCAATGACAAAGTCCATCGCAGCAAAGTAAGGAAAGTACTTTGTAAACCTTGAAGCACCATATAAATGTGGATTATTATTATTATTACTATTATTCCTCAGACCCATCAAGCACTTTGAATTTTTCCTTTGCTTTGTGAAATGAATTTTATATCATGTCATATTTATTTATGTCATATCCCTAGGCATCCCTTGATTAGGTTTATGCTACTGGACAGCAAGGATTATATCTTATTTCATCTTTCTATCCCCAGACCACCCGTAGTAATTTGTATCTTAAAGTAGCTAGCTGGCACAGTGGATAGAGTGCTGGGCCTGGAATCAGGAAATCCTGAGTTCAAATTTGACCTTAGAGACTTACTAGTAAGTTATTTAACCCTGTTTGCCTCAGTTTTCTTATCTGTAAAACGAGGTAGAGAAAAAATGGCAAACCACTCCAATATCTTTGCCAAGAAAACCAAGGGTCATGAAGAGTTGGACACTATTGAAAAACGACTAAACAACAGCAAAGATAAATAATAATTACTGAATTTGGTGAGTTAAATTATTATTAATGTCAAGTACAGTTCCTTGAGCATAGTAGGTGCTTAAAACTACTAACACCCTTAAAACTACTCTAAGATTCTCGGATTCCCTATTTTTTTCAAATAAAATTTTTTTGGGGAAAAAGAAGGTGTTCTATTTAGAGTTGAAGCACCTGGATTCAAATCCTGGCTTTGGCTTGCTAGCTGTGCAATCTTGAGTAAGTCCCTTTACCTCACTAAGCCCCAACATCCTTTTAGATTAGATGATCTTTTAAGTCTCTTCTAACTCTAATTGTTATTTCTAAAATAATCCTATAGATGAAATCTGAGGTAGATAATTTTTTTTAAATCAAGATGTCTTTCATTGTGAAATTTGAATTGAATTTCTAGTTTTCAGTCTTTACTGAAAAATGGTTTGGTTCCAAAATAATTTCAAATTTATTTATTAATATTTTTTTTTGGTGAAGGCAATTGGGGTTAAGTGACTTGCCCAGAGTTGCACAGCCAGTGAGTATTATGTGTCTGAGGCTGGATTTGAACTCAGGTCCTCCTGACTCAAGGGCCAGTGCTGCATCCACTGCGCCACCTAGCTGCCCCCAAATTTAATTTTGAATTATTTACTTGTCTATCTGATCCCTTAAGTCTTGTTGGTCTAGGGAATATGATCAGGTTTCATCTAACTTCTGATCACTTTGTCATTTTGGGAGAAAGGGGGAAGCTCTCTATCCAAGGCTTGACCCCTTTCCCACCTAATACCAGTTCTACAACAAACACACATAGAAAATAGAAAAAAAAAACCATTTATCAAAATCATAGTAAAAAGAAATCAGAGAAAATATACACAGGACAATATGCACTAGACAATGTAGAATAAAGGGGCTCTCCCATTGGGAGTGACCTAACTTAGCTCCACCAAGAGAGAGGTTCCTGGATCTCACCCAAGTGGAAAATTTCCCAAAGATTCTAGAGTAGCAAGGTGGATATAGGGACATGATGGAGAGTGCTGGCTCCTCTCATGCCTTCCCAGAGTCTTTTTCTTCAGCAGACGTGGGATTGGCCTCTTCCATTTTCTCTTTTAAAGCTGCAAGCCAGGAGCGTTGAATAATGAGTCTCCCAAAAGGGTACTTACTGTCTGAGAACTGAAGCTCTCCATTCTTGCCAACTCTTCCCTGCCCCTTAGGCAGAGCAGGGCATTTATCTCCACCAGTAAGGAGACAGTCCCATATCACTGGGCTTTAGGACAAGGGTTACATTCAAGCAAATTTGAACAACCCTACCAAGTATTATTAAGCAAGACCCATTTTGTGAGAATCCTTTGGTTGACATGGGATAGAAGGTATTGTCTTCTATTCACTAATGTAATATGACTACCCACTTAGGCTAGACAGGGTCATGAAGGACAATACTGATTGTGCTGAGCTGCACAGGTATAAGGGGATGAGCCTTCTGATTGGCTCAGGGCAAATTGAATCAGGGCACTGTATATCTGCATGAGGGAGAAAGGAATAACATTGTAGATGGTAACTTTTGAATGGCTAATGGGAGCTTCCAAGACAGTAAATAGTTAGGGAACTAGCCCTAATACTTCCCCTGATCCAGTGCTTACAAGTCAGTGAGATCGTTCGCTCTTCTGCTTAGAGCAGAGGTCCTATGTATTCTTTGGTCTATTTTAATCTATATAATTTCCCCAATGTTTGTTTCTTGTTGTTTCTTTTTTAACAGTTTCTTTGATAAAAATGTGAAAGGGCTATTCATGAGATGGTTTTTTTCCTATAATTAGTATATGGTTGAAGGGAACTAAGCTGCTATATATGTTAATATCCCTTTGAGAATGATCAGAGTAAGTGGCATTGACCCTGACCTAACACTGTACCCCTACACTCCAACATTTGAAGTGTGGAGGATAGCGGCAGCTTGGATAGAGCACTGGCCCTGGAGTCAGGAGGACCTGAGTTCAAATCCAGCCTCAGACACATAATACTCACTGGCTGTGTGACCCTGGGCAAGTCACTTAACCCCATTGCCTAACAACAACAACAACAAAAAACCGAAGTGTGGAGGATAGATAATTCTAGCCCAATACCCCTCTTGGAGCTAGGTGAGGGTAGAAGCAAGGACCTAGCCACTTGAATCCCCCTTCTCCCAACAAAAGTAGAAATCACAATCCCCCTGGAAAGATAAACCATTCCTGCTACACTTGAGCCAAATTCTCTCTATATTTAGACAGCAACTACAAATATCTTACACTATGTTGTAAGCAAGCTGTGCAATACAGAAAATTATTTTGTGAATTACCATTTTACTAATTTAGTTAAGACAGCAAATTACAAAATTATTCATAATACCACATAGCCTAGAGTTAGTGCCTCAAACTTTTAGAATGATAGGAATTTAAAAAAAAAACACAACAGAACTGACCTGATCTAATACCTGATGTTAATATTAAAAGTATAATCTTACCACTTTATGTGTTGCCCTAAATGAAAATAAAGAGCTAGACAACAACAAATTATTCTATTTTGTTCAGCTAAGCTTCATATTTACTATGCAAGTAAAAGTGAAGAAATAGTACCTGATACACTGAAATCCTGAAGAGATTTATGAGGGTTACATTTTCGCAATATGCAGGCTCTATAATAGAATGCTACCCAATTATTAGGATCTAAATGAATTGCAGCCGAAAGGTCTTCAGTTGCTTCTCTATAGTGGCCTTTTTTAAAAAAAGCTCTGCCACGATATGTCCTAGAGTTGTGGAATAAAAGTTATATTTTAGTATATATTTCTCCTTTTCACAAGATTACAATTACTTTCGCATGTGGAATATTTTTTGTTCCTGAATTTTTCTCATGAGCTTTTAAAAATTTTATTAATATCTTTTGTTTTCACACTGCAATCATGTCTGTATTTACTGTTCCCCAAACTCATCCTCCCACCCAGAAAACCAGTTAAGGAAAACCAACACAAATAATTTGTGATTGGGTGTGCAATATTCTGCCCTGATAATCCCCATTGCCCACTTCCTATACGCACACATACTTTTGTCTCTGTGTGTATACACATACACATATATGTATGTATATGTGTGTGTGTGTGTGTGTGTGTGTGTGTGTGTGTGTGTGTGTGTGTATGGGAGAGACAGGACTGAAATGGAGGAGTAAAAGGCAGGCCTTTCCCTAGAAGGGAAATGCATATATGGATATACGCATTTTGTGTGTATATGTGTATATACACATTTAAGACCCATTCCCTAATAGACAGATATTTAAAAGATATGAATAGATAATTTTCAAAAGGAAAAAAATCTAAGATATGAACAGCCATATGAAAATAATGCTCCAAATCACAACTCTGGGATTTCACACTGGGAAAAATAAAGCAGAGAAAAAACTATAGACTAATATGTGTATACATATACATACAATATATAGATATATATAGATATATATAGATATATATAGATATATATACGCACACACACATACATACACATATATATACACATGTACATCTATCTATGTGTATGTATGTAGTATAATAAACTAAAAGCTACATCAATAGATCAATTGCTCTATAGATCAATAGATAGTACCCTTCTGAGATTACTCACACTACTGGGATTGGATTTCCACGGGGATGCTGCTACTTTAGGTTCTAAAGATAACCCCAAAGGCTTTACTTCCATATTCCTGCTCCTGAGCACCCACCAGTATGCTTCCTATTAACCATCAATCACTACCTTTTAGAATTTACTAAAATGCTATATTAAGAATAAGATGAGGAATAGATTTGTGATTTCATTAGCGAAAACTCCCTCTAACAATGCAGGTTGGTAACTTCTCTGAAACTTACAGTCTTAGAGAGTTGCCTAGAGCAGTGGTGTCAAACTCAAATAGAAACTCATCCCTCTGGGCCACATATTGACTTAGAAAACCACAGATTAACATTATCTATCTCATTCAGTCAATAAACATTTATTAAGTACCTACTATGTGTCAGGCATTGTGCCTAGTTCTGGGGATACAAAAAAAGAGTCAAAAGATTGTCCTGGCCCTTAAGGAACTCACAGTCTAATGGGGAAGGCAAAAAACAAACAAATACATACAACAAGCTGTTTACAGGATAAATAGAAGTAAATAAGAGAGGGAAAGCACTAAAATTGAGAGGGGTTGGGAAAAACTTCATGTAGAAGATGGGATTTTAGTTGAGGGAAAAGGAAACCTTGGAAACTAGTAGATAGAGATGAGGGGGGAGAGCATTCCAGGCATGGAGAATAACCAGAGAAAATGCCCAGAGCTAAGAGAATGTTTTGTTTGGTGAATAGCAAATTAATATTATTTATATTGTGTGGTATTTTTATTTATTTTGTTAAAAAACTTTCTAACTACATTTTAAATCTGGTTCTGGCTGCCCTAAGGAGTTTTGGTTGTGAGTTTGACACCTCTGACCTAGAGCACTGAGGGCTTAAGTGAGTTGCCCAGGGTAAGTCAGCAGATACGTATGGGAGGTGAAATGTGAATCTAGGTTTTTATGACTTTGAGGCCAGCTCTCTCTTTACTATATCACACTGCCTATTGTGAGAACATTTGGTACAAAATATTTGCCCCCCACCCCCAAATCCTGGGGTATATCCTCCCTGAAGTACACACATAGGAAGAGTGGGATCAAACTTAAAATACAATGTAATGAGGCACATATGAGGTAACATTGTGGCAAAGGGGTAACTTCTACCGTCTGGTACTGGAAATCTTTTCACCTTTTGCAGAATACTCATTCTACCCTCGTCTGAGTGAGCCAGTCAGGCTCTTTGAAGCAGCTTCCTTCTTTGGGTGACCATCTATCCGTATCCATTTGTCATCTGTGTATCTCTTGGTTAATGACTAGATATACTATGGATTATACAGTCTCTCCAGTGGTCATAGTTCTTAAGTCTTTTGAAGTTGTTTTTCTTTACATTATTGTAAGTGTTATAGATATTATTTTACTACTCATACTTCACTCTGTACCCATTCATGTAAATCCTTTCAGGTTTTTCTATATTTATCACTTTCAATATTTCTTATAGAACAGTCATATTTCATTACATTCATATACTATCACTTGTTCAGTCACTCCTCAGTAGATGAATGCCTGTTTGATACAACAAAAAGTCCTGCTATACAGCTCTTTTTGTGGTGGCAAAGAATTGGAAATTGAGAGGATGCCCATCAATTGGGGAATGGCTGAGCAAGTTGTGGTATATGAATGTAATGGAATACTATTGTTTTATAAGAAATGATGAACAGGCTGACTTCAGAAAAACCTGGGAAGACTTATATGGTCTGATGCTGAGTGAAGTGAGCAGAACCCAGAGGACTTTGTATACAATAGCAGCCATGTTACACAATGACTAAGAATGTTAAACTGAACCCTTCTCAGCATTACTAGGATCTAAGACATCTCCAGAGGCCTCGGGATGGAAAATGCTGTCCACATCCAAAGAAAGAACTATGGAAGTTGAATCGCTCTCACTTAATTTTACCTTAAGTTGAATTTTGTTTCATCTTTCTGATGGTTCCTCCTATTGGTTTTAATTTTTACTTACAACTTCACTAATGTGAAAATATGTTTAATGGGTATGTAAATGTAAAGCCTATGTCAGATTGTGCGCCGTCTTGGGGAGGGTGGGGGGAGGAGAAAAAGGGAGAAAAAAAATTTCAACTCAAAAGCATATGGAAAAAAAATTTTAAAAAAAAGTCCTGCTATACATATCTTCATAAATATGCTTTCTTTTCGTCTTTATCTGATTGCTTTGGGATAATGCCTAGTAGAAGTATTGATGAGAACTATGGAGTCTCAATGCAGATCAAAGTATACTATTTTCTCTTTCTTTTTTCCCCCTTTCTTGTGGTTTTTCCCTTTTGTTCTGATTCTTCTTTTACAAAATGACCAATATGGAAATACATTTAATATGAATGTATATGAATAGCCTATATCAAATTTCTTGCCATCTTGGGGAGGATGGAGGGAAGGGACGGAGGGAAGAAAAAAATTTGGAACTCAAAATCTTATAAAAGTGAATGTTGAAAACTATCTTTACATGTAATAGGAAAAAATAAAATACTATTAAGTGGAAAATAAAGTATTGCTGAGTTAAAAGATATAAACTGTTTAATTACTTTTTGGATATAGTTTCAAATTATTGTACTAAATGGTTGGACAAATTTCCAGTACTACTAACAGTACATTAGTGTGCTTGTCTTCTGACAGCTCCTCCAACAACTGACATCTTCATTTTTATTATCTTTGCTTAATCCCATAGGTATGAGAAAGTACTTTTAATGTGTTAAATTAGCATTTCTTTTGTCAGCATTTTGCAGCCTTTTAAAATATATGATTGTTGATAGCTAGTATTATTTTTTCTTTTAAGAACTCCCATTTCATATCCTCTGACCATTTATCTATTGGGGAATGGCTCTCATATGTTTGTATCAATTCCTTAAATATCTTGGATATTACACCTTTATTAGAGAAATTTGCTACAAAAATTTTCCCTAGTTAACCGTTTCCATTCTACTTCTAACTTCATTGGCTTCATTTGCACAAAAACTTCAATTTTGTGTAATCAAAATTGTTTATTTTATCTCTTATTATCCTCTCTAACTCTCATTTGGCTAAGAATTCTTTCACTATGCAGAATTGTGAAAAGCATCTCTTTCCCTGGTCCTCTGATTTGTTTATACGATATTTTATATCTAGATCTTATAACCATTTGTAGCTTATTGTGGTGTATGTCGTGAGTGTTGGACTAAATTTTATTTTTATCAGACTTATTTCCATCTTTCCAGCCCAACAGTGAATCCTTACCCCAGGAGTTGATATACTTGGGTTTGCTGAACAATGTACTAGTATTGACTGTTTCTGGTTCTTATATGCCTATATTTGCCCCACTGATCCACTTTTCTATTTTTTAATCAGTACCAAATAGTTTTGGATAATTATTACTTTCTAGTATGGTTGAAGATCTGGTACTGCCAGGTCCCTTTCTTTCACACTTTTAAAAATGAATATTTTTCTTGTGATTCTTGACCTTTTGATCTTCCATGAATTGTGTTAAGTAATATTGTTAAATTGTTATAGCACAAACATGAGTGGTTACTATACCTTCCTTTATCTTGGTCTATTGTTATTTTTGGTAATGAATATTTTAAAGTTGTATTCATATAATTCCTGTCTTGATAGCTAGACTCATACCCAGATAATTTATATAGTCTATAGAAACTTTGAATGGAATTTCCTTTTATATTTCTTTCTTCTGGGTTTTGTTGGTAATATGGAGAAAGGCTAATACTTTTGTGAGTTTATTTTATATCTTGCTACTTTACTGGTTTTATTTGAATTGATTTTGTAGTTGAATCTACAGGGCTAAGTAAACCGTGATGTTATTTGCAAAAAGTGAATAATTTTGTTTCCTGTTTGCCTATACTTATTCCTCAATTTCCTTTTGTCTTTTGCTATGACTAGCATTTCTAGAACTATATCAAATATTACAAAGGTAGTTACAAAGGGCACTATTTCTTTACTCTGATCTTATTGAAAAGACTTCTAGCATTTCTCCATTACAGAAAAGACTAGCTGTTGGTTTTTAGGTAGATAATACTTATTATAATGAGTCATCCATTACTAAATTTTTTATATTTTAAAAAATATGAATGGGTATTATTTTGTTAAAAGATTTTTTCTGCATTTATTAATGTAATCGTGTGATTTTTAAAGACTTTTGTTATTTATGTGGCCCATTACTTTTCCTAATATTGAACCATGCCCACATTCCTGGAAAATCCATCCAGGTTATGGTGTATACTCATTTAATATGCTGTTGTAAAATCTTTGCCAATATTTTGTTAAATATTTTTGCATTGATGTTCATTAACTAATAATATTTAGCATTAGTACTTTAAAGGTTGCAAAGTGCTTTACAGGTATTGACTCATTTTATCCTCACAACAAGCCTGGGAGGTAACTGATATTATATTCCCTATTATGTAGTTAAGAAAGTTGAGGCAGAAGGAGGTTATGTGACTTGCCCAGGGTCACATAGACAATAAATGACTGAGGTTAGACTTGAACTAAGGTCTTCTTGACTCCAGGTCCAGTGCTTTGTCACCTAATAACTCCTCATTAGAGATACTGGTCTATACTTTTCTTTCCCTGCTTCATCTTTCCCTGATTTAGGTAACTAGATTGTATGTTTCATAAAAAGAGCTTTTCTTATTTAAAAAATATTGATGATATTGGAATTAATTGTTTTTTGAATGATTGATAGATTTCACTTATAAAACCATCTGGTCCCATTTTTCTTTCTCCCATTGGGAGTTCCTATGTAGATTGTTCAATTTCTTTTTCTGAGATTGGGCTATTTAAATCTTCCACTTTTTAAAATAATAACCTGAGTATTTTATGTTTTTACAAGTATTTATTTAAGTTATCATTATTAAATTTAAGTTAAATTTATTGTTATATATTAGGCAAAATAGTTTCTAACAATTCCTGTCTTTTCTCTAATTTGCTGTGAATTAATTTTATTTTTGATATTTAGAATTTGACAAACATTTTTATCAAATTAGCTAGCAGTTTATCTATTTGATTAGGTTCTTTTAAGGGTCTTAGTTTTATCAGTTCAATGTTTTTTCTCTTTGTTATTTTCAATTTTGATTACATTTTCTGTAATTTTTAGAATTAATTTTTTTTTGTTTCATTGGGTATTGGAATTTGTTGCATTTCTATGTTTTAGTTGTGTGCCTAATTGATTTGCTCTCTTTTATTAATGTGTTTAGAGATATTACTTTTCTCTAGGGATTGCTTACACCACATCAGAAAGCTTTATGTTGTCTCATTGCCTTTTTATTTAATGAAATTATCTATTGTGTCTATGATTTGTTCTTTAGAATTAAATTGCTTAGTGTCTACTTAAGTTTGAATTTTTTCTTCAAAGTCCCTTTGTAGAATTTAATTTTTATTGTGTTGTGATCAGCAAAGGATATGTTTGATATTTCTACTTCATTTATTAATTAGGTATTTATTACTCAGTACATGGTCAGATTTTGTAACTATTCCATGCTCAAATGAGAAACTCTTCTTCAGTTTTCTGTATTCTCAAATTCTTTTCTATTCTTATTTATTATTCACTAGAGAGCTATCACATCTAACCTTCCTAAAATTCCATCCAGATTCTTAAATTCTTTGTTTCTTTTTTTTTTTCTTAAAATTTTCTGCCTGAGTGGGAACACAGAGATTTCCTACCTTTATTATAGTTTTGATGTCCATATACCCATGTAATTTTATTAACTTTTTCTTTAAGTATTTATAAACCATTAGGTGTATATATTAACTATTGATATTTAATTATCTATTGTGCCTTTAAACATAATTGTAACTTTCCAGCTTAGGATTTTTTTAAAAAAATCTATTTTTGCTGTCTCCTTCTCTGAGATCATCATTGCTACCCTTATTTTTTATTTACTTCAAGTGTAATAGATTCTGCTTCAATCTTTCCTTTTAGCTCTGTATGAATCTTTGAAATTTTTTTTTTGGGTAAATATATTGTTGTATTCTGCTTTTGAATCTATTCTATTTCCTTTCTCTGTTTTATGGGTGAGTTAATCATGTTCATGTTCACTCTTTTGATGGTTAATTCTGTATTTCCTTCTATCATATACTGATAGTTTTCCATTTCTTTATCCCAGGACTCTTCTTACAAAGCAAAATGGGTTGGAGATAGAGAAGGAATCTGATCAACAATAGTAATCTATTATTGAAGTTCTCTGTTTCTTCTACTCTGTCCCCACTTTCCTCACTAATCCCTGAAACCAATTTTGGTTTATTATACTTCCTTTCTCCCTTTTACATTTTCCTTCCACGATACACCTTCAAACTAGTTTGTTTTCCTTGTGACTAGTCCTCTTTAGATCTACTGTTTCTTTTATGTTGCTTTCCCCTTTTCCTGTCACCACTTGGGTCTCTGTTGAGTTTAATATATTTCTACACCAAAATGTCACAAATATGTACATTCACCCTCCTTTATCCAGTTTAGAAAAGAGATCATGAGATAAGCACTTACCTAACATTATCTTCCATTTTTGTATGTTCTTCTACTTGTGCACTCTATTATATGAAATAGTAACTTGATTCTTCCCAAATATATTCCTTTTCCCTATTAATTCTTTCCTGTCTTAAAAATAATGAAACAGACAAACTTTTTTCAGGCTCTGTAATTCTCTTATTTAATCTTCTCTGGAGCCTTAGAAGACTTTGGGATTTTGAAGGAATACTGGTATTACAATCTAAGGACTTCATAACCATTTATCCCTTTCTATTTGCTCAAAAATAAATTTGCCTTTTTAGGTTTACCCTGATTCTGCATCTGAAAATTTCTCAAAAATTTCTCAATTTTTAGCTCAAAATTTAGCTGATATCTTCATCAAGAATGCTTAAAAGTCCCTTATTTTGTTAAAGGTCCATTGTCTTTCTGTAGAATTATATTCAATGTTCATGGAAAATTGAAAAGCTTTATGTTTTGCTTTTCATAATACCATATTCCAAGATTTTCTGTACTTTAGAATAGTAGCTGCTAAGTCTTGGTGATCGCAACTGTGATTCCTTGGTCCTCGAACTTTTTCTTTGTGGCTACTTTTGTTTTTTTTTTCCTTGATTTGGAAGCTCTGAATCTTGGCTCAGACTTGTGAGTATTTTCAGTTTGGGATTTTTTTCAGGAGGTGACCATTGAATTCTTCCTATTTTCATTTTATCCTTTGGTTCTAATAAATTTGGACCTTGTTCTTTTTTAATGTTTTGGAATATGATTACTAAGTTTCTTGTTTGGTCCTGGTTTTCAGGGAATCTGATGATTGATTATCTCTTCTTGACCTATTTTCCAGGTCAGCTTTAAAAATATGAAATACTTTACATTTTTTCTATATTCCAATCTTTTGTCTTGGTTCTGATGTTTCCTATTATCTTATGGGGTCATTAAATCTGTTCGCTCCATTCTGATTTTGAGGGAGTCCAATACATAAGTACATACAACTACAAAAGTAATTTTGGGTAAGACGTTCTATATTCTATTCTTAGCAATTTTTTTCTTTTCTTTTTTGTCTTCTGAATTATCTCTCCAGTTCTTTTTTTTTTTTTGGAGGAGGGTTTGGTTTTTGTAAAGTTAGATTTTTATTGATGTATCCTGTTTTTTTATTTTATCATCATAGTTATCCCATTTCCCTCCCCCTCCCAGAGTGGCATCATAATATTTTTTAAAGACAAAAAAAAAAGAAAAAGAAGGAATAAATTAACAAAACTAATGAAAAAGTCCTAAAACATGTGCAATATATAAGGCCTCTGGACCTCCCATCTCCACAAAGGATTACAATGGCAGTGACCTCTCATATCTTTTCATTTGAGTCATGCTTAATCTTTAAATTTTTGTTACATATAATATTTTTGTTATATAATATTTGTTACATTTTGTTATATATAAATATTTGTTATATAATATTATATTTTGTTACATATAAATATTTATTGCATTGAAATTTTGTTATATTGAATATATATTTAAATTTTTATAATATACACATATTATTTTTTGGTATGCAGCTGTTTTTTCCATTTGCATTGTTGTAGTTATTGTATATAATAAATTATTTTCTTGGCTGTGCCTACTTCATTCTCCACCAGTTCTCTGAATTCACCACATATATTTCTTACAGCACAGTAATAGTACATAATATCCATAAATAATTTGTTTAGCCATTCACCAATCAATGGGTATCTGTTTTATTTTCAATTCTTTGCTATCACAAAAAAATGCTGCTGTAAACATCTTGGTGCAAATGGGGTTTTTCTTTTTATCAGTGGCTTCCTTGTAGCCTAGCAATGTTCAAAGGATCTGGACATTTTAGTCACTTTATTTGATAATTCCAAGTTGCTCTCCAAAATGATCATACCATTTCATTGCACCATCAACAAGGTATTAGTGTGCCTATCCTTCCATAACCCCTCCAATACTGACCATTTAAAAATATTTTATTTTTTACCATTTACATGTAAAGGCAATTTTTAACATTCATCTGAAACAATTGAGTTCCAAATTTTCTCTATTCCTCTCTCATTTCCCCCCTCCCTAAGATGGTAATCAATTTGATATAGAATCAACATTGACTTGCCATTGTTTGTCATTTTTTGCCAATTTGAGGGTGTATTTTGATTTGAATTTCCTTTATTATTAGTGATTTGGAGCATTCATGCATGTGGTTGTGAAGATGTTGCATTCCTCAGAACTGTCTGTTCGTATCCTTTGAGCACTTAGCTATTGGGAAAGACTATTAGTTTCACATACATTTATTAGTTATTTGTATGTCTTTGATGCCAACCCATATCAGAGAAATTAGACAAAAAGATTTTTTCCCATTTGATTAAGCTGCTATTCTTATTCTATGTGCATTCATTTTGTGTATGTAGAAAATTTTCAGTTTCATGTAATTAAACTTAATTATCTTTTGTAATTCTCTCTATCACTTGATAGGTTAAGAATATATCTCCTATACATATCTGTGAGAAGTATATGATTTTCTTCTCTTCTTGATTTTTTTAGAGTAAGATATTTAACTTTAAGACCATACATCTATTGGAATATATTGTGGAATATGGGGCAAGGTGTTGGTCTAAGCCTAGCTTCTGCCAGAATGCTTTGCAGTTTTTTCCCCAGTAGTTTTTATCAAATGAGTTTTTTTTTTATCTTACATGTCTGATATGAATCTCACTTACTTAATCATAGGGAATATTTTCTTGGATAAATCTTTGATGTCCATTAGAAGAATTTTGTTTAAAATTTTTGAGTCATTATTAATTAATACTATTGATCCATAGTTTTCCTTCTGTGTTTTATCTTTTCCTGGTTTAGGTATGAAGATTATATTTGTCTCATAAAAGGGTTCTGACAGAGTGCTTTTTTACTCATTTTTTTGGAGAATAATTTCTAAAGTATGGGTACACATTGTTTTTTTTTTAATTTGATAGGATTCTCCTTTGAATCCACTATGACTGGGAAATTTTTTTCTTCTTCAGTAGTTCCTTTACAATGATATCTGTTTATTTTTCTGAGATTGGGTTAAAAATCTTTATTTGATAATTTGGGTATTTTATATTTTTGAAGACATTTCTTTATTTCCTTTATGGTTTCAGTTTTGTTAGCAGATGACTGTACATAATATATCCTGATTAATGTGTTTTATTTCTTCTGGTTTTGTTGTGACTTCATTTGCTATTTTAGTGATTTGATTTTCTTCCCTCTTCTTTTTAATTAGTTTAACTCAAGATTTATCAGTTATTACTATTAGTCTTTTCAAAGAACAAGCTTTTAGTTTTATTGATCATTTCTATGATTTTTATTTCTAATTGATCTATTCATTTTCTCATTTTTAACATTTCCTCTTTTGTGTTTATGTTAGGTTTATTTGTCAGTTTTCTAGTTTTAAAAAATGCACATTCAATTTGTTAATCCTCTTTTTTTCAATCCAGTTAATATATGTTTATAGCAACATGATTTTTCCCCTGAGGACTACTTTAGTTACATTCAAGAAATTTTGATACATTGGTTCATCATTATAATTTTCTTTCACATAATTCTAAATTGTTTCTATGATTTGTTCTTTGACTTACTGATTATTTAGGATTTCATTGTTTTCATTGTTGGGTCTGTGTCTTTCTTCCGTGGTCCTTGAACTAGTGGATGATTTTTATTGCATTATGGTCTATAAAGGATATGTTTATCATTTCTGCCATGTTATGTTTATTTGCAATATCCCTGAACCCTAACATGTGGTTACTTTTTTGGTCAAAGTTCCATATGGTGCTGAGAAATACATATATTCTTTTGTAGTCTCATTTAGAAAATGCCATAAGTTTGCAATTTGTTCACTTCCATATTTTCCCTTTTCTTTATCTTTCTGCTAGACTTAGCCAAAACTGAGAGAGAGATATTGAATTCTCCTGTCACTATTGTTGCTTTCTATGTGTTCTTGTAGTTCAATCAAGCTAACCAAAATTTTCTTTTATGGGCATTTGGAGCATCTAAGTTTACTACAGACATTGGTTTGTTGTCTGTCATTCCTTTCAGCATAATGTAGTTTCCTTCTTTATCCTTTTCTATTTTTTGAAAAAAAAATTTTTTTGTCCGTTCTCCCAATAGCATAATCACAATTTTTGCTTTTTTGGATTCATTTGATACATAGTAAATTTTTTGCCCCATCCTCTCAGTTTTATTTTGTATATAGATACTTTTAAAAATGTGTTTCATGCAAGTGACATATTATAGAGTTTTGTTTTCTTATATAATCAGTTACTCTTTTTTATTAGATTGCTTAATGTATTTACATTTAAAGTTATGGTTATTTTTTCCTCCATTTTCTCTAATATTGTTCTTTAAAATTTATGATTTTTCCCATTCTTCTGCTGTTAACACAGTACCGTATCTCTTTAGTCATTTTAGCTTAATCTTTTTTTGGGGGGTCAGGGAGATGACTTGCCCAGGGTCACACAGCTAGTAAGTGCCTGAGGCTGGATTTGAACTCAAGCTTTTCTGACTCCAAGGCCACTCCTCTATCCACTGTACCACCTAGCTGCCCCAGCTCAGTCTTTTTTAAGGTGGCCTTTTCCCACTGGTTCTTTTCCCCTCACTGCTGAACCACCATACCATTTGTTACTCCTTTCCCTTTAGAGTTTTACTTACTAATCCCTTTTTTCTTTCCTGCTTTTATCTGATTATTTTTTCCCCTCTTTCCCCCTTCCCCCTTTTAGTCAAGTAGATTTCCCCTTCCCCTTCAATTAATCCTATTCATTAATTTTTAAATTTCACTTTTGGGGGTCCTTTTCCAGAGAAGATTTCTCTCACTCTTTTCATTATTTATTCTCCATTCTAGATACTAATTCAACATTTATAAATTTCTAGTCCCTCTCTATATTCTTCACACAATCAAAACTTCTGAGGTATCCATTCTGGAATCTCCCCTCTAGGCAGTTTCTGCCACTGCCTTGTATAGCTTGCCCTGTGAATTTCTCATTTCAATTATGTCCCACTCCTAGAACAATGTTAATTATTTCATTGCCCCAATGTAAGACTTTCTACTCCTCACATCTCCCTGTTTATTCAGCCTACCATTTGACCTATCTCTTCCTTTGGTTACCTTCTTTCTCCATTTGCCTCCAAATATCTATGGATCTATACTCCCCAAATCCCCCAGGTGCCAGTTTCACACTATTATCTTCACTCCCCTACCACACTGATCTATACCCTCTTTTATTGACTCTTTTCTTTTTCCATTTTTGCAAGGAAATCTCCCTGTGTCAATGTTCTCCCATTCTTTCAGGTGCTAGTTGCCTCCATGTGTTCCAATTCCTTTCATCCCAGGACAAGTAGGCTGTTCAAGTGCCAAATCCCCTAGGCCTCAAACAGTATAAGGTCCTCATCTTTCAACCACAGGAACATTTGTCAATGAAACCTCCTACCACCTCCAAAGTAAGGTCTCTTTTCTCCTCCTTCTCAAACTTTCCTTCCTCCCCTTCATCCAGAGATAAAATAAGAAAAGAGTAGCCCTCCAATGACTAAAGCTCTGTCCTAAGGTAGGATGCAAGTGGTTTTTTCATGTACCAAATCCCTCAGACCACATCCAGCACAAGGTCCCCATCTCCCTTAAAAACATCTCCACCCATAGGAGGTTTCATCAGTAGAATCCTCTCCTATCACCAAAGCAAGGCCTCTTTCTTTCTCCTATTTTTTAGTTTTTCCCCCCTCTTCCTCACCTGTTCCCCTGTAGGTTCTTCTTTTCCTGAGACCACCAGGGTCACCTTCCCTTCACTGCTAACCTTCAATTTGATCCATGAATATCAAAACACTCCCTTTATCACTCTTCTCCCTTCCTCAACTTCTATGTATCTTTCTATTTTGTAATGTAGTCCTACAAAAAAAAACCAAACAAAATCAAACATTCATTCACCTCTATGCATGGCCATAGTGCCCTCTGCCTCTCCTCTGTTATCACTACCTAACTTCTGTCTTAACTCCTGTCTCCTTGTGTACAGTAGAAAGTTTCTTACTGGTCTCTCTGTGTCCCTGTCTTGCTGCTGCTGTCCTTGACTGCTGTATTTGTTTATCTTTCTTGCATTTCTGTTTTCTAGGGTGTTCAAAAAGCAAATAATCTCTTCAGATTTTTTTCTTTATTATTGAATGTCCATCTTTTTTCATTTATGGTTAAGCTCGGATTTGCAGGATGGGTCACCCTGGGTTGCCTCCTTCATTGCTCTCTGGAACTCATTATTCCATTCCTTCTTGAATTTTCTGTTGAGTGGAGAATAATCTTGTGAAATTTGAACTTCCTTTTCTTCTTATTTGGAAATTCTTCTCTTGGTTCCTTGCAAAACTTGTTTCTGACTTGAATTGTAACATTCAGTTACTACATATCTTAGAGTTGGCAGTGTTGAGTTTTTTTTTTCTTCTGGAAATCTATTACTTTTTTTCCTATTGGAATTTCATCCTCTAAGTTCAGAATTCTCTTGTATCATTTCTTGCATTATAGGTTTAGGTTTTTTGACTTGTGTTCTGGAAGATCTATTATCCTTAGGTTGTCTCTATGCATTCTATCTTTGAGAGCAATATGTTTTGCTTGCATAGTGAGCGTATTTTCTTTTAATGTTCTTGTCTTTTGCTTCACTTCTTCTAGATCATCCTTTACTTCTATGTATTTGCATTCTCATTCCATTATTCTCTCTTTTCTTTTTTTGGTGAGACTAACCAAAGAAAATTCAAGTGCCTATTATCCTGCCAATTATTTTTGCTGTGCTATCATTCTATTCACTTCTCTTTTAAATCTGTTAACATGTGTATTGCATTTCCATGTTCTCCTCAAATTCCACAGGATCCTCTGACTCATGTTGAATCATTTTCCTTTGTTTTGCAGCATTTATTCAAAGATGCCTAAACTCACTTACTAAGATTTGAAGGCCATATTACTTTTTCTTGTTAATGTTTTCCCTATTAATTTCCCTGCTTATAATCAGTCTTTGGATTTTCTTCTCCCTGACATTTTTGGTAATTTTAATCTTTTTGTCCTTAGTTGCCCCTCCTGCTCATTTTTTCCTTCTTCTTTTTAATGGTTTCCCTAGGGAGCAGGTGGGGTAGATCTCAAAGCCATTAGTCTCTTCCCACACTGGATAATTCAGAGTTTACCAACCTATATCTCCAAGTGACTTTTGTAGGAACTGGACTGTAGGTCCCAGCTGGATGCTGTGCTCTTTCCCTCAGGCTTAGTGGAATGCCACACACCCCTCCTCCCATAGCATGGTATCTGGTCCTTTCCCTCTATCCTTCAGTGAGAGTTCAGAATTCTTTCACACTAGTGCCACTGCTGCAGGAAGCAGTGTGTGTGTGTGTGTGTGTGTGTGTGTGTGTGTGTGTGTGTGTGTGTGCATGAGCGCAGTTGATTTCTGTCATTTGGAGTTTAGGACTCTGAGACTTTGGGAAGATGTGATGCAGGGCAGAATTGAGCTCTCTTTTAAGCCGAGGCATGAATCCTATGCCTTTCCCTCTGTTCTTCTGCTCTCCTGCAGAAATCTTTTGCAGCATACAACACTGCCATGGGGACTTCAGCAAACTTCCAAAGCCTACAGCCTGTATCTCCATGGCACTGGGTAGAGGGAAGGCGGGACCATGGTGTGGGGTTGGTTTTTGTTCAATTGCATTGGTAGGGTCTTCATGTCAGCTAGTACAGTCTCACTGCCTGTTGTGTGTAGGTGGTAGGAGAAGAGGTGCTGAATGAGCTTGAGGTAGGTGTCAGTTCATGTGATTTTCTTTGGTTGGTTTTTAACCTTTTTTTGGGTGGGGTTCTGGTTGTCCTAGACCATAGAGAAGTTGCTTTGTCTTTGGCATATAATTTCAGTTTTGGAGAGGTTTGAGAGGTCATGGGGATCAGAGAAAATGTTTAAAACTCTATCTTGTTGGTCACGACTCAAAAGTCTCACTTTGCTCTTAATTCTATTTTTTATCTTTTGTTTCATCTTTTCCAGCTATGCTTTAGTTGTGAGATTGCTCTCTTTTTAGTTTACCTCTTGGACTTCTTTTAGCCCAGCTCTATTTCTTTGTTATGTTCCACATTTTATTCTATTTACTTATATTTTTAGCATTCATTTTCAATTTGGAATTTTATGCTTAAGCCAGTCCATTCTAGCTCTCTTGGATAGGTTGGGTAGGCCCTTTTTGGCTCTATTCCCTCAAAAATCTGGATTCCATTGATGATCCAAATAGGTTGAGGAGTACTGGGTCCAGCTCCCTGCATCAGTTCGTGGTTTTTCTTTGTTTCTTCGTGATCAGCAGTGGGTTCAGACCTGAGGCAGCCTCTTGTCTTCCCGATGAAGAGTTAGTTCTTATCCCTGACAGACCCCACTTGTATCCTGGAGATCATGTAGACTTCAGTCCTCCTGCACAGACTTCACAGCACTGCCCCCCAGATGCTGAGTCGGCCCTTTCCCTTGCAGTAGCTCCCTTCGCTTACAGAGATGCACAGTGGGTCCCATTTCTCTGTGCAGTAATCTCTGGAGGCTGGTTCCATCTCTGCTTCTGTTCTGACATTCAGATCTCTGATTCTCAGAGGTTGCAGTGGTTTGGGACACACACTCTTTCTCCCTGATCAGACAACTAGACCTTGTCTTCAAATCCATTTACCTTTGTCACTTTTCTTGGCCACAGCTGCTCTCCTTGCATCCTCTAGTTTCCAGGAGGTTTATCTGAGGTTGTGCTAGCTTTCCTGGCACTACCTCTCTCCCTGCCTCTGTCAGTTTCCATGCTTACCTGTGTTTATGCTGGCTTTTCCGGTGAGATCCCTCTTCCCACCTCCACCAGCTGTCTTTTCATGAAGTTCTAGACTGAATTGAGGCATATTCTTCTGATTTTTTTTTCTTTTTTGTCACTGTTATTTCTGTGGTCCTTTTCAGAGTTGCTGGAGATTTATGTGGGAGAGATGGGTATTTCTATGACCTTTCATATCACTATCTCAATTGCTTTTATCTCATTCTTCCACAACCCCTATTCTTGTTGAGAGACTAAAGAAATAATTAACCCTTCATGATTCCTAAATAAACTTCTTGAAGGTGCATAATCCACCTCCCAATTATTTTTCTTTCTCTTCCATCTCACATAACTTCTGTGTTATTCATTCCTGCAAAGGATATCTAGTGAATTACATGGGATTTTAATTCTTTCTATTATCTTGATCCATTAAATTTCCCTTAAATATTCTGTCTTCAAGTCCAGTCATTCATGTGCTTTTAAAAATCATTGTTGCCTTTTGCTTTTCCTAAATTTTCTTCCAGTTTTTATTTTTGTGCTTCAAATCATCATTTTTTTTCTTTCAGAGCCTATGAAAAAAACACTTGACATAAATAGCTCTGTTTTGAATTTGTCATGAGAATGCACACTCCAAACACATAAGCATATAAAGAACTTGATGGTGAGGGTCATGATAATCAGATTCTTGTGATGCATGTAGCTGGTTACCTTGACCAAATGATGTTTACATTGATCAGGACAGTAAGACCTGCTAATAATGAGCTCTCATTTTGAAGTGTCATGTCAACGTATTAGCATATTGACATAGGTAATCACAGCCACCTCTTATAACAACTAAAAACTGATTGGTCCATTTCCGCAGAAGTGGAGGTGACACTGAACATAGGCTGCCACTTCTGATGGCAATCAGTGAATACTGATTCTAGTTGCAAGCGAAGAAGAATCAGTAAAGCCCACAATGGCTAATGACAAGATTTGAGAAGAAACCACACTATGAGCCTCCAGTTCTTGAAGCCCAGAGAGGACTGAATACACTTTTACCATAGATCATAACAAGTAGAGTCCAGCTCCCAGGCACTGCTGTCTGCCTGGATCCATCTTCCTGCACCTTGTACTATCAGATATCTAATCTACCATTTTTATTCCTGCCATCCTATGGTGGGAAGATTGTTTTGAATAGTTTGGATTAGATTTTGGGCTAGGTATTTCTTATAGTATATTTTAAAGAAACTTACATGATTGTTGTCTGGTGTGGAAATAACATTTGAAGGGGCTTTTTTCTTCTTTATTAAGTAATTCAATGCTAAAGTAAATTGTATGAAATAACTTGAGTGTATATATTGTTTCAAATTTTATTGATCCAATCATTGAGTGTCTCATCTTTCCTTAGAAGATATGTTCTTAGTTTTGGATGCGGTTTTTCACAAAATGCCTTTATTTTATTTCCTTTACATAATTTGTACTCAAGAAGTCAATAAAAAAAACTGTAGTTAATCTCAACTGAGACAGAGATTCTATCTTTGGAAATAATTTATATCTAAATTCCAAATTGTTTTCTTTCCTTTTCTGCATTGAAAGTTCCTATTTCTATCCTAATTTCATGTTATCTTCTTCTAGTTTTATATTTCCTTTGGATAATCTAGAGTTCATTGTTGGGGTTTTTTTCAAGATACATGATCTCTGCAGAGACCACAAAATTCTTCCTTTTTTTGGTCAGGGGTCTTTAATTTACTTTCCTTCAAATATAAAGCTTTTTCATAGCATGTTGGCCTCTTTTTGCATTTTTGCTGATTTTTCCTTCTATGAATTTCTGTTGTTTTCTTTCTCTAATACTTTTTAATAAAGGGTGTGTATGCTTGTAGTATAGCGGTAGCTAGGTATCTCAGTGGATAGAGTGCTGGAAGACCTGAGTTCAAATGTAGACTCAGACACTAACTAGCTGTGTGACCCTCAGCTAGTCACTTAATCTCTGTTTGCCTTAATCCACTAGAGAAGGAAATGGCAAAACAGTCCAGTATCTTTGCCAAGAAAACCCCATGGACGGTATTGGCATGCTTCTAGCAGTGTGTGGGTTGATTAGTAGAACTAGTTACTCACTTATGGTTGACCCTTACACTCATGTGGGTGGCACCTTTTGTTTCCAATTCCTCCCTTTATGCTTGACTTTCTAGTTAGTGCTCTCAGCACCCTTCTCCGTGCCACCGGATGTCCCCCTCCCCCCCAACCTTAGAAAGACTTCCTTAAGAAGAAAGGACTGAAAGAACAGCAAAGATATGTTGAAACAACTGATCTCAGAAGACTTAACTCCATGCCTTACCACATAGCCTATAAGCTCAGTTCTGCCTCTTCCTTTCAGTTCTTATTCACTTGATCTTTTTTTTTTTCATTTTTGTGAAGTTCTAAGTATATGAATCAATAAAATCTCCTTTTTGTCTGACTCTGAGCTCCTGTGCTGGGAATGTTCCCAACAATTATAAATCTCTCAGACTCTCTTTCTTTGTCTACTTCTGTTGTTTCTATCTCAGTCTCTTTCTGTCTGTCTGTCTCCCTCTGATAGCAGCAGGGCTTCTACTGTCCTTTCCTTTGGGAAGTTCTTTCATTTCTAGCCTGTGACTATGGGCCGCACTCTTCACTGCCCTAATTTTCTACCCTTATTTACAGTTCTTCTCCCTTTTCTTTCTATGGCTGGGTAGAATCAATATCTACTATATCTTATTGGATAGTTGAGTCCCTGCCATGGGGGGTGAGGAGCCAAACACCAGAACTTGAAATATAAAAACTTGACAGATTGCTTAAGCCTATCCCACCAAGTGTACTTTGAATAGATTGGAGGGTTGGGATGCTGAGTGGGAACTGTCATGTATTTAAATTGTTTCATGAGACTTTTATATTGTGTGGTATTTTTGTCGTGTTTTATGGACTCAGTTTTCAATACTCTATATCTTGTACATAATTTCTTTTTTTTAAGATTTGGGGTCTAGAGAAGTTTGTAGAAAACAACCATCTTGCCAATCATGAACCTATATGAACTCTTTTTATAAGTTACAAGCAAGTTTGCATTAATTCATTAATGATGTCCCCTATACATGAAGCTGATAGTATTAATAGGATGAGAATTTTCCATTTTATCTGTTCTTTTGCTTTTTCAGTAGTGGTGACAGATTTTAACTTCTCCATCCACCTGCTTTTCACCTGGCTTAATTCTCATTGTAACCCATGACAAATTTTCAAGACAGCTAGTTTTAGTATTAGTAAGATATTCTAGGGATAACGGAGCAAGATAGTTGATTCACATAGGGACTGAACATGTGATCTTGCCTTCATTAAATGTGTGATTTAACCATCTGAGCAATCTTTTGTCTTTTATGCTAATTTTTTTATTCACCCACATTTTCACTGTAATTTTTCAAAGAGAAATACATCATGCCTATATGAAATATTTGTTAATTCCCTTATTTTGTAACTATGAAACATTCATTTTGGTATTGCTATGCAGCAATCACTAGAAACTACTATATAATTGTGAGTATTATGTTTGATTTTTTTTGTCCAGAAAATTATTACATTTTTTTTACCTTGCTTGAATATTTTTGTAGTCAAATTTCAACAAAGAGGAAAAATCTTGAATAGCTGCATTCCAATTAGAACTTTCAAAATGATACAGGCCACGTTTTAGTAATGCATCTGTTCTTTCTGGGTTAAAATAAATACACTACATTGAAAAGGAAGAGGAAAGGACATAAAACAC
This sequence comes from Phascolarctos cinereus, assembly GCF_003287225.1. NCBI lineage: Eukaryota > Metazoa > Chordata > Mammalia > Diprotodontia > Phascolarctidae > Phascolarctos > Phascolarctos cinereus. Next base: position 338,160,985 of record NW_027555625.1, on the reverse strand, counting down.
TAATTATCATGAAAACCCTTTTTTTAAAAATAAAAGCTAAAATTAAAATAATTTAAATAAATAATTAAAATTAAAATAATTCCCTTACGCATTAAAACAATCTTTTTTTAAACAAAAGGTATTTTAAAAATAATTCTCCCTAGAGTTATTTGTTAAGTTATATCTAAATAAATAAATCAGCATTTTGGAAGCATTTAAGGTTACAGTATCTCAAACATCCTGCTCAACCTCTGATTAAGATCAAACCTGTAAAAACACCATTGTTTGGGGTAATTCTACAAATGGAAGGGCTTTTAGGTGAGAAAACTTATGTGTAATTATAATAGATGAGCACTTCATCTCCCATTTTGCCTATAAAATAGAAGCCATTTATTTTTAGCTTTTTTCTTGTCCCAATTCTATACCTCTGAAACCCTCTATTTGTTGCTTAATTCTCTCCTTTGCTCCAGTCTCTGAAAAGGAGGTTGTCCTTGGCCATCCTCTCTATCTGTGCCCTTAATCCCAACTCATCCTATCTTCTCCAAATTATCCCCCTTCTCTAGTCTTCAATGTTTCTTTATCTGTTGGCTCCTTCTCTGCTGCCTAGGTCTTCCCAATCCCTAAAAATCTTCGCTTGACCATGACATCCCATCAACCTATCATCCCATATCTCTCCTCTCTTTTACTCTACTGAAACTGCTCTCTCCAGATAACTAACAGTCTCTTGATAGCTAAATCCAGTGGCCTTTTCTCAGTCACCCTTCATGATCTTTCTTCAGCTCTTGACACTGCTGACCACCCCTCCTTCTCCCCCTCCTAATTTCCCTCTTCCCTTCCTTTTCCCCCTTTCTCCCTCCTACCTTTCTTTCTCCCCTTCCCCTTTTTCCTTTTCCTCCCCCCCCCCCATGCTAGCATTTATATAGTGCTTACTATGTTCCAGGAACTAGAACTATGCTATATACACAACAGCCCTGGGAGGTAGGTGCTAAGGTAGCTGCCAAGACATATCTATCTACACCTTGATTTCCTTTGCTGGATCATCATCCACCTCTTAAGTGTGGGTGTACTATACCTCTCTTCTCTTTTTTCACCATACCTTGTCTCTCACATGGAATCATATGTTCAATGTTCACCTCTGTGTAGATATAATGGGCAGGCCTGACTGAGACAAATTCTCTCTTAGTTTAGTTTTAATAGTTGAATGACACAAGACACTCACACTAGTAACAGTTAACAGAAAGAGATTTACCTAGCCATTGCATAGAAAGAATACTAAATAACATTAAGCTCTGGTAAACTCTTGCTCTACCCTACCCCTCAAGAAGCATCTGGTTCAGCCCAGCAAAGGTCAGCCAAGAAACTCAGCCAGGAAAGATTCACCAAGTTTGAATGGCACTGGGTTCAGGTTAGTGGACCTCCTTAGGCAACCAGAAAGATACATCAATATGGCTAGAGATTGCCAGGAAACTGTCAATCAAAGTTCAGTTTGATCCTTCTTGACCCCTCAATCAAATCAAGTAACTGTACAGGTTTTAGTGCCTTACGGGAAAAACAAAAAGCAAAAATCTAGCCTAACTCATATGGGAGGAGCAGGGCAGGGGGAAAGAAGTATTGAAAATCTGGCAATTAGATTGGCATTTGATCATTGTCAGCTTTGGAAAGAGCAGTTTCAGGTGAATGAACAGGTTAGAAGCCAGATTGCAAAGGGTGTAGAAGAGAGTAGGAGGAAAAGAATCAGGGGCACAGATTGGAGATAGTTTTCTCAAGAAGTTGAGCACAAGGGGGGAAAAGATACAGCTCTTGACACTGAAATCCCTCACTTATCTTGTGGGAGATGATTGGATTAAGTGAGTTATTTCTTTTTAATGAAGGAGACGTGGGCAGGTTTGTAGGGAAGGAGCTGGGGGGGAGAGAGAGAAAGAGTGTGTGTGTGTGTGTGAGAGAGAGAGAGAGAGAGAGAGAGAGAGAGAGAGAGAGAGAGAGAGAGAGAGAGGAGAGAGAAAGTTGAGGGTGACTCTGAGATTCTGAACCTGGGAGACTGAAAGGATGGTGGTACCTTCAACAGAAATTGAGAAATTTGGGGGGGGTGAGTTTAGGGAGAAAGATAATGACGTATCAGTTACCTACCAGCATGATCTCAACTAGATGGTGCAATGGATAGAGCTAGGCCTGGAATCAAGGAGACCTGAGTTTAGTAGATTTGACCTTAGACATTTACTTACTAGCTATGTTACCCTAGGCAAATCACTTTCAGTTACTCATCTGTAAAATGAACTAGAGAAGGAAATGGCAAACCACTCCAGTATCTTTGCCAAGAAAACCTCAAATGAGGCCACAAAGAGTTGGACTTGACTGAAATGACCAAACGACAGGAAAGGATAATGGGCTCAGGTCTAAAGTAGTTGGTGAAATTCCTGAGCACACTCTTCTCCTTCCCTCAAAGCCCTCTTCCCCCATCATGCACAGTCTATTTAGAGAAGAGTAAACATGATCTGAAAGTGCTAAAAGTGTGAGATATATGCACATGTAGCAAAGAAGAAACTCCCAGCTTCAGCCAAGCTAAGGCAAGTCCTCTTCTGCTTTTGTGTAGTTATCATTCCCCTTAGGTGTAATTCTCTGCTGCGCTTGAAGAGTCAGTGCCCTTGTAGAATTCTGAAGATGCTTTTCCTTGGTCTAATTTAGTTTGTCCTTAGTATATCTCAGCTCCTGAGGCCAAGATTTCCATTGTTCACTGAAGCTCTGGGTACATTGCTCTGGTCAATACTGATGCTGATGGGAACTCCTTCCAACCTTCCTAAGTTCATAAAGTCCTGACCTGGTCAATGGAGCATGTAGGGAGTGTGGGTAGTGGTGACAGAGTTTAACCTACCACCAGGGCTCACTGTATCACCCACCCTTTTCCTCTGTGCTATAGGCACAGGTAGAAAGGGCCTGCCTCCTCAAGGTGCTCCTGAACTTGGAAGCTCCTGCTGGAAAGTAAGCTTCTGAAATATCTTGGGGCTCTATACATAGTCCCTCAGGGCTCTCTTTAACCAATTATAAAATATTTCTTATGAAGTGTCATTTGCTCTCATACAAGGATCGAAGCACTTTGTTCCTTTCGTGTTGATTCAGGAATTGTTCAGACCTACTTTACACCTCTGACTGACTGATTAATTGATTCAATTGAGAAGTCTGGGAGTGGGGAGGTGGGGATTTCTATCCCCACCTTTATTCTAATTATTCTATGATCCATGGTTTCCTTTAGTAACTTCCTAGTTAAACTCCAGTTCATAGTATAGGAGGCTGATTAAGGACTAACTCGATGAGTTTTCTACTGTTCATGAAGGATGTGGATATACCTATTGACAGTTTGTTAAGCTCCCAAGACACATCTACTGATTAGTTCTTAGTGGCTGGGATTAAGCCCAAGATAAATTAGCTGGCTTGGGACAAATGAATCATAGGTGAGGCCTCCCCTTTGTGCTGGCCCATAGAATTAAGCCAACAGAACACTTTTGGCCCTTTGCCCTTTTTATCCTTTTATCCAGAGGGATCCTGAGAGTGTAGCAGGGGTGGTAGTAGAAGAAAGATCACAAACGTCTGTCTTGTAGAAGAAGAAAGCATTTGGTTCGAATGAGGAGTTCCTAGACAATGTGATTTCAAGATAATGTCATTCCTAAATGACATTTGGAATGATTTCCAAAAAGAGTAGGCATTTCTCTGTGAAGTCTTAGGGATCTGGCCTTGTATAAAGAGAAGGAGAGTTTCCTATGCAGAATGACTCTTGGCACAAGAAGAGATCATATACTTGGTCTCTCATGCTGAAAGGATCTATGGTAAGGGACTGAAGTCAAGATATGGAAGAACAATGAACAAACAAATGAATAAATGAATGAAAATGCATTTATTAAGCATTTACTATTGGCAGGCACTGTGAAAAGTGTTGGGGATAAAAATACAAGCAAGCAAAATAGTCCCCAACTTCCAAAAACTTACATTCTAATGGAAGATAACAACATATAAAGATAGATAGCAGATAAAGATTAGATAGCAGAGGATAGGAGTCAGAGGATAATCATGTGGAAACATGTTTTGTTTGTTCTTGTTTGGCCAGGAAACAGGGTGAAGGCCTGTTTTGGGATATGAGTTAAAAAACAACAATAAAAAAAAAGAAAGAAAAACAAAACTCACCTTTCAGAGCCAGCAGAGGCCAGGTTCTGGTTTTAGGAAGATGAAAAAGATGGCCAGGGTTCATGTGGCATGGTTTAGAAATAGTTCAGAAGTGATATGAAGACTGAGGCTTTGTATACCACTTACAAGAGTTATTCAGATGGCATGGGTCCAATAGGAATGAGGGTTGTTTATCTAGCAGCCACAGCCCTATTTTCCTTCTGGGGGAATCCAAAGTCTTACAGGAATATCATAAGATGAAAAGTCTATATCAATGGATCTCTGTGCTGGTCAAGAGAGACTCATGAGTTGCTTATCTAGCAGCTCTGGGTTCAGTTTCCTTCTAAGGGGAAGTCAAAGCATGGAATGGCATTGATTCCAAAGGACTGTAGGATCCTGTGGAGAAGTGGACCAACAGGAGAGAGGGAAGGGGATTTACAGGCATTAAGTCTTTTATATATTTAAATTTATTTTATACAAATTTAGTTTTGCAAATTTTGAACAATACATTTTAAATTTAATTTTGGCAAAACAAGGCACCCTGTCATTATGCATTTTGTGTGAGACAGTTTCTGGATGACATTTTCAGATTGGTGGATCAGAAGAAGGGATCCTTTTGCTCTGACACCTCAGTTACTTGGTCTGTCTCCATTAGATTTTTTTCTTGTGGAGTCATATCAAAATTGTCATGTATGCATCAAAACATCATTCTTTGGATAATCTTGAGATTAGTATTACAATTACAATTCTTTAGGCCACTGAGCAGCAACTGATGAAAGTTTTTACAAAGTTAGATAACTGACTAGAGTGGCATAGCATGAAGTGGCAGTTATGTTGATAATTAGTTAAATCATATAAATATTTTTAAATTTTAAATAACCTTTCAAATGTTTTTGGAAATTTGTAGCATTTATACTTCTGAAATTATTGAAGTTTAAAAATGCACTAAAACTTTAAAACTAAAACATGATTTCCTAAAGAAAAAGGGTATGAAGAGTTGAAATCAGCTTGTTACTTACAGGTGTGTTAAAGGGGAAGACACAGAATAAGGCAATATGACCCAAATCAGTGTTTCAGCATGATTACTTCAATACACCTAATTCTGTATTTCAGACAATGGCTGACAATGATAAATTAAAGAACTTCATTCTAATGAATCATTCTTTCTAGCCTAAAATTATAATAACCTGATTTCCTTAAGCAAGTGGCATAATAACCCACAAACTCTGTGCTCCCCATAGGTTCCACTCAGCCCCCAGTACTTGTTTATAGCAAAATAGGTCCTGCTGATTTGGATGTATCAGGAGCAAATTATGATTGCTGTATGTATCTATTTAGGAAAGATTTTAAATGCTAGCAAAAATAAATTTAAAAAGAAATTAAGCTGTAGAAATATTTAACATATGGATTGATGCTGATGCCCTTACTGGGTCCACATGTCACTAACAATAAGGAAAGTAACATGAGAGAAGAGTGGGGATTTCACAACACAGAAGGATTGACGATTAGAGCTATCTGTAGCATTTGACCAGCCTCTCCTCCTGGATACTCTCTTCTTATACAATATTTGTGACATTGCTCCCTCTTGGTCTTCCTCCTGCTCTTTAATCAGACTGCTTTTTCTTAATCTCCTCTGCTAGATTATCATACATATCTCACCACAAAACTGTGTGGGCACACCTCAGTACTGTCCTAGGCTCTCTCTTATCTCTCTAATAGCCCTTCACTTGGTGCCCTCCTTAGATCCCAAGCATTTAATTATCATTTCTATGCAAATAACCCCCAAATCTCAATCTCAAACTCTCTCTCTGTTTCTCCCTCCCTCCATCCATCCATCCACCTATCTGTCTATGTATCTATGTATCTATCTATCATCTATCTGCATCCCTACCCTCTTTCCTATACATCAGTCATCCACCTCTCTCTAATGGATATTTCAAATTAGATGTCATATAGCCATCTCAAAATCAACATGTCCAAAACTGAACTCACTTTCTTTCCTCACAAATTCATCTCACTTCTGACATCCCCTAGTTCTGTCAAGAGCAGCACCATTCAGTCATCCAGGCTTGCAATCAGCATTATATACCCAACTCCTCCTTCCCCGCATCACAACCAGTTGTCAATTCTTATTCATTTGATATCTACAATATCTTTTGCATCTTTATCTTTCTCACGTGGTCACCACCAGAGCTCAAGCCTGCATCACCTCTTACCTGAACAAGACTCCTAATTATTCTTCCTGTCTGAAGCATCCCCCTGTTCCAATCTATCTTTCATAATGCTGGTAAGTAATTTTCCTAAAGTGCTGGCCTGAAAAAGTCTGTCTCCTTTTTGGTAAATCCCTCTTGCCTTTAGGATCAAACATAAACTCCTCTGTTTGGCTTTTAAAGTTCTTCAAAACTTGGCACAAATCTACCTTTCCCACGTTGTTATGTATTATTCCCTATCCCATATTGTGTGGCCCAGTCACACAGGTTTTCTTGCTGTTCCTGACACAAGAAACTACATCTCCCATCACTATGCCATTGTACAGATTATCTTCCATGCATGGCAGGGCATTCCCTCCTCACCTCTATTTCTTAGAATCCTGTTTCCTTAAAACTCAGCTCAAATGCCACCTTTTACATGAAAACTTTTCTGATTTTCCCTTGCTTTTAGTGCCCTTCCTCAAAATTAATTGTTTATATTTTGTTCATATTTTGTATACTAATGAGATCAAAAAGTTGTCAAAATTTTTTTTCATAGATTTATCCAAACAACTTGTCTCTCCCAATAGAATGAAAACTCCTTAAGATCAGGGACTATTTCATTTTTGTATCAATATCCACAGTGCCCAGCATATACTAGGTGCTTAGTAAGTGTGTGTTGACTACTAGCATTAAAAAAGAAGATGCACTGGTCACCTGAGGAGAAGGAGGGAGACCATGTAGACAATAGCTTGAGGGATCCATTGGTATTCTCATTTCAAGAGAAAATTAAGAAGGCCCTCAGCACTTTGGAAGGAACCCTGTGAAAAACTTATGGGAGAATATTAACAAGGGTCATGCAAGATGGACAAGCTGGTTGGGTTGCACTCTAAAAAAGCAGCATTACTTCTTGACTTACCTTTGTGATCATTTTAATCCTTACACAAGTGAAGGTCCCAGCTAGCGGAAATTCTGTTTTGTATCTTATTCTCAATAATAGAGAAAGCTGGATGCTAGAAGTAGAAATGATGGGAACTTTGTGGGAGTGGGCATCACTCCCTCCCAGAGTTTATGATTGAGAAGAAATCTGGGTATAGTCTGGCAAGCACACTAGATTTTGGTAGGGTAGATTTCAAATGGTTCAGAGAAAGAATAGGTAGAACCCCATGAAGAAAAATTCTACAAACAAGTCAGCCTAAGAAAATTAGGAAACTCTCAAGAATGAAATTCTGAAGTCAAAAAGAGAAACAATTCTGAAGAAAACAAAAATTGAGAGCTGTCTAAAGATATCAGTGTGAATGCACAGTGAATAGTTCAACCGATTTAAATTTTCAAAACGTATGTACAGATGATGAAAGCAAGGAGAGGTAACAGAGATGAATATGAAAGTGTGATAGATCTGTGAGAATTGTGCCAGATGGGCTTTAAAAAGCTGAGAATGAGCTGGGGCTGTTAAAGAAAGCAAAGGTTAACAAAACAACTGCAACAAACAAAACAAAACAAAAAACAAACAAGTTATATTGGGGCAAAGAGAAGTATTAAAAAAGACTAGGGGGTATAGGACAATGAGACTGACAACAGGGAGAATTTCCACAATTCTTATGGAGGCATAGTGCTGGAGTAGAAATGATAGGGTCTAGTCTTAAAACTGGGGAGATCTAAGTTAAAGTCCTACCTCTGACACAAAATGGCCATGTGGCTTTGGGCAAGCCATTTAAACTTTCAATGTGAGCAACTTTCTAAGACTATGAAAATGCCAGCCTGTATCAGTAGAGGGAGCTTCATCAGCCAGGAGTTTCCTACACCTGTGAACTCACAGATCCAGTCTTTATGTCCACCTATTCTTTCTCTGTCAAGGAGACTGACTTTTGGATTGGGAACGAAAAAACAGATGTAGCTAATTAGTTGATATCCAAGGTAAGTAAGGAACTATTAAATGAACACCTAGTAGTCCTTCATGAATTAGTCACCTGATTCTATATATATCTAATATATCCTATATTAATGAAAGAACTGATGGACATGATTATTGAGTCACTGTCAGCAACATTTGAAAAAGAATAGAGTTTGGGAAAGGTACTGCATGACTAATTAGTGAACCTAACTTCTATTACTGAAAATTCTAGAAGAAATTATTAAGGATATAGCTAGTGAACAACTATGACAGGAAGCAATGAGTACAAAGAATCAGACATGGCTTTATCAAGTACAATTCAGGTAAGAATAACCTTCTGGGTTCCTAAGTTGGTAGACCAGGTGAATGTTGGAGATATAGTTTGCCTAGATTGTGGCAAGGAATTTGGCAAAGTATCTAATGGTACAATGTGGAGGGTAAAAAGAGAGTTAAGAGCTATACCATTGTGTAGATGGGTAGAGTACCAGTGGATAGATTTTGAAATAGTTTTTTTTGTTTGTTTGTTTTTCTCACTCAAAGAGTAGTTGTTAATGATTCAGCGTGAATATAACAAATTCTCCATAGAACTGTCCTAGGTATTTGCTTTGTCCCATGCTGCTTAACATTTTTATCAGTTACTTGGATAAAGCATAGATACCATATTTATCAAATCTTCAGATGACACAAAGCTGGAGGAGAAATGGGGGATGAAGGGGAAGCTAAAAATTGGATAACAGAGTCAAGAGTCCAAGAGATCTTGAGCTTTGGGCTTACTGTAACAAAACGAAGCTTAATAAGGCTAAGTATAAAGTTTTAGACAGGTTCAAAAACGTCAACCTCATAAGTACAAGATGGGGGAGGCACAATTAGCCATTTGTATGAAAAAATATCAAAAGTTTATGAGTCTACATTCTGATGTGACAGTTAATGAAAGCTAACATGCTCTTAGACTGCATTAAAAGTGTGCATCACTTCCAGCAAAAGGAAGCGATAGTCCTGCTACGGTCTGCCTTAGACCACAGTGTTATTGGGCACCACAGTTTAGGAAGGACTTTGATAAGCTAGAGAGTATCGAGAGGAATGCGAGCAAGGATCATGAAGAATCTTGAGTTCCTGCCATAAAATCATCGTCATCATCACATTATCACCTAACATGTATATGTTGTTCAGTTGTTTCAGTTGTGTTCTGAGTGTGACTCCATTTGGGATTTTCTTGGCAACAACACTGGAGTGATTTGTCATTTCCTTCTCCAGTATATTTTACAGAAGAAGAACCGAGGCAAACAGGATTAAGTGACATGCGCAGGGTCATGTAAGAGTCTGAGGCCAGATTTGAGCTCAGGGATATGTCTTCCTTGACTTCAGCCATGGCACTCTACTGTGTCACCCAGCTGCCCAGCATTTATAGAATTCTTACTATATGCCAGGCACTGTACTAAGCACTTTAGAATTAATATCTCATTTGATTTTCATAACAACCCTGGGAGGTAGGTACTATCATCATCCCCATTTTATAGATCAAGAAACGGAGGCAAATAGAGGTTAAATGATTTGCCCAGGGTCATACAGCTAGTAAGTAACTGAGGCCAGACCTGAACTCGGATCTTCCTGACCCTAGGGCTAGCACTCTTGGCACTACTACCTACCCATATAAGTTAATAAGTTAAAGTTAAATAAGTTAAAAGAGTTGAGGAATAAGTTAAAGGAATTGAGGATGTTTAGCCTGTAAAAGACTCAGAAGGAATATTTAAGAGCTATCATATGAAAGAGGACTTAAGACTTTTTAAAGAAGACTTGTTCTTAGGCCTAGAGGGTAAAAGCAGAAGCAAAAAGGGGTTTGATTTGTTTCATAAGAAAAACTTCCTAACAATCAAAGCTATTCAAAAATATTATTGATCTCCTGGAAAAGTAGTAAGTTTCCCATCATTGGAGGTTTTCAACTAGAAGCCTGATGGTCACTTATCTGTGGCTCTGTAATACATAAAATACATAGACACATACACGCACACACAGACACAGATGCAAGAGTGAATGTAAACTTAAATAGTAGCATCATGGGTAAAAAGCTGTCCTCTGAGTCACAAGGATTGGGATTCAAGTCCCAGCTTTGGTACATACACTCTGTATGACCGTGGGCAAGTTGGCTAACCTCTGAGTGCCCTCAGGTGACTTGCTGTGGCCCTAAATTGCACAACTGTGACCAGGCTATATTAGTAGAGGCAATTTCCTCATCAAGAGTTTCCCATGGCAATAAAATCATGGGTCTGATCCAAAATAGATGACGTATTCCTAAGGCTTGTGAGAGGCCTCTCATTCTAGTGGATGGCCAGCTGAAATGCCATTAAGTAAGAGGTGCAATATATGAGAAGCTTGTGAAGGCAGCCCTGAACTGAGCCATCTTCTCCACTAATTGTAATGCCCCAAAACCCAAAGCAGATGACGAAGATAATTCATCAGAAAAAGACCTCCTTCAACAACTGTGGTGCACAAAATATAGACCTTGAAATAAGAAGTAAAAAACAATACTTAAAAAAGCTAGGCCCTCTGAAGTAAAAAAGACACAATGATGAAGTCATTTTGTGTACCATTTTTGCCTATAGTTGTCCATACTTTACAATGGCTTGAGTTTCACAGGCCTGGATAAAGTATGCCTTGTTAGGAAAATCAAAGGGCATATATAGGGAAGCCTTATGCTAAATGAGGGACTAGCCAGTTTGGGGATATATAATGACATGGTGTATATTGATGTGCTGTTAAACTGAAGTAAACCAAAGATACATAAATGTTTGTGAATAGAATCATTTATATGCTAAGGAAACACCAAACATTTTCCACTGAGGCTTCAGAGTTGGAAAGAGATTGATGACCACCTTCCCTGCTCTCACCCTCTTATTTGACAAAGACTGAAAATAGGGCCTGCTAGTTCGCGTGTGGAATTTTTTTGCTTTTCGTAATAGTGGCAGAAGGCAGAGGGAATGAGGGCTTGGAGAGGGTGGGTGGAACAAAAAGGGCAAGGTGATTTTCTATCAATGCAATACATCTGTGAATGAACCTCAACTAGATTCCTGACTGCGAAGCTACTGACAATACAGAAAAGAATGAGGGTTTTTATAAGTTTCCATTACAATTGCCCCATAATTCCAGGGGAAAGGAAAAAAGGAGATGAAATTCTTCAAAACTGCCCTAAATTATTCTGGCACAAACCCCTACACAATAATTCAACATCAATATGCTGAAAGATTAAGCAACTAACAACAAGAAATAACTAGCAAGTCATTAATTGGTCTAATGACAAAAAACCCCAAACCCCAAACCTTTCAACCGACAAAATATGTATTTCACACATAGACTTTCAGGAAGGGTCCCATGGTCTCATCATATCAATGCTACATAAAGATAAAAGATGACGTAAAGACAAAAAAGAAAAAAAAATAACATGATGTGAGGTAAAACTTACTTACTTTAGAATAATCATCAATGGCCAGTAATTTGTTCCCTACATAAAGTATCTCAGCTCTCTTGAAATAGATGTCATCATCTGTAGGCCTACACTTAATTGCTTGGGTATAATTTAGCAGTGCCAATGTAAAATTACCTCTTTTCCTGAAAATTTCAGCCTTTGATAAATAAACATCTAAAGACAATAAAATAAGGTAAAATTCAGTGTTGCAATATTTTATTCGCCAATAAAAACAATTTCCTCAAAATAATACCCTTAGTTATTTTTCCTTAAAAGATCTTAAATTTAGAGATTTTTTTAATCAGTGAAAGCTGTCCAATTTGTCCTCTTGTGTTTAATAAACTACTCACTAATGTAATTTAAAAATGCAATTGTTTGTTATATATTTCAAAGTATAAACCAATTTTGAAGTCATAAAATATAGCCTTATGATGAAATAGAAATATAACGTTGGTTAGCTATGATGTTAATAAGACTAATATCATGAGTTTGTTCCTAAGATGGGGTGTTCTAGGGCTATCTTCAAACCTATGTCTAATCTGTTGTTTCTCAAACTGATATCATTAAGCAGAAGAGGGAATGGCCCAAAGGATACGTGCAAATGCACCATCATTATTAGGATAATAAACCAAGAAATCATATATACCAAGAGTTGGGTAGAGGAATGGAATAATTATTTTTTATATGAAGGACAGAATATAATTTAAAATATAGCTAATACATAAGCAAAAGCTCAGATATATTTCAGAACCCTATAGGAAAAATTATGTTGGTTGGAAAATACTGTTTAAATCCAACCTTATGTGATTAAAGGTTATCTGAACCCAGAGTGTTTCCAGTAACCCTCTAGAAATGTTGGAGATGACAATAAAGTATTTTAGGTTCCCCCAGGCCCTGGATTCACCCAGAGCATTCTTGTTTTGTGTTACCATACCCAGGACTTGTTTAGGGTTTCCCCAAGCTTGTGTTTTGAGTTTCCTTCAGTAAGTGATTGTGTTCAATACATTTATCAGATGATTCATGTGTGACTCCTCTGTAAAAATCGTCATCTAAATCCTATATAATGTGAACCTTTCAGATGAGAGGGAAACACACCCCTTTTCCAGCTCACTCTCCTTCACCAAATGACCTAACGTATTTCTTTCCGAAACTATTTTCAGGAACTAAGAGGGTAGAGTATAGGCTGGGACCCAGCTGAACCCTCCCAACATTTCCCCTCCAAACAATTTTAGGACAATGCCTCAAATCAAATTTTGGAGAAGCAGAGAAAACAAAAGGCTAGAGGGAGACATTTTTCCATCCAAAGACAACTTAGGAGGTCTGCAGGAGAGATCTGTAACACTGGGGTGGGTGCAGGCTCGGAGTATAGCTCACCAGTAGTGAGCCTTGGAGGAGGCAATGACAGCAGCAGCAGCAGCTTCTGGAGCTCTCAGTCTGGAGACAGTAAGGGGATTGGATAACTGGCCAGAAAGAGATTATGGGGTGCCCTTTGCCGGCATCAGGTACAGCTGGCACTAATTGGCAATTTTATTCCCCGTAAGTAATTCTAGATTACAGTTCCAGGATGGAGAAGAATGCTTGTGATTGGTCACAAGGGATACAGTTCCAGGGCCAAGAGGACAACTAGCATTTGTAGCTGAAGAAGAGCAGTGTACCTGATCACAGTTCCAGGGCTAAGAGGAGCACTCGTTCTTACAGTTGCAAGAGAGCAGAGGCCCTTTCTGGTAAAGACCAGAGTATAGAACAGGAGAGCAGTGACCACACCTTTCACAGGAAAACACCGTCTTGGAAGCAGACCCCTAGAACTAGCTCTGAAAACAGCAGCACAAAAAAGCCTAAAGCTTAGGACACTGACTACTCACCCTCAAGTGAGCAGAGCTCAACTTTAACATAAAGTTCAGTCAAGAAATAAGCTGTAAAAATGAGCATACAACAACAACAAAAGAGAGCTTGACCATAAAAGACTACCATGGTAGCAGGAAAGACCAAGACATAAACTTAGAAGAAGACAATAATATGAAAACAGCTACATGCAAAGCTTCAAAGTAAAATGTTAATTGAACCCAAGGCCAGCAAGAATTCCTAGAAAAATTAAAGAAAGATAAGAGTGGTAGAGAAAAAATTGGGAAAAGAGACAAGAGTGATACAGGAAAATTATGAAAAGAGAATTAATAGCTTGGTAAAAGATGCACAAGAAGTACTGAAGAAAATATCACCTTAAAAAATAGAATTGGCCTAATAATAAAAGAGGAACAAAAATTCACTGATGAAAAAAACTTTTTAAAAAGCAGACTAAGGGGCAATTAGGTGGCTTAGTGGATGGAACAGCTGCTCTCAGGTCAGGAGGATCTGGGTTCAATTCCAGCCTCAGACACTTGACATTGTGTGACCCTGCCCAAGTCACTTAAACCCCCATTGCCTCCACAAAAAAAAAGTTACCTAGGGGGCAGCTAGATGGCACAGTGGATAGAGCTCTAGCCTTGGAGTCAGTAGAACATGAGTTCAAATCCAGCCTCAGACACTTGACACTTACTAGCTGTATGACCCTGGGCAAGTCATTTAACCCTGATAGCCTCATCAAAAAAGAAAAAAAAAGCAGAATAAACCAAATGGGAAAAGAAGGTACAAAAATTCATTACAAAAAGGATTCCTCCTGGGAATTGTGGGAAGATGGCAGAATAAATCAGGAAATTACCTGGCTCTCCCAAATACCCCCCCCCCAAAAACCCTTAAAATAATGCCCAAAGTGAATGTTAGAGTGACAGAAATTTAAAGTTGGGGCAAAGCACTTGTTCAACCTAAGACAACCTGGGAGGATATTAAGAAAAATCTGACCTATCAGAGTGGTGGTTTGGCCAGAGTAAAGGGCAGATACTGCAGTGTTAACAAACAGCAAGCCCTAGGGGTAGTAGTGCTGGGGCAGCAGCCTGGGTTTCAGGAACTTTTGCCCTGCTGATGGTGTTGGTTTCAGGCATCTGATTAGGGTGAGATTGTAGGGCCCTCTGCTAACACTGGATGTGGGGTCCTACTTCCGGCTAGACATAGTCCCAGGCTGTGGCCATGGGGTGAGTGCAGTTGTGGAGGGGCTGGGGCTCTGGTTGTGGTCACTCACAGAAGAGCAGAGTCCCTGGTTTTGGATCCATGGCAGAGGGGCAAACTGATGCTTTCGGCTAGGGAGGCCTGTGAATTGCAGGAAGTGAGAGTGTTTGCAGTGGCAGTGGTGTTGGGGCCCTCATAGAAGCTTAGGGGTGGAGAGGAATACCTGATGTCACTCAAATACCAAAGTGTGAACCAGAGGAGCAATTACCTCACCTGGCCTCAGCACATTGGAAGAACCAGAAAAGTCAAAGACAACCTTTTATGTAGCTCTGAAAACAATAGCACAAAAAACCTGAAGTCTGAGACATTATCCCCCACACCCAAGGAGCAGAGCCTGACCCCAACATAAACTTGAGAGCCAAGAAATAAGCAGTTTAATTAAAAAATGAGTAAACAAAAAAAAGAATTTGACCATAGATAGTTACTATGGTGATAGAGAGGATCAAGATTCAAAGTCAGAAGTCAAAACAACTACTTGCAAAGCATTAAAAAAAAAAGTAAAATGGTCACAAGCCCCAAAAGAGTTCTTGGAAGAACTTAAAAAAGAACTTTAAATAACAGAACTAGAAAAGAAATAGGAGTAAGAATAGACAATGAGGAAATATCTCTTTTTGCAGACAATATGATGGTATACTTGGAAAATCCTAGAGATTAAACTAAAAAATTAGTTGAAACAATAATTTTAGCAATGTAGCAGGATACAAAATAAATCCACATAAATCATCAGCATTTCTACATATCACCGACAAAGCCTTGCAAGAAGAGATAGTAAGAGATATTTCATTTAAAATATCCATAGACAATATAAAGTACCTGAGAGTACCTCTGCCAAGACAAATCCCGAAATTATGTGAAGATAATTACAAAACACTTTTTATACAAATAAAGTCAGATTTAAATAATTGGAGAAATATTAAGCATTCATAGGTGGGCAGATCCAAAATAATAAAAATGGCAATTCTACCTAAACTAATCTACTTATTCCGTGTTGTCCCAAGAGCTAGGAAAAATAATAAAATTCATTTGAAAGAACAAAAGGTTGAGAGTATCAAAGGAAAAATGGGGAAAAAAATGTAAAGGAAAGAAGTGTAGCAGTTACCAGATCTTAAACTGGGTTATAAGGTGGTAATTATTAAAACTATGTGGTACTGGCTAAGAAATAGAATGGTAGATCAGTGGAATAGAGTAGGTATAAAATACGCAGTAGTAACTTATTATAATAACCTTGTGTTTGATAAATACAAAAATCTAATGGGATAAGAACTCATTATTTGGTTAAAAAATACAGCGAAAGCTAGAAAGCAATCTGCCAGAAACTAGGTATAGATCTTACACCGTTTTCCAAAATAAGGTCAAAATGGATACATGATCTAGACATACAGGGAGATATCATAAGTGAATTAGAACATGGAATATATGACCTATCAAATTTATGGGTAGGAGAAGAATTTATGAATAAACAGCATGATGGAATGTAAAATGGATAATTCTGATTACATTTCATTAAAAAGTTTTTGTGCAAATAACACCAATGTAGCGAAGATTAGAAGGGAAGCAGAAAATTGGAGGGGAAATTATAGAGTTTCTTGTACATAGGCTTCATATCTCAAATATGTAGAAAAATGAAAAAAAATATTTAAACTTATAAGAATATGAATCATTCCCCAATTGATAAATGGTCAAAGGATATGAACATGCAATTTTTGGAAGAAGAACTTAAAGCTATATATGGGCATATGAAAAAATACTCTAAATTGCTATTGATTAGAGAAGTGCAAATTAAAACGACATTGAGGTACCATTTTATGCTTATCAGATTGGCTAAAATGATAGAAGGGGAAAATGACAAATGCTGGAGGTCATGTGGAAAAAATGGGAAACATACACCATTGGTGGAATTTTGAACTAATCTAACCATTCTGGAGAACAATCTGGAACTATGCCTAAAGGGCATAGCCAACAATGCCGCTACCAGATCTGCATTCCAAAAGGAAAAACGAAAAGGACTTACATGTTATATATATATATATGTGTGTGTGTGTGTGTGTGTGTGTGTGTGTGTATTTATAGTAGCTCTTTATGTGCTGGCAAAGAATTGGAAATTTGGGGGATGTTCATCAATTGAGGAATGGCTGAACAAGTTGTGGCATATGATTGTGCTGGAGTATTATTGTGCTACAAGAAATTATAAGGGGTGTGGTTTCAGCAAGACCTATATGAACGGATGCAAAGTGAAGTGAGAAGAACCAGGATAGAGTAACAGCAATGTTGTAATGATGATCAATTGTGAAAGACTTGGCTGTTCGGATCAATATGGTGATCCAAGACAATTCCAAAGGACTCATGATGAAAAAATGCTATCTACCTCCAGAGAGAGAACTGATGAATGCAGTGCAAGCTGACTCTCTATGGCTAATATGGAAATGTTTTTCATGATTTGACATGTATAACTGATATATTATTTGCCATCTCAGTGGGTGGGGGAGGGGGTTGGAGGGAGGGAGAGAATATAGAACTCAAAATTTAAGAAGAAAAAAATGCTAGTAAATAAGTAAAAATTTTGGAGGCAACTAAGTGGCACAGTGGATAGAGCTCCAGCCTTGGAGTCAGGAGGACCTGAGTTTAAATACAGCCTCAGATACTTGACACTTACTAGCTGTGTGACTCTGGGCAAGTCTCACTGTCCCCTCCCACCCAATGAATAAAAATTTTAAAAGGAAAAAAACTATCAGATTTTAAGGTCTGCACTTGTGAACAACCACCCTGAATGTGAAAATGTAGCTAGATAGAAAAATATATACCTCATAGCCATTTACTGTAACATTTACATTTTTCAATTACAGTAATGATAATAATAATAGCATTTATGTAGCACCTACTATGTGCCGAGCATTGTATTAAGCACTTTACAAATATTATCTTCTTTGATCCTCACAGCAACACTAAAAAGTAACTGCTATTATTATCCACATTTGACAGTTGAGGAAACTGAGGTAAACACAGGTTAAGTGACTTGCCCAATATTAAACAGCTAGTGTGTGGGGCAGAATTTGGACTCATGCCTTTCTGATTCCAGACTCAGCATTCTATCTAGTGTGTCATTTAGATGCCTCCCAAAACATGGTTTTTATAGTGACTGTAAGAGAAAGGAAAAGACAAAATTTTAGGTAAAAAATATACATATATTTACTATCTCTATAGAAAACCTACCTGCATTATTTTTATTATATTTAGTTATATAATTTAAGTCATCTAAAGCATCACCACTTTTGTCTTGGAAAATATATATGAAATGTCGGTGCCAATAAGCATTAAGTAATAGAGGTTCTAAGAATATAGCCTAGGAGGAAAAAAAGTATATTAAATTCAGTTTTACTTGGTAAGTGTTCATATATAAAAAACAAAACTTGCAAAGCACTTTATTGTGAAATAACTTCTTACTCAAGGAATAAATTCTAATATTAATAAACTTCGAGAGTAAAATTATAGGGTCCAGAGCTAGAAGGGGAATCAACTACACCCAGTAGGAAGGAACATCAGAGGCCATCAAATCTGGCCAAGAATTCCCTCTACAACAGCACCGACAAGTGATCATCCGGCTTCCACTTAAAATGCTCCAGTGAAGGAGAACACACTTCCCCACACCCTCAGGGCTAAAAATGATGTCTGGAGTGGAACACAATATTCCAGATGTGGTCTGCCCAGACTACAACAAAATGATCACTTCCCATGTTCTGGAAACTATGCTGCTGTGAACACCACCCAAGAAAGAATGAGGTTTTGGCTTTCTTGTTTTTATTGTAAGAAATTTAGGCTCAAATTCAGCATGCCAGCAATTAGCAGAACTTGGATTTGAACCTGAGATCTTTGACCAAAAATCCTGCTCTCAATTATAGCGTTTTAAATATTGGTCTTCATCTGAAAAGATGAAAAATTATATTTCCTTCATTCATTTCAGTAGTATGTCAACTCAGTTGTTGGACAAGGATCACACAGTTGTAGTACCAAGAGTAAGAGTGATGATTATAGAAGCTCTGAACATTTTTGATTTGGGACATTTATGCTTTTTGGGACATCTCACTTTTTTTTTTTAACCTCTCCACCACTGTTTAACAGCAAATGTGGAGTGGTCTAGGGGTCACATCTTAAATTTTCTTATGCTACTGTAGCCAAAGAACTCATTCCTGAATTCATAACCAGTCTACTGGTATTTAAGTAGGTTGGTCCTCGGACAGCAGACAGAATCTGTGGCCAGTACAGGACACTCAATATGTCTTCATTCTAAACATTAAAACATTTCTCAAACTGTCAAACTGCCATCATAATAAAAGTCAAGCATAAATGATGATATGAGTTTCACCCGGATGCAATTTACCTCTTGTAGATCATTCATGGCCTTCTTTAGTTTGCCTAGTTTTCTATAAATAGCCCCACGTCGGCCATACAGGAAAGCAGCCATTTTCTTTTTCTCTTTTATTTCTTTAGTCAGTCTCTCTACTTCAGTCTCCAAATGCTGCCTAACAATCTCGGAGAGATCTGGATTTGAGAAATCACCAAATTCTATTTTTTGTAGTTTTTTTACTTTTTCAGGTTTAACTGGTTCAACAGAAGTTTGAATTATTTCCTCCTCAACATGTTCTGGCTCTCGAATTGGAGGAATGTCTTGTAACTCTTTAATCCAGAAGTCCAAAACCCATTGCTGAGGGTCAGTATCTTCCGGAATTCCACCATGCTTCTGAGCAAATTCATCAAAATTTAGCACAGCAGGCAGACTAGGGCAGCGACTTCGACGGACATACATAGGCACATGGAGAAAAAATTTCTTCTGTTCCCAAAGAATGACAAGAGATGCTGATCTAAGTTAAAAAAAATAATTTTACTAAAAAATTTCATTTTGCTACAGTTGGTCAATTAATCTAATTAAACTCCATGCCAATTTTTCTTAGTTACTATTTATCAAAGCCAAATTATATGAATATCATTTGTGTAACCCATAACACTCCACCATTTACATTAAGTAAAAGGGAATTTTGTATGTATGTATATATGTGATGCAAAGTCTATGAATATAGATATGCTATGAACAAATTGAATATATTAAGAGTATTAAATACTGATGTACTGAAATCAATATTCCTTTCAAGTCTGACTTCCAATATTCCCAGAAGTAATTTTATCTTAGCATAGTGGCAAAGTTAAAACTAGACTTGAGAAGACCACTGATTTTAGGCCATAGTTAGACTTATGAAAAAGTGCATGCCTACTGAAAGAGTTGGGAAGAATATAATGAGTAAGATTAGACTGAGAATTTGACATTCCATCAACAGAGCAATGACAAGAACAATTTTAACCCAATTGGATTACCAGTAAGACTCATTTAGATTGTAAGATCTTGCTATTTTTCTCTAACCTTTATCCTTCTCCATACAGCAAAACATTTCCTGGGAACAGTGGGAAGAATTTTTGGTTGCTTTCTAAGAAAACTAAGACGCTTTCTTAACTCCAAAAGAGACACTATATTTGAAACATTTGCAGGGTATTTGTGGTAAAATACTAGCTGTAAAATGTTATGGCTATTTAAATGTATTTTCATAAGTTATATTTTGGAAAGTTTAGATTTGTAACTGGAAAGGATTTATAGTCCTTTCAAATGAAGGCAACCTGTATCACAATGTATTTTTTTAAAGGCAAAAAGAGAGGGGCTCTGTATGTTACCTTTGTTGAATGAGAATTGTGGAAATTCTATTCCATACAAAGTAAGAAGGCATGTCTTTGTATCAATTCTCTTAAATCTCTTCCCACTTCTGCTGTTGCTTCTAGGTTAAAAAAACAGGCAATCCTATTTTGGGCTGAAATGCAAAATAGCCCACCTATAAAGCTAATGTTATTTAGAAGAAGGCTGCTTTCTCAACTATGTGTCTGTCACAAAATTAAGTTTCTACTGACTTGGCTCAGATGTGGTCTTTTTACTGCAACAATAGTCTATCCTGAATCAAAGTCACTAAAAATCAAATAAGATAATAGATGTAAAGTATTTTACCAACTGTGAAGTGATTAATAAACATGTGCTTTTGTTTTTATTGAGACAACTTTATATTAATCAGTGAACACTGGCAGCTAGGAATTGCTGTTCAAGAGGGGCTCTCTCCTTGGACAGGAGAAAATTACTTTCTTCTGATTAAAAGAGAGGCAATCTTAAGTGAGATCATGCTGCTGTGTAACTGTTTCTCCTTTTTACTAAACCATTAGATAAAAGAGATATAAAAAGTCAGAAAACAGCAATAATCTAATTAATGAGAAATAAATGGTAGGAACACCAACTAAGGTCCCTTTCATTAATTCTTAAAAGCCTAAGAAGAAAAAAGGATCAAATAATGAATAGAGGTGATCATAAAAGATAAAACATAATTTATTTTACAAAAAGTAAACATTTTGGTTTAAGGAAAGTCAAAGAAGCTAGATTAGAAAGAGAAACCACTAACTGAGCATACGTTCTTCATAGCAAATATCGCTGATAAAGATCTGATATCAAAATAGAGAATTCATGCAAAACTGTAAGAGCAAGAGCCATTTACCAATAGATGTCATCAAAGAAAATTAAAGAGATAAATTTCCAAGGAAGAAATGCAAGCTATCAAAAACTATTAAAGGATGTTTTAAATCATTGATAACAAGGGAAATACAAGTTTCACCTCATACTCATCAAATTGGCAAAGATAATAGAAACCAAAAATGGTAAATGATGTAGCAGATTTGGGAAGATAGACACACTAATGGGAGCTATGAATTAATCCAATAATGCTGAAAAATAATTTGGAATTATACTAGAAAAATCATTACTTTATATACCCTTTAACCTCACAATAGTACCACTGGGCACATACCTTGAGGAGTTTCTTTATGGCTATTTTTGTCACCATATTAACTGGAAGTCCCTATGATATTTTGTGTCCATGGCTATCCAAGATACTTTTAACATCCACTCATAGTCCTCTTCTTCTACCCCAGGGCCATAGAACTATACATTTGCCTCATACCAGCACCCTTAATTATCATGACCTGAGGAGATCGAGATAAAAGAACAGAAATATTTGTAATAACTATAAGAGATAACATAGTACAATAGACAAGCTTGCCTTGGGGTTGAGATGACCCGGGTTCACCTAACACTTCTCACACATTTTGGCTACGTAAAAGGCATAAAAGCCTTGAGAAGGTTTTTCTCTGCATATTAAGAAATATGTGATTGATTAAAAAGCATACTATTTAAATCTGAGGGAAAACCATGATCAGAGTAAACACAGGGAATGACTGCTATTGCGCCTAGGACATGGATTCCTCTACATTTTGCTTTTGATCTTTTTAAAAAAGTGTTTGTTATTCTTTCTCACTATAATATACCCAAAAAGAGGTCATCCAGCATCTGCTTGATGCCCTCCAAGGAGGAGGAAACCCACCACTTCTCAGGGCAGTTCATTCTACTTTTGAAGAACTCTACTTATCATGAAATTTTTCCTAACAGCAGTTCTAACTTTGCCTCTTTGCAACTTCTTCCCATTGCTACTGACTCTGCATCTTAGGGCCAAACAGAACACATCTAATCCCCTCTCCTTCACATATACCTGAAGACAGCCATCATATTCCCCCTGAGTCTTCTCTTTCCCATATTAAACGTAGTTCCTTCAACTAATCCTCACATGGAAAATGACATTGAGAACTTGCAGTGGGACTCAAACATTTTAGGGCACAGACATTTGAAAATATGATTTGTATATTTTTCCCCTTAATAGCAAATTATTAGACATATTCACCACTATTGTTCTTCCTATGTTATACCTACTGTTCTCTATGGTATGCTCTCCTGTGACTACAGGAACTCTAATGCTATTCTCTCTGCTAGGACCCTGTTGGCAGGGTCCTCTAGATTTGTTGAAGGATGATGTTGAAAAGGTTGTACCAACCAGGATACATAAATATGGATAACTGATTCCTGACAATGGTTCTTATAACAATAACTCAAGTAAAACATATATTGGAATAGGTATGTAATGGGTATAGAAAGAAGTCCAGAATTTATTGGACATACATCAAACTCTTATTTGGACGTACATCAAACATTTGTTCATGGTAATTAAGGGTGCTGGTATGAGGCAAATGTATAGTTCTATGGCCCTGGGGGTAGAAGAAGAAGACTATGAGTGGATGTTAAAAGTATCTTGAATAGCCATGGACACAAAATATCATAGGGACTTCCAGTTAATACTGTGACAAGAATAAAGAAACTCATCTTTTCCACTCAAACTCCAAAAAATATCTAGAAAGAGCCTTAGAAGGACCAATGATAAAGGAAAAAAATCCTTTCTTCATCTAATCCAGAACTGCAGAACCATTCTGGAAATCAATCTGGAACTATATCCCAAAAAGTCACTAAGTTGAGCATACCCTTCAAGCCAGAGACACTGTTACTAAGCTTATACTCTAAATAAGTCAAAGAAAGAGGAAAGGACTCATGTACCAAAATACTTATAACATCTCTATTTGTTGCAGCATAAAATTTAGGAAAAAAGTGAGTGTCCGTCATCTGAGGAATGGCTGAATAAATTGTGCATGTGGAATATTGTTGCACCTTAAAAAATAATGAGGGGCAGCTAGGTGGTGCAGTGGATAGAGCACCGGCCCTGAATTCAGGAGGACCTGAGTTCAAATCTGGCCTCAGACACATAACACGTACTAGCTGTGTGACCCTGGGCAAGTCACTTAGCCCCATTGCCTAGACCAAAAAATAATAATAATAATAATAATGAGAGAGACAGATTCGGAGAAACGTGAGAGGATTTGTATGAACTGAGGCAAAGTGAAGCAAACAGAACTAGAAAAACAATTTATACAATAATTACAACGTTGTAAAGGAATACAACTGTGAAAGACTTAAGAACTATGAACCATGTAATCACATCTCTGGAAGGCTGATAATCAAACATGTTTCACATCTCTTGGAAAGGAGGTAATGAACTAGAGGTGCAGAACAAAATATATATTTTCAAACAAAGTCAATATGTGGATGTTATTTGTTACAAAGAATGCATATATTTGTTTGGGAGGATTTAGAAGGGCAGTAGAGGCTAGTGGAAATGATAGTAATAAAAGAAGAAAAGATTAGTAGTGAATCATTTTTTAAAAAGAGGGAACAGAAGGAATTCCAAAAGGGGACAGACAAGAAGGGCAGTATCAGAACTAGAATGTTAAATTTGAAATATTATATATATATATTTATACATATATATACACACACACATATATATATATATATATACATATATATATATACTTAAAAATAAGCTATATATTACAGAGATGTACACTTTCACATATAGTCTTTTCTGTTCTTTTGTATAGAGAAATGGTCATGTTTACTGATGTTTATCAGGGTCATAAGAAAAGGAAAAGCCTTTTAAAAAGTGGAATTGATAATATGATTGAGAGTGAACACTCACACAAAAATGACCTAATTTTTTTGTAGTTTACCCTTATTGTGGCAGACAGTCACTAGTCAGTTTCCCTGGTCACTATCTTTAAAGTATCTGTAATTTATACATGTTTTCATATCATTTTGTACTTACTACTTTCTCTTTGTCTTTCAATCAGTCATGTTCTTTATTTATTTTTAAGTGGTGTGTGTTGAACTTTGACCCATATGAGAAACATTTGGAGACAGAGAGGGAATCATGTTAAAAATCTTTTCTCTCTTATATGCTTAATATTCATGGATTCCTGGAATTTCAGCTCCTTACTATAATAAGCAAATTCATGTTTATAAACATAGCAGTTTTGTGTACTAGTAACAAAAGTAAAATTAAAAAAAAACTTACTACAGAACAATTTGTTAACAAAAAAGAAGCCAAATACTCAATTAAATTCAGTCAATTTACCTAGGTTGGGTTTAATTTTTTTCCTCTAGTCTAAAGGATGCAAAATGCCTCTTTTGTCTTCTTCCCCCATCTACCGGTTTTCCTTCTAATATAACCAGGTGCTTTCAAATCAGGTAGACAGCTTTCTTGTATCTTCTGTAAGCTCGAGGGGCATATAGTTAAACTATACTGTTAACTAACCATATTGTTAGTTTCAAAATAATGGAAAAATAAAGTTATTTTAATTAAGCTAACATTTATGTGACTCTTAAGTTTGTAAAGTGTTTCTTGTATTACCTTATTTGATAAAAGATTTCCCTTTAACAAAAAGTTAAACATAATATGCTTTATCAATATATACATTATACTTTATGATCGTATGTGCATGTATATATAGCATTGCTTTTTAAAATATGAAATTCTAAGATTTAAAGACACAGGTTTAAGTGCATTCTTTTTTTTTAATTTTTTTTTTAATTTTTAGGCAATTGGGGTTAAGTGACTTGCCCAGGGTCACACAGCTAGTAAGTGTCAAGCGTTTGGTCTGAGGCCAGATTTGAACTCAGGTCCTTCTGACTTCAAGGCCAGTGCTCTATCCACTGTGCCATCTAGCTGCCCCCTTAAGTGTGTTCTTTTAAAAAGAATTGATCATTTAAAAAAAAAAACAACCTTTCAAGAGTCTTTGGAGGCTTTGATAATTCTTTAAGCAGTGAACTTATTTTTTCAGTATTCAGCTTTTTCCTTAATTTCCTCCTTCTTCTCTTAGGAAAAATAATGTAATTAGCTCTTGTTTTTCGAACTTCTACAGGGTGAATTTCCTTTTCTTCACCATGCTGGATTGACTTTTCTTGTAAATTAGATGGTGCAGTCACATTTAAATTTTGATCAGTATCAATGCCTTCTTTATTTTCCTGAGCCCTCGTCTTTAAAACGTATTCTCTCTGAATCATTACTTCATTCAGGTTACTTTGTAGATCATCAGGTACCATTGGTGATATTGAATCACTTTGAAGAGTAAAACTAAATATACATGATGATCTCTTAAGACTTTTCTAAAAAGTTAAAAAAAGAAACCTGATTTAGTTGTTCATATCCAATGCAGGGAACTACAAGTTTTATTAATTTCTAGAAATTCACTTAATTTAATTTTAAATATGCAAAGTTATATTGTAAGCATATTATTCAAATATAAGTTTAGCAATATTAGTTACCCAATAATTACACTACTAAAATTAAAGAATACATTTTAGACAATTCTGACCACCAGAGAAGACAGGAATATATACAGCCAACAGAAAACCAAAATCATAGAAAAACCCCCCACCAACTTTCAAGAATGACTCATCTACTACTATAGTTAGAGAAACCCCTTAATTGCTTAATTGTGGGTGCAGCTAGGTGGCACAGTGGATAGAGCACTGGCCCTGAAGTCAGGAGGACCTGAGTTCAAATCTAGCCTCAGACCAAACACTTGACACTTACTAGCTGTATGACCCTGGGCATGTCACCTAATTCCAGTTGCCTACAAAAAAAATTCTCAATTGTGCTGAAGCTATTTCTCCAAGAATGAAGGAAGCCAGATGAGCAAAGAAGTTGTCATTGGCCCAGGGAAGGAGTGAAAAAATGAAGGAATAGTGCTTGCTGCTCTCAATCAAGAACTTGCCTGGTATTAATGAAGTCTCTGTTCCTTCTAGGATCAAGGGCCAGGGACAAGAAAGGAGAGCTAAATGTTATAGGGAAAAAAAGGAAGGCAAAAGCCAGTCTGTACATTAGATTCTAAGCTCCTTAAGGGCAGGGATGGCCTTTGCCTCTTTTTTTTTTGTCTCCTCAGCACTTATCCCAGTTCCTGACACATACTAGGCACTTAATAAATGTTCATTGATTGATTGTTAATTAATTGATTGCAAGCAGAGAAAAGTATGAGCAGAAAAAAAAAGATTGGCCAGTTCCATTGCAAAAGCAAAGGATAACATGCCTGCATATCCCATTGGAATCCACTCAATGTTGAGAGAACTAAAGAAAGGTTCCTAGGACATTGGCTGATTTATGATAGGACATGAACAAGAATCACACAAGGTATTGCACAAATAGGTTGCAATTTGTGTCATTTGAAGACGTACACTACCTTAGGTAACACATTCATCAAAGAAATCAAACAAATACAAAAGAATGAAAAAAAATAGAAGAAAATGTAAAATACGTCATTGGAAAAACAACTGACCAGAAAATAGATACAGCATAGATAATCTCAGAATAAATGGATTACCTGAAAGGCATAATCAAAAGGAGGACCTAGATAGCATCTTTCAAGAAATTATCAAGGAAAACTACCCTGATATCCTGGAACCAGAGGCTAAAATAGACATTGAAAGAATCCACTGATCACCTCAGGAAAGAGATGCCAAATAAAAAAGGCAAGGAATGTTATAGCCAAATTATAGAACTATTAGGTCAAGGAAAAAATATGGCAAGTGGCCAGAAAGAAACAATTCAAATATCAGGGGCACATAATCAGGATTACACAGGACTTTGCAGCTGCAACATTAAAGGATCAGAGGTCATGGAACATGATATTCCAGAAGGTAAAAGAGCTAGAACTACAACCAAGAATCACCTACCCAGCAAAATTAAACATAATACTCCAAGGGGGGAAAATGGTCATTCAATGAAATAGAAGGATTTCAAGCTTTCATGAGGAGAAGACCAGAATTGAACAAAAAATTAGATCTCCAATATTAAGACACAAGAGAAGTCTAAAAAGTAAAAAGGGAAAGAAAAACATAAGGGATTCAATGGAACCGAACTGTTTACATCCCTACATGGGAAGAGGATATTTGTAATTCTTAAAAATTGTACCACTAATAGTACAGCTAGAAGGAATATACATAGATAGAGGGTACAGGTAAATTTGAAGGAATGACAAAAAATAATTAAGGGATGAGAAAGAGGAGAGCACTTGGTGCAGAAGGAAGGAAGAAGTAGAATGGGGCAAATTATTTCACATAATGAGATATGAAATACCTATTACAGTGCAGAAGAAGATGGGGGGTGGGCAATGGGCATCACTTGAGCCTTACTCTCATCAGTATTGGCTCAAACAGGGAATAATATAAACAATAAGTTGAATGTAGAAATCTATCTAACCAGACAGGAAAATAGGAAGGGAGGAGATTAAGAAAAAGTGATGGGCAGGGGTGTGGAGTAACTGACAGAAGAGAGAGCAGATTGGGGGAGGCAGTAGATGGAAGCAAAACACTGGTGAGGAGGGAAAGGGTGAAAGGAGAGAGAGAGAACAAACAGGAGAAAAGATAGGATAGAGGGGGGAATATACAACTATGAATGTGAACGGGATGAACTCTCCCATAAAAAAGAAATGGATAGCAGAGTGAATCAAAAACCAGAATCCTGCAATATGTTGTTCACAAGAAACACACTTGAAGCAGAGAGACAAACACAGAGTAAAGGTAAGGGGCTGAAGTAGAATCTATTATGTTTCTGCTGAAGTTAAAAAAAAAAAAGCAGGGGTAGCAATCTTAATCTCAGAGAAAGCAAAAATAGACCTAATTAAGAGAGATAATAAAAGAGATAAAAGAGATTACATCTTGCTAAAAGATACCTGAGACAATGAAGTAATATCAATACTAAACATATATGCACCCAGGTGGTATAGCATCCAAGTTTTTAAAGGAGAAGTTAAGTGAGTTATAGGTTCATGACCAAACCATAACAGAGAGCATTATGAAATGTAAAATAGATAATTTTGATTATATTAAATTAAAAATATTTTGCACAAACAAAACCAATGCAACCAAGATTAGAAGAAAAGCAAAAAGCTAGGAAACAATCTTTACAGCAAGTCTCTGATAAAGACCCCATTTCTCAAATATATAGAGAACTGAGTCAAATTTATAAGAATATAAGCCTTTTCCCAATTGATAAATGGTCAAAAGATATGAACATAAAGTTTTCAGATGAAGAAATCAAAGCTATCGATAGGTTTAGGAAGAAGTGAAGTAATCCCTTTTGATTAGAGAAATGCAAATTAAAACAACTCTGAGGTACCACATCACACCAATCAGATTGGCTAACATGACAAAAAAAGGAAAATGATAAATGTTAGAGAGGTTGTGGGAAAATTGGGATACTAATGCACTGTTGGTGAAGTTGTGAACTGATTCGACCATTCTGGAGAGCAATTTGGAATTATGCCCAAAGGACAACCAAACTGTGCATACTGTTTGATCCAACAATACCGCTACTAGGTCTGTATCCTAAAGAGATCATAAAAAAAGGAAAGTGACATACATGTGCAAAAATATTTATGGCAGCCCTTTTTGTGGTGGCAAAATATTGGAAACTGAGGGGATGCCCATCAATTGGGGAATGGCTGAACAAGATGTGGTATATGAATTTAATGGAATACTATTGTGCAATAAGAAATGATGAACAGGCAGATTTCAGAAAAACCTGGAAAGACTTGTATGAACTGATGCAAAGTGAAATGAGCAGAACTAGGAAAACATTTTACACAGTATCAGCAATATTGTGTGATGATCATCCATGAATGACTCAGCTCTTTTCAGCAACATAATGTTCCAAGACAAGTACAAAGGACTCATGAAGGGAAATGTTATCCACATCCAGATAAAGAACTGGATTCTGAATGCAGATCAAAGCATACCTTTTTCACTTATGTTATTCTTTTCCATATTTTTTTCATCTGTTTCTTCTTTCAAAATTGTGACTAATATGGAAATGTGTTTTACATGATAGCACATGCATAACCTATATCAAATTGCCTACCATTTTAGGAAGAGAGAGGGAGTGAATAAGAAAAATCTGGAATTCAAAATCTTGTAAAAATGAATGCTAAAATTCTCTTGACATGAAATTGGGAAAATGCTATTTTTAAAAAGTATGTTCATATAAATTCAAGAATTATTATTAAGTTTATACTGTGTGTTAGGCACTATGCTAGACATTGAGGAATAGAAAGAAAAAAAAAGAAACTGTCTCTGCCCTTATGAAGTTTATGTTCTACAAGGGAGATACAGCATATATACATGTAAGTAAACAGGAAGGAGAAAGAATTAACTGTGGAAACAAAATTATATGTGAGCATGATGCATTCCAGACATGTGAGACAGCGTGTACAAATGCTTATGGATAAAAATGAAATCTTGAATGAGGGAACAGAAAGTAATTCAGAGTAGTGGGAATGTAGAATATGTGAAAGAACATAAGATTAATTAACCTTGGAAAGTACAGTTAGGAGTCTTACTATGTAGAGCATTAAATTCCAAACTGAAGAATTTATATTTTATCCCAAAGGCAATAGGGGGATCTCTGAAGGTTTTTGTGCAGTGAATGACATATATGGTGTACAAGAACCAGCTTGAATGGGCACAGGAGAGCTGACTGTTAAACTTTCAATGTGAGAATTCATACCTAGGAAATCAGCAAAAGCTACAAATCAGGACTTAATGTATTGTTCCGTCAGTTGTCTATACTTAATAAAATAATGGAGAAAATGTTAAAAGTGTAAATTAAACTTAAAAGTGTGTTGTGCATGCATAACACCTCCACCTCCCACCCCACCCCAGAGCTGGCTGCTAAACATTTATCACCTCTAGTGACATGGTCAGACTGGTGCTATAGGAAGATCATTTAGTCAGCTGTGTAGAGGAAGTATTAAAGAGGGAGAAACAGGTGGTAGAAGAGACTAAATTAGAAGCCATTTAAAATAGTACAGTCAAAAAGTGATGAAAACTTGAACTAAGATGGTAGCCACGGGAATGGAGAGGAGATTGAAACAAGAGACACGTAATTAGAAATCATTGAACATAGGTGGTTTGAAGCTCGCAGGACAATAATATCCTCAGTTGAAATAGGAAAGGTTGGCAGGATTTAAGTTAGCAAGATAAGGAGTTCCTTTGGGGACACCCAGGTAGAGATTTCCAGTAGGTATTTGGTGAGTCAGGACTGGAACTCACATAGAGATCAGTGCTAGATATAAAAAATTTAGGAGCAATCTGCAAAGAGAGTATAATTGAACTTAAGGAACCTGAAGAGGTGACCAAAATTTTCCCTTTTTATAGGGAGAAGAGGGACCAAGACATAGCTTTGGTGGACATTCATGGTCAGGTGGATGATCATAACACATGAATGATAATACAGCAAAGTATATTGAAAAGGAACAGCTGGGTGGGAAGGAGAATAGGGGGAGATGAGTATCAGGAAAGCTAAATGAGAAAAAAGTATCTAGGAAACAGGGACAGTCAACAGTGTTGAAAGCTACAAAAATGTGGAGAAGGTTGAGAACTGAGAAAAGACCATCGGATTTAGAAATAAAAAGATCCTAGTCATGTAACCAGCAAGACTGCAGATTAATCACTTTCCCCAGATCCTTTTAATTTAAAATTAAAACTCTTCAAAAAAAAGGATTTTGGCATCAACGAATGAACAATTACAGCTGAATCCACTGGACAAAAAACGAGAGAACTCAGAAAAGGTAAAAAGCCTTAAAAATGAACAATGGAAATATCTAATTCCTAAAGAGCTCCCTCAGCATCTCTCTTCCACCGCCCTGCATGCTCTCATCAGAGGCACAAAGTGTATTCACAGGCTTATGCCTGGGGTTCATCTTGGGATGCTTGGGACCATGCTGACACACTCCTGTGACCTACCCACCTTTTACCCCAAAATGAGTAGCTATGTAAGGAGGGGAGGGGGTTGAAAATGTGTTCTTTTTTACTTGAATGAGATTTAGCCCTGGATTTTAGACCACCCACAGCTTCATAGACTGGCAAAAAACACCTTCTCTCTCCTCCATCTCATCTCCTGGCACCTTTCAAAAAGAGGCAGGCATTAATTTAACCTAGCCACAAAGAGGAAAGTGGGAGAGACAAAGGAAGAATTGGGGTAAAGGGTTAGCATGTATGACCACGATAACTTAAAAAAAGGTAAACAAAACCCAGATGGGGCCAATTCTTCTCCCTCACAGAGTATTCAGCTTACGGATGTAGGCCAGAGAATATTCCAATCTGTAGTGGCTGAGACAGCTTTGCAGCCCAGCCTCCAGGTTGCACAAACCAGAAAAGATGAGAATAATCAAAAAGTAACAGGGAAGTATAAAAAGTCTGAAACATCAAAAATTTCCAAGAAGCTAAACCTTCAATAAAAATCTAGAGCACAGGCACATAAATCAATTTGTTGTTGTTTAGTTGTTTTCCAACCGCATGTGACTCTTTGTGACCACATTTGCGGTTTTTTTGGCAAAGATACTAGAGTGGTTTGCCATTTCCTTCTCCAGCTTATTTTACAGATGAGGAAACTGAGGCAAATAGAGTTAAGTGACTTGCCCGGGGTCATGCAGCTAGGAAGGCCAGATCTGAAGTCAGGGAGATGAGTCTTCCAGGCTCTGGGCCTGATAGAATAGACTGTGCCACCTAGCTCCCCATGAAAATCAATACAGTGAAACAAACAAAAAAAATCCAGAAAGAAGGATAAGTACTAAATCTTCAAAAAGATCACAAAACTCTCTTAACAAATATTACAAGAGAAAAATAAATGAACCAATGCTTGGTGGAATGCAGATTCAGATGAACTCCTGAAAGATCATAGAACGATAACAAGTAACTCCATAAAGGTTCAAAAAAGAAAAGAGGTCCATAAAAATAAATTAGAAACAATAATAGCTCATTTGTAAAGTGCTTACTACATGCCAAGCAACGTGCTTTTACAATTGTTATCTCATTTAATCCTCACAACAACCTTGAGAGGTAGGTACTATTATTATCCCCATTTTTCAGATGAAGGAACTGAGACAAACATTTACCTAGGGTGACACAAACTTCGGTTTTCCTGACTCCAGACCCAGTCCTCTATCCACTGTGCCACCTAGTCAGTCAGAACTTAAGAGTGCCAGGAAAACAATTTGTAACATGACAGCATTTAAAGAAAACAATTTTGAAAGACTTATGAACTCTAATTAATATAATGACCGACCACAATTTCAGAGGAATGATGATGAAGCATGCACACATTTTCTGAAAGATGGACTCAAGATGCAGAAAACATACTTATTTTCAGAAATGGCCAATTCAGGGATTTGTTTTGCTTCACTATGTATATTTGTTACAATTCATTTTTCTTTTGTTTCCTTCAAAAATTTATGGAGAGAAATGGAAGTTATGGACGGAGTTGTCAAAACAAAGAAAGAGAGTCAATGAAGCATTTTAAAAAAGAACTGAAGGAATTAGACAAGTAAGAACATGTGACAGTAGTAGGCGACAAATATTAGTGTATGACAAATAAAAATCTGAAAACCATAGCATAGGAAATAATTTTTAAAATGGACTAGAACTTCAGAATACAGAAAATATAGCATTAATTGAGAGAATCTGTAGGCTGTCTCCAGGACAACAAAACCAAAATCTGCTCTTCAAACTCTAAGATGCATGGTGGTCAAATTTAATGGTTTCAATAGCAACAAATTCTAAAAGAGGCTAGGAAAAAGATATTTAACTAACTATAAAGAAAAGGAAACAAATAGCACAAAATAGTTTCACAGTGCAGAGAAATCACAGAAAGGAGTGGAATAGTAAATTCTGACAAAGAAAAGGTGTCCAATTTGTTATCCTAGATGACATACTATACTCTACAAAGTTGAACCTAACAGTCAACCTAACCCAATTTTTAGTCCCTCGCCACCCCCCCGACACACACCTGGTTCCTTCCCTCTAAGATTCTGAGATTATCCTCCAATTTATCCTGCACATATTTTGTTTGCGTGTAGTTGTTCATATTAGAATGTGAGTTCCTGGAGGGCAACACATATCTCCAATGTTTAGCACACTATCTGGCACATAGTACATCCTTAATAAATGCTTGTTGATTGATTTATGGGAACAACTTATCTAAGAAAAATCAGATCTATAAAATATCATCAAAGGGAAATCAGAAACATTGTATTTTCAGCTCCATTTGAAAGAATTTAGAGAGAAAAAGGAGAGGAAGACCCTGGTTGCTTTCCCAGATTTGTAGGGAGAGACCATTCAGTTCATTCAGGACCAATACTTCTTTCCATTCATTCACTTGTTCTATTTTCTTGTTGGTTCATCAGACACTTCCCTGTTCATCAGGGAAGGTGAACTGTTTCTGAATTTCTTCTCTCTATCCACCTCATAGTGCCACTGTTGCTATAAGTGAGGGAAAGCCTGACCACTTGCCCCTTCTCTCTTTCAATCATTCACCTTCTTTCTCTCTCTCAACTCCATCTTTCCTGGACTTTGTGTGGCAAACTTGAACAATACAAAAATATACAATATTTCATTAGCCAGGAAGATAAACCCAAATTACAAACCTTATATTTCTCATGGAGAAAACCCTGAGAGGACTGATTGATTACAACAGAATCAAAGACTCCTGTTATTCTGTGAAATAATGATGAGAGAATAGCATTTCAAAACAGACTGTAAAGGAAAAGAATAAAGAGATCAAAGCTAAGAACAACTTTTAAGAATAAGATGTGGTAAAAAGATAATTAACCAACATAAGAAATTTCAAAGACAGAAATGAGGAAGATTTTTACTGAACTTCATAATTGCAAAAGGGCAGGGATGGAAGGAAGGAGGTAAGGAAGAAAGGAGAGAAGGGAAGGAAGGAAGGGCCATCAACAATTCAAGCAAGTCTCAAAACCAGAGCTAGCATAGATAAACAGGAATTAGGGTGGGTGGGAAGAAAGAGAGCCTGCGGAGATAAAGCTGCATCAAAATAGTCTAAGCAAAACTATCACAGGGTTTAAGCATTGACTTAAGAGGAAGATAATTTTTTAAATTAAAAAAAATACTAAGAAAATAAATAGAAGAGGGAGAAAAGCTTAACTATCATTACTTTAACTGTGAATGAGCTAAACATGTTGACCTTGTGATATTATTATTAAGTATACACTCCAAAAAGACCAAAGAAAGAAAAAAAAAGAATCATATAATTTTTTAAAATGTATAAAACTCTTTTTGAGCTGGTTAAGAATGGAAACTAAAAGGGTTCTCATCAATTGGGGGATGGCTAAAAACATTATGCTATATAATTATATTAGAATATTTTCCTTTAAAGGATAATGAAAGGGAAGATTTGAGAAAAATCTGAGATGACTTATCTGAACTGGTGAAGAGAGAAGGGAGCAGAATTAGAACAATTTACACAATCACAACATTGTAAAGACAAACAACTTGGAATGAATTAATTCTTATCAATATAATGACCAGATACAGTGTCAGAGGAAAGATGATGAAGAACAGTATTTCTCTCCTGACAGAGAGCTAATCGATTCATGGTGAAGCATATAATATAATGAAGCACACAATTTTTGGATATGGCCAATGTAAGAATTTGTTTTACTTTAGTCTGTACACAAGTTACAAGGATTTTGCTTTTCTTTCTTTTTCCCTTTCATTCCTTCTTTCTGTTGTTGGGGAGAAGAGGATTGGAAAAGAGAAGAAATGAGATGGAGTTAAATCAGCTTTTGTCAATTGTAAAAATAAAATTAAACTTTAAAATACACGGAAAAATTATGAAACTTAATAAAAAGTATAGTACCTCATCTTTTCTTCCAGTAGTCTTCTGTAAATCTGGCAGAGATTTGCTCTTTATGACTCTTAACTTTGGCTGTAAAAATGTAAAATGAAAAAAAAATAAACTGACTGATGAAATTGAATTTACTTGATACTTAACAAGGACTAGATGTGTCATTTCACTGATATAAGGAAAACCCTGGTGAGGAAACTCTCTCTACTAAAACAGGTTAAACTTCTTCTCTGTAATTTAAAATCTTAGAAAGTTGCCCAGAATACTGAGAGATGAAATGACTTGCTCAGGGTGGTCACACAGCCAAAATATTTTGGTAACAGAACTTGAACCCAGTTTTTCTCGGTTCCAGGGCCAGCTATTTTCTATATCACAGCTGCCTCTTTTATACTTTATAGATTCTAAATACAAATAGAATATTTAATGATAATAATAGTTAACATTTATATATAGAACCTAGTATGTTCCAGATACTGTGCTGAGAACTCTGCAAATGTTATCTCATGTAATATTTTCCAGAACATACTTCTTCTTGTGGATGATCTCAAATGGCATTACACACACACACACACACACACACATATATATATATATATATATATATATATATATATATATATATATATAATATATATATATATATATATATATTATATATATATATACATATGTTAGCTTATTCAGAAAAATACCTGCTAAAAATTCAAAATATTTCACTTACTTAAGAAACAAATTACTGTGAATTTCTAGATCCTATGGAGGGGAAAATGTTTCATAGTATAAAAGTATTAGGCCAACAAGGGGAACACTAATCCAAACTAAGATTTAGAATGTTAAAATTAGGATGTAATATTTAACTGTAACTCATATATGCACAGTAAATTATTCAAACAAAAGTTCTCAAATTATATAAAAATGTTCATTTTAAATGCTGGTAATGTGGGAGGGAAGTCGGCAGTTATATACAGAATTGAAGGAAGAGAGGATGGCTTATGATTCAAGAGCAGGTCATCGTCACCAAAAATGAGAGAAAGTGTATTGATACAGATTATGCAAATACAAGGTGGAAACTATACAACATAACACTAAAGGCTGCAAAATGTTAGCATCCACTGGATATTTAGAAAGACACAATCAGGTGGCTATAACTATATAATAGAAGCTATTCTTTCTGAACTTACAGATGACAAATTCTCATACTACAAACACAAACCCCCTAGATTTCCTTGAGAATTCAACAAACTGTGGCACAAGTAGAAGGAATTGTTTCTCACAACTGTCTGAATATGTTATCACAAAAAATTTAACAACTTTTGTTTTGCTTTGTCTTTGTATGTTGTAAGTTTTTGCTGCTGCTGCTACCGCTGCTGCCGCCATCACTGTTTTGGTCAAAATTGTGATTTCAATAGTGTAGGAAGCTAAGAGAATTGCTTTGAGCTCTAAGAGAGTATGTATGTATCAGAGGCAGGATTTGAAACAAAGCTATTCTTTCGAACTAACAGATGATAAATTTCCCTACAAATCACTAAAATTCCTTGAGAATTCAACAAACTGTGGCACAAGTAGAGCATCAATACAGAAGAAATTATTTCAAGTAAATGCTAGTATTATCCTAATTTTACAGATGAGAAAAATGAGGCTGAGAGGATTTGCCCAGGGTCACACAGCTAGTAAGTATCTGAGGTAGGATTGGAATTTAGGTCTTCTTAACTGCAAGTTCAGCTTGCTATCCATTAAACCACTAAGCTGCAGTCTTCTGAAGTTGTGCTTGATCATCGTGTTGATTAATTAAGTCTTTCACAGTCATTTTCCTTTACAGTTTTGTAGTCAATGTATATAAATTGTCCTCCTGATTCTGCCTGGTTCACAGATCCAACTATGTGTAAACTGGGTTTCAAATCAATCTATGAGTATTTTGCAGGCTGCATATGCATGATTCCAAATCGGTGGAGAGAATGCTGAGTGACATTATGTGTGAGGGTTTGAGTTGGTATAAGAAATTTGGAAAGAAAAAAAAACATTCTTTATTCCTTCTTTAAGAGACATATCTATGGTTCCAGACTCTCTTGGGATTATATCCAGACATGTGAAGGGAGAGACATGTAGGGGAAGCTAGTTCTTTAATATGTCTCTGATTTTCAGCTTGTCTTCCTTGAGACTTCAAGAAATATCTAATTTAGTGAAATCAAGGCCCCTCTCTTGGCTGAGCAGATATCTCATCTCTTTCTGAGCTAAAGAGCTCATTCACTTTGTGTATTTTCTGATATATCCTAATTTGTATAACTTCTCTGATTTCTATTTGTTATTTGCTTGGATAATTGGGTTTACTCACTATTCACTATTTATACTGGTCTTTTGTATAACTGTATTTTGTGGAAACGAACAGAGCCCACAAATATAAGACCGAAGTAACCCTTTCCCCTTAGAGTGACCAGGGGATTAGCTTTTTGTTATGAACTAATAGTGCCTTGGTCCAAAAATATTTAGTAGGAGCAAATAGATATAATTCCAGTCCAGTGGTGCTCTCAGAGACTGGAGACCAGAGTGACCCACATAAAGGTTTCCCTCCACCCCCATTCCCCTCAAGTCAGGAATCATACTATCCCTTGGAAAGGAGTAGATACCAGAAATATCTATTTTTGCCAATTTTATGGGTGTGATGTGGAACCTCAGAGTGTTAATTTGCATTTTTCTTATTAGTGATTGGCAGGTTTTTTTTCCATATAGTTGTAGAGAGCTTGCCTTTCTTTTTTTTGAAAACTACTTATTCATATCATTTGACCAGTTCTCCATTAAGGAACA
Source organism: Phascolarctos cinereus (assembly GCF_003287225.1). NCBI lineage: Eukaryota > Metazoa > Chordata > Mammalia > Diprotodontia > Phascolarctidae > Phascolarctos > Phascolarctos cinereus. Next base: position 338,122,915 of record NW_027555625.1, on the reverse strand, counting down.
GACTCTTACTCTTATATATGTCTTGGATATTGAGCATTTATCAGAGAAACATTCTATAAAGATACGTTTTCCAGTGTACTATCCCTTTACTTTCCCTTCCAGTTGATTCCCTTCATTGATTTTGCTGCAAAAATTTTTCAATTCTGTAATCAACACTGTCCGTTTTCTTCCAGGTGATCCTCTCCATCCTTTGTTTGATCCAGTACTCTTTCCCTATCTCCTTCCATGCTTTTCTAATTTGTTAATGACATGATTTTTATATATTGGTAATGCATTCATTTTTATTATGTTGGAATAGTTCAAACACATGCAACTAATATCTCTCCAATTATTTAGGAGTACTTTTTTAAATGTAGTGTATTTGTATCATTCCTAGGTTAGTAGCTAGACTTCCAAATATTAATAGAGTCTCTAGTTATTTAAAATAGAATTGCTTTTTAAATTCTCTGTCTTCTGGGATTTCTAGGTAAAATATAGAAACTCATGGCTTTTTGTAGGTTTATTTTAAATTCTGCTACTTTCTTAAGTCAATGTTTTCAACTAATTTTTTGATTAACTCTTGGGTTCTCTAGTTAAATCTCTAGTTAAATTATCTGAAAAAACCCCCCAAAAAACAAAACAAAAAAAAAGAGTAATTGTGTTTCCTCTGTGCCTGTGCTTATTCGCCCAATTTTTTATTCTTGTTTTATTGCTAAAGCTAGAATTCTAAAACTGTATTAAATAATAGTGGTGAAAAGGGACATCTTTGCCTTACTTCTGATCTTATTGAAAGGCTTCTAGAGTTTCTTCACTGAAGATAACATACATTCTTGGTTTTAGATGAATATTATCTATCATATTAAACAATATTATACTTATTCCAATGCTTTTAATGTTTTTCTAACATAAAAGAGTGCTGTGTTTTGTTAAAAAAAAAAACTTTTCCTGCAATTATTGACCTACTTAAAGTTAATAGTTATAGATTTTTATTGTTTGTTATTAATATAGTATATTATGTTTATAGTATTACCAAAATTGAACCAATTCTGCATATCTAGTAAAGAATTAACCTAGTAATAATGAATTATTTTTTTTAAATGTAGGAAAGTAGCCACTTGACTAATGTTTAGTCAAATATTATTTTATTAATTATTATCTCTAGAGATATTGGTCTCTAGTTTTCCTTCTCTGCTTTGACTTTTCCTGGTTTAGATATCAAGATGATATTTGCTTCATAGTTTTATAGAATCCTTTCCCCATTTTTGCAAGCAGTTTACATACTGCCGGAAGTAATTTTACTTTGAATATTTGATAGAAATTACTTATAAATTAATCTGGTCCGAGGATATTTTTCTCTGGGAGTACCTTTATGGCTTTTTCAATTACCCTTTTCTGAGATTGCCATTTGGTACAAAAATATTAAGCACCGATTTAATTTCATTATCTATTATGCTTTTAAGGATATTCTATTTATATTTTAACAATGTCTATTTTACAGTTGCTTCTCCTGCTTTTTTTTTGCATTTGCCTAAAGAAGAATAGATTTCATTCCAGCCTCTCATTTTAATTCTTTGTGAATCTTTGTTTTGAGTACATTTCTGATAAACATATTGTAGAGAAGGAAGCAGAGAAGTAGAAACAATCTGATTCACACTAGTAATATATAATTGAAGCATGGATAGAATGCTGGACCTGGAATCAGGATGTCTGGAGTTCAAAGTTGGCCTCAGATACTTATTATTGTGGGCCACCCTAGGCAAGTCACTTAATCTCTCTCTGCCTATGTTTCCTCAGCTGTAAAATGGTGTCATAATAGCACTACATTGAAAGGTTGTTGTGAGGGTCAGACGAGACAATATTTCTTTGTAAAGCACCTGGCACAGTGCCTGGCACACAGTAGGGGCTATATAAATGCTTATTCCCTTCTCTTCTTTCTGTTCCTTTGCCATAACTTGTCAAGACCACAAACTGTGGTTCTTTGGTTTTTTCTCTCTTTATTATGCCCCTTTTATTGATTGAATCTCTGAATTTTAAGTTTATCTTGGTTGCGAATATCTCCTCCATGACTGTACCCTGCTGTTTGTGTGTGTGTGTGTGTGTGTGTGTGTGTGTGTGTGTGTATGTATGAGACCTTCCTTTAGTTGACTCAGATAGGAGTGAGGTTCTTAGATGCCCATTCCCCCATTCCCTCCATGTTTATATACTCTTTATTTCAAGTACCTCATTTATGTGAAATGTTAAATTCTTCCACTTTCTTCCCTAGTGTTTTCCTTTTTCCATACCTTATTTCTTTAAAACAACAAACTTGAACAAAATCATACCTACATCATGTGTTTGTCTTTTTTAAACTCTCTCTGACCTTTGAAGACAATAGGATTCTGAAAGAATAGCTTCTCTTTTCATTTACAGATCTGACCAAGGCCTTTGATACTGTCAGTCATGAGGGCTTATGGCAAATCACATCAAAATTTGGTTGCCTGGAGAAGTTCATCAGCATTGTACATCAATTTTATGATGGCATGCTTGCCCAGGTTCTGGATAATGGACAATGTCCTCCTGCTTTCCCAGTCACCAATGGAGTGAAATAAGACTGAGTGCTTGCTCCCATGCTTTTTAGCATGATGTTTTCAGTCATTTTATCAAATGTTTTCAATGAAGATGAACGTGGCACCAAGGTCAGCTAACACACTGATGGTAAAGTCTTCAACTTGAAAATGCTACAAACCAAGACCGAAATGGAGGGAGTATTGGTGCATAATTTTCTGTTTGCTGATGACTGTGCACTCAATGGCACTTCTGAAGCTGAGATGCAACAGTATATGGATCAATTCTCTGCCGCTTGTGCTAATTTTGGCCTAACAATTAAAGCCAATAAAACACAGGTGCTCCATCAGCCACCACCACACCACACATACGTGGAACCATTGGTTACAACAAATGGAGAAGTTTTGAACACTGTGGATAAGTTCATTTGGTAGTGTACTTTTCAGGGATGTACACATAGATGAGGAAGCTGATGCACGCATTTCTAGAACTAGCTCAGTGTTTGGGAGTCTCTGAAGGAAAGTACGGGAAAGAAGAGATATTAGACTGATCACCAAACTGAAGGTCTACAGAGCTGTTGTGCTGACCTCATTGTTGTATGCATGTGAAACCTGGACAGTATACCAGCGCCATTCTAGGAAACTGAACTGCTTTCATTTAAATTGTCTTAGGAAGATTCTGAAGATCATCTGGCAGGACAAGACACCAGACACTAAAGTCTTTTCTCGAACTAAACTGCCAAGCATTCAAACTCAGCTTCAGAGACCATAACTCTTATGGGCTGGCCATGTTGTTCGAATGCAAAACGTATGCTTGCCAAAAAGACTATTTTATGGAGAACTCACACAGGGCAAGCATTCACATGTGGTCAGAAGAAGTGGTACAAGGACACTATCAAGGTCTCTCTTAAGAACTTTGGAACTGACTGTCTGACATGGGAGACGCTGACACAGGACTGCTCATCATGGTGTGTCCACATCAGAAAAGGTGCTTTTAGTTTGGGGCTTCTTTAAGGGAGCAATCAGTAAATCCAACTTCCACTTTGCCCTATGGTTCTTGAGCAGTTTTTAAAAAGGATTTTTAATAAAAATGTCCAGGAGAGACATGAGCATACATAGCCTTGGGAACTTAATGAAATAGTGGTCCTAGGCAATAGCTCACTGATCAAAGGTCATAGAGGCACCTCCAAGGTAAGAGCTTCTAGGGGATGAGAAAGTCTAGAGAATCAGGAGAGAAGGTGGGAAAGAGGTAGAGATAAGACACATTCTTTTAATTTTTCAGTCTTTTTTACATTGTTCCAATATTTCTTGTCTCATAGAGTCACTGAGTTCTATTTGCCCCTATTCTATTTTTTATGGAGTCCTACATTTGGATAAGGTTTTCCACCTTCTGTTCCAAGCTATTTGTTCTCATTTCAATTTTTTCCCCCAACTCATTTCATTTTTTATCTCTCTGCATTTATTTTTACTACTCTTTCAGTCTTTATGATCAAAGCCATTTCCCCCCCCCCCGGGCTTCTATTTGTTGTGCAACCATGGTTTTCTTTTGGATTTATCTCTTTGGCTTCTCTTATCTCATATCATTTCTTCATTGTGTTTGATATTTTATTGTTTATTCACATTTTCAGTTTCAGTTCTTGGTTTCCAATTTTACTCTCAGATTGGTCCCCTCTAGTATTCTTAGATGAGTTAGACAGTCTTTGGTTCTGGAGAGAACAGAAGAATTTACTTCTGCTTCTTTTCAGGTTTTTTTTTAAATTCTGGGGTATTTTCCAGATATTTTATGGAGTTGCTATGAGAAATATAGACTACTCTATGATCTATAACATTACCATACTAACTGAAAGACAAAGAACAGTATTTTTGATAGATATTGCCATAATAAAGTCTCAATCTCCAACTACAAGTTATAAAAAGCTTTCAAAATATAGAAAACTACTAGAACCATGTGGAAGCAGAATGAGGTAATCCCTGTAATCCTTCCTGCTGCTGAAGTTGTCCTAAGTATGACTTGAGTAAATCTATTGAAGATGAGCCTATATGCCAATACTCATCCAATTATCTTCTACATTTACATAATAGTCCACAAAATGTTAAATGTAAAACAATAACAGGATAGTAACTCACCTTGTACCCTTACTTTCTGAATTCCATCAAAAAAAGGTGAGAAGAATGAGATAATGCTAATAATAGTCATATTAATAAAAGTAATAATAATAACTGTCACTTAAATAGCTTAAGATTTAATAGCACCAACCGATAGTTTTTGGAAAAATGTAGACAATCTATTTTGAATAACAAGGAATTAAATTTTACATAAAATATTTTTACAAATTATTTGAATAATTTGCTTTCTTAAATTATACATACCAGCGCAGACTTTTTCTCTTTTTCCTTTGTGGAAATACTCTCTTGACTCTCAAAAAACTGCTTTTCTACCACATATTTAAATGTACAACTACTCTATGATAAAGAGAAAAGGTGATTAACTTATTTTATGGTTCACTATAAAACTGTTCTGATTCTGATTATTTTAATAGCTGAGTTCATTATTTCTTCATTTTAACAACTCAAAATTGTAGGGAAAACACGGCTCCTAGTTTAACAGGATGCAATCAAAAGTCAAGGAACAGAAAGAATATAAATAAGTAAGCTGAAATGGCAAAGCGTTTATGTGTTTGGGAAGAAGAAATGGAAGGAGGAAGGGTAATAATGTGGTGTTACATGTGTAAATAATTAACAAAATAACATTTTTCTAAGGGGAAAAACTACCTTAGAATAACAGATCTAACTTTTTTATAGAAAGGGGAAAAGTTCTTTATGAAAGGAGAAGTTTTATTTAGAGTAAGGGAATAGTTATTGGGTAGGGAGATCTGAATTTGCCTACAGTATTTATATTCTTCCTTGATATATAATTTTCTGCCTATGACTTCCCACTTATAATGATCTTCAAAATTCAGTTGTCTTTCAAATTCCCAACTTGTTTTTAAGTGGTTCCTTATAACTATACTTAAGCTTTGGTACTGATGTTTCCTTTGACTTTTCATCAAAGACTGCAATTTCCTGAAAATTCCTTTGCAATTTTCAAAGATAATCCAAACTTCTACATGCTTCTCTTCTCCTTCCTACAGAGGAGACAAGCTATATAAACATGAAAGAAAAATAACTAAGGAGATGGGAGCTATAGTTCTAATCTTTGGATTTTTCCTCTTTTTATATTTCTCTAGTTTCTTAACAGTTTAACTGTGGGAAACCAAACAGAACTCCAAATTTGAGTCTCCCCCAATCTCTGCCTGTCACATCCTGTAAGCCAGAGGATGTGACCTCCTCCATGTATTTCTCTTTAGTCCCCAGTAATGTTTGCTGAATAAATGTTTGCTGAATTAATGAATCTGTGAGGTATTAATATCTTCTTTATTACTTTCTAAAATAAAACATAAAACAACTTTTTAAGATAAGCTAATAAGACCAGATATGTATGACCAATCTGAACATGGTTTTTAAAAAAATTTTCTTACAAGTTATTTTAATAATTTTATCTGTTAGATAATCGTAACATAATTGCCACAAAGCAATTCCTTACGTAGAGATATTTATGAAGATTGTAAGTTTAGTCAAGGATGCTTTTAATAGCATCTTTTTCAATTCACTACTTTAAAACTTCAAGATATACTTGCTGATTATATACTTAATTATCATGAAAGAACTTGCTTAATGGATTTAAATGTAAATACTAGTTAAAACCTTGCCTGATGCAACATAGGAAACCTAAATTTTAAATCTAAATTTAAAAATTGATTTTAAAAATCAACTGAAGATAACAAAAGTTAAGGATATTTGGTAGTTAGATTTTTGTCTCTTCCAAACCATACCAAAATTTGGTATGGTATTAAGAATCTAGGCCTGTTTTATTTCATTGTGCTTTCAGAGAGCTTGACATTACTTCAAAAGGCAGACTAGCTATTTCACTAACCTGTAGAAATTACAGGGAAATAGCTTTCCATGGAAAAGTAGGCGATCTCTAGGTAGATGAATGAAAAACACCTTCTCAACATGCAGTACTTGTTTCCAAAATGTTATAATCGTAACTCATCCTCTACTCAACTATACCTTTTTAAATCTCCTAACTTTATACCATTTTCTCCCAGCATTTTAACTATTCTGTATTTGTCTTCCAATTCTGCACTATCTTTAATTTATCCTTTGTCTTCTCAATCCACTATGCAATGAGTCGCCATGGTTAGAGAATATATTCAGCCTTGAAGACTACGGAACTGTTCTTCCATTGCCCAAATAATAAAACATGTTGGTTCAGTCAGAAATTCAGAGTACTGAATTAATTATTCAGCAATGACTGTTCCTATAATTTCTGCTACATTCCTGTTCAATGTTAGTTGAATTTATATTGAATATTAATTATCAGTTAAATATTGCTCAATTGATCATGGTTCAATAATCTATTGATAAGATTATAAGGGTGAATGGGCTAGCCAGATGATTGATATCCACTCATTTATATGCAATATAATCATGTAAAATATTTCCAAATATTATCTTTGGTCACAAAGTTATAAATAGGTATTATGTCAATTTCATTAGTGCCCATTGTTTTCCTATACTGATATGTCTCAGGAGCAAAATATTATTATATAACAGGAAGGAATTTTCTCATAAGGCTTCCCCAAACCTTTTACATTTTTAATATTGAAAATGTAGGATTATCAGAAATAGAAATAATCCCTAAATGGCACTTACAGGCAAACTGAATCTTTTTCTCATAGTTTATTAGGGACTTCCATTTGAGTAGCCATATGACAATATTTACCTTTTCTTCTATAATAGTGATTTTAAATTTATTACAGAGCTTCAAATAATTAAACACTGAATAGCAGCTAGCCTAAATTTTAACAAGCTCCATCTCTATTATACATATAAATAAAATAATTAAAGTTTAAAAGTGTACAAAGTTTTATGAAGACCATTTTAGGATATAGCTTAGGAAAACCACTGAAAATGTTTGACTATTTTTGAACCACACCCCCAAAAATTATTCTTTCCATAAAAACCCTGAAGTCTTTATCATAGTAGTTTAGATAATAACAGATGAAATATCAACATTCAAGAACTACCTTTTTAAAAAAATCAATTGTCACAGTTCCCTAGCTTATACTTCTTAATTGTGATAGACTGTTCTTTTTTATTTGTTGATTTGCAATAAAACCATCTAGAAACAAGACAAAGTTCGTGTTCAGCTGTGATGTTTTAACACATATGGGATATACATACTTTTTATTCTATTCATTAATGTGGGATATGCTTTCAAAACAGCAAGGAAATTTATTTAGTATATTACCTCATATTGTGGATATAAGGTTTGCCTTATGAGAGATATTGGAGCAGAGAATTTGGGGGGACCTGGAGCCCAAAACATTTTCACACATCCTGGGTAAATGAACACCTTGGAAATAAAACAAAATATAGTTTAAAAGGTGTATCTAACAAATAACTATATATAGTCAAACATTTTTGTCACTATTTCTCCAAGTCAGAAAGGGGAGGGTAGGCCAGATTTAACTGATCCCATGACCTCTGAAGTGCCTTTTAAAAAAATATTTATTTATTTTTGGTTTTCAGAATTCATATCCATAAGATTTTGGATCTTATGGTCATCTCCCCACCTCTCCCTGTTCCCCCACCCCAAGACGGCATGCAATTTGATATAGGCTCTACATATACATTTATAGTAAACCTATTTTCACATTAGACATGTTGTAAAGAAGAATTAGAACCAATGGAAGAAACCATGAGAAAGTAGAAACAAACAAAAAAAAAGAAGAAGAAAAACAGAGAGAGAGCAAACAATATGCTTTGATCTGCATTCAAGCTCCATAGTTCTTTTTCTGGATGTGCACAGCATTTTCCACCACGAGTCTTTTGGAGTTGTCTTAGATCCTTGCATTGCTAAGAAGAGATAAGTCTGTCAAAGTTAGTCATCGCACAATGTAGCTGTTACTGTGTACAGTGTTCTCCTGGGTCTGCTCACTTCACTCAAACTTCATATAAGTCTTTTCAGGTTTTTCTGAAATCTGTCTGGCCCTTTGGGCATAGTTCCAAATTGCTCTCCAAAATGGTTGGATCAGTTTACAACTCCACCAACAATGCATTAATGTTCCAATTTTCCCACATCTGCCCCAGCATTTACCATTTTCCTATCTTGTAATGTTGGCCCACCTGATAGGTGTGATGTGGTACCTCAGAGTTGTTTTGATTTGCATTTCTCTGATCAATAGTGATTTAGAGTGTTTTTTCATATGACTATGGATAGCTTTAATTTCTTCATCTGAAAATTGCCTGTTCATATCCTTTGACAATTGAACAATTGGGGAGTCACTTTCATTCTTATACATTTGACGCAGTTCTCTATATATTTTAGAAACAAGACTTTTATCAGAGACGCTGATTATAAACTCTTTCCCAGTTATCTGCTTCCCTCCTAATCTTGGTTGCATTGGCTCTGTTTGTGCAAAAATTTCAATTTAAAGTAATCAAAATTATCCATTTTGTATTTCACAGTGTTCTCCACCTCTTGTTTGGTAATAAATTCTTCTGTTCTCCTTAAATCTGACAGGTAAACTATTCCTTGCTCTCCCAATTTGCTTATAGTATCAGCCTTTATAGCTAAATTATGTACTCATTTTTTACTTTATTTTGGTGCAGGATGTAAGATGTTGGTCTATGCCTAGTTTCTGCCATACTGTTTTCCAGTTTTCCCAGCAGTTTTTGTCAAATAGTGGGTTCTTATCCCACAAGCTAGAGTCTTTGGGTTTATTAAATAGTAGATTACTGTAGTCATTGACTACTTTGTCTTGTGTACCTAACCTATTCCACTACTCCACCACTCTGTTTCTTAGCCAGTACCAAGTGGTTTTGATGATTGTTGCTTTATAATACAATTTAAGATCTGGTATGGCTAGGCCACCTCCCCTTATATTTCTTTTAATTAATCCCCTTGATATTCTTGACCTTTTGTTCTTTCAGATGAATTTTGCTATTATTTTTTCTAGCTCTATCAAATAGTTTTTTTGGTAGTTTGATTGGAATGGTACTGAATAAGTAAATTAATTTATGTAGAATTGTCATTTTGATTGTATTGACTCAGCCTACCCATGAGCAACTGATGTTTTTCCAATTATTTAGATCTGACTTGTGCGAAAAGTGTTTTATAATTGTGTTCATATAGTTCCTGGGTTTGTTTTGGCAGGCAGACTCCGAAATCTTTTATAATGTCTACAGTAACTTTATATGGGAATTCTTTTTCTATCTCTTGCTGTTGGGCCTTGTTGGTAACATATAGAAATGCTGATGATTTATGTAGGTTTATTTTATATCCTGAAACTTTGCTAAAGTTGTTTATTATTTCAAGTAGTTTTTTTACTTGATTCTCTAGGATTCTCTAAGTATATCATCATATCATTTGCAAAGAGTCATAGCTTTGCTTCTTCTTTGTCTATTCTAATTCCTTCAATTTCTGTTTCTTCTCTTATTGCTAAAGCTAACACTTCTAGTACCATATTGAACAACAGTGGTAATAATGGACATCCTTGTTTCACCCTGATCTTATTGGAAATGCTTCTAGCTTATTTCCATTACATATAATGCTTGCTGATGGTTTTAGGTAGATACTACTTATCATTTTAAGGAAGACTCCATTTACTCCTTATGCTCTCTAGTGTTTTTAACAGGAATGGGTGTTGTATTTTGTCAAATACTTTTTCTGCATCTATCATGTCATTGCTGTTAGTTTTGTTGCTGATATGGTCAATTATGCTGATAGTTTTTCTAATACTGAACCAGCCCTGCATTCCTGGTATAAATCCTACCTGGTCATAGTGTATTATTCTTGTGATAAATTGCTGTAATCTTTCTGCTAATACTGTATTTGAAATTTTTGCATCTATATTCATTAGAGAAATTGGTCTATGATGTTCTTTTTGTGTTTTGACTTTTCTCGGCTTAGGTGTCAGTACCATATTGGTATCATAAAAAGAATTTGGTAGAACTCTTTCTTTGCCTGTTTTCCCAAATAGTCTATATAGTATTGTAATTAATTGTTCTTTAAATGTATGATAGAATTAGTTTGTAAATCCATTTGGCCCTGGAGATTTTTTCTTAGGGAGTTCATTGATAGCTTATTCAATTTCTTTTCTTGAAATGGAGTTATTTAAGTATTTTATTTCCTCTTTTAATCTGGGCAATTTATACTTTTGTAAATATTCATCCATTTCACTAATATTGTCAACTTTATTGGCATACAGTTGGGCAAAATAGCTCCTAATTATTCTTTTAATTTCCTCTTCACTGGTGATGAACTTACCCTTTTCATTTTTGATACTGTAATTTGATTTTCTTCTTTCTTTTTTTAATCAAATTAACCAAAGGTTTATCTATTTGATTGTTTTTCACTCATAAAACTAGTTCTTAGTTTTATTTATTAATTTAACAGTTTTCTTAATTTCAATTTTATTAATCTCTCCTTTGGTTTTCAGTATTTCTAATTTGGTATTTAATTGGGGATTTTTAATTTGTTCTTTTTCTAGCTTTTTTTGGTTGCATGCCCAATTCATTGCTCTCCTCTTTCTCTATTTTATTCATGTAAGCATTTAGAGATATAAAGCCTCCCCTAAGAACTGTTTTTGCTGCATCCCATAAGTTTTAATATGTTGTCTCATTATTGTCATTGTCTTGAATGAAGTTATTGATTGTTTCTATGATTTGTTGTTTGACCCATTCATTCTTTTGGATTAGACTATTTAGCTTCCAATTAATTTTTAGTCTATCTTTCCATGGCCCTTTATTACATATAATTTTTATTGCATCATGATCTGAGAAGGATTCATTTAATATTTCTGCCTTTCTATATTGGATTGTGAGGTTTTTATGCCCTAGTACATGGTCAGTTTTTGTGTAGGTGCCATGTACCACTCAGAAAAAGGTATATTCCTTTCTAGCCCCATTCGATTTTCTCCAGAGGTCTACATACTAACTTTTCTAAATTTTCACCTCCTTAACTTCTTTCTTGTTTATTTTGTGGTTAAATTTATCTAGTTCAGAGAGGGGGAGGTTGAGGTCCCCCACTAGTATAGTTTTGCTATCTATTTCTTCCTGTAACTCCCTGAACTTCTCCTCTAAGAATTTGAATGCTGTACCACTTGGTGCATATATATTTAGTAATGATATCACTTCATTGTCTATCATGCCTTTTAGCAGGCACATTATCTCCTTTAATATAGTCTATTTTTGCTTTTGCTGTGTCTGAGTTCAGGATTGCTACCCCTGCTTTTTTTTTAACTTCAGCTGAAGCATAATATATTCTACTCCAGCCTTTTACCTTTGCCCTGCATGTACACCTCTGTTTCAGATGTGTTACTTGTAAACAACATATTGTAGGATTATGGTTTTTAGTCCATTCTGCCATCTGCTTCTGTTTTATGAGAGAGTTCATCCCACTCACAAATTCGCAGTTATGATTACTATCTCCTTCCATCCTATTCCCCACTCCCCTATTTATGCTTTTCTTTCTCCTTTCTCCCTTTCCCACCTCACTAGCATTTTGCTTTTGACCACTGCCTCCCTCAATCTGCCCTCCTTATCAGCCCCCTCCCTTTTCTTTCTCTTTTCCTTTACTACTTCTACCCTCCCTCCTATCACCTCCTCCCTTTTCTTTCCCCTTTCCCCTCCTACTGCCTATAGGGCAAGTTTGATTTCTATACCTAACTGAGTATGTTATTCCCTCCTTGAACCAAATCCAATAAGAGTAAGGTTCAAACAATGCTCATCTCCTTCCCGTCTTTTCCTCTACTGTAGTATGTCTTTGTGCTTCTTTGCATAATGTAATTTACCCTTTTCTGCCTCTTCCTTTCCTCTTCTCCTATTACAACCCCTTTCTACCACTTATATTTTTTTTATCATCACATCAAAGTCAAGTTATACCCACACCCTCTATGTATATCCCTTCTAAATGTCATAATAAAGATACAGTTATCAAGAGTTACAAGAATCATCTTCCTATGTAGGGATGTAAACAGTTTGCGCTTATTAATAACATAGTGTTTTTTTCTGTTCTGTTTACCTTTTTATGTCTCTCTTGAGTCTTTTATTTGAAGATCAAATTTTCTAATGATCTCTGGTCTTTTCATCAGGAAGGCTTGGAAGTTACCTATTTCATTGCATATCCATCTCTTCCCCTGAAAGATTATGCTCATTTTCACTGGATAGTTGATCCTTGGTTGTAATCCAAGCTCCTTTGCCTTATGGAATATTGTATTCTACATCAATTCTAACTTTTAATGAATTGTTTTCTTCAGTTAGCTTTTGTACCTCCTTTTCCTTTTGGCCAATTCTACTTTTTAAGGAGGTATTTTCTTCAGTATACTTTTTTTTTTCCATTTTGTCAATTGTATTTTAAAGGAATTGTTCATTTTTTCTTTTACCTCTCTTATTTAACTTCTAAAATCCCCCTTGAGCTCTTCCAAGAAGGCTTTTTAAGCTTGAGACCAGTTCATATTCCCCTTTGAGGTTTTGGATGTGGGTATGTTGACAATGTTGTCCTCTCCTGAATTTGTTTTTTGATCTTCCCTGTCACCATAATACTTCTCTATGGTCATTGTCTTTCTTTTTTGCTTTTTGTTCATGTTTTTTCCCCTTTTTCTGGCTTTTAAAGTTGATCTTTGCTTCTGGGGCACAGGGAAGCACTGTCCCACTCTTCTCATACTGGGGTTAGGGGCCTGGTTACTGGTTTTGTTTGCTGGGGCCTCAGGTATTAGCAACTGGAGGCTGTAGGGGTCTGGCAGCTTACCTAGTACTGAGCTGGAGCTGGTGGTGGTGGCTGGGGTGTGCCTGGTGTTGGTGCTTGCCTGATACACCATCCTGGAGCTCAGGATCTCCCACTGGTTTGCTGAGGTGGGGCTTGCCGCTGGCTTGCTGGGATGTCTCCCATCCTGTATTGGTCCCCTTCAGCCACAGCAAGAGGTCCCTTTCCCATTAATCCCCCTAGTCTCCTGAGCTAAAAGACTGCCGTGCCTCATCTTTCTGCTGGCTCCACCATTCCAGGATTTTTCCTGGGACAATAATTTCTGGGTTTTTCAAGGTCAATATAAGCGAGGGTGAAAGTGACTTACTGCTTACTCCACCATCTTGGCTCTCAGAAATCAAAATAGGTGACTTTCAAACATTCAGTCTGTGGGCTGATAGCTCCAGAAGCCGTCCCTGCTGCTGCCATTGCTGCTGCCATTGCTGATTCAGTCACTCCCTAGGCCTGCTCCTGGTTTGTCAGGGCTAGGGCTGTATTGGTGCAGTCTGTGCTAAACTGCACTTCTCTCTCACCCAGTTCCAACAGACCCCCTCCTGCCGACTTTCTAAATTGTCTTTGGTGTCTGTGGGCTGAGAAGTCTGGAAACCTGCCACTACTGCCAGTGATTCAGCCCTCCAAGGCCTCCTCTGGATTTGCTGGGGCTGGGTCTGAGCTGGTGGCCTGAGTTGGACTGTGCTCCTCTCTCAGCCTGGTGCAATGGATCTTTCCTGTTGACCTTCCAGGTTGTTTTAGGCTGGAAATCTGCCTCACTCTGTCTCTTTGTGGTGCTGCCACTCTAGAATTTGTTCAGAGTCACTTTTTAAAGGTATTTGAAGGGGTTTGAGGGAGAGCTCAGGTTGAGTCCCTGCTTTCACTCTGCCATCTTGGCTCTGCTCTCCACCTCCCCGCATTAAGGACTCAAATCTATATCCTCTGTGAGAACACCAAGTATCATTCACTTATTTCTACTGGTCAGGTTGCGAAGGTCTTAAGTTTATTGGTTCTGAGGAGCCAAGAAGGCCAGGGTATACTCCCAGTTTGCTTTCACAAGTAAACAAGACAAACGCCATGTGCTTCAAACTCCATGGAAAAAAACCCCAAGGAGTTAAAATTCACCCAGATACAAGGATCAAGAAGGACAGAGTCCCAAGACCAGGAACTTCCATCAAGCTGTGCCCGTGTCTCAGTGGGTCTAGCTAGAATGATTATTCTGGCTTTTCCAGAACAAAGCATGATAGGATAATATTCACTAATATCCAACCTGACCCTTATTTGTCCCTACTCCTACAAAAACCCTACTCCTAAGGAGCAATGGTGAGGTGTAATTCAGAATAGCTGGCTATGGTTCATTGTTGCACCTTCATCCCAGAATTTTATTTCTATACACAAAGGGTGTTTCCAATCTGTCCAAGGCTGAGTAGCAGCTTCTACCCATTAGCAGACCTCCCCTACCCTCTTCACCGCTGCTGAGATTATAATTGTTTATTCTTCCATTCTGTAAGAACTCCACTGTCTTTGGGGGGGGGGGGAAATAAAATATTAAACTTAAAAAAAAATAACTCCACTCTCTTCTCCCCTCCATGTCCGCCTCCCTTGAGAAACCATTCCCTTTCATTCTGTGTTAAGCACAGGGGCCATTTGACTGCTGTCTGCTATTAACTCTTTTCAATCACTAACGTCAACCAGCTAAAAAACATCAATTATCTAATTATTATCTAATCTATAATCTAATCTAAATATATAATAATCTAATAATTATTATTTAAAACATTATTATCTAATATCCAGATGAAGACTGAAGTGTTTGGTCAAGAATCCACACATTTTCAAATATCCATATATTCAGTGAATATATACAAACTCTTGGATATTTGATTGAATTTTAAAATTTCCATTGGAATGTTTGATATCATGTAGGTATAACATATGGTTGTGCCTGCATTGTCACAGAAAAGCATATTAAATGCAAAACATTTAAAATTCCAATTTCTGGGCAGAACAGAACATTTTCATAAATGGTAGTAACCATGGTTGATTTTTGTCAAGGAAGACACTGTGTTATAGAATGTTTTTATAAATAATAATATTAGGTATTTCCAATATTAAGCAAATCCAGCCCATCCCACTGAAAAGTTTCTTCTATTAAAAAAAAATTAGTTTAGTAATTTTTAGAACAGACCATTTAGTTCTATATACATTACTCTCGCTTTAACAAACGAATACTAACAGTGGCATTGCCTGGTATGCTACAATTACCCAAGGTTCCAGGCAAAAGCAAAAACATACAAATTATGAACTGGGACATAATCTAAAAAACTTTATGCAGGCTATCTCTGTGTTTTTGGGTAAGAGCATACCTAAATTATCTCATACAGATACTATCTATCTGATCCCTAAAAATCTTCCCATGGATCCCATCTTCTGTCTATCTAGTATTTAGTTAGTTGAAAAGCTAACATTTAACTACCTTAATCAGATCAAGAGACAGGCAAAGGTAATGTTTTACCTGACATACTGCTTGGCTAGAAACTTAGATTAAATTTGCTAGATAAATACCAAATTTCCTTCCTACTTTGTGAAATACAATCTAGTCAGTGAATTCTTATTATTTGGAAGAAGAAATGTTCTAAATCAGTTTGTAGTTCTTCCATAAATGAAGATCTTCAAGATCATGATGATTTAGTATTATATGGCACATAAAACATATAAAAAATCTATAAATTATCTGGGAAAGATCTGAGGGTTTTAGTGAATTCACAAGCTCAACATCAGTCCACAGTGCGATATGGCAACCTACAAAGATAATGCCATCTTAGTCTGCCTTAAGAGAGGTGTAGCTTCTAAGAACAAGAGTACTGCCATCTGTCTTCTGCCATAGATAGTATATTCAATTCTGGGAATCACCTTTCTGGAAGGACATTGATTAGCTGGAAAGCATACAGAGGAGAGCAAGGGCTGGAGGCTTCCTGTTCTTTGGGGCTGATTGAAGGAAATGAGGCACAACCATAGATTATTCCTACACAATATCAAAACTGGAGAACAGAAAACTTAAGGGAAACATTTTACCTGTTTTCTTGTATTTAAAGAGATGCCCCATTGGAAAGGGATTGGATGCATTCTATTTGGCTCCAGAGTACAAATGTAGGAATCATGGGTAAAAGAGCAAATTTAGGCTTGATATTTGGGAAAGCTTTGTAATTAGAGTTATCCAAAAGTGGAATGAGCTGTCTCAGAAAGTAGAGGGTTCCCTTTCTTTGGAAATGTTTCATATAAAGTGTTTTATACTTGTTAGATATGATGCAGAAGAAATTAACTTTTCAAGTATGAGCTGGACTAGATGGATAACTAAGGTATTTTCCAACTCTGAAACAGTGATTCTATAATTCTGAGGCCTACTTATCCATACGGGAACAAACAAATGGATGGAAAGCGTGTAATATCCACACTACACATAAGTTGATATATCTAGGATAGATCCTAGCTGGGCCCAGAACTTGCATTTGGGAAAATGCAGAGCACTTTTAATGATCCCAAGATGTTTCCCAAAACAAAACCCTATCTTTTTTAATATCTATGTTCTTCTATTCTGTATGGCTGCAAATCATATAACATCACACCAGGTAAAGTATTTAATTTGGATGTGGCCCAAAGGGAAATGGAAACACATGGAATGGATATAAGTAGGCTGACAAACATTTCTGATGATGACCTATGAACAAAAAATGAATACAGGATATTACACAGGAAATGTACAACTGGAAAAGGAGGTGAGGTGGCCATAGTAGCAGTAGAAATAATAATAACTAATATTTATATAGAACTTTAAAGTTTGCAAAACACTTTTCAAATATTATCTCAAAAGACAGATAATCCGTGGGTACTAATAATGGGACCCACATAATGTAAAGAATCTTAGAGGAAGGCCTCTGGCACATTGAGTAAATACTCAGTGGAGGACCTATGGGAAAATATAAGAATTACATAGACTAAGAAGGCACAAATAGGTTAAATGAAGCATTACATAAAGTTATCAAAAGCAGTTCTTACTTCTTCTCCTGAGAGTTGAAGAGATGGTTTTTCATTTGGTTTTTTCCATTTAATTAAAGTTGTTGATGTTTCTGGAGAAATATTTTCATTTTTGTCCTTAGCTTTTGAAGTAGGAACTCCATAGAGTATTCTGTAATACATTTTCAGAAATTAAGCTAGTTTTAAAAATAATTGTTAATCTGACAATATGAACAAAATTCATTACTATTTCAAATTTAGGCAAAATTAGATGCAAACTCTTGAATGTAGTAAAGAGATACATTCTAACAGTTACATTTGAATATCACTATAGAATACCTCAAACTAAAGAGGCCTGGAGGTATGGGGGCAACACCATCAAATACCTCAAACCAAATAATAAAGTCTGCCAATTCAATTAAGCAGAATAAGCAATAAAATACCATTCACTCAGGGAAAAAATTACACAGAGAATATGTATTGCCCAGATTATAACAGTGGGTAATCCACCAAGTATACATTTGAAAGGAACAGAGGAACAATGAAGCAGGCTCATACTAAATAAAAAAAAAAAAGGTTAGGATGCATTTGGGAGACTTAAAGGGTTTTTTGGTGATCACAAAGTGCTTATAGCCAAGAAAGCCCTTCTTAACATGACAGTGACTCATAGAATGAATGAATGAATAAAAAACATTTCTTAAGCACCTACCAAAACACTACACTATGACTGCGTATGTATAATCTATACAAACTGCTTGCCTTCTCAATGAGGAGGGAGGGAGACAATCTAGAAGACAGAATTTTTCAAAACAAATGTTAAAAAATTTTTACATGTAAGTGGAAAAAATAAAATATTTGGAAAAAACCCACTGTGATAAACACTGGCAGATGCAAACAGAAAAAAAAAAACCAGTCCCTTCCTCCAGAGGAGCCCACACTCTAATAAGGAAAACAGCATACATCAGAGGTTGCAGTTACAAGGTTTAGGATTCCTTAGGGTATAGCAACAAGGAAGATGGTGATAGGTCTTCTTTAATTTCATTTCCACTAATAAAACCTATCTATTTATGATGTTGAAGCATTCTACAGTGGCAAGGAGTTTGATGTGAGTACTTTTTCCCGCCCTGATCTTCAGTAGCTAGGACATGGGAGCCATCAGTTATCAGCTTACTACTCTACAATCTATCTCACCCCTGGATAATGGCTACATGGGTTGGTCTTGAAACACGGCCAGTGGTCTAGGAGGCTCTGTTGCTCCTAATACCTTGGAATTACTTCCTTACCAGTGGAACTTAGCTGGCTGGCCATTGGTGTTGTTGGTGGCCAAGGATGATGGGTCCCTTCTCCAAAGGGTCTGCTCCTCTGAATGATGGCTCTGGGTGGCTGGGCTTGAGGCAAGGCTAGTGGCTTAGGGGAGTTGCTGCTATTCCATGGAGCACTTACGACCTCAAAAGGATCATCTCCCATTTTTAGCACATTTGCCCTCTTGAAATTATTAAAAAAAAATTTTTTTAAAATCTATTTATTTGTCTGCCTGTGGAATCCCCAGTAGATCCTTGAAATCAAGGGACTAGTTCATTTTTTTCTTTGCATTTTCTTTGCGTTCTTTATTCCTAGAACAGTGCCTGGTACATAGTAAGCACTTAATAAATGCTTATTGACTGATTATGTCAATACCAGGGTTCTTCTTTTTCACTATATGTATGTGTATATATGTATGTATGCATGTATGTATGTATGTATGTAGTCAGGCTCCAAAGGTAATGACTGGGGAGCAAATAAAAAGGTAAGGAAGACTCTTACTTTTTTCCCCCAACTAGTTTATAGCAGAAGTTCCTTTTCCAAATTCAAAGAGTTGCAAGGAAATGTATGTCTGTGTCAATCAGAGATATTTACGGGAAGGAAAAAATGAGGGGAGTCAAAAAAATGCAACATAGAGTAAATGTTCAGGCACCAGTAATGCCCAGCTGAAGCAGGACAAGGACTTGATGAATAAAGATCATCAGTTTCCTCCCCATTCCCCAGAACACAGATGCTTTTACCAGAACTCCAGCCACAAAGGTGAGCAGCCAAGATTACAAGCAGTTTTATACCTTGCTGCTTGCCCCTTTGGCTTCCATTTGGAGAAACTGCATCTCAGCCACTACCCTCGGCACTGATGCTGTTACAAATTACTCTCACACTCTTTCTATGTACACTGCCTTCCCAGCTGCCCCTGCTTCTGAGGAAGGGAACCAAATTACTTCCCTTTCCCTCTCAGGTTCCTTACTCTTTCCCATGGGCTCCTTCAAGCCCCACCTCTATCCCCACACTGTGATATTTCCTTCACTCAGAAGATAAGCAAAAACTCAAAATCCCAGAAAACTGCATGGGTACAGGTCATTCTCCCCTCCTGGGGAGGCAGAATTTCTGCCTCCCAAATTTTCAAGAAGGTTGTTACCATTGAATGATTGAATCAAAACTCGGTGATTGTAGGCGAAAGGTGCTTGGTGGTTAAAAGCAGGCCGAGGCAAATCATCAAAAACAGCATGTGCAAAAAGTGGCATAGAAATATCAGTGGAGACATAACATATCCAGAAATGCCAATGTGCTGATCATGTAATAAGGGTGAAGGATAACATTTGGACAGACCGAAGACTGAATGTTGTTTTTGTTGTTGTTTTGGTTGAATCTTTAACTTTTTTCGGTTACAGTACTCCTGGTGTGGAAATTCCTCCAACTGATGCAGATCGGCAGCTCATTAGCCAATAAGCATTTAATTAAGGTAAAGCCTTCTATGCACCAGGCCCTATGAGATAGGAGTAGGAAGATGAAAGAGAGTGGTGACTTGGGAGCACAGGACATTGCTTGAGAGAATTGCTTGGTAGAATATTACATCATAGAAGCTTTAATTAGTCAGAGGGCAGCAAAAGAATATTAGGTGCCTGGGCAGGGGAGGGTATCCGGAGGTTAAAGGACATCAAATACAAACCATATAAACTGTCATTTTTCCAGAGTCAGCTCTACTGCTTCATCCAGAGATTAAAAAAAAAATCAGATCTTCCTCAAAGGGGCTTGATGGAATTTCTCAGCCAATGTGGATTCTAACTTTGAGAAAAAGATACACCTCCTCCCCCATTCCACCTAAGGACTCAGTCAGTTGTGGGAGAGGGGTAGTCAAGTTCTCTAGTCCTAACATATGAGCCTTCCACATACAGAGGCATCTCTTCTCTGTGGGACTGGGAGCTTACCCCCAAAAATCTTCTGCCTGACCACAAGTGAAAAGCTCCTCTCCACTGTCCTCCAGTCAACTTGTCCACTTGCCTGTCCTTACTTATTCAAATATTTTAGGCAATGTGTTTAGCTTAAAAGGAATATAGCTTGGAATTATAGCACCAGAAATTATTTTAAAAGGTCATATTGCCTCAAAGTAGAGATTTGACAATGTATATGTGTTGGAGGCATTGGTATTTAGTGGGTGTGTAGAAATGAGTTTTTTTTTTAAAATGTGATGGGAAGGACATTTTTTCTTTTTTTTTTTAAACTTAACATTAACTACATTACCACATGCTAACAGTGACATCTGGTGGCATTATACTGTTTTACTTTTTTAAACATTTCCAGAGCTCAAATATTTGTTTTCCTTTTAACTTACATTCAATCTTAACTATATTTTGTATTAAAGTTTCCTTTAAAAATAAGAGATGATAGTGGGCCAAAAATGGGTGAAAAGATATAAGAAAAAGATTCTGAAAGGATTGTGATCTTGAACCAGTTTCAAATTAATGTTAATATCTAAAATGAGAGATAATACAAATTATGATCATATAAGATTTATTATATTAGAAAAGAGTTATGCAGCATTTACATGCAAAGGCATAGTTTAGGCAGGGGATATAAGGAAAAATAAGACATGGCTCTGCCTGATCTATTCTACTATAGATGCATGGCACCCCCATGTTACCCAATTTGTGGCAGCTGAAGCAGCCAGCCTTCGTCAATTGTCTATGTATCATGGATATTGAATTCTTCTCAGAAATATCTAATATAAAGAATATTCCCCAATTGACCATTTCCCTTCTTATTCTAGTTGCCTTAATTTTGTTAAAGCCAATGTTTTTCAATTTTATGTAATTGAAATTATCTATTTTATCTTTTGTAATCACCTCTATCCCTTCTTTGGTTAAGAATTCATCTCTTCCTCATCAGTAGCTACAAAAGGCAATATCAATGCCTCTTCTAATTTCTTTAATGTCTTTAATATTTAATGTCTTTAATATTCAAGCTCACAGATACATTTTGGTTTGTTATGGAATATGGTATAAGATATGATAAATTTAATTTCTGTCAGACTTTTCCGTTTTCCCCAGCAATTGTTGTCAAATAGGGAGTTCTTTCCTAGGTAATTAACGTTTTTTGTGTTCATTGAACATTGGGTTTTATGTTCAATTATATCTCATTTTTCTTTTCTAGTCTGTTCCAGAAATCTGCTTTTAAAGTAGATAGATGACTACTGCTTTATAATATATTTTGTTGTCTAGAAGTGCTATTCCTTCTTCATTTGTATCTTTCTCCCTAATTATTTCCCAGATTGTCTAGATTTTTTATTGTTCCAAATGAATTGTATTATTATAAAAGCCCTATAAAGTAGACTTTTGGTAATTTTGTAGGCATAGCACCAAGTCTGCAAATTAACTTCAGAAGTATTTTCATTTTTCTTATATTGACATGGCTCATCTATAAGCTACGTTAAACTGGGCCCATCTATAACCTTGAGTTAAGTTGTTCTTTGTTTCTTTAAGAAGTATGTTGTAATTATGTCTACACAGCTGTTGAGAATGATTTGGTAAATTCACTCCTAGATATTTTATGCATTTTGAGGCTAATATGGATTGGAATTCCATTTTATTATGTTGCCCTGGATTTTGTTATTGCTATATAGAAATGACATTTACTTTTGTGAGTTTATTTTTGTAGTTTAAATCTTTGTTGAAGTTATTGTCTTATTTAGTTTCTTTGTTGATTCCTAGGACTTTTTAAGTAAACCATCATGTTATCATGAACTAGTGGATAGAGTGCTGGGCCTGGAGTCAAGAAGACCTGAGTTCAAATCTGTTCTCAGACACTCATTAGCTGTGCTACCCTGGTCTAATCATTTAACATTTTTGCTTCAGTTTCATCAGCTGTAAAATAGGGAGATAATAATAGCACCTACTTCATAGGATTGTTGTAAGGATCAAATCAGATTATATTTGTAAAAGTACTCAGCACAATGCCTGTCTATAACAGAATTAAAAGCTAGTCCTCTGAAACGACTAACCAAATTGATAAACTTGTAGCCAACAAATTGGAAAGAAATTGAAAATAAGTGGACTGTTGTGATGTTATCTTGTTTGTTTCCCCCCCCTTACTTTTGTTTTTTTTTAATTTGTTGATTTTCTAATTAAGGGATATAATTTTTTCTTCTAAAGACTACTTTAGCTGAAGCTCAGAACTTTTCATATGTTGTCTCATCATTATTGTGTTCTTTCACATTGTTATTAATTATTTCTATGATTATTTTTCCCCCTTAAGCCAATTACTATTTAGGATTTTGTTAATTCTCTGTAGGAGATTAGTCAATAAAGAATTAGAAGAAAAATAAGAGTGAGAAAAATTTGTATCAAACGTCATTGATATACAAAATACACTGGAAACAGACACAAATCGCTAATAATAAGAAATTAATATTAAAATGACTCTGCGGTTTTTGCCACATACTTTAGCAAAGATATTATAAAACAGAACTCATATTTACCAATTCTAGGAAAACAGGCACACTAACATATTACTGGTGGATCTGTCAATTGGCCTAACCATTATAATTTGGAATTATGTAAGAAATATCATTTAATTATTCATAGGCTTTGACTCAAAAATCTCATGTCTACCCAAAGTATATATAGTTTAAAGAGGTCAATGACAGAGAGATCTCATATATTACAATATGTTCATTGCAACAATCTATATTATAAGGAGAAAAAAATCTAGAAACAAAGTAGATGTCCATCAACTGAAAAATAGGTGAACAAATTGTAGTACATTAATTTAATGGGATATTGTTATGCCAAAAGAAATGATAGATATGAAGAATTAAGAAAAATTTGGGAAGGTTTATATAAATTTATACAAATTGAAATAATCAGAATCAAGATAACAATATACACATATACACATGACCATAACAATTTAAAGGAAAGCAACCCATATGAACAATCATGATTCCAGAGGTCTGATGATGAAATAGTTTCTCTCCCCCTGGTAGAGAGGTGGTGGACCAGAGGTACAGAATAAGACAAAGGGTATCAGATGTAGACAATGTATCAATTTATTTGCTTAGTAGTGCTTTTGCTACAATGGTGGGTTCTACTGAGAATGTGGTATTAGTATATGGCAGAAATCTTTTTAAAAGTATCAATAAAACATTTAAACAAAAATAAGTATGTAAGTACTTATTGAATTAAAAATTGAAAGGCATACTGGAATAAATTTGGAAATAATTTTCTACAACTAATTAAGTTGAGAAGTAATTACAATCAGCTTTGTTTTGGGAGTGTCTAGTCTAAATGGTATGAAATGAAATGTGCAAAATCAAAGTACTCGTATAGCTACAAAGAAATGGTCATTTGTACAATACTATTTGTACTGAAACATTGCATCATTTCTAAAGGACAGTTCAACATGAAGGAAAGTTGTTTGAGACTTGGGATGATGAGGCAGCTCTGAAATAAAGTCCTTCCCATAAGAATTTTTCCGATATTTAGCAAAGACAAACAGATTAAAATGATGATTAGCTAATGACCAATACAAATATTTTCCAAAAAAATTCATCAATAATGTGAATTCTGGAGTTTAAAACAACTATGAATCAGGAAACTGAAATATCCATTTGATGTTGATCATCTTCATCTCCTTTTAAAAATCCACTGAGCTACCTTTTCTCTGAATTCATTTTATTGTTGTTTCCAAAGTAGTAATTTATTATCATTCCTATCCCCATAGACACATCACTAGAAACACAAGTGGATCTCTAGGAAGTTAGGTGGTACAGTGGACAGAGTGCTGGGCCAGGAGTCAGAAATACAACCTCAGACACTTACTAGTTGTGTAATCCTGGGCAAATCACTTAATCCCCGCAGTTTCCTCAAATGGAAAATAGGGATGATGATAGCACTTGTTCCCAGTATTGTAGTGTGGATCAAATAAGAGAATATGTGCTTGGCACATAGTAGGTGCTTAATAAATGTTTCCTCCTACGCTTTTTTTCCTATGGGCAAAGCTAGGGTATCAAAAGAATGCTGGGCAAAAGGTCAATTGATACTGATTTTTCTGTGGGGTGCCCAAATTTTGATGATATGCCTTACACAAGGCCATATTTTCTCCTCCAGCTTTCTACACAGTCATCTATAGTTTGTAGTAATAAAGGTGGAGAATAAGTAGGCCAATCTTCATGAACCCTATAGATAAAACAAAATGTGGAGCACAAAAATAATTCTCTCTGAGAAGCTGGTACAAAATTTGGCCCACTTGATCCAACTTCCAAAGAAAACTGATCTATATTGACAATATTTTTAAACATAATGCTTTAGAATATGAGAAATCATACCTGTTTTTTTCTTTTTCATCCCTAACATAATCATGTATAGAGTCTCTTTTATCACTTCCAAGAAAAGTGTCATGGCCCCTTTTGTCTACAGTGTGATATATTCTAGAAGCAAGACGTAAATCAGTAGGCAGCACAAATGTTGGAGCGGCGGTACATAGCTTATGAAGCGTGTGAGTAGACTGCCGACACACAATCCTAAAAAAGAAAAAGAAAATGTGTCAGTCTATTTTGGCATTTTATGATATACAATAAAATAAAATAAAATACAAATTCATGTTAATAAATAGTTTGGAGTGAGAAGGGATTCAGAAATGTAGAAGAGCAGATTTTAAATGTTAGTAAAGATACTTAATATACATAATATCACAGCCAGGAGGTTTACCCCACCAGAGCAAAGTTAAGGGCTATGTGAAAGTTAATTCAAGGCAACCCAGAAAGTAAAACTGCCTTTGGGTAAAATACCCTGATTATTTTTTTTAGATTGTTCGCAAGTGATCAGAAAGTTACATGACTTTCTTTTTCAATGATTTTATAGACGTCATCTAAGAGGCTGTTTTTTGTTGTTGTTTCAAGAAATGAAAATTCACACAAAATTGTTGAGTTTGAATTACAGTTTTAAACAGGGTTATATATTTTATATATGCAAATAAGATCATCATAACCAATTATTTTTGCTATGTAAAACAAAGATAATTTTCAGCTAAGCATATTTCCATTTATATTGTAATTGACTGTTTTTTAAAGTGCTAAAAGATGGGTTAATGACATCATTTTATAGTTATGTAATATGGAAGCAGCATGGTGTAGTGGCAACTCCTGTGACATAGAGTCAAGGAGACCTGGATTGGAAACCTATCTATACTAACTAGCTGTACAACCTGCAGATAACTAACTTTGACTCTCTAGGCCTCCCTTTCCCAATCTTTAAAAATGGGAACGATAGCACTTGAAGTACCAGCTTCACAAGGTTGTTGTAAGAAGAGAAAGAGATAACGTATTTAAAGCAATTTGAAAACTATTTAAAAAAAAGTATAATTAGCAGCTATGATTATATGCATATGTTGCTCAACCGAATGAAATACTTTTAAAAAAATAACCAACAAACAATGAGTACAATGAGATCTTTCATTCACTACAACTTTTAGTCAAATGTGTGATTATAAAAATGTACCGTGGAATCTGTGGAATATTGCTTGCCAACCCTGCCTGCTCCCTACAAATGTTCTCATCAAGATGTTCTCTATGTGTAAATTAATCTCATATAATTTTCCTACAGAATGGAAAGAAAGCCTATAGTTCAATAGTTTCTGATGCCCTCCCAGTCACCTTTTTTCAGTCCTGGCCCATAAGGTCCAAGACTTTTGTATTTCCTCCTACTTTCAATATTTCATAAATTAATCCCTTATGACTCTCACAAAATTGTGTCACTTCCAACTGGGAGCTCTTCTATGTATACTTAGCATAAAGCAAATACCTTTCCCATCCTGATTCTCTTGAATACCACTTCTACTATTTGAAAACAGAGGCAGAATTATGATGTTAGTTTCCAAGTATGGTGGCTCAACTGTTGTTGATGATGTTCTATTTTCTTCTGTTTGTTTGCCCTATTTTCATCCTTAGATGTCCTTTTAGTTGTATCTTTCACTAAAATTTCTTTAAACTTATTTTTCTCTTTTATTGCTCCTCTGTTTTATGAGGCAATACTGCTCAGTCTTCGATCATTTATATAATATTTTACAATTTGGTTTATATTCTAAATCAATGTTGCCCTGGCTAACTGTATCTTTCCATTTAAACAGGTAAATCAGTGTTTGCTAACTAAGAAATTTTACATTTCTTTAATCTTCTTGTTATGGTCATTTATTTTCATCTGTTAAATTCCTGTGCATCATTATAGTCTGTGTCCATGTCCTTTTTTCTGTGCATATCAAATTTTTCATCATCAATAACAACAAAATAAGTGAGGATGAGATTATTTCAAAGGTAAGCATGTCTTTTTCTCACTTCCAACTTTACATAAATTTTTATTTTTGTTCTTATGAGTTAGTGATTTGCCTACACAAAGATAGTTGATTCAGGAATGATTCCCATACCACTAACGAGGCATTTTTAGGCATTTAGGTGGATCAAGTATTGGAACTTGGATGAGGAAAACAAAGTTGAATCTTGAGTACTATAAAGCTCTTTGTAAACCTTAAAGCCATAACTTCATAAGAGTTATTATTATAATCTCCTTTCTATCAAAATATAATCAAATTCATTTTTGTTACATTATTCAGTTGTAGATCTCCCAGTTCTTTTCTCAGAGAAAGTATGAATGAATCTTCTGTTTAATTACATCTTTGTTTATATACTTATTTATTTTGCCTAGTGAAATTCTAAGAGGAAAAAAAATTACAAGAAAAAACTCATGAAACTTGTTCTTACTGTTAGATAAACCAGCAGGAGAGAAAGAATTCTTTAGTTTCCCATTGTGTTAAACAAGGACAGAATTTGTTAAGGGACAGAAAAGAGGTTACACATGTAGTGTTAGTATCTGTATACTATGTATATATTTATATAATATGTATATATTTATATACATATAAATTCTTCAGGGTTTTTTTGGCCATTGTTTCATTCACATAAAACAGAAAAACATAAAATATGTTCCTAGTATGTAGTTAGAATTTCCTTCCATTTCATTAGAATTTTACTTTGACAAGTCATTACTCAATTGATAAATGGTCAAAAGATGTGAACAGGCAGTTTCCAGATGAAGAAATTAAAGTTATCTACAGTCATATGAAAAAATTCTCTAAATCACCATTGATTAGAGAAATGCAAATCAAAATGACTCTGAGGTACCACATCACACCTATCAGATTAGCTAACATGACAAAACAGGAAAATAATAAATGTTGGAGAAGATGTGGGAAAATTGGAACACTGATACATTGTTGCTGGAGTTGTGAACTGATCCAACCACTTGAGAACAGTTTGGAATTATGCCCAAAGGGCTATAAAAATGTGCGTACCCTTTGACCCAGCAATACCACTTCTAGGGCTGTATCCCAAAGAGATCATAAAAATGGGAAAAGAACCCACATGTACAAAAGTATTTATAGCAGCTCTTTCTGTGGAGGCAAAGAATTGGAAATTGAGGGGATGCCCATCAGCTGGGGAATGGCTGAACATGTTGTGGTATAGGAATGTAATGAAATACTATTGTGCTATAAGAACTAACGAGCAGATGGTTTTCAGAAAAACCTGGAAAGACTTACATGAACTGATGCTGAGTGAAGTGAGCAAAACCAGGAGAACATTGTACACAGAAATAGCAATGCTGTGCAATAGTTAACTATGGTAGACTTAGCTCTTCTCAACAACACAATGATTGAAGACAATTCCAAAAGACTTGTGATAAAAAATGCTATCTACATCCAGAGAAAGAACTACAGAGTTGGAATGCAGATTGAAGTATACAATCTGCTCTTTTTTTCCCCCTTCTATTTTGTTTTGTTTCTTCTTTCTTGTGGTTCCTCCTATTGATTCTAATTCTTCTTGACAATATGACTAATGTAAAAATATGTTTAATAGGAATGTATATGTAGAGCCTATATCAGATTGCACGCCATCTTGGAGAGAGAGATGAAGAGAAAGTTCAAAAGCTTATGGAAGTGAATGCTGAAAACTAAAAATTAATTAATTAATTTTTTAAAAATAAAATAAAATAATAAAAAGAATTTTACTTTGTTTTCACCTATAGTTAACTCTGTTGTGGTGAAATATAATAATAGCTAAGATTTATATAACACTTTAAGGCATGAAAAGCACTTTACATATATGATCTCATTTGATCTTAACAACAACCGTATAAGGTTGATGCTGTTACAATCCTCATTTTACAGATGAGGTAACTAAAGCCAAGAGAAGTTAAGTGACTTACCCCAAGTCATATAAATGTTTGAGGTAGGATTTATACTTGGGTCTTCCTTATTCCACGCCTGGCACTTTACCCTGATGCATTACCTAGCTGCCTCAAGTTAGGTGTAGATCTCTGGCAATTACTGGATAATAATAGAACAAAATAGGGGCAGCTAGGTGGCGCAGTGGATAGAGCACCAGCCCTGAATTCAGGAGGACCTGAGTTCAAATCTGGCCTCAGACACATAACACTTAACTATCTGTGTGACCCTGGGCAAGTCACTTAACCCCATTGCCTAGCCAAAAAAAAAAAAAGAATAGAACAAAATATTCCTATTTCTCAGCTGTGCAAGGTACTTTACAAAAACGGCCAATGATCAAGGCATACAAACTATGTGCAGAAAAATAGAGATAGTAAACATATGCTTTGCTGACCACAACTCAATAAAAAAAAAGTTATAATCAACACAAAGCCTTTGAACAAAGGATTCAAATTTAAATGGAGACTAATTTTATCCTTAAAAATTGTTGCATCAAAGAACAAATCATAAAAATAATAAATACTTTTATAAGAAAATTATAAGACCAAATACCACACCCTCTAGGATATAGCCAAAGGAATTCTTGAGGGAAAATTTATATCACCAAACACTTTCATCAATAAAAGTGAGAAAGAACAGATCAATGAACTGGACATGCAATCAAAAAAAAGTTAGAAAGCAACAATTCAAAAAACACAAAAACCGAAATTCTGAAAATCAAAGAAGAGATAAAATAAAAAACAAAAAAAATTTCATTGATAAATAAAACTAGGAGCTATTTTTTAAAATGCAAACAACTAATAAAATAGGAAAACCACTAGCTAACCTGAGTGTTTAAAAGAAGAATATCAAATTGCCAATATTAAAAAGGAAAAAAGGAAAATTCAGATAAGATATGGATTCTGGAACCTAGATTTATCATGTAAATGTCACCATCATCACCACTTTTGTCTGAGTACAGATGGTAGTGTTTTTTGTGCCTGGCACAGCAACCAATGTGGGCATAGTGGTATATGCAGAATTGCTGTTGGGTGAATGGAGGTGTTCTGCACTTACTGGTTAACCGGAGGTAAAAGCTCACATTGTTGTCTTGTAGGCTCTGTTTTCTGGTGTAATGGTACAGCTGGTCACTCACTGTGAAATAAAGCGGCAGTAAGCAAGAGTCACATTCTTCATGAATGAGTTCCAAGTCCACACTCTTTTCATCATTAAAGGAGGTTGCTTCATTATTTCATTAAGAACAATGGCACCATCCTCCCTTTCATAATTTATTCACCAGTTGTTCATCACATTCCTATTCTGCTCCCTAGAGTGCTCATGGTCGTTCAGGTAAGAAATGATGAAGTTGCAAGTGAGTTCCTGCAGAATCTTTTTTTGTAAGGGCTGTATTATTGTGATTACAGCCATGGTTGAAAATTTGCACAGTTTGCTCAAGCACTCTTTGCAAGTAATGTTAGGGCTATTGCCATGGTTACCATTCAGTGGTAGAGTAGCTGCAAAACTTTTGTATCCACGGCATGATTCAGAAATGCCTCTGTTGAGTAACATAGAAATGTTTAAGCTTTAGTGGTAAAGAGAAGCACGTGGTTTGGAACAACTCTTCCAAACCTCACTCATACTGGCAGTGTGAGTCCCCAGAGCACAGTTGCTGCAGATCTCCACAGAGTAACAGTCTAGGAATAGTCCTAAAGGGTTGGGGGGGTCTTTATAATGGGATATTCCATGAGCCCCAACCAGTATGCTTCTACCCTATGATTATCAGTTGATATCAAACAGTAAGCCAGACTTAATTTGCTTTTAGAAAGGAGTATTTACTTATTGTGGTATAGTAAGAATAGTTGGTATAAAACATCTCCCCAAAAGTATGGGACATACTCACATATAAGTACATACAGAATCCATGGGAAAGTGGACTCACGCTTAGAGATCACATGTGGCAAAAGTATAACTCACATCTCTGGGTTGCTAGAAAAATCTTTGTTCTCCTTTGTGGAATACTTGTGAAATTTCCCTTGGCAACGGTTATGCTGAACACCTTATAGAGTCTGGAAGCTGTCTTTCCTTGATGTATTTAGTTTGTCCTTTTCTCCCAATACAAACAATGCCACCAGTTGTTGCTATTCTGAAGATACTGTTATGGCAATAATTTAAAAATAGATCTTCTGGCCCTATAAAGTTTATTAGGTCCTCTTTGGGTCAAGGGACATGGAGAGTAGACCAAGGCATTCTTTCCCCATGCAAGAGATTCCTTTTCTTAAGACTTGGCCAAAGGCTTCCACCACTCAGCTGCCAGATTATCAAATGCCAAACTAGCTTACTGGACTTATTATACAAGCCCCATTGGGCATGACTAAGTCCCTCAACCAATCAGAACAGACTTCCTGTCTAACCCAGTTGAAATACATGTAATTGACTGACTCATTGTCTAGGCCTTGTTAGACTTCTGACTAGTTCAGTGGAGATGTGCTCACACTTGAAAAAGGTATCAAGGATAAATGGGGTAGAGTGAATTATCTGACTCAATAAACTTCTACCCTTACAAAAGGAAGATATGGACTATTTTAAACCATCATTCTATTAATTCCACATCCTTCAAAGGAGATTCTGTGAACCTATGGAAAAGCATCCAGATGTTTTCTCTGAGCCAATGGGAACTATATGTACTTTTGCCAGTACAATATCATATGAATAGACATTTTTTATAAACCTTCTTCTGGAAGACATACGGAAAATGAACATAAATATTTCCTATGAAGAACTGAAAAGTTTAAAGAGATATGGCATGATTGTGCTTATATTGATATAAATGTCTAAATGCCAGTAGGCAGAGAAGTACTATTTTCTCTGTAACCCATGACCTAAGTTCTCTGGGTAACTCACTGAATTTGCTCTCATCTCCGTCCACTGACTTCCCAGCTTCCTTCAAGCCCTAGTAAAAATCCCACCTTCTATAAGAAGTTTTTCCCAATGCCCCTTAATAGTTGTGCCTTCCTTCTGTTGACCATCTCAAATTTACACACACACACACACACACACACACACACACACACACACACACAATTCATAGACAGTTTGTACATAGTTTTTTGCATGTTACTTCTTCATCACCTCCCCCAATTTATTTTTTGCCTTTCTTTTTATCCCCAATACTTAGCACTGTACCTGGAAAATAATAGAAGTTTAATAAATGGTTAATGACTTGGCAGTCAAAGGAAGATGCTGAATTGTCTTCTTTCTCCAAAGAGTATGCTACAACAGGAAATCACTCTCTAGAAGGTTTAGGGCCCAAATTACTTGGAGATGCTTGACTTGTGGTCACTCACAAGGCAATGGTCAAAACCATTTCTATTCAGAAAATATCCCTTCTCTGTCACAAGGCTAGATTCCAGGATCATGCTGCCTAGGGAATTAAAAATCCACCCCTTCTCTACTCAGGAGGTTGTGGTTCAAGAATAGTATTCTTGAACTCCCCTCTCAGGCTGTGTGTTTTTTGTGTTGTGTTCCTTCTGTAAGTCACTGTTACTGCTCCTGATGGAGGAGAGAGAGCAAAATCCACTCCCTCACCTCTTGCTGCATTTTAGAAGAAGATACAAAGGAAGAGATACAAAAAAAGGATGCAAAGAACAAGTCCTCAAGAGGTCACCAACTAAAATTATTTTGATAGTTATCTTTTGCCTTTTTAATTAATAGTATTTTATTATTTTTCCAATTACATGTAAAGATAGTTTTCAACATTCATTTTTGTAAAATTTCTAGTTCCAAATTTTTCTCCCTCCCTCCCTCTCCCCTCCCCAAGACAGAAAGCAATCTGATATAGGTTATACATGTACAATCATGTTAAACGTATTTCCACATTAGTCATGTTGTGAAGGAAGAATAAGAACAAAAAGGAAAACCATGAGAAAAAAAACCCCAAAAACAACAAGAAAAGTAAAAATAGTATGCTTCAATCTGCATTCTGACTCCACTGTTCTTTTTCCGGATGTGGTTAGCATTTTTCCATCACAAGTTTTTTGGAATTGTCTTGGATCATTGTATTGTTGAGAAGAGCTAAGTCTACCATAGTTAATCATTGCACAGTGTTGCTGTTTTTGCATACAATGTTCTCCCAGTGTTGCTCACCTCACTCAGCATCAGTTCATGTCAAGTCTTTCCAGGTTTTTCTGAAAACCATCTGCTCATCATTTCTTACAGAACAATAGTATTCCACTACATTCATAAACCACAACTTGTTCAGCCATTCCACAATTGATGAGCATTCCCTCAATTTCCAATTCTTGGCCACCACAGAAAAAGCTGCTACAAATATTTTTGTACATGTAGGTCCTTCTCCCATTTTTATGATCTCTTTGGAATACAGCCCTAGAAGTGGTGTTGCTGGGTCAAAGGGTATGCACATTTTTATAGCTCTTTGGGCATAGTTCCAAATTGTTCTCAAATGGTTGGATCTGTTCACAACTCCGGCAACAACGCATCAGTGTTCCAATTTTCCCACATCTCCAACATTTATCATTTTCCTGTCTTGTCATGTTGGCCAATCTGATAGGTGTGATGTGGTACCTCACTTGTTTTAATTTGCATTTCTCTAATCAATAGTGATTTAGAGCATTTTTTCATATGACTACAGATAGCTTTAATTTCTTCCTTTGAAAACTGCCTGTTCATATCCTTTGACCACTTATCAATTGGGGAATGACTTGTATTCTTATAAATTTGATTCAATTCTCTATATAGTTTAAAAATGAGACATGGCTACCTTTTCTAAGTACTTATGATGGGCACTGCAATAAAAGATGACCAAACATCCTAAGAAATCCTGGCTAATTGCTTTTGTACATATGAAAAACCAACTCCTTTATTTATCTCTCCATGGAGAACCTGTGAGCCATCTTCATGTTTTGTTTATAAAAGAATGTCAAGATGGATGCAATTCAGTTCCTCCAAGAATATGCCCACTATATTTTCATTGGACAAGAATCTGTCATTTAGAGCAGGGCTTCTTTAAACTTTTGCCTTCAGCACTTCTTTAACTGTGAGGCATGGCCCCATGTGAGGTTGCAACCCACAGTTTAAGAAGTGCTGATTTAGAGTACCAACAGCTAAGGCAAAGTCCATAGGTGTTCTAAAACCTTTATCCTTTGCTACTGTTTCTGCAGAAGAAGAAGAGGCCACACTGGGGATCATTTTGTATTTTATTTTGTTTTACAGATTGCCATGGCCAAATAAATAATTTAACACTCATATTTAGACTAATCTTCCAAAAGGAGACTCAGTCTGCTACTCAAACCGTACTGTATGCTTTTCCATCATGGTACAATCTTCCAGAATTTACACTCTATCTGTGACAGCTCAAGATTATCTTTATGCCACAAAGAGGCACTGAAGTAACTCTAGAGAAGAGATGCGCATACTTGTCTGCCACTAGTCTATTTCTGCCTTCTAAAAGTATTTCAGCTCCAGTCACCCATTTTTTTCACTCTCTTCTTCACCATCATCATCAGTAATTTCAAAATCCTTCAGATATCCTCATCGTCCTTTGCCCTCCTTGACTTTGTAGATTTCTATCTGTATTCTGCATCAGTCAAATACCAATTCAATAAGTCACACCCTGGTCCTAATCATCCCAAAGCATTGCTTCACTTTCACCATTTCTAATTTGGTTTTCCTCCTCTCTGATCACACCTTCATTACTTACTCTTTACTCTTTAGTACTCTCACTCTTTCTAATGCACTTATGCAAAAAATTGTGTGTGACTTGTGTGTGACTTCCAATGACCTTTACAATGCTTCCCACTTTACACAATCTTTTAACTTCTTTCTAGTTTCATGGACTCAAGCCAATATTAAATTATTTTATTCCAAATATTCACTCTCCACCATCTTAAACTCTTTCAAATGAGTTCAACACATGTGTGCTCAAACCCGTTTCATTTCTTCCACTTGCTTTTTCCCCAATCTGTTTCCAAGCCAATAAGACATTGATAGAGAAAGAACCATACTAACCTGACTCATTAAACTTTAATTACCTCTAACTTCAAATTGGCCCTTAATTTTGCTCAACAATCTATATATTCATATGATATGCGCTCTTAGGTTATTTTTTCAAAATGGTTATTTAAAGTCTTTTCCTTTTTTTTCAATCCCCGTTTCACTTCAACTACTATCACTTTCTTCATTTCTCAAATACTGAAATGGAGCTTTGATTTCTTCAATTCAGGAATTCTCTTCAATGATCCATCCACAATCTATCCATGTTTGCCCATTCTATGTGACTCATCCATGCCCTCCAAGTTTCATCACAGGGAATCTACCCAGCAAACTTGACTCCTTCCTTTCTTTCTCCCAACATCATAAGGGTATCAGTGGAGCACTTAGCAACTACGGATCCAGATCACTGTCCATCTCTAGTTGTCTGTCCCACATTAAGATGCATGTCAAACTCTGGGCAATAGAAATTATTCATGTGTTTGGCCTTTTCTGTGTAGATGGACAGGCCACATTCTTTTGAATAATTCCAGATCTCTTCCATAAGGCTCAGCAATGGTTTGAGGCTAGAGGCAAAAAGATACAATTTTATCCACAAATAGGAATAGCTAGACGACCTCACTATTAACAGGAAGACTCTCTTTGATCTGGACTATGCCCTGGATCTCCACCATCACCATAGCAAGTACTTCTGTAAGCAGACATTTACCTGGTTCATGCCTCACCCATCAATTATTATCAGCAGGTAATTGAACAAGATAATTTCTGTCATTTTTCCAAGGAATCCTAAATGACCTTGACACATGGATGGGAAACAACTCATTGTAAGAGAGCCTGTGTAGTAATATTTTGTTCTCCCCAGTATAAAGCTAAAACAAAAAGCACCACAAGATCTTATATTTTCTTACATCTTTAAGTCATTTGTGAGATAATAAAGATGTGACCCATTATTGAATATCACTTACAAAAGCCTCTACATTTTCTACCAATGCTCTCATCAAAGCTGCACTCAATTCACATATAGGTGACCCTCATCAAGATTATATATAGATGGGAAACTAGGTACATAGCTAGGCAGTTGTTGACATTTTCTCAGTCATAATTTGGAGGTGTCAATAAGTTATATTTTTGCCTTGGTCAGTTTTAATGAGTTTTATTTCATTTAAGAATTCTGAACTTAATAAATACCAAATAAAATGAGCGTTCCCATACATATTGTAGAATAGGAGATTATGCATGAAATTGGAA